>NC_140594.1:1088493672-1089093672 GCF_964204655.1 Triturus cristatus | reverse complement strand
CAGTCCCGCAAAGCCTCACTGCACAGCTGCAAGCCTCATTGGAGCCGACGCCGAGTTATGCAAAGCCCCACAAAGCCTCCCCGCACAGTTGAAAATTTTATTGGAACCGACGCTAACCAACGTAAAGTTCGCAAAGGTTCATCAAAAACTACACTGAGTGAAACAAAGCCTGGCAAGCCTAATCCCACTGCTAAGAGCTTCATCAGAACTGCTGCAAAGCCTCATCGCACAGCTTCATTGAAACCTACACTGGACGACATGAAGCCTCGCAAAGCAATGCCACGCAGGCCTCACACCAAGGAAAGAAGGTACAACTCTTAGCTGGCCAAACTTGGTTCGGTGGTTGGCTTGTTCTCTATTGTAACCCACCTGAACCTGCGATTTTATGCCTGTCAGGCACAATTAGATACCCTCAGTTGGCGCTTTGCACCTTTGACGCTACTTTTATCTAAAACGTTAAAATATAAATAACTTCAATTCTACTAATTGGATTTTTGCCTTTTTGGTCTCAAATTATTAATTAAATCATAATATTTTTCTAAATTGGTTTGGAATTTTTCTTATGTTGTGTTTTCAATCTGTGACTGTTTGTGTGCTGCATAAATCCTTTACACTTTGTCTATAAATTAAGCCTGGCTGGATTTGTGCCACGCTACAAGAGAGTTAAGCGCAAATGTATTTAGTGACTTTTTGTGGTTCACCCAGCCAGGATTATGGTGGTTTATTGAGTATGGTTTCACTCAACTCAACCAATAATCCATCTTCACACACTCCCATAGCCAAACAATCTAATTTCCTGCAATTCATAATCCAAGTGACCAAACTCAACTTTTTAGATGGGGTTTAACATGGAGAGATGTTTTCTCTCAGCGGCGTAACAAGCAGGGCCAACCCGGGAAGAGCTACCTCATTACACTTAAAATAAATTCCACAACTTTTTTATAGAGCGTAAACTCTGCCTAAGGCATTGCCTAAGGGCATTGGAGCAATTTACATGAGCACCAGTGACATTAAAAAAGGTTGGATTCTTCTAGTCAAGTCACAGGGAGATTAAGTGATTTGCCCAGACTTACAGGATGTTGAGCCTATGCTGAGTCATTGTACAAATTGAGGTTTCTGGTTGGCAGAGTATACCCCCTGTCCAAGCAGGAGCCACCATCCTAGTCAGGGTTAGTAAGAAACACAGCCTAAACTAACCTGTGCTCACCCTCTGGTACTTTGGAACAGAGCAGTCAGGCTTAACTTAAGAGGCAATGTTTAAAGTATTTGTGCACACTTTAGTTACAGTAACACAGTGAAAACACCAAAGACTCCACAACAGTTTATAAAAATAGAGGACATGTATCCGAGTAAAACAAGACCTAAACAACAAAAATCCAATAAGTATAACTTGAGATATGTATTTTTAAAGATTAAATGCTAAATTAAGTGCTTAGAAGTGACTATCGGTAAAAAGGTTATTTGAGGTGGCGAGGGACTGGTGCAAGTCCAAAGTTGAGGATGACCGTCATTGAGTGTAAGCCGGCTACAGAACCCATGCAGGGTCTGCTGAAAAAGTAGCTTGTCTGGAGCATAGCGTCATCGTCAAGATTGTGATGCGTCAGAATTTTCCACGCAGTCTGGTTGATGCGTCGGATTTGAGCCTTGCAGATGGCGTTGAAGGATTGGCGCTGCGTCATCGTCAAGCCTCGCAGAGGGTGTTGAAGGATTGGTGCAGCATCGTCGTAGAACCTCGCAGACAGGACCCGCATCATCGTCGAATCAGCTGTGCATTGTTGGAGGAGGACGCTGAGTCTGTTACAAGCAGCGCAAAGGGGCCACAGCATCGATTTTTAAGGACAACAGCTGCAGAGCCACATTTGAGGCCCAGGACTGGAGGGGGCACCTCCGCAAGGGTAATACTCACAGATTGCAGAGTCTTTTGTATCCTTTTTGTCTCTGAGACTTCAGAAAATAGGAGGCAAACTAGCATGCCCTTGGAGAATCTTGGGTTTAAGACTGTAGAGAGCAGGTCCAGTCCCTCTCACTCCCGGGGAAGAAGCAGCAGGTCAACACAGCAGAGTAGGTAGCAAAGTGGCAGTCCCTCCTACAGCATAGGAATCAGCAGGTAGCAGGCTAAAACAGCAATGCAGGTAGCACAGTGGCAGTCCCTCCTGTAGCACAGCAGCTCTTCTTCCAGGCATAAGCATCCTTGGTTCCAGTACAGTTTTTATTTGGTGGTGTCAGGGGTCCAGTACTTACACCCAAATATGCCTTTGAAGTGGGAGAGACATCAAAGAGGCCTTTGAAGATCACAAGGTCCCTGCCTGTCCAGACCCGGGAACAGACTTACAGGGGATAATGCAGCTCTTTGTGTGGGGACAGGCACATCCATATTTGGGTGCAAGTGTCAGCTCCTGCCTCCCAATCTATCTCAGGAAGCCCAGCTGTCATCTAATCCAGTTGTGTATTCATAGACAGGCAGAGGAACAGAATGGTTAAAGTAAGAAAATGGCAACTTTCCAAAAGTTGCATTTTCAGACTTACAATTTAAAATCCAACTTCACCATGAATTGTGATTTTAGATTGTGATTCCAGAGACAAATAACTCCAAATCTCCATCCTTTCCCAAATGAAAATTACACTTACAAGAGAATTTAAGGCAATCCCAATGTTAACCCATGGGAGAGATAGGTTTTGGAGTAGTGAAATATGAATTTTGCAGTTTTTCACTACCAGGACATGCAAATCTCAAAAGTACATGTCCTACCTTTAAAATACAATGCACCCTGCCAATAGGGCTTTCTCACCTTAGGGGTGACTTTTATGTAATAAAAGGGAAGGTTTGGGCCTGGAAAGGAGGTTACCTTGCGAGGTGGAAATGGCAGTTGAAAACTGCACACACAGGCTGTGCAGTGGCAGGACTGAGCCATGTTTAAAGGGCTACTGAGTGGGTGGCACACTCAGTTCTGCAGGCCCACTGGTAGCAATTAATATATAAGCCCGGGACATATATAGTGGACTTTACCGGAGACTTACAAGGAAATTAAATATGCCAATTGTAGATTACTCAGTGTTAGCATTTTAGAGTACAGAGCGTATGCACTTTAGCACTGGTCGGCAGTGGTAAAGTGCTCAGAACCCCAACGCCAGCAAAAATGAAGTCAGTAAAACTGGAGGTCAGAAGGCAAAAATTCAGTGGAAACCATGCCAAGGATGCCAGATCTATCAGTTCACAGCTCTGGCCGTAACACCACATCTTCATTCAGTTGAATAATGTATCAGTTGATGTAACGAACGTATCAGCCTTGTTTGTTTCGCTGTGGTGGTCTGAATTTTCAGAAAATATAACTGTGAGCTGGTATGATGGTTGGAACCTATTCTATCCATACATTATAGACTGCTGCGTGGATATTGGGTATCACTTTGTGTTGATATATTGTGATAACACACCATCTTTGAGACTCTTCTTTGAGGCATAGGAATTGATATCATGTATTGTTCCCTTTCCTAGTCTGATGGAAAGAGAGATCCCTTCTCATGTGGGTTGGAAATAGCTGAATGTCCTACAATTGCTTTTGGATGCAAGAAAAATTGGGACGGAAATCCTCTATCTTAAGTTATTTCCATTTACAAATTAAGTTTGTCTGGTGGCTAATTCAAAGCTTTTCCTACACAAAACATGCAATGTTTCATTATTGAACACAGATGCATTCATTAACAGTGTTAACGGTGTTCACCCAACTAATGGGCCCACGCTGCAGGCAAGGGCACTCGAGGAGGATAAGGAACTATAACTAACAATATTGACATTCTGCAACATCAATAATGTGATTAGCAAATTGATTTTTTGGTACTGTAACACCCTCTCTCACTCCCTCCCCCCTTCTGTTCAACTGCTCCTCTTGTAAATGAATAACAGCTTGTACCGAGCAATGTGTGTTGGCTTCACACCTGCTGTTCCTGTCTTCCAATTACATGTATGAGACATGGTGTAAAGGTGGAAGTGCAAGGCTACCGTACTACAGTCAGGCACTCAACCACTCTTGCTACAAAGGTCAAGATATCATTCTCCAGCACCAGCATCGGGCCTGAATTGTGCTGAAATAAAAAGTTGGCAAACCAACAGCCGCCATGAAAGAAGTACACACCTACAGTTGTTGGGCATGTATAAGGCATATATACAATAGAACAACAGGTGACAGTGCAAGACAATCATACTAAGTTCAGACACCCTAAGCCTCCTCTTAGGCATCTAGCCCAGGCCCTGCTGCTAAGGTGCATGGCTGCCAGGGGCCATATAATGTGGGCCTTTCCAGCTGTGCTCCTGAACCAGAGAATCTACTTCCTACCATGGCTATCACCTATAGATCCTGATGACCTTAAAACACAGCCACATGAGCACAATGATACACTTATCCAGCACAGCAAACAAGACCTTTTGCTAGTTCAGCCTAATGAAACCTAAATCAATACCACATCAAATGGTACACTTCATTAACTAGGCATCCTACACCCACTTATCAAACTAGGCAGTGGCGTAACGAAACTTGAGGGGGCTCCCCTGCAAGGTACGTGGAGGGGCCCCCTCCGAGCTCAATCAGGAGCTCTCCGGCCAAAGTACTGTGCTGAGGGGGCCCGCTGGAGCTTGGGGGTCCCCCGCACTGTGGGGGTGCAGGGCCCTGTGTTACGCTCCTGAAACTAGGGTAGCACTAGCAACCATTACACCAAACACTTCTTTAACACTGTAACATGTTCTACACTGTGGTGCTATCAATCCCAGAGCACCAACAACATCCAGAACCTCAACATAGGCAACTTTGACTGAATGTTCATATAAGACTTGGCCCCCGCCCCAGCATTTCGGCATAGTGTACTCTATAAATGCACCCTTACAAACAAGTGAAGGATGAGGGGTAGCCATAATACACCTTCACTACCTTTTGTCATCTAGGGCCAGATGTACATAGCTTTGTTTAGCTCACAAACTGTTTTAGACTGCAAAAAACATTTTATATGTGCAAACCCCTATTTTGTGATTCAGTAACCTATTTCCGAATCACATAATGGCCTTGTGATTCTGTATTAAGAAGGGGCATGTTTAGGGCACCCCTTCCTAATAGCGACTCACAGTGGTATGTGTGAATATTTTGAAACTGAGAAGCGGTCACAAAACATTCCCATTTTACCACCAACTCCGAGTTGATGGTAAACCGTTCTCAAATGGGTAGGGCACCCAAGAGACTCCTTCTCCCCTTTGTGAATGTATGCAAAAATGTTTTTATGGACCACTGCCTACTCAAAAAATGAAAGAAAATTTTTTATTTTACATTTTGAAATGCACCCCGTTTTCCTTTAAGGAAAATGGGCTGCATCTTTTAAAAAAACATTGGTTTATTTAAAAGTAATCACAAACATGGTGGTCTACTGATCCCAGCAGGCCATACCTGTAATTTTATTGATTGCCAATGGGTCGCAAAGACCTACCTCATGAATATTAATGAGGTAGGTCTTTTTGTGACCTACTGGGAATCACAAACAGTGTAAAGCGCACTTTAGTACATTATTGTGTGCAATAACCAAATGGTGAAGCGTAACAATTCACTATTTGGTACTCGCAAACAGTAAAGTTAGTACATCTGGGCCCTAGTTGCAGCAAGCTCCACCAGTGTAACCCCTCTCTGGACCTCTGCACAACACTACAGCTGGGCGTTGTGCATTCCCTCCAGACAGCCACACACAAAGGAATCTTAGGTGTGACTGATGGGCCATCCTTGGCAGGATGGGAGGTGTGAGCTAACAGTGGCACCTAAATAGGCTGTGTCCTGTCCCCACACAAAGGGCTGCATAACCCCTGTAGTGAGTCTGGAGCCAGGACAGAAAGGGTGGCAGGGACTCTGTACATATCTTTGAGTCTACCCCACTTCAAAGACACAAATGGGTATAAGTACTTGACCTCTGACACCACCACTTCAGTACACTTCTGGGTCTGTGGATATTCCACCAGAAAGAATGACTTCTGTGCTGCTACAAGGACTACCACTCTGCTGGAATCCTACTCTGCTGGACTCCTACTTTGCTGTGCGGACCTGCTGCCCTCTTGTCTGGGAGCGAGAAGGACTGGACCTGCATCTCTCCAACCCAGAACCAAAGTGACTCCCTATTCTTTAGCAATGAGACCACCAGCATCTATAACAACTCTGAGCACTAACCAGACCCCTCCACACATGCAGGTTTTCTGCCCATCATAACCAACACCCAAAGGACAACCTGTGCCACCTGGCCTACCATCACCACTCAAGAAACCACAATGACGATGTAGTCGATACACTACGGAGTTCCTTCGGACTACAACTCTCACTTTGCCTTCATCAAAGGGCTGGACCCCTCAGCACAGCTCTCACCCCTATCCTGAATTACTTAATCATCACAGCCACCTACCGGTGTACCATCAAATTGGGCATATTGGAATAGCATATTGTGGAGCTGCATACAGAGGAATAGCATACAGTTGAGAGCAGTACAGTTTAGGGGCATCAAGCAAACTGGTATACACAAAAATGTAGAAGAATACAGTGGTGAATAGCATAATAGCGTAGCGTATAGTGGTGTAGACTGGAGTGGCATAGAGGGAAGTTGGGTGGAGTAGGGTGGAGTAAAGTACAGTGGTTTAGCATACAATGTAGTGGGGTAAACTGGAGAGTTGCAAATTGGAGCAGCATACACTAAATAGCATACAGTGGAGAGGCGTAAAGTCAAGAATGGTACAGTGGAGTAACATAAAGTGGAATGTGTACATTAAAGGAAATGTACCGTGAAAGTGTGTGAAAAGATGTCAATGTTATATCTCCGAAATATATATTATTATCTGTAAATGTTAATTTTCTGGTTGTATATGCAAATAGTATAAGTAATGTTAAAGTATAAGTTGTATGAAACGTAGTTATCTATTGGGCTATCGTATACCGTGGTAAGTTCACTGTCTACCACGGTACATGGTGCTAAGAACCGGTTATGTGATTAGTTGATGGCTGTGTTTAACAAAGGTAAATATCAGCTGTGTCGTTTTTATCACAATTTTGCATTATTATACAGTCAGCATTTCTCAGCATTCTGGGTAAGGGTCTTACATATAGTTGGGTAATATGTTTTATTGTTGTTAACAAGCTATTACCACTTTATGCAAACGGTAATAGGTTACTTGTTTTGTTTATAAATTCGTATACATTATCGACATAGGGATTTTTGTAAATTTTGTCCCTTAATAACTTTGAACTTGTCTGACGAAGTCCGCCAAATTTTGCAAACCTATTGCATCCGTTTCATTGTGGAAGTAGAAGAAGTTTTGCAGGGTTTGGTCAAGGGGATGCAAAGATGAAAGTGAGAGTTCTAGAATGTGCATAAATCCCATGTATTCCACTTTTGTAGTTTGCGTAGTATGGAAAACAGTCATTCCGATTTTTGTTAAAATTTGGCAGATTTACATATTATGGTACACAGATGATTATTTGGGGTAGTGCAGGTAAGTTGTGTACCTATTTCATAAGTTTTAAGGTATTTAAACTTAGTGAGATCTGTAGCAGTGATATTTTAGCGAAATGTGGGGATATTTCGCTATACGACAACACCACATGGTGATGACAAATCATTAATTGATTGGCTAATGACTGCCTTTGCAAATGTTATAGGCAGGCATGTTGTTTTTAGGTATACTTTGCCCACGTTCTGTTACACCTTCTGATGTAGGTATTAGGATTGGTGTTTTTTCCCTACCTATTACCACTTTAGTAAAGTAGTAATAGGTAGTGCAAAATATTCATACATTTCTATATATTCGTTTTTAAAAATACGGAGTAGTATGTTACTACAGTGGTAGTCCCAAAACAATTTCTACAGTTAACATTTTTGTTTCTAAAGTGAACTGTGTTTGCTTTAAGAAGCACAGTTATTTTTAGTAAATCTGTACAATTTTTCTGCATATTTAAATATGTGAAAAACAGAAGACACACTTTAGCACTGTATTTTTATAAAATATAGCGTATTTCCATTTTTTTCCCAAAAATGCATTTAGGGTACCGTGGTAGTACTGCAGTACTCTGTATTAAAAAAATATATATTAACTTATAAATATTTTTCCCTACTTTATTAAGGGAATAATACCAAGCCTAATACTTGTCTAGATTGCAAGACGTAATGCAGAACAAATGGAAACTCAAGCTGAAAACAACTTGTATGCCTTTAACTTTTGTAAAGGCAGTTGTTAGCCAATCAGGTAATGACTTGTCATTGCTATATACCTTGGTAGTACCATGGTAGTATCGCAACCACAGACATCACCATGTTAAAAACACTTAAAACTAATAAAATACTTGCCCCCACAGAATCATCTGCGCACCATAATCTATAATCCTGCTAAATTTCGGCAAAATCTGACTAACATTTTTTGCGTTATGCGAAATACTAATTTTTTACGTAAAATACATTGGATTTTACACCTGTCTTGGGACCCCCTTTTTTTTTGCAACCCGTTGACCAAACGCAGCGAAACTTTCAGCACTCTAACAATACAAGCACCACTACCGCCACTCTGTAATACATCATTGCAATAAAGTGAAAGTAAAACAAGCCAATGGGCTCATCGTACTTTCACAGCATCAGAACTTGAAGGACATCACCATCAAGCCAGCCGATATAGGGGGTAGTATTGTAGTAATGGATACCAAAAAATGTGAAGAAAGCACAAACAAACTATTATCGGTGAAGGAGCACTATATGCAGGTGCAAATGAATAACTGGGATGAACTGAAGGAAGAATTAGGCCGTCTGTTAAGGTTAGTCAAGGAGGATGATGTAATTAGTGAGGAGGAATTTTGGTTCTAGTTGAACGTATGTATATCTTGTAATTCCTACCCTATATGATCTCCCCAAAATACATAAAAATTACTTTGATCCCCACATGAGACATATTGTTTCAAGTATATTGGAGCCTTTAAGCAAATATGTTGATATCTTTCTAGGACCTTTGGTAGCTAGGCATAAGTCCTATATTAAGGACACCTCTAGCCATGATATATAAAATGGAGGAAGCATATTTTGATAGGGACACTAATGGGATGATAACTATGGACATAGAGCCCTTATATACTAATGTCCTGCAAAACAGAACAATACAAGCATTAGAAATGACCTTGCCAGGGAATAGTGATGCGACACCGCAAACTGCGTTTATAATAGACTGCATGAGCATTATTTTTTTTTTAAATGTGTCCCTTGTTAATATTATCTTGTATAAACAAACAAAGGGATCACCATGGATGTAACTTGTGTGCCGAGTCTAGCATATATCTAGGTAGAAGTCTTTGAAGACAAACATATTTCTAATCAAATGGCTCAATTTTTTGAGAAGGTGAACTGTCGGTTTCGGTATATTGATGACATATGTTTTATTTGTCAGTGTGAAAGGGAATCCCTTACTGATTTTTTTGAATGGATCAATTGTGGGGACCCCAATCAAAATTTCACGGCAACAGTGAGTAATGCTAGTGTTGACTTCTTAGATTTTAGAATTAAATTCATAAACAAGTCCCTTGTAATGAAACTATACACTAAACCCACGGATCATAACATGATATTACATTATGAAAGTAATAATCCTAGGAGTCAACGTGACAACATCCCCTTTGGACAATTTTTCAGTTTGAGGAGAAATTGCACCAAAATGCGCGATTTTGAAAAAAATGGTCCTTAAAGGTAAATTGAGAGCATGTGGCTATCAGAACAGCCTGTTCTGACATTCATATACGCTGGCCAAATATCAAAATAGGGAAGAAATGCCGGAACCTAAATATACGGATACTACAAATAAGCATATTACCTTTGAGACCAACTTCAATCCCAAGAGTAATAGGATTAAAAACCTAATCAACAGGAATTGGTCCATTTTAGAATGCCCAGGTAGAGAGAAACTAGAAAGACGTATTATTGCATATAGGCAAAATATAACTATACATGACTGCCTTGTCCACAACTATAAAGAACCAATAAGGAATAGATAGAGGAGTATATAGGATAATAGCGTGCTCCAGGGGAATTTCCCCTGTGGGCAGTGTGGCAACTGTAGTGATATATTAAAAGGCAAAAACATCACATTTGATGGTGTTGTACATTATGTTAATCGGATGTTGAACTGTAAAAGTAGCAGTATGATATACATTATAATAAGTACCTGTGGTAAAGGTTGCATTGGGGAAACAAAAAGAGAAATCAAGGTAAGACTTAAGGAACATAAATCTGCTATTAGGACATGTAAAAAGATGGAGATGAAACATAATGAATGCGACATGAAATGGTGCATCTTGGAAAGGGGTGAACTGTCACGAAGGGGAGGGGATCTCAGCGTAAAGTGAAAATAGGGGGAACAGTTTTTCATGTCTAAATTTGCTACCCACTGGAAAGGCTTAAATAATCGTGAAGAATGGGACAGGATATTAAGATAGTTTTTCTCTGGGTATATTGTATATAATAATAAGAGTTTTGCCTTAGCTGAATAAAAACAATGACACTGTGTGACGATAAATCTCAAGGGGCATATTATAGAGAATCATGCCTGAGACTTTGATGTTAAATTGCCGTAATGAAACCTACAAAACTAGAATAATGTAAAGAATATGCACTTAATAAGTAGGGTATAAGGAGCCACCTGCTTTTAAACATGGTGGTATAAGGACAAGAATAGGCAGCTAGTATATAAGGGTATGGATTGGATAGATAAGGGCCAAAGGGTTACCATGGGTACAAGAACAGACAGACTAAAAAAATAGAGGGTATGGATTGGATAGATAAGGGACCAATGAGAAACCACAAACACAATAATACGAAGGCTAAACAGGCAGCCTAAAAGATAAGGGTACAGGTTGGATAGATACAGGACCAATGGGTAACCATGGGTACAAGAACAGGCAGGCTAAAAAGTTGAGGGTATGGATTGGGTAGATAAAGGACAAATGGGAAACCACAAATACAATCATAGGAAGGGTAAATAGGTAAGGGTAAGGATTGGTTAGATAAGGGAGCAATGGGAAACCATCTTCCTGTATAAATCCAGGATAGCAATAAGTCCTGTTTTTTCAAAAAAAAGGTTTGTGTTCCTGCTGGACCCTGATTTTAACAAGGTGAGCTCAAATTAGGCAAACATGATATCCCAAAAAGTATCTCATCACATAGTACCAATCTAAATATAACTATATGTGTTTTAAGAAGCACAGGCACAGTATTGAGAGCCTGCAAGACCTGTGTCAGTTCGTGAACTAGCAGATACAACAAATTGTGTGAACCGCACCAAAAAGACAGGTGAGATTTTTAGTGGTAAGTTAGACATAAGAAAATTTATGGTGCCTCTAGGGCAGAAAGCACATTAAAAACTGTCTTTATGTAATATATACGTTGAGTTACAAAATGCATGTTTACTCTGTGCAGGTGATTGAAAATGCCGCTTTAAGGAGAAATTTATTGACTGCTAAGATTTGCATTATAATAGCGTTGGTTTTGCTCGGGGAAGGAAAGGAAAAGTAGACTTGCCATAGTTGGTTTACCCAAGTGAAATTTGAGCTTCAAAGTCTTAAATATTAGGTAAGACCTTGAGTGACATATATGGATTAATAATAACGGGCGCCGTTCGTGGGCAAGGACTCTACCATCCTGCTGCTGTTGCGGAATTCTTTTCATCTTTGGAGGAGCAGAGGGGATTCCGGGATCTTTGTGCTTTGTTGCCTGAAAGGCTGAAAGGCTGACTCCTGACGCTGGGACTGCGAGGCCCAGGGTGCTTTAGGACATCGCACCTGGTGCCTCTTCCCGGCCCCTCCCCTCATTACATCTACGCCTTGAAAACGCCTCCGGCCCCTGCTTCGAGGGCGCCGCTCGTGGGCAAGGACTCTACCATCCTGCTGCTGTTGCGGAATTCTTTTCATCTTTGGAGGAGCAGAGGGGATTCCGGGACCTTTGTGCTTTGTTGCCTGAAAGGCTGAAAGGCTGACTCCTGACGCTGGGACTGCGAGGCCCAGGGTGCTTTAGGACATCGCACCTGGTGCCTCTTCCCGGCCCCTCCCCTCATTACCTCTACGCCTTGAAAACGCCTCCGGCCCCTGCTTCGAGGGCGCCGTTCGTGGGCAAGGACTCTACCATCCTGCTGCTGTTGCGGAATTCTTTTCATCTTTGGAGGAGCAGAGGGGATTCCGGGACCTTTGTGCTTTGTTGCCTGAAAGGCTGAAAGGCTGACTCCTGACGCTGGGACTGCGAGGCCCAGGGTGCTTTAGGACATCGCACCTGGTGCCTCTTCCCGGCCCCTCCCCTCATTACCTCTACGCCTTGAAAACGCCTCCGGCCCCTGCTTCGAGGGCGCCGTTCGTGGGCAAGGACTCTACCATCCTGCTGCTGTTGCGGAAATCTTTTCATCTTTGGAGGAGCAGAGGGGATTCCGGGACCTTTGTGCTTTGTTGCCTGAAAGGCTGACTCCTGACGCTGGGACTGCGAGTCCCAGGGTGCTTTAGGACATCGCACCTGGTGCCTCTTCCTGGCCCCTCCCCTCATTACCTCTACGCCTTGAAAACGCCTCCGGCCCCTGCTTCGAGGGCGCCGTTCGTGGGCAAGGACTCTACCATCCTGCTGCTGTTGCGGAATTCTTTTCATCTTTGGAGGAGCAGAGGGGATTCCGGGACCTTTGTGCTTTGTTGCCTGAAAGGCTGAAAGGCTGAATCCTGACGCTGGGACTGCGAGGCCCAGGGTGCTTTAGGACATCGCACCTGGTGCCTCTTCCCGGCCCCTCCTCCTCCCTCTACAAACGCAATGCTCTATATCGCGCGAGCGGGACGCGTGCGGGGCGCAGTCCGGGGTGAAGCCCGGGCCAAGGGCGGGCCCGTTTAAGCCCGTTCAAGCACGGACAAGACCGGACCGGGCCACCCCCCTGTCGTTCTATATGTTGTGATTGTGGTGAGGCCGGGAGGAGGACTGTAAGTACATCTATCGCTGTTTTGTGCCCATTGTAGCATGGCTGCGTCACAAACCAGAAGTAGGACTGCCTTAACAGGAACTCTTGATAATTTCATCACTAGAGCAAATTCCGTTATTGACCAGGGGATAATATTAATGGAGCGAAGAGTCTCACAAGATCTAGCTTTCGCTAAAAGATCCTCTATGGGCCATATCGCCAACGCACTCACTCCGGATGCTAGTAGGAGGGAACCTCTAGTTAATGCATTTCCCAATTGTGATAATGCGCATCGTAGAACAGATCCACCCCAGTCCCTCCCACTCGAGCAAGCTCTAGACTCTACTATAGCATCAACAATGCCCAGTTCACCCGAGAGATTAAGCCTCCCACAGCTGCGGGGAAATCGTCAGGGGGCTGTGCCAAAAAGAAAGAGGAATACGGCTCCTAGGGCAGGGGGAAAAAAAGTGAAATCTGCTAAAGGTCACATTGGTAGTGAGATTATAACCAATTCAACAGTAACCATACCATCTACTGCTGCTCTAGTCCATGCTCCACCTGCACCCATTGAAATTCAGCCAGGAACATCTAGCAGCAGTGATACCCCAGTAGAGACACATGCTACCATAAGTGCTCTATTGAGTGCCATTATCATGCCACTGGAAATGAGGTTGTCTCGTATTGAACAGCAGCTCATGCGGATGGAAAATGTAGCACTGGTTATACAGAGCAATCTAAAGCCAGACACCCCAAATCCATGTCCTGCTCCATCTGAAATTAGACATCCCCAGTCTGTTACAGCTATAACTAACAACATCACGCCTGTCCCTCCAATAGTATCAACAATAAGTCAGTGTCCAACTAGTATGTTAACCACCACACTGCCGGGGGGGGATATTAACTCGGATGACAGAAAGGGGGGCTATACGGAGACCAAGGAACATACAATTGATCTGCCTCCGGAATGTAGTCCCTAAGTGGCAGTTCTGGTTGGGGTTCCTGAGCTCCCAAGCTCAACTAGAGAACTATTTCCGTCTCTTAAAAACAAAGTCATAGATTGGCTTAATAAAAATCGGCTACTTCCCCCCCACATTACTAGTGAAATCTTGATGGTACGTAGAGTAGCGTGGGTGGGTCATAGCCCCAAAACCATCAAGGGTGATTGTATTTTGGTTAATTTTAAAGATTCTAGAACTGCCAAATACATTTGCAACTGGAGGCACTCTAACCAGCAAGCGTTGATCCAAACATATCCTTTGTCTTATTTTTATCCCCCGACACATTGGAATAATTTGGAGAATGGGTGGTCACTGGTACAACATAGACGAGGAGATAGGAACGCAAGGGCTCCCTACGACCACCAGCTACCAGCTGCTAAAATCTCAATTCAAAACAGATTTAGCTGTCTGGACCAAGTGGATTGACTCTGCCAGGTAACGGGCGACACACAAATGCATAATAATACTAGGGGTAAGGCCATTGGTGAGCCCGAGTGTATGCCAAGTATGGATGGCATAACAAACACTGTCCTAGTGCACTGTACCCCCACAGTTGAATTCCCTTCTGAATCCCATGAGGCCATATCTGGTGGCAGCCCTCCTGAAGCTCTAGCGGCTATAGAGCTTCAACTCTGTGAAATCAGTACCATAACTGGGAATGACTGCAACTCCAGGACAACTACGAACTTAGAATCTCTGGTGATTGCGTCCTGGAATGTTGCGGGTCTACACAACAAAATATCGTGTGATGACTGGGGCAATTTCATCGATGGAATGGACATTTGTCTATTCCAAGAAACGTGGGCCAGGGAGGAGGAAAGGAGAGTGGGATTTGCGGGTTTTCATATACCTGCACAATGGGGGGGGAAGGGACGACCATCTGGGGGCCTTACCACATGGGTAGCAACTCACTTGGGTTGCACTGCTGAGTCTGTTTGCACCCATTCGGATGATATACAGTGCGTCATTATGAAATGGCCCAACAGCTTCAAGCTTGCTGCTGTGAACGTCTATTCGAGACCTGTTGGCATAGCTGGCGAGTCCGCTACGGTGGATGAACTATCAAATTTTTTATATTCTATTCCAGCACATACATTTTTATTAGTAGCAGGGGATTTGAATTGTCACTTTGAACCTCTTCCGGGGATGGACCATGGTGCACTTGCCTCTGAGGATGATTATTGGTCTATTCCGCCAACCCAATCTCCACACTCCAGGTGATGGTCCCCTTTAGCTATTCAAATCACGGCCCTTACATTAAACCATGCAATTAGGGCCTGCAATGGACGCACTCGCTCGGATATACCATCCAGGTGTACATTTAATAAAAAGGGCCATGAATCACGCTTAGACTATATTATGGTCGGGACAAATTTGTGGTCGAAGGTCATTGACCTTGAGGTTATAGCAAGGGATGACAGCGACCACAATCTTTTAAGACTGGAGTTGGTTTTCCCGGCCTCACAAGCGAAGGGATTGGGTCAGCGGGATAATCCTGCTGACAGGGTAGTTATAACGAATGATCGGCGCAGGGTTAAATGGGATAAGGTGGAAGCGTCCGGCGAGGACCTGGCAAGATTGTATAACTCAATCTTGCCATGGTTCATTGAATTAGATACCCTAACCTCCCAACAACCTCCCCCTGATTTTAATATTAAATTGCAAACTCTGCACGTGGGCCTAGTTGATACCCTATTTGCTGTGCTCAACCCATTGGCAACTAAGAGCAAGAAAAGGACTCCTCTCTCCTCTTGGTTTAACAATGCATGCCGCCTGGCAAAAAAAGAGTTGATACAGGTGTTAAAACTTTGTAATGACAAGACCCTTATCTCTGCCAAAAGAACACACTATAAAGCCATGCTGAAACAGGCCAAACAGGCCAAACAGGCCAAACAGGATTGGGACTATGCAAAATGGACTGACTTATCCTGTGCCCTAGAACAGAAAGACGCTCGTAAATTTTGGGCTATAATCAACACAGGTAGCGGTGAACCTAAACCCGCAACTGAACCCAATATAGACGAAAATGTCTGGGAAGAACATTTTAAAGCCCTATACGCTGCTGAAGCTAATATGGATATATATCCGGTCCTACCATCAGCAAACGAGCCCTATAATATCATAGAGTTCTCGGTGGAGGAAGTTATTAATGCCATTTCTAAAATTGCATCTAGAAAGGCTCCGGGGCTAGATAAACTACCGGGAGATCTTTTTAAACATCAAACGGGGATATGGGGACCCTATCTATGTATCTTATTTAACGCAATCTTGAGAGGAATGAACGTGCCCTCCACATGGCTGGGTGCAGAAATCGTTCCCATTTTTAAGAAGGGTTCCCCTTTACTACCGGCAAATTACAGGCCCATCAGCCTTATAGATGTTCCCCAAAAAATCTTTGCGCGGCTCATCCTTGATCGTTAACAGGATTGGATGGAGGAGAACGCCATACTGAGTCAATACCAAGCTGGGTTTAGGAGGAACACTTCTACCATAGATCAAATCTTTCACCTACTACTACTATTCTGGAAAACGGCAAAGATTGAGGGTGGCAGCCTCTATATGGTATTCGTGGACCTCCGCTCCGCTTTCGATTTAGTGCCCCGGGGTAAACTATGGGCTGTGTTGCTCAGTTTGGGTGTGCCACAACCAATCCTGGCAATATTGATGAAGCTGCATGAGGGGAATTTTGCCCGGGTTCGATATGAGAAGAATGGGGCTTTGACATCCAAGTTCCCCATTGACGGAGGAGTCAGGCAGGGGTGCGTTTTAGCACCTACCCTGTTCTGTCTATATGTCAATGGTGTGATCTCCCATCTCAACAATGCCCCTAATAATGATGCCCCAGTGTTGGCAGGTAGCAGGGTGCCAGCGATTATGTTCGCGGATGACACCCTGCTACTTTCTAAGACACCTATGGGAATTCAGCGTGTGCTTGATAGCTTTGAGGATTTTTGTAAAGGCCGCAGCTTGGAAATTAATGTTAACAAAACAAAGTTCATGGTTTTTAATCCCTCGCCCTCTACACGGCCGAACCCAAAACTTGATTCACTAAATTTGGAGAGGGTTAAAACCTTTGAGTACTTGGGAGTAACTCTAAGCGAAAGCCTCTCATGGGCTCAACAAGTAACGAAAGCGCAGCTGAAATTAACCCAGTATACTGGGGGTATTGTTAGGCTGTCCAACACGTCCACTTACAAACCTATCAAACCTCCGCTCGAAATCTATAAGTGTCAGGCCAGAGCTGCAATTTTATACGGAGCGGAACTTTGGGGGTATCAAACAGGGTCTGATCTTCCTAAAATAGAAAACAGGTTTATTAGACAGTTACTGTCACTCCCACAAAGTACCCCGCTCCAACCTCTAAGGATGGACTTGGGCCTGCGGTCCATCAATGACGAATTAGCTCTGAGACCCCTTAGATACTGGCACAGGCTGTGGACTACGCCGGAACTATTACACTATAGAGCTGAGCTGAAGGAAATTTTGGCTAGTAGTAGTTCACAAAAAATCCCTTGGTTTATGTTTTTAAAATCCCAGTTTATTAAACTTGGTTTAGATGATATGTGGTATGATCCAGAAAAAAGTTGCAGGGAAATTTCGCGGAAGTTGTTTACTAAGATTTTTTTGGCTGAACAACTCACAAGAGCTCAGTTTGCCCCTAAGATTGGAGTTTTAACTAAATCATTTTTTAGCTTCAAGGACTTTTATCAATTTGAGAACTTCTTGGATATTATTTATCCTACCGCATCAAGAAAATTATACCTTCAATGGAGATATGGCACTTTACCTTTGAGAGCTCTCACTAGCAATTGGGCACCCAACTCCATTGAGGTCTGCCCTGGTTGTAGTTGTGTTAAAGAGGACGAGCTCCATGTATTGTTTTTTTGCACTGCATATATCAAAGCAAGAAAATAATGGATATTGCCTATCTGTAAAAATATGGGTTTTCGGCAATGTAACCACGCTTTTAGAATTTTCAAGACA
The DNA here is from genome assembly GCF_964204655.1 of Triturus cristatus. Lineage (NCBI taxonomy): Eukaryota > Metazoa > Chordata > Amphibia > Caudata > Salamandridae > Triturus > Triturus cristatus. The sequence goes on along the minus strand of NC_140594.1, from coordinate 1,089,075,729 downwards.
GACACCTGAATGTATAGTTTTTGCAGTTTCCCAATTTTTATTAGCAATGTGGAACAAGAGAAGGGGTCTGATTGCTATTTAATGAATTGTTATGATATATTACCATGAAGTGTATGTGTTGTCTTTGTATGTATCTATATTTGTACTTTTTAAGGCTAATTGCCGAAATAAAGTTAATCTTGATGATGATGATAATAACTTATTATTGTCATTGTGAAAGAATGAAAAAAACCTTCATTCATTCAGATTCTTATGTCATTGGGAAAGAAACAGACTGTTTGTACTAATATGGGTGAAGGTCAACAAGAGCAAGGCATCTTCAATAAGCATGATATAAAATCTAGGAAAATTTCAATGGGTATGAACACTTTATGTAATTAAAATGTAAAGGAAGGAAATTAAGAATGTCACTTCGGATCTTTTTATTTAATACTCATGGGCACAATATACCCTAAGCATATTTATTGAATGTGTATGAAATTAGACATGTTAAACAATAATACATCAAAAAAATCATGTCTATTGATACTTGATATGTATAAATACACACAGTATTGATAATCATATCTTTGTGTTTTATCATGTGCTATGTATAAAATAATTTAGTAAGAACAATATTGTATGCTCAACTATATGTGCTTAGATAATCTGTTTTACAACTGTTTTTATGGAGATATATATTTTATGTTTTCTCCTAGTTTTAATTCAGCTGTTGGTCCTGAAGAAGGTGGGATAAATTTCAAGGAGCCACCAAACGCTGCGTCAACATGATAGCTGTTTTAGTATTTTGATTGTATACAGGTGTTTTTGATGTTAATTTTGGACCAAATGTTTTTGATGATGTATCTGGTCCAATCAATGATAAACTATAATACCAAAGTACTTTATGTGCATTCTACTAAATATTTATGAGATTGTAAATATTGTGGTTGGAGCATATTCGGTTATGTTTTTTACATCTAAGTTATTTCTTTTGTTCTTACGTTAATAATTAGGTATCCACATAGTGAAAATTATGATTCTAATAATACGTCCAGGGGAAAAAACTTTTGTACTAGTTTCCCTGTCCTTCTCCCTGCACATTACACTGCTTGTTATTTCTGCAGCACACAGTCAAGCAGATTTGTTCTTGTTTATTTCCATTATTATAACTCATGGTGTTTTCATTAAAACTTCTCTGGCTCAATCACAAAACTGTATCTGTTTCTTAGGTCCTTCGGCTAGTTAACTGTACCCTACTCATTCATAATAGTTTGCTCTTGTTCGTGTATCTAGTTTGTTCCACCATCTCCTGATGGCATTAGCATAGGGTTGGCAGAATAATTATTCATGCAGTGGGATAGGGCTTAGGTGTTAAGGCAATATCATGTTGAATAGGATTGTCCTCTGCTTTGCTGAGAATTTAACGTTTTCGATCACACCACAGTGATTCTGCATTTTTGGTAATTTACTCTGAAACAATAATGTATAAAAAGTTCTGATTTTGGGGCTAAGACAGAAGACTTACCTCAAGGCTTAGATGATGCTAGGGATGCCGTCCATTTCTCTCTTTATTTTGCTGCTCACGTGGGTCTTAGAATAATTTTTGATTTTGCATTTCTCTATATTTTTGACATTCATTGAGAAACCTTCATGATGACTCTGTGTGGTCTTACTTTTGTACAAAACCCTTTAACTGTTCAGCTGATCTAGAACTCAGTTATTGAGTGGGCTCTTTTACTTAATTTGTTTTTTCAGGTTTTTGGATGTGTTGGGAGGTGCCTTAACTCATGGACACATTGCTGAACAAATTGAGGTTTTATAGAGTCTCCAATTCATCAAATTGTAAGGGTTCAATTTAGGTAATTGTTTTGGAGTGACAATTGCAGTGTTTCCGACTCCCACACTTCTCTGCAAGATAAATATGGTGTTGATCATGATGGCTTTGTAAATGATGTAGTTTATGTGGCCGTTATTGCTACCTCACACAGGCTGCATAATGCAAGAAGCATGTATCTTTAAACAGCTGTCTCAAATGAATCCAGAACACATTAGGTCTCCTGTTACTTAGGGCAGTAGAAGGGAGAGTATCCCCCCCACTTTACTGGTCATAAATTGACCAATAGTCTTGATGTACCAACAGCTGTTTATGCTTTGGACATCTACATCCTGACCACTGCTAAATGTTTTCTGAACTCTTTCGTTTTAAAATGGCTTCCCATTCCTATCTACTGTAGCCCCTATTTGCATCAGAACTGTTCTGAAATTTGACAGATAACTAAATTAGGTGAGGAGATGTAAATTTTAAATAACCAATACCCTGTAAAATCATTCAGTTTCACCCTGGTCTGGTCATTTGTGTACTTGAGTTATAATGCCCCGCACGCCTATCCTAACTTAATATAAAATTCTTACAGGATTCTACAGTTTGAGAAGTGGAAGTGATAGAAGTTACATTTTGGACACAAGGTGAACTTGGAAATGATACTTCCAAATGTATCAGAATTCCTTTAGCTTAGTTATAAATATACTTTTAAGAGGTTAACTGTTTGCATACTTTTTGCAATTGTTGGCTGAATACACAAAATGCAAACAAGTGGTTGAAGCTAGGATTAAATTATCAAATGATTATGGTCTTCTGGTAGTATCAGGACCAGAAGTATCAGGAACTTTGTGTTCCTGTGACTCTGACGTTAAACTAGACTCACAAACACTCGTTTCTATGGGAAGCTCTCACCTGTTGCATTTTGTAAAGATGGGGAGGGCTTTTGTACACCAGTTGCAGATACACCAGCCACTATACACAATGTATTGTCAATAAGGGAGACCTATTCTATTGTGTAGGAGGAGGAAGTAGCAAGGTTTTTTTTTCTGACTTCACATTTGTTTTTGTTTTTACTTCTAATTCAGTCTTTGCTGCACTAATACTCCTGATAGGAGTCCTTTAACCAGCAGATTTCTTTTTCTCCTGCACTGCAGTGCCTGCTATCTGCTGTTTGAGGCTGAATGATCACAGTTTTGGAAGTGTCTGCATGGCAGTTATTTGCTATTGATGTGCCTTTTGTTGTGTCAGCAATAAAAGAGATATCCCCTATTGCTGTGGAACTCAACAAAGGATATAAAATATTTTTTGACCAATGGGTCTGTCTCTCATGACTCTCCAGAAGTGGTGCCCAACTGTGCTGAGCTCGTAGTCTAAATCAACAAAACAGCATCTGTGTAGAACTGTTGCTAACACACAGATATGATTGAGACTTAACTTTCACTGTATAGTGAAAGTGCTAACTTTGCATAGAATTGTGAATGTACTGAAAGGAACAAGCAACGTCAATGTGGAAAAGACTGAAGGATTGATTTGTTTTTAGCACAAAACTTCATATCCATGTAAACCATCCAGAAAGAGGTCTTTGGACAATCTTGTGGGCCCCTAGATAACAATTCTGAAAGACCTCTGGTATCATCCCCTGGGCAAGCGCAAGCTCCAGGAAGTCAACAGAGAAAGAACCTTATGCAGGAAGACACCAGTAGTAGCAGCCTAGCATCATGCATCATCCTTCAAAAGGTACCATCTTCTACCAGGAGGTTTTGGATCTTCAGCCAGGAGGCCCAAGACTTCTACAAACGCTTACTGATCAGTACATTTGAAGCGGGGAATGTCTGGTTCAACACAGCATCAAATGTCGTCACATGGCTGAACTATTCTTCATCTTAAAAATTAAAACATCAGTTAAACTTTTTGTGTGTTCCTAATCCCCCCAAAGTTCTAGGAGGGGAATTTGGGGTTAAGGTAGAGGAGGGGAATATTGTGACATGATCAAAAAATGGCTGATGCCCAGTCTTCTTTCCCCATTGTTCTTTTGCCTTATATAGTGGTAGGAAAAACTCTCAGGGTCTGATTAAAAGTCAGGTGGAACACAATTAATGCATTCTTGCATGTGATAATTTTGCTCCCCCTGATTATAAGAGTTTAGGTTTTTCAGCAACTGGCTTTACTGGGGGTGGAAGAACCTGATGCAATTTTTCTGGCTGGTAAAATCACAGAAGACATTGGCTGCAGCAGCAGCAAAGTCTCATGCAGCTTTTTAGGTTTGACAGTGGAAACATGTAATACAACATTAAAAATAACCTTTCTCCTCCCCTACCCAGTGGCATAGCAAGGGGGGGCAAAGCAGGGGGATGGTCTGCCACGGGCGAATGAGTTTTGGGGCGGCCTGCTCTTACCCGTGGCTGTCGCGGGACCCCTACCCTGCCACATACATCTACCACCTGGTTACAGGCTTGTAGTCTCTCTCTTGCTCAGGCTGGCAAGAATGTCTTGCATTCTTCCTATTGTAGTTAATATTTGTGATTATGATATTTGTTTAATCCCCTCAGATCTGCAACAGCCATATCATTGGTGCCACCCTTTGTAGGAAATGTCCTTTTGTGCAGGCCGACATTTGACAGCACACCCTCCTTCTTCCTCATATCTGCCATCTCAAGCTACACCACGGTATCAGAAAAATAAAATACCTATCGGCAAAGCCAATAGGTATGGCTTACACATTGAATCCTGTCTACAATATTTTAAAAGAAAAGCCAGCTGAGTGAAAATTAAAACCCCCAAAATATTGTTTCCTGTATATAAAGCATCTACGAGATAAAGAATTCAATATGGCCATGATTCAGTGTACTTTTGAGATGTAAGATAGTCCTTCATGCATTTCAAGTCAAGCACTCCATAGAAGTTGGAATGATACACAAAACAGCCAATTGCATGAGGTGAGAGACAAATGTTCCTCTGGGCGGAGCCAAATCCCACTTATATATGAAAGAATTGGCAACTGTGGGTCATGAAGAAAACTGTGCTGTCCAAAGGCTCTAAAAATGTATCTTTCCATGAGGAACAGGTCACTATATATTGCATTTAAGTAACACCCCAATATATCTAGGTGCCCTGAGGATGCTTCTGGGGCCCGCTGCACCACAAAAGCTAACTCAATATTGAAATTGTATGAGGGTCATTGTAAGTTGAATAACAATGCATCTCACTGTTGTAAAACTTTAATATATATTATATGCAAGTGCCTAGGTATATAAAATAATAGTGTTATTGCACTCTGAGTATTATAAAAAATTAAGGCCCTCACTACAAGCTCGGGGTTAAATTCCGATGCCTGCTCAAACAGGATTTTGTGTAGGGCTCAGAACTCTACAATATGCGATGAATAAACTCTCGCTTTTCCCTGACGCCAGTTTTAAAACCCATCCGAAATTTATCATGAGAAAGGCATGCGAAATGGCAAAATATACAGAACTGGCTGCTTTAAATATTGACTCTGCAGCTTAAACCTCATTTGCAAGTGAAAACGTGGAGCAGACGTTATCTGCCACACTAGGTGTGAAGCCTCACCTCGGGGCAATGTTATTCAACCGGAGCAGCAAATACCTCAACCACATCCGGTTCACTGGGTAACTGTTTTAAGAAGAAAGGCATCAACCACCTCCGGTTCACTGGGTAACCGTTTTAAGAAGAAAGGCTTATGATACGCTTTATCAGTTGCAATCGAACACAGACCTTCTAAAAAATCAGTTACTAACAAAAATGCAATCATGTGGGGGGAAAAAGCACGCAAAGAAGGTATGAATCAATTCTAAACTGATTCTGAACAAAGACAATGAATTCACCCAGTGCAGCTGGAGGACAAGCAAGCAGCCATAAATGGGAGGTGTCATGCCTGCTCACGCACAGGCGGTGGCTTGGATCATAACTCCAGTGAATCCAATAAAAGCATCTTTACTCTAACTCTGGCTATGGTAAACGTGGCATGCCTTCACAAACCACAGAGTAGAATGAAGTCAGAAAGACATGGCTGGTGGCTTTCCTGAGGCTGTCAAAATCAAATTCATGTTAAGCGCAGGTCAAATAATTACTATATGGGTGGGGCCCCCCTTTGTCTGGGATTTCATGATTTGGGAATGCAGTATATTATCCTCCCTTAATTCCCAGCATTTTAAACCTCCTTGAATATCTTATCTTCTGTTCTCTTTCTATATCATCCAAAATGAGTTAGTATATGTTGTTAAGACTGATGGCTTGTTCACATTTCGTTATGTTATGCAATGTATTATGCATTCTTCTTTTATATCAATATGATAATATTTCCCCTCCCCCTTCCCCTCCTTCCCCTTATTTCTTCCCCTCCCTTCTCCATGTAAAACCTTAAAATAGCTTTTATCTCTTTTATTCTACTAGCCATATGTCCAATTACCACTTTGTTTTCAATATTCAAATTCGTTGCTGGTATTTTTGTCTACTTCTCTGTTTATTCAATAAAGCTTCTCAAACATAAAAAAGAAATGCAGTATATTTGTGTGCAGCCATACAGCAGTAGCTATGTTAAAATTAGATAACACAATGCAACAGGAACGTAAGAGGTAAAATGTAAGAAATAAACACGTTTGTAAATGCGCGTCTGGAGTGGCCGCGGAGCCTGGAATCTGAAGTACTCCATTCACCACATGAGAATGATTTCTGAAGTGATGGAAAATGAAAATGAATACCGTATACAAGATGAGTAAGTGGGGGAGATCGGTCTTATAGCTTAAATGCCATTTGAAACCTCTTCCTAGAGCTGGATCTGGAAACTACAATTCCAGTGAGATTCTGCGCCACGTAGTTTTATGGGCGACTGAAATTTCACTGTTCTCCCAGATCAGGAAAATGAACAATTTTCCAGTTTTTTAAGCTGGGGAGAATACTGCATATCCAGCAGGACACAATAGCTTATTTGAGATGTAACAACTTCAACATTATCTACATGGGCTTCTCAAGTTACACTCTGCGTACTCCAAGGGGAAGAGGTAAGTTGCTGCATCTAAGTATTTCTTCTCGAACATAGAGTGGTACACCCAATAAGGGTTGAGAACAACAACTGTCTCAAAAAAACACTGACAAGACAGAAGTACTCATCTTCGGGAAAGGGAAGGACAGACACAGGAAAAAGGAATGGTGCCCCTGGAGTTGAGCCCAACCCTGTTACCCACCGAACACGCCTGCAACCTCGGCATCATCTTTGATAACCAGCAATCCATGAAGGAGCAAGTCAGCACTGTCTCCACCACCTGCTTCCTCACACTCTGTATGCCCAGGAAGGTTTTCAGATGGCTATCAATCAACACCAGGCAAACTGTCACACGGGCTCCTATCACCAGCAGACTTGACTACAGCAACTCCCTCTACATAGGAATAACAGCCAAACTCATGAAGAAGCACCAGACTATCCAGAACACAGTGGCCAGGTTCATCCTCGACTTCCCCAGATGGATGCACATTACCCCTCACCTCAAGAAACTCCAGTCATTAAGAGATGCCTGTACAAGCTACTCATCCAAGTATTCAAGGCATTATGCAATGAGGTACCTGCATACCTCAACCAATGCATGCCCTTTCATTAGCCCACCAGGAAACTCAAATCCAGGTCCATCACCCTAGTTACCACCCGTTGTTTTCGCCAGACAAACAACGGAGGACTCTCCTTCTCCTATCTGACGTCCTAGACCTGGAACAACCTCCCCATGCACCTCAGAGCCTCACCATCACTCCAGCAATTCAGGGAGGACCTCACGACATGGATGTTCAACAAATGGGAGAACAGGCAGAATTATCTGCCAGTGCCTCGAGACCCTCGCGGGTGAAGCAGCTGCGCTCTAAAAATCCTGATTGATTGATTGACCTACTAGGATTTTGCCACATTCACTGAGATGATTTGAAGGTATAGTCTCTCTGAGCAGCACAGCTTCAGACGTTGGAGCGACATGGGAAAAATTCACAAAATGTGCATCTGTTGGGTCCACAGTCAACGCATAGCTCGTCAGGCATCCACAGATTGCATCGTTCAGAGCAGTGATGCACAATATAGTTTTTTTTTATAAAAGGGCCCAGCATCACACTTAAACTCTGCACTGATTGACAGAGCAGGGCTTGGTCCACACCCACTCACATTCTGTACGGTTAATCACTCTGTAAGTGTGGCACATGTTTTCGAACCAGATATAGGAACAGCCAGATGAGAAGCAAGATCTAACTGGCAAGCAATATGTTTGTGTGTGTGTGTGTGTGCTTGTGTGTATGTTGGTGTGTTGCTGTCTCAGACATGTGTCCATTGTACCCCCATGGTATAATGATAGGCATTCATGACATCATGATGCTCAATATGGTTATATGTTACCACACTGGATGTACTACATTTACAATTATTTTTTATTTTTTCAAATCAAATTTACCCTTACTTTAGTTTCCCTGAACTTTTTATTATTAGTTTCTTTTACAATGTGGTGTCACACAATGTTGAAAGGATGTAGTAATTCCAATGTAGCAAGGGACCACCACCCTAATCACCATCATCCTGTATTCTGCTTGCAGTGGCATAATGGTGGGAATAAATGGCACACTGCAGGTTTTCATTAATCTTAGCTACTGGTAATTACGCTGGGCCACATCCCAATCCAATGTGTTTTTTGTCCACCATGCAACCTTAGGGTAGGCCCAGCCATATGCAAATCAGTCTAGTTTTTGATCCAGCAATAACAACCCAACCAGAATGTCCAAACCAAGACCTCTCTAAACTAGAACACAAGCAGCCCAAGACCAGTTTAAGCTTACTCGGATCTCTTCAATCCAGTGCAGTACGGATCCAGTGGTACATTGATCATCGGACCCGCATCTGGGCATACCAATCGCACTTTGGGTGTCACAAAGAAAAATACAATAAATGATGGATTGGCTGCTTCAAATATTCTCATCCACTGGTAAGTGCTCTTGACTGCATCCAATCCATCATTTTTTTGGACTCCATGCCACCTCAGGTTCGACCCAGCATTATGCAAATAAGATTGATACTGCACCAATAGGAGCAGTTAAGCTGCCAAGCTAGGTCTCTCTGAACCAGAACAGAAGCAACCTAAGACAAGTTATATCCTGATTGACTGTCCAAAGTGTGACAACTATGCCCCAGACATGGGTCCCATGTTCACTGTGTCACCAAGCTATTTCAAGTAATACTTCACTGACAAAATTGTGTAGGTCAAAACCAGTAGGTCAAAACCGATCTGGTGTTGCTTGTGTTTCCACCTGTAGAAGACCTTGCATGGAGGTTTGGGCTGGGCTTTCCCTACGGGTGCAGAACAAAGGCTTATTTAAATAAGATGGGTCGCCGTCTAGAATATCACAGTGGTTGAAAAATAATGGTCTGGAACTTGGTTCCTAACGATTACCAGGTGCTGAGATAAATTCAAGCATTCCTTCCATCACCTTGTAGTTTCTTTCTTAGATGCCGTAAGTGTGAGAGGTATGCCCAGACACAGGTCCTGTGCTCAAAGTCCCACAGGATTGAAGCTTTACCTCACTGATGAGACCTAAGCAATTCAAAACCTATCTGAGGTTAGTTATGTTCCCATCTAGAGCGGACCTAGCCTGGCAGTTCGGGCTGGACTGTTCCTACTGGAGCAGGACCAAGACTGATTTGCACAAGGATCATCTATGTCTAGAATTGAAGAGTGGTTGAAAAATAGTGGTCAAGCATGCTGTCCGAATTGATCACCAGTGGTGGCAATTAATTCAAGGATTTCTTCCATCACCCTACTGTTTTTGCAATAAATGCCCTAAAGGCAACAGGTATTTCTCAGACATAGGTCCTGCGCTCACTGTGCAATAGGAATCAAACTATGCCGCACTGATGAGACCTATATCAGTTGAAACCAGTCACAGGAGTCTTGTGTTCTCCTCTTTGGGGAACCTGGCCCGGTGGTTCAGGCTGGACAGTTCCTATTGGGGCAGGGTGTATCCATCTGCAGACTGAAAAGCCACAGATAATGATCCAGAGTTCAGGAGGGGATAAGAGGTGAGAGTAAAGGATGCGTCTTCCATTCTACAATGACCTACACAAAAAGGTATCCTATACACTTAGCTGTTCATCTTGTAATCACTGCAGGATGGACAGTATGAATAAAGCAAAGCTGAACCCACATCATTTGGACTTAACCATAGTGTTGTTAAGAAGAACCTGGCGCACCCTATTGGTGTCAGGCTTCATCATCACGTCTTATCCTGGTCCCCTAAAAATTAGGATGGGCTCAACCATGTCCCATGGAACACTTAGGATATTCTCCTGATGGGGTCTCAGGATAAAAATACCTAGAAATATGTTACAAATCAAAGAAAGCGAGGTAGTCCATGGATGTGGTTCAAGATCTCAGCTTTATTCTTCAAGCAGGATCCACAACAAGTTCATGCTAGGCCTTGATCTTTGTCCAGCAATGCCCCACCAGGAGCAGCCTCCCTGCTGCTCAGCCCATCTCACCAACTGATCTCTGCTTCCACTCAAACACACTCAACATTCCGATGACATCACACAGACTGAGCAGCAAGGCAAGGACAGCAACAGAGAGGATGCACCATTTACTTCCTAGATTATAACACATCCCCCCCTCATCAAATTTGTGAAAATAGGAACATGCAAGAACAATGTACTTTCATGCAAATTGCAAAGAATAGGAAAATGCAAAAACAAAGTACTTCCCTGCAATGACTAAATAAATAAATTGTACGATGATAGAAAGACACACAACCCAAAAACCAATGAGCTTCAAGTATAACACGAAGCTTCAGAATATAACCTAGAAAAGGGTAATCTTGCAACCCCTGACAGGAAAATCAAGATGACAAAAAGATAATAAGTTTCCACCCGTGCGCTCCTGTGACGCACAGATCAACCATTCTCACCAGGTAACCTATTAAAGGGTACAACCAGACGTAAGTCTGAGAAGCCTCACAATAAGGAGTCTTCTAACGTGCATTCTGATAACACACAGACCAACACCTCACACGAGGTACCCACCAACCCAAGGGTAAAACCAGACAGATGAGTCTGAGAAGCCTTAACAAAGGTCTTCTTACGTGCGCATCCATAACGCACAGACCAACACTTCACACGAAGTAGCTAACAACTCATGGGTAAAACCAGACAGGTAAGTCTGAGAAGCCTCACAATAAGGATCTTCTTACGTGCGCACCCATAACGCACAGACCGACACCCCACACGAGGTAACCACCAATCATGGGTAAAACCAGACAGGTAAGTCTGAGAAGCCTCAAAATAGAGAGTCTTCTAACATGTGTACTCATGACACACAGGCCAACACCTCACACAAGGCAAAGTTTATGAAAACATACACTAACAAAACCAGAGACACTATACTCTCTCTCTCCCTCTTATTCATACAACCACAAAACAAGGAGAACCCACATAAACACCAGCTCACAGGACTGGGAACACAAGACACCTCCCCTACAACATCCATTTACGCACTACAGTGCAGTAAAACTTGCAGGACTTAGAAGGTAACACAAACACCCCCCTCTCCTGCACCTATAATACTTCAACTGCACACACCTAACACCATATGCCAGCGATGCCATACATAAAACGACATTCACTTATCACTTCAATATATCATTAAGAGAACATAGCATGACTCCATACACATGAGAAATAATTAACGGGAGTATAACATGGCATTAGACATAAAGCATAAAATAGATTTTGCATAAGAATGATTAGTCAAAACAGTCAAAAACAACCGGTGAGCGACTTCTCACCCGAGGCTCGCAGGTGATCTATGACAGCAAAATCAAAGAAATTCCTTCAAGTGACCCATGGAAAAATCGCTGCAACTTCAAACAAAAAGGAAATCTTTCATGCCACTCCACGTCTTACTCAATCGCCGCTCCTTGAAAACTTGTATGCAACTCTGTGTTACCCCCGGAAACCAGGGAAAAAGTCTCCGCTCCTTCCATTTGAGCACTGAATTAGTCTCCACTCCTCCAATTTGAGCACTGAATTAGTTTACGCTCCTCCAATTTGAGCCCTGAATCAAAGATGGTGGCACGTAGGTGACGACGCGTCGGGTGGCTCTCGGCACGTTGTTGCATGCAGGCTACGAACAATGACCCACAACGCGTCGCAAAGGATCCATGGCAACCTCACTGAGAAACAGGTACTGCTGCACGCGCTATTAAGAGCACGAGCGTCGGTTTCACACTTTAACGCCACAGCCAACAGATTAGTTTAAGTAACGCTTTAAACTAAGATTAAGATATTGTAAAAATACCTCCTCTGCTCAGTCACGATCCTAGTACATTAGTAAATCCAACCCTCCTCCGTTAGACACACGCTGGTTCGTTCGTTGTTGTATAAATGCGACACTCCTCTATCCAGTCACTCGCTGGATCACTAGTAACCCAAAATTCTCTCCTTTAGATATACCCCAGTTGTATGTAGGACAGCAAACCGAGCAGCTCTCCAAACCATGCTGTCTCTCAAAAACCGGGACTTGCGCAGTGCCTCGCTACAGCTACAGGTCCAGTACATTTAGGCAGAATGTAAAAGAAAGTAGCAGAGCCCTTTCAGAGATTACTGCATCTTTTGGTATTACACTAGTCAGTAGACCAATGTAGGAGGAAGTAGACAGGCAAACAGAAACTGGCACAATCATGTTGTGGGCGACCGTTGACAGGGTCACTGGTGGGGCATTAGGGGTGCCAGGTTTCTTCAAATCCAGATGATTCACTTACTGAAATTGATTTCTTCAGTTTTAAAAGTCCAATCAGCACGCAGGTTCTTATAACTCGTCGCCAGTGTTACAAATCAAAGAAAGCGAGGGAGTCCATGGATGTGGTTCAAGATCTCAGCTTTATTCTTCAAGCAGGATCCACAACAAGTTCATGCTAGGCCTTGATCTTTGTCCAGCAATGCCCCACCAGGAGCAGCCTCCCTGCTGCTCAGCCCATCTCACCAACTGATCTCTGCTTCCACTCAAACACACTCAACATTCCGATGACATCACACAGACTGAGCAGCAAGGCAAGGACAGCAACAGAGAGGATGCACCATTTACTTCCTAGATTATAACAAAATACCAAGGTATCCCTTTATAAGCGGTGTTTTTGGCATGTTAAAAATAATATTATATGGGGTGCCTATGGAGATATTGATCCTACACTCTATGTAATAAGTCAACCCCGACCGCGTCCGGTCGGGGCAGGGGCCACAGCCCCTGTATCATTTTCCACAAATCTGTACTATTATAATGTAGAACAGCTTCAACAACTAAAGGAAACTTTTATGGACAATCGCCTACACTCTATTGATCCAGGCAGCTTGGATATCGAATGAGTGCAATGTTCCTTCAAACTGTCAATGATCTCTCATATTACCCCGACCCACCAGAAATCATATAAAATGTTTCTGCTTAATTGTAGGTCACTGCCTAAACATGCGGCAGAAATTTCTATTCTTTTAGAGGAAAAAGGCCCAGAAGTCCTGTTTTTGACAGAAACCTGGCTCAATTCAGGATCTGATCCCGGTCTCGTTCAAGCCCTCCCTCCGGGCTACCCTATTCATAGGTTAGATCGGACTTCAGGTAAAAGTGGCGGAATCGCTATCATTTACAAAAGTCAACGTACCTGTCGTATTTCCATAAATCCACTGCCAGATGTGAGAACCTCTCATTTTCGGTTTTGCACCTACGCTTACTCTGTCAGGCATTCTCATCTATCGTCCCCCTGGGTCATTGGGTCAATTTTGTAAATCCCTGCCTTATATGGCTGCCAATTTAGCCAGCACTCCTGCTAATTTTTACTTTATTGGGGGATTTTAATCTTCATTTTGATGACCCCTCGCAGGTGGCCGCAGCGGTGATAATTAAGGACCTTTCAGCCTATCAGTTTCACCAAAAGGTTATCAATCCAACCCATGTGAAGGGCCACCTATTAGATCCAATTTTCTCCAATTTGGAAGAATTAGTAGGAGGGGAACCCATTCCAGTACCTTGGTCTGATCATTTCCTTATCCCATTTTTTTTATGGACCCCCAACTGCACCACGCATTCTACTAGGCCGATTAGAACAATGTTACATCTCTGGCCTCAACTTCCATCAGAACAATGGATTTCAGAATTAGAAAAAAAACAAGCTGACCCCTGACTCAGATCCCATCATTGCTAACAAAAAAATTAATAAATGGATAGAAAGCTCTTTAGATCAGGTTCTTCCGATAAAACTGACCCAGAGGAAAGTTGTGACCAATAGAATGGCATGGTATTCCACCAGGCTTTTGGTGCTAAAACAAACCTGCAAGAAACTTGAAAGAATTTGGAGAAAGGATTTCTCCTTAAATAAGAAACTGGAATATAGGGAGGCAATTAAATTGTACTAAGCAGAAATGAAACTGGCCCAGTCTCTATACTATGAATAAACAATTTCCTTGGCAGCTAATTCCCCACGTGAAATCTTTCGCATTGTGAAAACACTGCTCAGAGCCCCTCCACCCCACAGTTATTTCTGATGCTACAGGCTTACGCTATAATAGTCTTGCAGATTTTTTCTATGATAAAAATCAAACCATTTATACAGCATTCCCCATAGCAGATGGCCAAACATCGAATTTTAGTCCTCAAAGCAGGGCATAATATCTGGAGGTATTTCCCTCGATGGACTCTGAGGAGTTTAAAACCATCTTGGCACTCGTAAAAAGTGGGTCGCCCAGAGACCCAGCTCCACTTAATATTTTGAAGCAAGCGGTCAGAACTGTTTCCCCCATTATATTGGAGTTGATCAACACCTCGCTTTCTACTGGCGTGGTTCCCCTTCCATGGAAAAGAGCGATGGTGAAGGCATTATTAAAAAAGCATAGCCTTGACCCTGATCTCCGGGGAAACTATCGCCCCATTTCACTTCTCCCAGAGATCAGTAAAATGGCGGAAAAACATGTCAACTCGGTGCTGTCGGCATTCCTGGAGACCCATAACCTTCTCGATTCATCACAGACTGGCTTTCGACCACTCCAAGGAACAGAAACTGCTCTGTTAGCAGTAGTTGACGAGTCTAAAAAGATCCTGGACGCTGGAGGTACTACTGTGGTCATCCTCTTGGACCTCAGTGCAGCCTTTGACATGGTTAACCACCAAATTGTGGTCCATAGACTCATAAATTTGGGGGTGACCGGGGTTGCTTTGGCATGGCTGCAATCTTTTTTGGATGATAGATCCTTCCAGGTCTTTGAAGCTGATGTTGCCTCAAAACAAGTGTCCCTCCGGATCACCCTATTTAATATTTATATGAGCCCGTTAGCGGAGATTGTGCTGCCTTTTGGGGTGCATATAGTGACCTAAGCTGATGACAAGTAAATTGTAATGGCACTTAACCATTCTGACAATTCCTCTCTTGATGTCCGTCCTTGTTTAGAAGAGGTAGCCAAATGGATGAATAATTCCTACATGAAGTTGAAAGGAGAAAAGAGCGAGATGATGATTTTAGGAAACTTTTGAACTGAACCTGAAGTAATGTGGCCGGCCTGCCTGGGCCCTATCCCAACCCCGAAGACCCAGATGAAAAGCCAAGGCATTTGGCTTGATCAAGACCTGAGCTTTAAGGTTCAGGCGCGTAATGTTGCGGCCGCCTGTCACGGCATTCTAAAGATGCTTCGCTAAGTCCTCCCACTTCTTCCCTTCCGGGCAAGAGGGCTTATGGTCCAGGCGCTTATTGTATCATGCCTGGACTACGGGAATGCCCTTTATTTAGGAGCCCCATGTACGACCTTTTTAAAACTCCAGACGGTGCAAAATTGTGCAGCCAGGATCCTTCTGGAGATTCCAAAATGTCAATCTGCAAAACCAGCCTTGAAATCTCTTCATTGGCTCCCCATCAAGGAGAGAGTTAATTTTAAGGCTATGTGTATTGTTCACAAGACGCTAGCAGGGAAGGGGCCCTCCATCAATCGCTCTATTGTCAGGCCTCACCTTGCGAACAGACGCCTGCGCTCGGACGATCTGCGTCTTGCCGCAGTTCCCAGAATTAAGAAGGCTAAAAGTGGGGGCCGCCTGTTTTCTTACAATGCCGCTAGGTTCTGGAATACTCTTCCACTTCATCTGCGTAAGGAATCCAACTACCTGGCCTTTCGTAAATTGTTAAAAACTTGGCTCTTCCCTTAGTATGGTTGTGGTGTCTATCATTTTGCCGCTGTCAGCGCTGGAATGCCCCTGGGTAGCTACGCACTTAACAAATGCTTTTTTCATTTAATTTTCATTTCATTTCATTTAATCCTTAAGTCAGAATGACCTGGGGTCAGGGCTTTCGTCAGGACTTGGTATTTATGCCCCAGATCAATAGTAATGGTATCAATAAACCCTAACTAAATTTAGCCAGGACAAAAAAAGGACATTCAACATCTATCTGGCATGTAAAAGGACAATAGGCCCATGTTCAGGTTGGGTTCCCTTCTATGTTCAGCCAAAAGGCTATTTGGACCAGTGGGGAAGTGAAAAGTAGACTGATTAGGTGTGGATAGAGACATGTTACCATTTACAATTGTGTGACTACAGGAACATGTCCCACACTTCTCCCATGTAGCCTAGTGGCCTGAAAGACCATTTAAAGATGGCTGCTCTTGTGCACACAAGGACAGCTTTTGGGATTTTTATTTATTTATTTATTTATTTATATAGTACTCTCCTACCCGGGGGCATCTAGGCGCTTATGAAGGAAGCCAACAGAGCATCTGCGTGTTTAGGAACCAGTGCAAGCCCATCTTTGGAGGCGGGAGTACGGTTACCTCACCAGCTTCAGGGAGGCCGAGCAGAGTGCGCGGACTGGTGTATACCATTGGAAGCGTTTAATTAGGTAAGTGGGACCTGAGTTCTGTAAGGCCTTAGAAGCGTTACACAATGCCTTAAACCTAATTCGCTTCTCAATCGGTAGGCAATGCAATGTACTGAGGGCCTGTTTAGCAGATGAATATTTGGACAGACCGAAGAGCAGTCTAGCAGTGGAATTCTGAAGAACCTGTAGTTTTGTTATTACTGATTTGTTTGCTCCAACTAGTATTCCATTGCAATAATCAAGTTTAGACAGCACTAAGGCTGCCACCGCTGTTTTCTGCAGTCCTGTTGATATAAAGGGCAATATTTTCTTCCGGATTTTTAGGATGTAATAGATGGAAGCAGTGAGTTTGTTTACGTGGTGATAGAAGGAAATGGTGGTGTCTATAATGACTCCGAGATTTTTCTCTTAATAACTAGTGTTGGGAAGGTCCCCAGCTCTGCTGGCCACCAATCTGAGGACCAGAAGGAAGTGACTTTCGCAAAGAGAAGTACCTCAGTTTTATCTGAGTTTAACTTAAGACAGTTCTCGGCCATCCATATGCTGACACATCTCATACACTTCTTAAAGTTCTGCGCTGTTTTAGGAGTGTCGCTTGAGATTGATACAATAATCTGGGTGTCATCTGCGTTTGATACCAGTTCAAACCCATGGGATTTGATCAGACGTGCCAGACGAGCAACATATAAATTGAAAAGGGTGGGCCTCAATGATGAGCCCTGTGGCACCCCACAAAGAAGCTTGAAACATTTAGATTTGTAGCCTCCTATTTCAACAAATTGTTCTCGGTTGAGCAGTAAGGATCTGAGCAATGCTAGCGCTAAGTTTTCTACTCCAGCCTCCTGGAGCCGATGAATTAGAATGCCATGGTCCACCGTATCAAAGGCGGCTGATAAGTCTAAGAGTATCTGGGCTGCCGATCCTCCGTTAACAACCGCCCATCTGACTTCCTCCGGAATGGGTAAAATGCTCATTTTAAAAGATGGCCACCACAAGCAGTGTGCACATGATGAGATGCAATGTAAGGGCATTAAAGGTCTGCATGCAGTGTCCTAAGAGCTCCTGGGTCCTCAGAGAGATTATTAGGAATAAAATAAATGTATCTTTCTAAAAACCAACACTTACCCAGAAGGTTCTAGCACTTAGAAAGACTACTGTCCCTGTGGGTGATGAAGACATTATGAGTGGGTACAATTCTTAGACTCACAGAGAAAGAAACCAATAGCTCAAGTGGGCTGACCTACTGGCCAAGGTTCAAGCTGTGGTGGGTGGACGCAAAATGAGAATGATAGCTGAACTGACCAAAGAGAGAAGAGTCGGGCTCAAAGGTTTCGGCTAACGCCAGACGTAAAAAGTGATGGGTGGCTGAAGGCAGGGACTGGTGCTGCCCATGTTCCCTTCATTTAAAATAACAATGGAAAAGTAACCAGCAGAGAAAACAAGCAGCCCCTGCTTTTTACAGTGTAAGTATGGACTTGTGAAGTTTCTGTACTTATACCCCAGTACTTTTTGTGGTATATTGCTTAATCTAAATACATTAAGGTCCTTACTTATGTTACAACTACACGTCAACCATTGATTCAGCCACCATGCACACGCTGAGATGCCCCATAGGCAGGACCACTGGAATTATGCAAATGTGAGGGCGCTGCGATTTTCATACTTATGAATTTGCTGCATCTGCCAAATAATCCATCTTCTGCTGCATAATCTGCAGATTTTACCAAAAAGTATGTTGTTTCTAGCTTAAACGGTTCAAAGGGCACTAAAAACACCAGAATGCATGTTGCCGTGCAGTGCAAGGTCCATTGAAAACGATGACTGGTCATTTTCTGTCGCTTATTTCTATATGTGGATGTTACACTAGTGCTAAAGAGGTGTAACTAATGCCCAGACAGTGTGAACAAGTTTAGAAATATCAAAATAATGAAGTAATACTATCCCAAAATGTGCCACATAATGCTGCAGAATTTGCCTTTTCTTGCCGCATAATCTACTTACCCTCCCTGCATTATTTGGCCCTCCACTGCCGCACAATTCTAGTGGCCCTGCCCATAGAACACAAAATTGTTGCACAAACCTAGAACCATCTATACTATAACGAGCCATGAACATATCTTGGACTCGTTAAAGGTGTACAATCTTCAAATGTACAGCAATCTTAACACAGACACCCCACCATCATCAACAAATTTCTGGGTCAAAAAGGTGCAAACACCATTGTATGAAAATCATTCAGACTGAATGCCTTCATGTTTATTTTCTTTTTAGAAAATTAATGAACACCCACCTAACCGTTAACAAATTTTAAATAATGGTAAAGTGGCTAGTTTTCTGTGATTATTCGGCATTCTTGTAACAAATGCAAAAGTTGTCCAAGGATGCTTGTTTCCGGACCAACCGGTCCTAGGATGCTTGTTTCCGGTCCAATGAGACTGGTCCTAGGATGTTTGTTTCCGGTCCAAGAAACCGGTCCTAGGATGCTTGTTTCCGGTCCAGGGAAGACATGGCTTGGCAGTTCGGGCTGGACTGTTCCCACGAGGCACAGGGCCAAGACTGATTTGCATATGGCCATGTCTGATCTGGGGTGGCACAGTGAGCAAAAGAATGATGGATTTAACCCAGATCTCTTGGCTGGGGGTGAATGTTTTGATTTGTTCTGCATTCCGTCCATCAATTGTGTGTCTTTTACTTTCTTGTAACAAGGCATCTTTTTTCCCTTCTGTCTTTATCTTACGACATATATGAACTGTGGCTGGGACTTCTTTATTGAAAACTAATAAAATAAGTTTATGGTTAATTTTCTTTGTTTACAAAATGGATTCCAAGGTCCGAAAGCTACCTAGTATTTTCCTGCAAAATGATGTGCTTCTAGTAAAATCACCTTATCTCCAAATTGCCTAAAAATAGAAAATAATGGACAAAACCTTTTTTTGCATGCAACACGAGATGGAATGTGGACACAGAACTTCAGCAAATTAGGCATAACTTAAAATCGTATATGCGTCACTTGTATGTGCAGAGGTGGGCAATCAGAGAGCTGGCCCAGAAGAGTTTTAAGGGAAAGGTAAACAAATGAGGTGGACACCTACAGAAAAATAACTTTGTGGGTGTTGAAAAACTATTCTGAATGCATTTCCCACTTTTATCTGAACGCGTATTTCACTCCTGAATACTCTGGTAGAAAGGGCTCAGAAATTGTGGAGAACTGCATGAATAAATGTCCAATTTAAGCGCGTGTGCTTAAAAACGAAAATACATTTTATTGAATAATGTTTTCCATGATGAACAAAATGAAACCAAAAATCTTTGATGACATTTCATTATTCCCCTAACCCTCCACTTGTTTAATCGAAAGAATGTGGGGAAATTTCAGATGTGGGGTTATGGAAAACAGACTCATACCAGAATGTATGTGAAGCACGTGCCTTTAAATGTGTAATTCACCACAATTCCCAATTCAGCATGTGTTTGTTCTTGATTTTTAGAGCCACCGTGCTGACTCTCCTGGTGTGCTGTTTATGGACACTCACAGGCCGAGCTTGTTCTATTGAATTTTAATGCACTTAGCACATGGCTGAATGGCCAATGTGCAGCCTGCCTCTGTCTTGGGGGGGGGGGGGGGCAAGAACTTGGACATAGCAGACTCCTGAACTGTGAGCCAACAGCTTTCTCAAGGCAAAAACAAATCATTTTCTCCATGGGTTTGTGAATTACTGTATCTACAAAACAGGCTATATCCCTGTCAAAGTTTGAAGTTTTAACTCAGAGTAATTCTGTTCTGAGTATGCCATGCATATTTGTAAACTAAGATTAATAATCCGAAATGCCCCAAATAGTTTGGCGTGTGCTTTTTTTGGTTTCACAACATTCCTTGTGATCAGCCCCATCTTGTTCAATATGTTTTCTAATACATTATATTTCTTAATGTCAGGAACATTTGTCTGATACAGAAAGGAGTGATAAGTAAAACTTTAGCCCAAAAAACCATAAGAGGTCAAAACCATAATGTGGCATTGGCCACTGGTCCACTGAAAATCTGTACAAGGCGCGTGGGTATATTTTGCGTAGCACAGTGAAGCGCTACCAGGCAGAAAAGTTTCGGGTTCACAATGGGACAAGTCTAATTTCAAACTGAACACCTATCAGTGAAATTCTCTGCCAAAGAGAACTCGAAGTGCTCAGTTCACAAAGATCTTGTTGTGACTTAGGCTATTCGAATTTCAGCCGCACTCATAGAAAAGTCTTTGTGAGAAAAATATTTCTAAGTAGAGTCCGATGTGATAAAATTGCTTGAACTACATATAGAACCATTTTGAATACCTTGGGCATCACTTTGCTCATTTTAGAATGTCTTTGCCACCTCAGGAGGGAGATAAGATGAGGGATTTCAGTTCAATCCATCCCTCAAGGAGAAATTGTAAATACATCTGAAAAGGTCTTGGAGGGTTTAATCATGCTTCCTTTCCCTCCCTGAAGCCCAAATTACGAGAATTTGGCGGAATGGTGCTTTAAAAAAGGCACTGCAATGGGAATGCCTCACAAGTTTCCTGCATGTCATGGACTCAAAAGTCCATGTCTTGCAGGAACCTATGTGCATGCACACAGGGGGACACATGTTATCCCCCCGCGTGCATCCACATATGTCTGAGGCACAGGGGGTCCTGTAGGGCCCACTTTGTTTCCTCTCTGCCCGGCTTTTCAGAGGAAACTCGTAATATGCTTGGCGGGACCGTAGTTCCCTGATGGAGACGGCAATCCCAGTGCGGTCCGACAGCCTTGTCGTAATCTGGTGACCGGACCACAGGTGCGGCACTGGCTGGATGCACCACTGCTGCACCGCTGCAAGTCTGGCGGTCCTCGTAATAGGGCCCTAAGTGTGATGGTGTTGCACATCCACCCTTTAGCATCAAAGATTATAATTTATCTTTCTCAAAATATCAACCTAGCTCTGCTCTGGTCGACTTTTCCTCCCCAAATAATTATAGGCAACACCAGGTGCATTTCTGATCAAGTAGTTACAATTGTGGGCGCAGCATATTTAGATGGTCTTTGCAAGCTATAATTCATGTCAAACTCTGCCTGTGTTTTGTGTAATCTTGCAATTATCAATATATGTGCTACTTGTGTTTTTTTTTCTTTCTACATTTTGCTATAGGACAAATCACACCAATTCCCCGGGAGCACAGTGAAATATGTCCGTAATGTAAGGTGCATTGGTGTTCTCAGTACATAATCCTGATTAGCATAGACATAAAAGAAACACACAAGTAGGTATAATTGACAGGTTCTATCAATCAATCAGTATTTATAAAGAGCGGCAAATCACCCGTGAGTGTCTCAAGGCGCTGGAGTTGCTAGCAGCGGTGGCTGCCATGAACAACGGGTGGTGCTGCGAGTGGGGTCGCGCTGGAGGCATTGACCGAAAGGGGGGTGGAAAATATGATATTAAACAAAAAAGAACCTTTTGCTGCTGGCCGCCTCCAGCATCACGTCTGCTCTTCCTGCTCGGTCCCAGCAGCCCCTGGGACCGACTCTCTGTCCAATCTCCATGCTGCAGAGCAGCGCGGGGATTGGTCTGAGCAGGCAGGAAAGATGCCCTACTCAGACCAGGGAGTCTGTGGGGTTTCTCCAGCCCGGCTGTTCAATGCAACTGGGCTGGAGAAAACTTAAGTGAGCATGTGTCGGCATGGTCGGCCTGAGATGGCGGCCAATCACACATGAGCACTCAGGGAGTGGAGTGCACGTAGCACTCCTCCTCCCCCCCACCCATGCCTCGGCCCCGCCCCTACCAACACTGCTGGCTAAGAGCCCTGCAAATGTAAAATACAACGATGCAAGAACATTTTTTATTTTAGATTTGCTGGCTCTGAGCCAGGCAGTGAGGTGACGATCCTGGGCCATTGCGGAGAAGCCGCCACTGGTTGCTCGCTGCTTAACACAGAAAGCAGTAAGAAAAACGCGGCAAAAGCAGGAGAAAGCACGCAGAAAAATAGGGAGAGAAAAGAGAAAGAGGTGAAAAAGGAGTCATGAGCAGGAGAAACACTCAGAAAAACGGGATGAAAGAAAGGAGAAAGCAGTGAAAAAAGAGGCAGCACTGTGCCTTCTTACCTGCCTAAGGAACATGATGTTGGGTACCACACTGTGGTGGTGGAGGTGAGAAAATTGTGGCTGGGATTACACCAGGAAGGCCATGTCCCACTGGCTACATCATCCTGATGCAGGGCTTTAAGTGGTCTCACCGGTGCTGAGCACCAACAGTTTTTTAAAAGAGGCCACAAAACAGGTCTCTATTGGGCTCAGTTTCGTGCCCCCGCACACGCCGGTCGTTTTTTTCCGGACTGCAATGACAGCGGGCACATCGATGTGCGTTGCTCACACTGCCCACTTCTCACTAGTGGAGAAGGTACGGTATGACGTCATGCCAGGTGAGCGTAGTAGGGGAAGGGAAATCCTGTAAAGAGAGTCATTTTCTCTCTGGATTTATCTTCTCTTTTTGAAACTCAGGAGCAGCAACATTGTCGCGGTGTCACCAGGACTTTAAGTGGAAGCTTTTTCAATATTATATGCAACAGGCCATAGTTGCTGCTTATTTATCTTATCCAACTAACAACCATTGACAAAGCCTATAGTCCTGACTTGTAGGTATGATGTTGCTTCTCTGTATCACATATCTGGATGCAATGATAGAAACAACAAAACACAAGTTGGGCAACACACTATGCTAAACACAGATTTTTAGCTTGTGTGTTTTAAGCCACGCCCTTAATTACATTGGCCACGCCCCTTTGAAAGGCCCCTCCCACGTAAAGCCCTGTCCTGATGCATAGTTTATGGCCCCCTCCCTTACCTCTTTACCTTTTTTTTTCTTCTAGTCTAGGCTGATAACCCCTTAACTAGAGGTGCAGACCCTCCCAACCAATAAATGGTTTATAAACTGAAATGTCAGTAGAAGGAGGTTGGCTCTAAAAACACATATCTTCTTCTGACAGGCTTTGGAGATATCAGAGGCAAAAACACACATTAAAGAGCAGGCCTAATGCAGTTCACCATAGAGTCCTTATTTCAAATAAGTCATTACGGCCGGCTACCATCAAGTAAAGATTTCACACACTGGCATTTGCGAAGTTGCATGGAATGCCGAACGGAAAAGCGTCCGACAACATTATCTTTTAAGCCGCACATGAAGGGCGACCCCGCGCTAATACGGGTTGCATTTCTATTCCTGCTGCCGAAGGCGCTGACGCACGAGGGCGCGCGCACGCGAGGAGACGGCGCTGTCGCTGCTAAGATACTCGCGCGCTGACTCACCCCTGTGTACAGCCGCACATCTGTCTTCTCGAACACGGGGAGGGCCGATGAAAGCGACACACTCAATTATTCATCAGCTCCAGTTCTCTTTGAAGACTTGGGCTTTACGTGCAGAGCTGTTTAGTATTAAATATTTAAGCATAGGTTTTCATTTCAATAAAACGGCGGATATCAAGAGACGCTATTTTCAATGCACATTTATGCACTCTCACATGAACGTACGAAACTGGCGGTTAATAGGATTAATGTCATATAGTTCATTTTTACTTGTTTTTCTGTCACTAAGCATTACTGCCCTTACCACCAGGCAATAACGGCTGATAATGGCACTCACCAGAAATGATGAGCCCAAGCCGAATGCACTTACCCATGTAGGGCAGGTAATTAACACCTGTTCTTGCCCCATAGTAAATGGCAATGGCAAGCAATTAACACCTGTTATTGCACCATACTAAATGGCAATTGCAAGCAATTAACACCTGTTATTGCCCCACAGTGAATGGCAATGGCAGGTAATTAACACCTGTTATTGCTCCGCAGTGAATGGTAACGGCAGGTAATTAGCACCTGTTATTGCCCCCACAGTGAATGGCAATGGCAGGTAATTAACACCTGTTATTGCCCCGCAGTGATTGGTAATGGCAGGTAATTAACACCTGTTATTGCCCCCACAGTGAATGGCAATGGCAGGTAATTAACACCTGTTATTGCCCCACAGTGAATGGCAATGACACTAACAGCTTCCCAACACTACAAAAAGAAACATAGCAGGAAAAGGAACATTAAAGCTACGCCTCACCCAGTACAGTACACACGGTACGTCTCAGTACCGCGACACAGCCCAAATTGTCTCATGGGTGGTCATGTGACAGGAAAGCCCCTGTCCCTTGACTTGTAGAGGAGGAAAGTAAGCCCTGGGGATGCACAGATCAAAGAAATAAATTAAAGGTATATTGTTTTGAATTGTTTCCACTTTCCTGTGGATGGTTGGGCTTACATTCCCCCTCAGTGCGTCAAGGGGTGGAGCTGGCACACTGCACCCGGAGAGAGAGAGACAGCTGGCACTTTGCCCTGATACTGAGAAGCTGCTTTTTGACAGCCAGCCATGGTGTGCTGGACACACCGTTCCATACAAGGATGGGCAAAATGGAATCCAACATCTTAAGGGTGAAGAAAATCCTACAAAAAGAGTAGGGGCCACGACTGGGTCAAACAGGAGCGGCACACTAGAGGGATAGGTAGCTGGCAGTTACACAAACTATCTTGAGCGGGCCTATATCGGTAATCATTGCCCAGAGAAAAAGCATTCTGATTGGCTGTCCAGTCCTGAACATTCTATTTTGGTGCTAATTAAAGTGACAGCATTAACAAAAGAGAAAAATGAATCCACGTAGAGACAACGACTACATTCATAGACTATTTTCTTGGATAAATCAAGTAGAAAAAACTGTTTAACTTATGCTTATAGTCCCACCGACAGGCACACTCAGACTGGCATTTACACAATGATGTTTCTTTTTCTCTTTTCTCTTGTTCCTCTTGCTTATGTTATTTTACTTTGTTCACATACATGTTTTAATGGAGAAATTGCTCTGTGGAACAATGGCAGATTCAACTTTGGTTCTCCTGATTTACTTGACTCTTTGTAAACGTACGACACTGCACAACGATGCAACGGCGCGGGCAACAAGGTGAACTTTCTTGCTTCCTCGTTGAGTTTCCCTGAACCCCCGCCTTCGCCATTTAAACCGCTGTCATTTTGCAATGTCAATACTGGATTGTATCGTCAGGTGAATGCTAATGTTATTATTTTGTCAAAATCAATAAAAATAATTTAAAAAACACAACAAAAACTTAAGCTTATATTCCTAAAGTCTGTGGCGAGGAGGGAAGCATGGCGGGCATAGCGTAGTAGAAACAGAAGTACACACAGCCACATGAATAAAGAGTGTGGTTTCGATTAGACAATTACACAACGAGTAAAATAAGATATTACAATATGACGCGTCTATGATAAGGAAGATAAAACAATATCTCAGAACTAGCCATGTTAATTAATGGTGACTCTGTCACACCAGATGTTAGAAATCAGACAAGGTTCCTCTGTTTGCCAAACACAACCCTGTCCCTTACTGCAGTTAGATGTTTCCTTGTTAATAATCCCAGAGTCAACAGGATTGTGGTCCAACAGTCCACTTTCTACGTCTGGAATGGTTTTCAAAAACTGAATATGATTCTCTGTGCCGCCCCCAGCTGGAAAAATTATCCTAAGGGAGATAAATACATCTGTTTCTTAAAAGTGTCCCCTTACCCTGCCTCAGCTTTCTCAAATGATACAAGTAAAATGTGGTTTCCAGGATCTGTTTAAAATGATCCAGTATTGCTTTGACTCTATTGATTTACAGAGTGCTTGGTGCATGTGATGTCAGCGATAAAGAACATTGTGTGGAAACAATGTGGCATCTGCTGTTAATGAGATCGCGGACAGTAGATGGAATGCAAAGAAGCCATTTGTCTGTGACAGATAAGCTGATGTCCAGAAAACAATGGGGCTGATTACGATGCAGTTCGTAAAGGCTTCGGCCTACGGTCAGAGCCATTGCAGCCGCATCGTAATGGGCCACTTGGTTTCCTTCCGACCACCTTATTACGATGGAGGCGGTCGGAAAGGAAACCGACTGGTCATTCTTGCTGGCTTCTGATGGGCTCGGAACGCCCGTCCACCAGTCGGAAGCCGGGTAGTAATCTCAAGGGCGGGCCTTTCCGCCCTTCAGATCACGATGACGGTTTCCGACATGATTTTCATGCCGGCCTGTCCGACATGGAAACCATTTCAGAAAGCGTCTTTGGTGGCCCCCAGCAGGGCCCCCTTGGATGCACAGCCTCTAGTTGGAGGCCAAGGGGTCACCTGTTGATCCCTGCACCTTGTGTAAGGCACGTTGAGGTGCCTGCCACGAGGTGCAGGGATTGTCCGCACCTCGCATTTCACTATGGGAGCATGCATTACGGCCGGTTTATGGCCATACTGCATGCTCCAATGGTAAAATATAGGAATGTAACCAAACAGCGTTCAGTCACATCCTAATGAGGCGGTCGGGACCGCCGATTGGGTGTCAGTCGGTCCCATGTCCGAGTCGGTGTCAGGCGGAAGTTATTCCGCACAACATCGTAATGACTTCCAATATGTCACAATTAGGTCTATCTGACGCTATTTGTTACTGGCCACCTGGCATTTCCACCAGGGTAGCTCAAGGAGATGCAACAAAGGGTGTGGCTTATTTACACGCTCTTTGCACCAGCAGTGCATCAGTTTTAACGATGTGTTTCATCTGTTTCACTACTGTGAGAGAGCATTAATGAAGGGTCCCCAGGTTCTGCCTGGTTCCTTTATACTGGTAACTAATTCCAAACTGCGCTCTGCCTTCGAATCTCACTGAACCTGAAAATGCAAAATAGGGGGCTTATTTAGAAGCCCATTGTGCAATGGGGTTACCCATATTTACAAGGTCACGTAAAATCACCTTTCATGACTTTTCATGGCCTTGTAAATATGGGCCCCTTCCACGCATTACTCTACATGAAAGGGGAATCCATCAGTGTTGCTGTGTATGTCCCCAGGCAACATCCATGGAACCTGAGGCATTCCCAGATATACAACATTTTGTAAAGCTGAGAATGCGTCAGAATCCTACGCCTCCCTACTGGAGGCATAGGAATGGCACAATGAGGAGAAATACTTTTATTTCTCCTAATTGTTTCCTCTTTCTATGCTATGCGTGCTGCATTTTGCATCAGGGAAAGAAAGAGGAAATTGCCATAAATTATTGTTTTTGCGCGTGAAGGTGTCCCTTCCTGCAAAAAAAAAAATCATCCCTGCAGTGCAGGCACCCATGCAAAATGAGGCAAGGGTACCTGCACTGATGCACCCCTGTACTTTGACAATTACGCAACACAGCACAGCTAAATGGCTTGTGACACTGCTCTGCGTCATTTTCTTGCAGATGAGGTCCTAGGAGAGCTGAAATTAAACATTAACATTATGCACAGGCGTAAAACAGGTCCCAGCCAACCTAAGGATATAAAAAAATGTGTGCGATATAGGAGACTTGAGACCCCTCATCACATTTTGCATCGGTACATCCTATTGCGTTACGCCACTGGAAAGATGGGGTCAATTAAGGAAGCGCCATTGTTTTTTTAAACAGGTGCATCTTTTATATATACATTCTGTGCACTCATAATCCATACTCAGGCACCTTCACTCAACCTCTACGAAAAAGTGTGTTGTTATGAAGCAGCACTGACTTGAATGAGAAAAGTGGAGGGAGGTGTGTTTTCGACACTGAGAGGAACGCACAGTGGTACAAAAAACGAGATAGAAATATGGAAAGCGTGTACTACTAAAACGACAAAACCACAGCAATAATCTTTAGACTGAATTCAAAGCGACAGACTAGACCCCCTCCATGTGTGCAGTGTCAGCGTGTGTGGCGGGAATAAAGGAACATGCCAGTGCTTAATTTGTGCAGGTGGTTGTGGGTACCAACACTTATCTGCACTGGGTACGACACCTTTGTCAACTAGGCAATCTGAATTTACTTTAGAGGGGAAAGCTAGCTGCACCTGTAGGTCCTACCTCAAAAATGTTGCTGTTTGTGAGTGTGACCCATCAAAGATGGACGGCAAGTGATATTACCTAACTTTGATCTGGTGGAACCTTCATTAGGTGAGCAGTATCAATGTGATAAAGCAAGTGGACTCATGCCTGCGCCCTCTTAATCTGAAAGGGGAACAGGCCTGGTGCATGCATCAGCAACAGCCTTTAGAGGATCTTACACCACCTGTTCAAATGACAGACCGGCACAATGCGGAATCAGAAATACTAAAAACACCCACAGGGACTGGAAAACGGACCGGCACAATGCAGAATCAAAAATACTAAAAACACCTACAGGGACTGGACAACGGACCGGCACAATGTGGAATCAAAAATACTAAAAACACCCACAGAGACTGGAAAACGGACCGGCACAAAGCAGAATCAAAAATACTAAAAACACCCACAGGGACTGGAAAACGGAACAGCACAATGCGGAGTCAAAAATACTAAAAAACACCAACAGGGACTGGAAAACGTACCGGCACAATGCAGAATCAAAAATACTGAAAACACCCACAGAGACTGGAAAACGGACCGAGACAATGCGGAATGAAAAATACTAAAAACACCCATAGGTTCTGGAAAACGGACCAGCACAATGCGGAATCAAAAATACTAAAAAACCCCCACAACCACTGGAAAACGTACCGGCACAATGCAGAATCAAAAATACTAAAAACACCCACAGGGACTGGAAAACGGACCGGGACAATGCGGAATCAAAAATACTGAAAAACACCCACAGGGACTGGAAACCCCGTGTGATGCCTATTTGGGTGTTAAATTTCCCAACAGGTCTAAAGACACATTGCTTTTGATAAACAACGTGTTTAATATTGGGAAAATTATTCACAAGAAATAAAGATGTATATATATATATATATATATATATATATATATATATATATATATATATATATATATATATATATATTACCTACTGGCGGTCACCAGTAGGTAGTTATAGTTAGGACCCCTTTTCCATAGGAAAACCTCAACATTCTATTTTGAATAACTTTGGCGCCGGTCGACGAATCCTCGCGAATTTCTCAAAATAGGTGGGGCGCTACGCTCCGCTCCTACCCTGAAAGTCTCGGGGGGATTCGTCAAGCGGGGGCTGAGATAAAAGGGGGGTCCCAAAACGCGTTTTTCCCATGCATTTTTCCATAGGACCTTTAGAACGAGCTACAGCCCGAACGGCTGAACAGAATTACTAGAAATTTGGCAGAGAGGTAGTCCTCAGGTCAAGGAAGTGCCTTTTGTAGGTTTGGTGTAAATCTGTTCAGTAGATCCTGAGAAAATAGCCTTTAAATCAATATATATATCTGTGGAAGCTTACGGTGCGCTTACCGTGCGCTTACGGTAAGCTTACGGTAAGCTTACGGTACGCGTACGGTGGCGTGCGCGAGCGCGATTCTGATTGGCTGTTAGATCTTAGTAAACATTCGAATCGGTCGAAACCAGGAAGCGGCGGCCGCCATTTTCTCTCTCGAACTGTCAGGGGGGTGAATAAAAAAGGTGGATAATGTGAAAAGGGGGCAGGCTCGACAGTTCCTGACCCCCTAGCCTTGGTCAGGGGGTCCCAGAAGGACCCTCAAGGGCAAAAATAAAAAAAAATTATTTTTCGAAAAATCGCCGTATGCGCGTAGCGTACGCGCACGGCGACCTGCGGAATTACGCGTACCGTGCGCGCACGGAAAAATTTTTTTTGCGAAAAGGGAAGCTTAAAAAAAAAAAAAAAAACTGTGAGGTAAGGTTGGCTCTTATAAGAGCCGTTGGGTTCATACAGGGATGGAGGAAAGAAAGAATGGGAGTATTATGAGCGTCTACAAACATGCTGGTCTATCTTATTGTTAATAAGGGGAAGACTGACCTCCCCAAAAACAATAAGACCACCACATTTTGTACACCTCATTTCAACACTCGCAAATCGAGGGTTGATGTCCAAAGGAAAAGAAGAAGGTGATGCTCCAACAACAGAGGAAGGGCTCAGCTGAGCTGCCGATGATGTACTCGGCTGAGCATCTGAGGCTGGGCTCTGGTGACTTACTGAAGAGTTTTCTCCAGTATGTCGAGCAAAGGTCCTTGGGTGTTTGTCCTGAAGGTGTCTCATCATAGAGTGATTTCCAAAGGAATATTTCCTACTTGGATTTCCTCTTGATAAAACACGATCACAAAGTATGCAAGTGACCTTTGGAGCATTGACCTTTTTCTCCCCCTCTGGAAAAGTGAAATACTCCCATACAAAAGAAGTCTTTTGTTTCCTCCTTCTCTGGATCATGGTGGTGCTGCTGGCCTCACTCTCAGAAGAGCCCTGCTGTTCTGCCATTGTATCCCAATGTCAATCCAGCTCCTGCTCCTAGAGAATCACAAGCAGAAATGAGGGGAATGGGTGTGGTGTGGGAAGAATCTGGAACTGAAAGTAGTATCAACCAATGAAAAGTGTTCTTTCAAGCAGTAAAGAGGGGAATGGGTGTGGTGTGGGAAGTTTCTGGAAGTGAAAGTAATTTCAACCAATAAAAAGTGTTCTTTGTAAGTCACATGACCTACCGTGCGCGCACGTGACGCTTACGGTGCGCTTACGCAGCGCTTACGTCACTTTCGCGCATGCGCATTACACGCCCCTGCGTAACCGCGACGTTGCTTCCGGGTGTACGCGTACGGCACGCACGTATCACGTATCGCGCATGCGCATTACACGCCCCTGCGTAACCGCGACGTTGCTTCCGGGTATACGCGTACGGCACGCACGTATCACGTAGGCGCGCTGCACTAATTACGTCCAGAGCGCGTAGCGTCAGCTTACCGTACGCGTATTTTACAAGCGCGTAGCGTCAGCTTACCGTACGCGCACGGAAAAAAATGCATAAAAAAAAACCTTTCGATAATGCAGGATATAGTACATAAATTATTAAAAAAAGGCTTACAAAAAATGAAATAAAAAAAAATTGCATTAAATTATAATAAAAATATAAAATCGAAATAAAAAACCACTATCCACATTGACCCCACCCCCTGTGCTTTTGGTGGCGTTAAGTGGGCGCGCACGCCACGAATGGCGTAAAGTAACTTAGCATTTAAAAAAACGAAAAAAATAAACTGAAAAAACCATAGGTTTCACACACGTTATAGTTAGGAATTAGCATTTAAAAAACCTTGCAAATTCACTGAAAAAACCATGGGTTTCACACACGTTATAGTTAGGAATTAGCATTTAAAAAACCTTAGAAATTCAGTGAAAAAACCATAGGTTTCACACACGTTATAGTTAGGAATTAGCATTTAAAAAACCTTAGAAATTCAGTGAAAAAACCATAGGTTTCACACATGTTATAGTTAGCTGGACATTTTACTCGTAAAAAACCAATGAAATTGCCCCGTTATAGTTAGTTCAGCTAACTATAACTCGCGCGCCCGCAATGCACTGCTGATGACGTCACATATTACATCACTCATGACATGGTCAGTGACATCACTCATGACATCACTGATGACATCTCAAATGACATCACTGATGACATCACTGATGACATCATCCTTGTGATAGAGTGGCAGACCTCCTCTTCCCCTAATATAACCTTTGACACACACATTCAAAAATAGAGACTAAAATTTACAAAACAATGGACATACCAATAACAGTTACAACAACCTCTTCAGTAATTCTAAGATCCACATACACATCCACTCATTCACCAACAGTCCAATACAGTCACTCATACATGTACTCACTCATCATATGTACTCATACACCTATACATCCTGTTACACAATGCCACTCATCCATAGAGCAACTCACACACATAGTCACTCATGCTAATAAAGAATCAAACATACATTTACTTGCATATACAGTTATACACACACCACCACACTTACTTCTACGGAAACTTACACATACTTAGTCTTTTAAACAATCACTTATAGAAACACATACTTATTCATACAGGAACTCTTTCAATCTCTCACATATACTCACATATATACACCAATAGTCACATATACTAGTTTTAAACATATGTAGTTACTCATAAAGACACTATTGAGACAGTCATTCACTCACTAACACACCCATACACACACTCATCCACCCATGCAGTCCTGCACACATGCTCTGTTCAACACATACAAACAGTGAGTCACTCATTCATGCACCTATGCACTACGTAATACCCCCCACCGAACCATGCAGACACTCAGACTGATACTCAAAAAACCAACTAATAACCTATATAGACCCCCATGTAGCTACTCTCCAACCCATGCAGCCACTTATACACAAAGTGAGAGACTGATACAGATATTTATATATTTAAACATTACTCACTAAGCCACGTATTCACTATGATACACTTAATCAGTCAGTTACACAATCAATTTTTCAAAAACAAATCATCCATTTAGACAGTAATATACCCATTTATTCTTCCATCGACCTTGAGATATACATATATAAAACATATTTAATTTTCAGAAAAACACACATTCACTGGATGATGTCATCAGTGATGTCATTTGAGATGTCATCAGTGATGTCATGAGTGATGTCACTGACCATGTCATGAGTGATGTAATATGTGACGTCATCAGCAGTGCATTGCGGGCGCGCGAGTTATAGTTAGCTGAACTAACTATAACGGGGCAATTTCATTGGTTTTTTACGAGTAAAATGTCCAGCTAACTATAACATGTGTGAAACCTATGGTTTTTTCACTGAATATATATATATATATATATATATATATATATATATATATATATATAGATTCGGACTAAAATCCCAAGTGCAAACCCAAGGACATCAAAGGTGTAAAACATAATCAAAATCAGAGTGGAATGATAAAAGGACCCCATAGACGGTTGAAATGAACCAAATTATCTGTCGGAAACAGTGTTTATGGTACTAAAGTTTAGTTATTTTGATTTTTACTACTGCATATTTTATTCATGAACAAAATGTTTTTCTGTTCTTGGACTGTTTTGTGAAAGTTATTCATTGCTTATGTACTTTTGAAAAGCAAACATTTTTTTAAAAAGAATTGTGATACAAAAAAAAAAAGATTGGGAAGCCTAACAAGAGAAGCAATATCACAAATAAAGGACAATAAAGAGAAACAGTCAATGAAGCTATGCCTGCTGTTATGTAATAATGTACTTTATAATTTACTTGCAAATAGGACCCAATTGTTAAGTACAGCAAAAGTGTGTCCTGCTAATTGAGGTGATGCATCACCAGGACAGTTTCTTAATACATTCAATTTTGTTCTTACCATAACTTCTAGAAGTAAAGTATCAGCACTTTCAAATTATTAATTGTATAAGAAAATTAACATGTCATGCATGGGAAATTAGTTTCGACAAATGCTGTGGAAAATTACTTTTTCCACTCTTTGTCTAAGCAAAAACCGCAGTGACATACAACTAATAACAATCTCCCTGAAGGCTCCTTCTCTACATTAGAGAAAATAGTCCCTGTGTTGGTGACTTGATGCTCTCACTATACTGGGCATAAGACCACAGAAGAAGCGTGGCCATGCTTCAAGCAACTGTGTGTATTGGAGTCTCTGCTCGAGCCACCTACACTCTCCTCTACTTATATTTTGAGTGCAGGTGGAAGAAGACAGGACAAGATGAAAGGATGTGGCAGGAAGGGTAGGATACATTAACGTGGGCCCTATATTTTTTCACCAAACCTGTGAATTTTACAGTAGTAGGCGTTCACGGTTGATGCTAGGGAGTGAGGAGCCTATAGAAATTTACTTCCATGATAGGTACATAAGAAGACTTCGAGGCATCAGTCTCCACCTCATGGTCCCTGACATTAACCAGACTACTGGTGTGTCATTTTGTCATGGCTGACAAGTCACAGAGGAATCTCAGGAATGATGACTACCCCTAACCTGGACTGACTATGATCATTATCTAAGTTCCTCCATAATTACTGACTGCTACAACGAACACATGTTAGACCAGTCATCATTAGAGTGATCTTCCCCCAAACTTTGTATTACTACGTGTTGTAATAAGGATGTCTCGTAGTCCATGTATATTAAATACGTAGATTTATTCGGGATAGATGTTATCAAGTAGAGCCCCAACAGGAGCATCCTTCCTGCTGCTCAGCCCATCCTCCAACTGACTCTCTCACTCACAGACATTCCTCAGCCAACTCACTCACCAACATTCCACCACCACAGTCACAATGGCTGAGCAGCAGGTATAAAACATCTCTTTTCTTTACACAAATCAGATTGGAACTCTAGAAAAAGATGACATTAAATCTTTTGCATGTAAAAGAATGACATTTAAACTGCTGAATGCCAAAGAATAGCATTAGAACAATTGAATGCACATGAACAATGTAGCAAAGAAGTAATGCGAGTGCATGAATATAACAGATGGAAACGATTCACGCACAACAAAAATTAAAATGAAACAAGCAAAGAAAGCACAGTGAAAGGTAATGGGAGAAAACACAGTGAAAGGTAACGGGAATAAACTCTCACATCATCTCCCTTTCTAAAGAGCGAAGGACATACACACACTACCACACCACAAAACAACAAACCAAACCCTAATACTACAAACATGCCAGCTGGCCAGGCGAACACACAAGTGGTACAAAGGGGATCAACCACGGGGCGCAGTAGGGAACCATCCAAAACAAGTATGAGTGGAACACCACCCCATATGAACCAGGCAACATCTAACTGCCCTTCACCCGAACCCGTAGTAAGGGTGGAAAGTGTGTAAAAACAGTCCACATGAACCAAGAAATAACTACACAGCTCAACACCCAATCTCGTGGTAAAATAGAAACAGTAATCACTAGTGATAACACACTCACACCGCAAAAACCCGGCTCACTCTCTGCCCTTCATCCTAACCCCATTGGCTGGGTGGAAGAACACTAAAATCCCATGTACTATGGCTTCACACTGCCAGACAACACTAACAAAATTTTACATCTCGACTACCCTTCACCCTTAGCCGTAGTAAGGGTGGTAAGTGTGGAACAACACACCACACCAAACACGCAAAATGGCTTCACTGAAAGCTAAAAATTCAGCTTCCTATCTGCCCTTCACCCTTTCCCCGTAGGAAGGGTGACAAAAACTTCAAAAATACCCTTCACCCAAAGTGAGGGTGGAAACTGTCATCACAAAGTAAAAATAACCTCAAACATATTTCAAAAATTAGACATCTTCTCTGCCCTTAACAACAGCAACACACTCAACTAAGCAAGAACGTAACCACTGCCCCACCACAAGCCCCAAAGGGGCAGAAACGCAGACCCACTCACCAACACCATACACTAGGAGGTATGGCACAAAACCCCATGGCAGTTAAAAAATAACCCTTTGACCACAAAAGATGTTCCAAAAAATCATAGCAGTACAAACATTACTAAATCAGCATTGAAACATTCACTCTCATGCAGGAGACCACTGTACTGATAATGCTAATAAAATAAAACTGGAAACACCATTGCTGGAGGGGACACGTGCTGCAACGTAGAGAAAAGTCAAAGGGAAGAGCGTGTCAATTCAGACGTTCTCCTAGAGACACTTGATGATCATAATGCGCATCACTAGAGACAGTCTCCTCGAAAGACAGGACTGTGCAGCTCCAGGTATGTACCACCGCGTTGAAATTAACTTTCCCCAAAAGTCAGTGTAGGCAGTATTCCCATGAAAGTTACATAAAATCATCAGATAAACGCTGAGATGCTTGACCACCTAAATATCGTGTCGCTGAATTGCTCACCGGAAAATGAAATGCTCAAAGTATTACCCAAGAGATGAGGAGACGCCGGCCGGCAACAGGGAACACAGACAAGGAAACATCCTCGGCAAAGGATGCAGTGTATATGAAGAGTTGAAGAAGATGGTGGTGCACAGATTGACGGAGAGCCAGGTGGCTCCCGGCACGTCCGTGCAGAACAACATGGAAGCTGCAGGACACTCCGCGAGCTGTCGAAGCCAGGGCTCATGCACAAAATGGATGGGAAGAGGCCGTTAGAGTCAGGTGAGCCAACGACTTTAAAAAGGTTTGAAACAATAACAAACTTGCGCAGCTGTAGAAAGTTTAGTCATGAGATTACTTCAGTGACACCAAACACTGCACTTTATGTCACCCAGTCGGTTCAGGGAAAAAGAAGGAGGCAGGAGAAAAACTCCCTCTACATGTTGCACCTCCAAAGTCGGTCTTTACGAGTCGCTCCTCCCCACACAGACTGAGGGGACATCTCTTCCATGCAGCCCTTCCAGACACGCAGACCTCTTCCAAGGTGCAGTTTTGAGCACGGACACTGAGGGTTCCTCTAATTTGTTGCTCTCCTTGAGACCCATTCTGGCAACAAACTCCTCTTCCCAATTGCACTTGGGAAGATGAGATATGGAGGCACAAGGACTCTGGGGACACTTCCCAATCGTACTCCAAACACGGGCTCAGGATTTGCCGTTCTTCCCCACACAAACTCTGGGAAATTACAAACAGCTGCAAATTGTGGCAAAACTCCCCGAGGATGAAGATGAGTCACACCCATGGTGTGAACACAGGCA
This sequence comes from Triturus cristatus, assembly GCF_964204655.1. Taxonomy (NCBI): domain Eukaryota; kingdom Metazoa; phylum Chordata; class Amphibia; order Caudata; family Salamandridae; genus Triturus; species Triturus cristatus. The sequence continues at coordinate 1,089,038,519 of NC_140594.1, read as the reverse complement.
GCACGCTAGTTGCAAAGCAGTGGTCCAAATCCATACACAGAATGTCCTAAATCACAGTTGCGGCAGACCGAAAAATTATCAAATGAAGGACAGCGTGAATGACCACAGCTCCAATCCACAACACAGCTCAAATCCAAACAAGAGCAAGAAGACACAGCAGGAACTGGCACGCCTGGGTTGGGGCCGACCGATCTTAACGTCACTGGTAGGGCTCAGGGCTGCCAGCTTGCTGTATGTTAAACTTAGAAACAAGAGGAGCTTTTTCAAATTTTTCTTCTTCAGTTTCCAGTTACTTTAGGCATCATAGTTATGGTCCATTCAGGTAGCGCACACAGGTTCTGTAAAATAAAATCGTCGCCAAAATATGTTGTAATAAGGATGTCTTGTAGGCCATGTATATTAAATAAGTAGATTTATTCAGGATAGATGTTATCAAGTAGAGCTCCACCAGCAGCAGCCTTCCTGCTGCTCAGCCCATCCTCCAACTGACTCCCTCACTCACCAACATTCCATAGCCACCTCACTCACCAACATTCTACCACCACAGTCACACTGGCCCCAGGTGTAACACTACTCCATATTTTTCTGACCTCGTTTTTGTTGGCCTTATTACTCTATGTTAATTACCACTGCCAACCAGTGGTAAAGTGCAGTTGTTCTCACCTCTAAACATGGAAGAAATGGCTTATAACATAATTGCTATATTTAATTTACTTACAAGTTCCCAATAAAGTGATACTACGTGTGTCCAATGCTTGTATATCAAATGCTACTACTGGGTCTGCAACACTGATTGTGCCTCCCACTTAAGTAGCCCGTTAAACATGGCTGAGGCCTGCCATTGTGGCCAGTGTGTGCAGTTTTAACTTGCCATTTAGACCTGGCCAAGCCCAAACCTTCTTTTTTAAAACATATAAGTCACCATTAGGGTAGACCCTAAACCGCCCAGAGGGCCGGGCGCCGTGTATTTAAAAACTTGGATATGTACTTTTAAGTTTTACATGTCTTGGTAGTAAAAGATTCTTAAATTCGTTTTTCACTATTTTAAGCCAAACCTCTCCCATCAGATAACATTGGTGTTACCTTATTAAATTTAATGAGCTGTAACTTCCAAATGGGAACAGGTAATCACATCATGTTTGCTGTATTTGAAATTGTAATGAAAAATCTTCCTTTATGATGGAGTTGGAATTTTTATAACAATTTTGAAAATGCCAGTTTTAGAAAATAAGCATTTTCTTGCCTTAGCAATTTAGTACCTACAGCCTGTCTCTGGGTTACAACACTAGTGTAGTTGGCAGATGGACTTACTGTATTCCTCCTAGAGAGCCACACACATTAGAGGGCTTAGGTTTGCCTGGATGGGCCATCGGTGGCAGAATGGAAGGGCGGAGTTAGGCACAGCTCCACTTACATCGGAAAAGGCTGTGTCCTGCCTTCATATAAAGGATTGCATTTAGTAGTTAGTCTGGAACCAGAGCAAGAGAGGCAGGAAACCTGTGCACTTCAAAGGGAAACTGTAGATACTTCTACCAATTCAAAGGAGGCATCAGGTATAAATATTGGACCTAAGACATCAACTCTTCAGCACACTCCTGGATCTATTGATACTACAGAAGAAGGACTGCTGTGCAGCTTTCCTGTTAGTAGGCCTTCCACTCCACTGCCCTGCTGCTGTGCTGCTCTGCTGCCTGCTTCCCTGATTGATGAGAAGGAAGATTGGACCTGCACCCGTCATTCCAGACCGACGTGGCTCTAAGTATCAGCCCGCTGACTTCCAGCTCTGAGCTACAGGGACATAACAAGCTCCAGAGGCTCCCTGCAACTGCCCAGATGACCTAATGCCTGGACCTGCAACTGGACCTGTCTGAGCACTGCCGGAATCTGCTGGAGTGAGTTTCTGACCCCCAAAACGATGGGGGTAAAAAAGATTCTTCATCTTGCGGCCTTGGCCAACTAGTCAAGCAGCATGCCGGTGTTGATGGTATTGAATGTTGCCTCGAAGTTTTATAAGAAGAGCATACTGCCAAGGCAACTACTGCCGCAGGATCAGAGCTCTTCATTAATACTTAATAGAGTGGTAACAGTCCTACCACAAGACTGAAGTACTGCCATCTTTAACTAGGCTTGGCACTCAATCTGAGGAAGCAAAGACACCATTTCCAAAGGAGAACCACCAGGAAAACACCTAGCGCATGTCTCTTCAACAACTTCTTTCTTGGTTGTTTCCGACCTGCCATATATGGATCTTCTTCAGATGCACGGGTCTGAGGATACGGGGGCTATGATGAGGAGCAGCATGATGCTAATGGCTCTGCAGGGACGAACATCGGGTTTTCGCTATCTCCGGAGAATGTCGTCCCAACACAATGACAGCAGATGCTATTAAATTTGCTGCTCAACTGGTAAATTATGTTTTCACTGCCCATTTCCTCCAAGACAATTTTCTAAATCGAGCCATTGTGGAAGATATTACATTTTGTCCTCCATTATACACTTTTAGTGAATTTTAATGCTCTAATGGGGGTATGTTACTGTATATTGTTGCTAAACCATAGAAGCCAAATACATATATATGTGCATGGCAAAATAAATAGATGTAACAAGGTACAGTGAGACATCCACTTCTGGCTCTGCAGCCACTCAGAATCCACTATTCTGATAAGGAATTCTGAAGGAATTATCAATGTAATCTATGCATTGTATATTGGCCCTTTCTGCTATATTAGAATGATTCACTGTAATATAATACATTTCAAAATTTTGTGTGAACCCGAGCAATACCGATTAATGAAAGCAATGAAGCAATGCCAAGGAAGCGTTCCAGATAAACAGAAAACGATGGAAAATAAATGTAGTTATATCCCTAGATAAAGACTAAACGTTTAGCAATCCTAAAATAAAGAGAGCAACAAATGCCCTGGTCGCCAAAGTGATACATTTCCAAAATAATGCATTCAAAATTATTGCCCCAGGCAAAGATTCTAGTCGGTGGCCAAATTACACAATGTATCCATTGTCATTGGCTGGAATTACAGAAAACCTCAGACATCTACTACTTTTAGGAATTGCAGGGCAAAACTAAAATGCCCCGTATTACCCATCCATGACACAGAATGATCTAGGAGAAATTCTCCTCTGAAACATTCCCTGATGGGCATTACCGTGCTTGCGGGGGGCGTGCTCAGTGCATATCATGTCCTCCTTGTTGGACCAGAAGATGTGTTTGTTTCGGAGCACCTGTTTGGCCCACAAAGTAGCCAATCAAGGCACAGAAAGCATAGCTCCCAGGTGGTGACGTTATTTTACTCACCCTCTGCTGCATGGGATTTCTAAGGAATCAAAGCATGGGGGTGAACCACCAGAAATTCTCATAATGGTTGGAGATGACATCACAGAATCAAATTATGCAGTAATGGCTAAGTACAGGTTTGTCTCTAAACATGATATCAGCAGAGAGCAGAAGAAAAGTATTGATTTATATTTTAGCTGATTCCGTTTTTCTGAAACCCAAAGAGAGCTGTAATGTCTGTGAGCTGAGCCTTCTACACCTGATATTCTCTTTTCACAAGGAGCCTCCAAAGGCACAACAGCTCATGGAGGGATGCAAGCACTGGCTAGCCCAAGGATAACTCTTCTCGGTGTGTGCTGCTACTATTGCAGCCTGTGCAACGCTCAGGCAGAGCAGCAAGTTCTGAAGAAAGAGTTTATGCAATCCTGCTGTGAGTTCAAATGCAAGAGAGTCGCGAGCCGCAGAGGATGTCCATCACCACAGAGAATGTCCTTCGATGCTTGACTCTAAACTCAAAGCTCCTAAGAGTCCAAATGAACGCTCATTATATGTATTGTCTGGGGCACTGCAGGCAAACTTTTGGAGGGGGGAATTCCAGCATGCATGTCTCTGATACTGGTTTTAGGCACTTTGCAGAAATTGATGACCTTTGCATGTGGTGGCCAATTAATACAGCTCCCACAGGTTAAGTTCCACTGCATGAGCATGTGGTTGTCACCAACATAAGCAATAGCCATTCATACACAGAATCCAAAATGGATGCCTTTTGCTTGTTATTTTGTTCTTATAATTAGCACAGCACTAGCACCAGTACAAGTGAGAAATACAGGAATCGGCTGGTATGAGCTGGAATCATGGCAAACCCACCTCGGTCTTCCATCCTATTGAGGTTTTTAAATTGAGCGTCATTAGGTGGGCAATAAGTATGCCTGCTGTTTGTAGCATTTTGAAACTGTGGAAATGCTATATAAAACAAGTTATTATTATTACTATCACAGGGACAACCCAAGTCTGAGTACCACCAAAGTGCCATGGTAAACCAAAACTCAGAAAAATACTTTACTATGTCGCTCGTACAATGTCATTCTATTAAAGGTCCACTTGGTGACTTGAATACGAATATATGTCTTTGTCCCGCAGTCTTTTTCCCCGCAGGGATTCACAACGCGGTCGTTACAACGACCGCGTTGTGATTCCGCATACCATTACTCCGCAAGTCAGAACAACGACTTGCGGAGGGGGGGGGGGGGGGCGCTGGATGTTGGAATAGTATAATTTACTATTCCAACTCCAGTCTGTGTGGACACTAGGGAAGGTGTTGGATTTTAAATCCAAAACCTCCCCCCCCCCCCTCTGCAAGTCGTTGTTCCGACTTGTGGAGTAATGGTATGCAGAATCACAACGCGGTCGTTGTAACTACCGTGTTGTGAATCCCTGCGGGGAAAAAGTTTTGTCATAAACATTGTTATCCCTTGAATACATCAGTGCTCCATGAGAAAAGTACATTTCCCCAATTGTTTAGGAGAACATCTATAACTGCTGATAATGACAAGCAGAGAGGTGATGTGAAAATGAGGATGAGGTGTTTGAGGTCTGCAGTTGCTGGTGAAAACAATCTTCAGCAGCATTAACCCATCGCGCTACAACATTAATGGCTCCCGTCTAGTCTTGTGGAAGGGATCCTTGGACCTTATAGATCTAAACAACATCAGACCGATCACAACCATCTCCTTCCTTGCCCAGAAAATTGGAAAATATCCGTGCACAAAGTTAATGACAAATGTCACCAAGAACAACTCATTAGAGAAACAGTGATCAGATATTAGGTCGTAATGCAGCACGGACACAGCCCCGCTGAGGGGTTTCGGATAATGAACTCCCTGTCATGGACAATAGCGATGCAAGTCTCCTTGTCCTCCTTGACCAGTCTGCTACTTTTGATGGAGTTCACCTTGACATCCTCATGAAAATCATAAAAACACAAACAGGTATAGGTGGCAGAGTCCTGAAACAGTTTACATCATTCCTCCCAAACCATGCTCAGTAGTCAAATTTGAAGCTTCAGAGTCCATTCCTGTGCCAATGCCTGTGCAAACTGCTGCACAAAGATCCATCGTTTTTCAGAACTGTTCAACATCTACATGGAATCTCTTGGAGGCATGTTGGACAACCTGACTTGCATGTCCACCAAAGTACAGATGACACAGTTTTCAGGAAGTTGACTTCTTCCTGGTGTATCTGCAACCACAAATATTCTTAGGGCTGGATTGGGAACCTAAAGCAGCCCTTGCAATTTTGTTGGACAGGTCCCCATCCCGGGGGGTGGGGAGGAGGGGGGCAAGCATGACGCACTGCTGCTTAACAAAACCTGCTACCAGCACTGCTGCTTTTGTAACTGAGGGTCGATATTGCAGCATCACTGCAAACTGCAAACCTGAACCCCCACCACTTCAAAACTGGCCTCCTCCCACCCTGCCTCCTGGGCAAATACCCGATGCCCGCTACGGCCAGTCTGGCTCTGTTTGCATCTCACAAAGCACCTAAAACTCAGAAATTGGAGAAAGGCTGATACTTAGGTTATCAGTCCCTCTCTCTGAATTACCAATAAAGTGCATTGTCATATGCCTGAAACAAAGTGAAACATCATCCAAATTGTTTCCAGGCAAAGGTCTTTCTGTTTCACGACACGCTCTAAGCTACACCTCTACCAACACACTAAAAAACAAAGAAATGAAATTCTGTCTAGCTTTATGTGTTCTGATTATAACCAAACACAACCAAGCAAATGATCTATGTACAACTGTACACGTACTAACCATCTCGATGTCCAATACTATTTAGCAGTAGCCGGCTAAACAAACGTCAGTCATTCCACTTGCAGCGGCTCGCCTGGTAGAAAGCACCCACTGGGAAAATCAAATAGCGCGTTCCTTGCCTCCTTCCAGCGACACACTATTGAAACATGTTCCATTTTAAAAACAATGCCCATGACCTATAAAGGATTTTGCTGTAATAGAGGAACCTACTTGACCTAAAATCTCATAATGTCAGTTGCCCTAAAAGGCATGCTGTAAAGATCAGTTGCATCTAGAAATCTCTAAATATAGGGAAAAACAAATCAGTGAATGGATCCTTCAATGCCTGTTCTACTAGGGCCACTAAATCCACTCTACCCTGAGATGAAACTTATTACAGACATTCTACCCTGAGAAAGATGTAAAAAGTTTCTTCTTCACAAAATATCTAACAATGGAATGCTCACCAACCAACCTTAAACAACATCCCTCCACTATCCTTTTTCAATCCAAATAACGGACTCACATGTCCACTGCTCAAATTAATTTCATATCTCCCTGTCCTAATTCACCACTTATCCTTTTTGGGTTCCGGAGTAAGTTTTGCAAATTTACTGTACCGGGCTTTTAGCATGCCGATTGGCAGTCACGTTCGTCAGTGATAATATTGCACCCCACCTTATCTCCTCAATGACCTAGGTGCCAGTACGTGTGAAAGGACACGGGACTCAGCCAACTGAGGCTACTGTATTTCCCCGCAGCCACTCAGGTGACAGTGTCGGAGCACACCCGCTTCATGCTGGGCAGAACATCCGGCTGCTGGGATGAAGTGAAACTATGCTGCCTTATGGGCAGTTGGAAGCTTCACACATCCATATATAAAATATCCTAATAAAATTAAGTATTTAAAAAAAATTAAAATAAATTAAAAACATCAATCAACAGTGTAAGCAATGGCCAACAACAATGATAAACTGAGTGGTAAAAAACAGAAGCAAGGTCTCAGATACGGCAATCAAGCAAGCCACTACAACTTTGAAAGTTGCGTCAGTGCATCAGTGATTGATTTCTGTTCCAGATGTTTAGAATGTCTGTAGGCAACACCTGGAGAGAATGGGTACTTTTGGTTACAAAGGCTTAGGTGTCAGTCCAAAGTGAAGCTATGAGGAGGTGATTGACCAATGAAAAATTGTTAACTCTCTCGATCTCAAAATGTGAGTACACGCAGGGGCGGCTCCTCCTTTATGGCAGAGGAGCATCTCCCCACTGCTGAAATGCAGCAAATGAAAAATAAAATGATAATAAAACTATTTTATTATCATTTTATTTTCATTTACTCGGCTGAGTACGCCGAGTCTAGGGAGGGGCGGGGCCATGCTTTGCATCAGCAGCAGCCAGGCCCAGGGAGGAGGAGTGGTAGAGTCACTGTGAGTGCGCATGTCCGTTTGGCTGGCCGTCTTAGGACGGCCAAACCGACATGTGCGCTTACATTTCTCCAACCCAGTTGTCTTGCACAGCTAGGTGGGAGCAAAGGCACAGGCTTGCTGTCCCTAACTGAGTGGCATTTCAGCTCGCTCAGACGAATCCCGCTGCTTCTCTCATGCATGAGAGCAGCATCTGGATTGGGTGGGAAGGGGAGCAGAAAAGCATCAAGGAGGCATTCGGGACCACCAGTTAAGTTATTTTTATTATTATTATTATTATTATTATTCTCCTCACCCCCTTCCCTCCCCACCCCCTGTGCTGCTCCACCAAGGTTTAGTAAAAGACACACAATTGATGGACGGAATGCAGAACAAATCAAAACATTCACCCCCAGTCAAGAGATCTGGTTTAAATCCATCATTCTTTTGCTCACCGTGCCACCCCAGTTTAGACCTGGCCATATGCAAGTCAGTCTTGACCCTGTGCCTCATGGGAATAGTCCAGCCCGAACTGCCAAGCCAGGTCCTCCCTGGACCGGAAACAAGCATCCTAGAACCGGTTTCGGGGTTTCACCCCTGTTCAGCCAGGATAGCTTGATGCCAGTGGCACGGAGAGCACGGGACTCACGTCTGAGCATACCTAGCGCACTTAGGGCGAGAAAGCAAAAGACGCACAATTGATGGACGGAATGCAGAACAAATCAAAACATTCACCCCCAGTCAAGAGATCTGGGTTAAATCCATCATTCTTTTGCTCACCATGCCACCCCAGTTAGACCCAGCCATATGCAAATCATTCTTGACCCTGTGCCTCATGGGAACAGTCCAGCCCGAACTGCCAAGCCAGGTCCAAGGTTTAGTGGCAGCAGCCACCACTGAGCACACATTCTTGGCCTCATTATGAACAGTTCAGACACTCCAGATGTCTGCGTGAATGGGATATTTAGCTTGGATCAGGATTGCGAGTGTAGCTACAGTCAGTGCACATTCATAACTTCCCCCAATGCACATTTCACCACGAAAATATCTGGGGGCATGTGGTTGGGGGAAAAAAGGAACTAACATTCGTCAATATAATAAAGTTCCACCATGTGTGGGCTGGTTCAGGAGGGATGTTCCCAAAACATTTAGGGCTTCCAAAATGTATCAAAAATCCCTGTGTCTAATCTAGTGAGATGCAAGTTTGGAGTATTTGTAAGTAATTCCCTTCCGTGGTAATTAGGGCAATAAAGTAATTGCTCTAGGCCATAATAACGGTAGAGCAGTAATTTCTAAAATCTGGATGTCACATTCACCTTCTTGTAAAGTTTCGCGTGGAAACTGAGGTTTATTATGGGCAGAAATCTTCCAATTACACTGCGGAATGTGTGAAAGAAGATGTGCTGGTCATGTTCGAACTTCCATTTGGGGTAATTAACCTCCCTAACTGTAACAGCAATTCGCGGACATTTAATTTTACAAAATGCGTAGCCAGGATAATTTTTTTTCAATATGGCATTACAGTTTTTCTGAACTCTTCTTTCCAGTGTCTAACTGCTTACTTATTACACCCCAACTGACATTTCCTTTTTCTGTTAATGAACTAGATGAGATTCAGGGCAATAAATCAAACTTTAGAATGAACTTAACTGTTGCAGATCCAATCTTCAAAGTGAACTAATTAGAGCTGATTTGAAAATCCCTGGGGAAATTAGCAGACATCCTTAAGGATCCGTAGGATGTCATTGGATAGTCAGGGCAGGTACCTAGAGATGCCAATATTCTCGGGGCGTTATACCACTATATCGTGGCTTTAATATCAAAATTCAAAATATCATATTCACGATATCGACTACCACCGTGTAATCAAGGTACGTAAATGTGGAGGTAAGGATAGTAGATGTTTCCTATGCAGCAGCGGCTGGTGCAGGTAAGCACGGTGGGCAGTGGGGCGGAATAGGAGTTATGTATTTATTTAATTTGCCCTATTCCGTCGTCTGTCAACATCCCCCGCGCCCCACTGCGTTTCGCTGCACTGGTCGCTGCTGTTCCTATGTACACCTTTCTTAACAATATTCTGGTGGTCAATATTGTGGGCACGATATGTTGGCAGCCTATATTAAAAGCATACATACTCTGACATACATTCGTCCCCACTTATGACCCATCAATAAATTATGTGCACTGCTCCAATGCTGGAATATTGGAAACAACCATCCAGTACTTTATTAGAACCTTAAACGACCCAACAATTAGGCTTAGTAAGATAAATGCACATTATTTTTTAATTCTTGATTTTCCATAGTTCTTATTTTTTTTACCTTGAGCATTCCCAGCACTTTGGGTGAGCATTGGTATTACATAGAGCAGACCTTGGAGTGAGTTTGTGAATTAGCAGGAGAGGAAGAGCTCTGAGCAAGTTTGTGTATTAGCAGGCGCAGAGCTCTGAGTGAGTTTGTGTATTAGCAGGCGCAGAGCTCTGAGCAAGTTTGTGAATTAGCAGGTGCAGAGCACTGAGTGAGTTTGTGTATTAGCAGGTGCAGAGCACTGAGTGAGTTTGTGAATTAGCAGGAGCAGAGCTCTGAGTGAGTTTGTGTATTAGCAGGTGCAGAGCACTGAGTGAGTTTGTGTATTAGCAGGCGCAGAGCTCTGAGTGAGTTTGTGAATTAGCAGGAGCAGAGCTCTGAGTGTGTTTGTGAATTAGAAGGAGCAGAGCTCTGAGTGAGTTTGTGTTTTAGCAGGAGCAGAGCTCTGAGTGTGTTTGTGAATTAGCAGGAGCAGAGCTCTGAGTAGGTTTGTGTATTAGCAGGAGCAGAGCCCTGAGTGAGTTTGTGAATTAGCAGGAGAAGATCTCTGAGTAAGTTTGTATATTAGCAGGAGCAGAGCTCTGAGTGAGTTTGTGAATTAGCAGGAGCAGAGCTCCGAGTGTGTTTGTGAATTAGCAGGAGCAGAGCTCTGAGTGAGTCTGTGAATTAGCAGATGCAGAGCACTGAGTGAGTTTCTGTATTAGCAGGAGCAGAGCTCTGAGTGAGTTTGTGAATTAGCAGGAGCAGAGCTCTGAGTGAGTTTGTGAATTAGCAGGAGCAGAGCTCTGAGTGAGTTTGTGAATTAGCAGGAACAGAGCTCTGAGTGAGTTTGTGAATTAGCAGGAACAGAGCCCTGAGTGAGTTTGTGAATTAGCAGGAGCAGAGCTCCGAGTGTGTTTGTGAATTAGCAGGAGCAGAGCTCTGAGTGAGTCTGTGAATTAGCAGATGCAGAGCACTGAGTGAGTTTCTGTATTAGCAGGAGCAGAGCTCTGAGTGAGTTTGTGAATTAGCAGGAGCAGAGCTCTGAGTGAGTTTGTGAATTAGCAGGAACAGAGCTCTGAGTGAGTTTGTGAATTAGCAGGAACAGAGCCCTGAGTGAGTTTGTGAATTAGCAGGAACAGAGCTCTGAGTGAGTTTGTGAATTAGCAGGAGCAGAGCTCTGAGTGAGTTTGTGTATTAGCAGGAGCAGAGCTCTGAGTGTGTTTGTGAATTAGCAGGAACAGAGCTCTGAGTGTGTTTGTGAATTAGAAGGAGCAGAGCTCTGAGTGAGTTTGTGAATTAGCAGGAGCAGAGCTCTGAGTGTGTTTGTGAATTAGCAGGAACAGAGCTCTGAGTGTGTTTGTGAATTAGAAGGAGCAGAGCTCTGTGTGAGTTTGTGAATTAGCAGAGCTCTGAGTGTGTTTGTGAATTAGCAGGAACAGAGCTCTGAGTGTGTTTGTGAATTAGAAGGAGCAGAGCTCTGAGTGTGTTTGTGAATTAGCAGGAGCAGAGCTCTGACTGTGTTTGTGAATTAGCAGAAACAGAGCTCTGAGTGAGTTTGTGTATTAGCAGGAGCAGAGCTCTGAGTGAGTTTGTGTTTTAGCAGGAGCAGAGCTCTGAGTAGGTTTGTGTATTAGCAGGAGCAGAGCTCTGAGTGAGTTTGTGAATTAGCAGGAGAAGATCTCTGAGTAGGTTTGTATATTAGCAGGTGCAGAGCTACGAGTAGGTTTGTGTATTGGCAGGTGCAGAGCACTGAGTGAGTTTGTGAATTAGCAGGAGCAGAGCTCTGAGTGAGTCTGTGAATTAGCAGGAGTAGAGCTCTGAGTGAGTTTGTGAATTAGCAGGAGCAGAGCTCTGAGTGTGTTTGTGAATTAGCAGGAGCAGAGCTCTGAGTGAGTCTGTGAATTAGCAGGAGCAGAGCTCTGAGTGAGTTTGTGAATTAGCAGGAGCAGAGCTCTGAGTGAGTTTGTGTATTAGCAGGAGCAGAGCTCTGAGTGTGTTTGTGTATTAGCAGGAGCAGAGCCCTGAGTGAGTTTGTGAATTAGCAGGAACAGAGCTCTCAGTAAGTTTGTGAATTGGCAGGAGCAGATCTCTGTGTGAGTTTGTGAATTAGCAGGAGCAGAGCCCTGAGTGAGTTTGTGAATTAGCAGGAACAGAGCTCTGAGTGAGTTTGTGAATTAGCAGGTGCAGAGCACTGAGTGAGTTTGTGTATTAGCAGGAGCAGAGCTCTGAGTGTGTTTGTGAATTAGCAGGAGCAGAGCTGTGAGTGTGTTTGTGAATTAGCAGGAGCAGAGCTCTGAGTGTGTTTGTGAATTAGCAGGAACAGAGCTCTGAGTGTGTTTGTGAATTAGAAGGAGCAGAGCTCTGAGTGAGTTTGTGAATTAGCAGGAACAGAGCTCTGAGTGCGTTTGTGAATTAGCAGGAACAGAGCTCTGAGTGTGTTTGTGAATTAGAAGGAGCAGAGCTCTGAGTGAGTTTGTGAATTAGCAGGAACAGAGCTCTGAGTGCGTTTGTGAATTAGCAGGAGCAGAGCTCTGAGTGTGTTTGTGAATTAGCAGGAACAGAGCTCTGAGTGCGTTTGTGAATTAGCAGGAGCAGAGCTCTGAGTGCGTTTGTGAATTAGCAGGAGCAGATCTCTGAGTAAGTTTGTGTATTAGCAGGAACAGAGCTCTCAGTAAGTTTGTGAATTGGCAGGAGCAGATCTCTGTGTGAGTTTGTGAATTAGCAGGAGCAGAGCCCTGAGTGAGTTTGTGAATTAGCAGGAACAGAGCTCTGAGTGTGTTTGTGAATTAGCAGGAGCAGAGCTCTGAGTGAGTTTGTGAATTAGCAGGAGCAGAGCTTTGAGTGTGTTTGTGAATTAGAAGGAGCAGAGCTCTGAGTGAGTTTGTGAATTAGCAGGTGCAGAGCACTGAGTGAGTTTGTGAATTAGCAGGAGCAGAGCTCTGAGTGATTTTGTGTATTAGCAGGTGCAGAGCACTGAGTGAGTTTGTGTATTAGCAGGTGCAGAGCTCTGAGTGTGTTTGTGAATTAGCAGGAGCAGAGCTTTGAGTGTGTTTGTGAATTAGAAGGAGCAGAGCTCTGAGTGAGTTTGTGAATTAGCAGGAGCAGAGCCCTGAGTGAGTTTGTGAATTAGCAGGAGCAGAGCTCTGAGTGAGTTTGTGTATTAGCAGGTGCAGAGCACTGAGTGAGTTTGTGAATTAGCAGGAGCAGAGCTCTGAGTGTGTTTGTGAATTAGCAGGAGCAGAGCTTTGAGTGTGTTTGTGAATTAGAAGGAGCAGAGCTCTGAGTGAGTTTGTGAATTAGCAGGTGCAGAGCACTGAGTGAGTTTGTGAATTAGCAGGAGCAGAGCTCTGAGTGATTTTGTGTATTAGCAGGTGCAGAGCACTGAGTGAGTTTGTGAATTAGCAGGAGCAGAGCTCTGAGTGAGTTTGTGAATTAGCAGGAGCAGAGCTCTGAGTGAGTTTGTGAATTAGCAGGAGCAGAGCTCTGAGTGAGTTTGTGAATTAGCAGGAGCAGAGCTCTGAGTGAGTTTGTGTATTAGCAGCAGTAGAGCTCTGAGTGAGTTTGTGTATTAGCAGCAGTAGTGCTCTGAGTGAGTTTGTGTATTAGCAGCAGTAGAGCTCTGAGTGAGTTTGTGTATTAGCAGCAGTAGAGCTCTGAGTGAGTTTGTGAATTAGCAGGAGTAGAGCTCTGAGTGAGTTTGTGTATTAGCAGCAGTAGAGCTCTGAGTGAGTTTGTGTATTAGCAGCAGTAGTGCTCTGAGTGTGTTTGTGAATTAGCAGGAGCAGAGCTCTGAGTGAGTTTGTGAATTAGCAGGAGCAGAGCCCTGAGTGAGTTTGTGAATTAGCAGGAGCAGAGCTCTGAGTGAGTTTGTGTATTAGCAGGTGCAGAGCACTGAGTGAGTTTGTGAATTAGCAGGAGCAGAGCTCTGAGTGTGTTTGTGAATTAGCAGGAGCAGAGCTTTGAGTGTGTTTGTGAATTAGAAGGAGCAGAGCTCTGAGTGAGTTTGTGAATTAGCAGGTGCAGAGCACTGAGTGAGTTTGTGAATTAGCAGGAGCAGAGCTCTGAGTGATTTTGTGTATTAGCAGGTGCAGAGCACTGAGTGAGTTTGTGAATTAGCAGGAGCAGAGCTCTGAGTGAGTTTGTGAATTAGCAGGAGCAGAGCTCTGAGTGAGTTTGTGAATTAGCAGGAGCAGAGCTCTGAGTGAGTTTGTGAATTAGCAGGAGCAGAGCTCTGAGTGAGTTTGTGAATTAGCAGGAGCAGAGCTCTGAGTGAGTTTGTGAATTAGCAGGAGTAGAGCTCTGAGTGAGTTTGTGTATTAGCAGCAGTAGAGCTCTGAGTGAGTTTGTGTATTAGCAGCAGTAGTGCTCTGAGTGAGTTTCTGTATTAGCAGGAGCAGAGCTCGGAGTGAGTTTGTGAATTAGCAGGAGTAGAGCTCTGAGTGGGTTTGTGTATTAGCAGCAGTAGTGCTCTGAGTGAGTTTGTGAATTAGCAGGAGTAGAGCTCTGAGTGGGTTTGTGTATTAGCAGCAGTAGTGCTCTGAGTGAGTTTGTGTATTAGCAGCAGTAGTGCTCTGAGTGAGTTTGTGTATTAGCTGCAGTAGAGCTCTGAGTGAGTTTGTATATTAGCAGGAGCAGAGCTCTGAGTGAGTCTGGGTATTATTGGAGGCAGAGCTCCTACAAGTTTGTGCTTTACTAAGCAGAGATAGAAGTAACTAGTGAATATGTTTATTAAAATGAACATAACTTGAGTATTTGTAAAGTGCATGTTCACCCAAGGATATCTTGGCCCTAAATAACAGATGTTCATTGCTACCCAACTCAATGGTACTTATTGTATCAGCCTCAGTGGCTGAGTGGACCCATCAGGATTCAAACCTGTAACCATGAGGTCGAACACAAGGCGCAGATTTGACACATTCATCCACTGAGCCACCAGACCCAGCTTGTGTATTTGTAAACTGCACGTTCACCTGTAGGCATCTTGGTGCTGAATAATAAATGTTCATTGTTACCCAATGGTACGCAATTAATCAACCTCAGATGGGTGAGAAGCTGAGTGGACCCTCCGGGATTCAAACCTGCGACCATGAGGTCAAACACAAGCCCCTCCAGTGGGCGCATTAGTCCACTAAACCACCAGACCCGGCTTGTGATTTTGTAAAGCACATGTTCACCCGTAGGCATCTTGGCCTGAATTAATTTGTAAATATCTCAGGCCCATATCTCAGGCCCGGTTTCACAAAACCATTTTCACAACTGAGATGAACAAAGATGTGGAAATGACCTGATTTATTAGTCAGAATCGACATACTGCGTTCATAAAACATGAATTTACACGTGCACAGTGACTTACTCTTATTTACTACTCCATAACTATGGTGTAAATTTACATTTGAGCAGATCTGCCCCCATAGCTGGAAAGATTGCAACACAGGGCGATATTTGATTTACGGCCACAATGTAGATTATTTTTATGGCTGTTATTCCTGACGTATAATGTCATAAATTCGAACATGCTTGTAAAGCTTTGCAATCGACTGCAACAGAACCAGTTTGCTACTGGGTTTCTGGAATATTAAATGTGATATCCTGAATGTGCAATGTATTGTCATTTGTGATTCTCGAGCTCTGCATCACTAAAAGAACCAGCGCCTAATTTGCGCCTGCGGTTGTGGGAGGGGCCCATCACCACTCATTTTGGGGACCATCACTTGCTCTTCCTCAACAGAGTCTGATCCAGAGCAAGAGAGACAAAAACACAAGAGGTGGAAAGAAGGAGGAAGAGAAAGATGGAAAAACAGGGACAAAGGGAGAAAGCAAGGATAAAAAAGAAACTTCAAGAGTGGGATAAAGACCCCAATTAGTGACTCTTGGTGGATTAAAGAGACATAATGTAGAATAAAAACGAGCCGTTGTGGTATTCGGCACCCTAACCTTTATTAGGGCAGGTCGCAGGCCTCTGAGCAAAACCTTGGGCTCCAGACCTTTTTTGTGCAAATTAATCACTGAAAGAAACTGAACTGAGTAGTCTTGGTAAGATAGAAGAGAGGCGTGTGAGCAGAACCTTGGGCCACGGCACGCATTCCTTTACAAAGTAGGCACAGCAAGGAACTGTACTGAGAAGTCTTGAGAAGTTGACAAGTTGATAGTTGTGAGTTCCTGGGTATTTGCAAACTCTTGCAAGGGACTTTACCACCTTTGACATGGTTGGAGCTTTGCTGCTATTGAGGGTAGGGGCATAGCTGTATTGAGGATAGGAGGAGGAAGCAGGCACTGCCAAACTTGGTTGAAATTTAAGGCAATGAGTTTCTTCATGGGTTAGAACATTATTTCTTTGGGAAAAACAGATATCAGGAATATTTGGTTTTCGGTTGTGTATAGCTAACCCTAGTTAGTGAATTTGTGATGGAAATTGAGGATAAGTTTCCTCTCAAAGGAATCAGGTCAAAGTCACGGACTTGGGTCAAGTCGTGCTGGTCTCAACAGTGCTCATTTGCTAATGTGTTGGGTTACGGCGATGGATTGCAGTGGTATAGTCTGTATTGTTATTTTTGTAGCATTGGTGATGGGCTCTGTGAATGCCTTTTTCAGGCACTCAGGTCTTATGACACTAACACAAAGTTGTGTCGGGGATGGAAGCTTGGCTCTTCTGGTCTTGACAGCACAGTCAGTCATGAAGTTGTCGGGTCTTCAATTTGGGAAGGATGTTTTTAATTAATTCTTTCTGGATAGCATTGATGAAGAGTGTTTGATTTCAAAACTTGCAACCCCTACTATTTTTGGGAGGAGCTGTATCTCCTACGTTGCAGCTTAACCAGGTTGAGCTAAGCCCTGTTGTCTGGATAGTGTGGTTTGTTATAAGGGGCACGATGTGATTTCATAGTTATTGCTCGGGTGTACTCTCATATTGAGCCTGATGCTTACCTGCATATATGTATTTCAATTGTGTCCTCAAATTGCAGTCTGTAGTCTATTGTGAGACTTATCATGAGCAACAACGGCTAGTAGCAGGGCAGAGTGGTGGGGCAGGTAGGAAAGGGGGCGGGGGATGACCATGGGGAAAAAAAAGAAGGAAAACCACTTACATGCTACTTGCCGCTCACTACATCACCAACTCTGTGCTCTTCGGCTGCACTGCACCTGCTCCCAGACTCCCCTGCGGTCAGGGCCGGACTGGGAACCAAAACCAGCCCTGGCAAAGGGCTCGGCTGCCCCCCCCCCCCCCCGGGGGGTTGGGGGTGCGGCCGAGCTCTCTGCCAGGGGCGGTTTTCGGACGATTTTGCAGCTATGCTGCAAAAACGGCCCTGTAACAAAAATGGCCACCAGGGGCCAAAAAACCGACCCCCACCCGTGCGGCCCACCGGGGGATTGCCCGGTGCCCGCTACGGCAGTCCGGCCCTGCCTGCTGTCAATACTGACACTGCTCTCAGAGCAGCATCAGGATTGGCCTGAGCTCCCTCAATTTGCGCTCCCAGTGAGACTGGGAGCCTCTGCCTGCCGTCTCCAACCCGGCAATGCAGCGCGGGTTGGAGACATTGCAGTGCGCATGATGGTTTGGCTGGCCTGAGTCTGCGGCCAAACAGTAATGCACACTGATGACAGTGCCCAACACCCCCTCCAACTTGTCATCATCTGCCCCCCCCCCAAGGTTTGTTCAGGTGAAAAATAAAATAATAAACCTGTGTAATTATTGTTTTATTTTTAGAGTTTTGTGGCTGCTGGCAGGGAGGCGACGCTCCTCCGCTGTAGTGGAGAAGCCACCACTGATCATGTGTGTAGTCTTGTTTCTCTTTACGCACTGATCATCAGTAAGTGTTTTCCATCCAGAAACTCTCATGCCCCACACTGTTCAACTATCCTTGGGGTTTTTATGTTGTTTCATGGTGAGAGCTGTGACAGCTGGGCTGCCTCTCATGTATACAGATCTAATGTGCCCAATACTAATATGGAAGAGGCAGCACTGATCTCACAGGCATTTCTACAGGTTAAAGAGGTCTTAAGAGTTCATTCACTAGACTACAGTTGTCCCTTTGGTTTCAGATGGCACAATTTCATGTTTGAGATTAAAGCACTATCCTTCAGTGTACACCGTTTGTACAGCTAGACGTGTGAAAACTGCTGTGGTATATTCTACAGGGGGTGAAGATGTGTCTAAGGGGGATGTTGACTATTACCAGAGAGTTGGAAAAAGAGAAGCAGTTGTCTACAATGTGGAGTGGGAATGGCAAAGATGCAGTGGAATAAAGTAGAAAAAGTGTGTGTCATCTGCTGCTGCAGCAGAGAATGTGTCTCAGCCTGGTGGGACAGGAGGCAGTGACAAAGTGTCTATTCCTCCACAGGATGAAAACAAGTTGTCAGCCCCTGGAAGGTGGAGCAGAATACAATGAACTCACATCTGCATGGAGAGAAAGATAGGGTTTCATCTGCTGAAAAGGAGTGGTGGTATTAGATGAATTTTAGAAATGGGGGTTTTTAGTTGGCAGTCGCTTACACCCTGTCCAAGTAGGGACCCTTCCTTCTAGACAAGGTAAGGGAGTTACGCACCTAAGATAACCCTTGCTCATCCCCTTGGTAGCTCTGCACGAGCAGTCAGGCTTATATCAGAGGCAATGTGTAAAGCATTTGTACAAAACACACGCAGTAACACAGTGAAGACACTACAAAAGGACACTACACCAGTTTAGAAATAACCAATCTTTATCTAAACCGAACAAGACCAAAACACCACAAATTCATCATACAGAAGTATAGATATCACTTTTGAAAGGCTTAAGCAAGTTAGTTCATAGAACTCTACGGATGCCTTGTTTTTAGCACACAGTAAACATTTTACAACAATGAAAATGAAGAGAGTGAGTTCTAACAGTGTGAAAGAAGACAACCATGCCAGAGGATGCTGCACACTGAGGGAGAAGAGGGGGGGGGGGTCAGAGGTGAAATACAATGATGTCATTCCAGGCAGACAGACAGGAGAGAAGAAGACCTACAGTCCCGCTCTCCACACTGACCCAAGTTCCATGCCCGCTCCGCTGATCTTTGCCTGTGGGTTGGGTTCTTCTCAGGCTGCTAGGAAATTCTTCCCTTCCTTTAAGAAATGACCCTTCCCCTTTTTTCTAACTCCAACTGTAGGATGCCATCAGTAGCAATTAATTTTAAATCATGATGAAAACCCTCTCCCTGGTTCTACGCACACAATGAAGGAATCTTTCAGAGCTCTCTTCTTTCTAGAACATAAACTTGCCACCCCAATGAGACACTATGCAGTCCTCATCTGTTGAAAAGAGAAGTGGTATTTAATTGAAATGTAATGCTCTGGAGGGAGCAATTGAATAAAGACAGAGAGGCTGGAAAAACAGGAGAGGTTGGCAAGCTTTGAGAAGGTGAGAAGAATGGACAACATCGAAGAGGAGAAGAAGTGGAGACGGTTGATGATAACAGCATCGAGGATGCCAATGTAGTTACTGTAGGTGACAGGAAGCGGGCGTTTATATGACATTGCGAGTTCAAAGAGAACTGGGTGGGAAGCATGGACATTTCTAGGATGCTACTGAAAAGAAAGCTGAGATATTGAAAAGTGCTTCAGCATGTCTTAGATTTTCTATTTATCTTTAATCTCACTACTTCTGTTCTCTACAATTAAAGTGTGTTATGCGTCTCCCCTACGACCAATCAGTGCCTTTCGCATATTTTTGGCACCATGGAGTTTGTGGGAAACCATCTTTAGCTGAACCCATCTCCCTTTTGGAGAACACCCATAGAATATGCGTCTGAAATGGGAAGACCACAGATCATGCACAACATCAACGACTTGCAGGCACTCGACAGTCTACTTTAGACAACAAACAGCGGCCATTATTAGTGCAATTGACTTGGAATGATGTGATTGTGTTTTTTACAGCCTAATTACCATTCAGGCCGCCACTTTCTGAACAGCCTGTCAATACGAGGAATTGACTAGCTGCATACAAATGTTTTCAGTGATCAATAAAGTAAATGAGTTCTGATCGAACCACCTTGTTCTGGTCCTGTTTTGGTAGGGAGCATTTCTCAGGGACGTACATTTAAATGAGGATGCTTTTGTCACATTCATGAACACCCCTTCCAGACTTTTAAACATGAGCTTCATCTCTGGCAGAGGACCACTGATAGGAAATGGGACTGGTTCTATGTTTTGTAACGTGCACCACTATAGCCTTACAGCCCGCTGCCGAGGACCGTACCAGACTTTAAATGCCCTGAACCCGAGTTCGAGGGAAAGGGCCTTTACCAATTGGTATAGCATGAGCAATAAGGGCTATAAGGCTATTAGAACAAGGGTAGAATGTTCTGAATTAAAAAGGGAGAAACATGAAGACAAATATAGGAATGCTGGAGCTCCGGACTTCTACCAGCCATAGTAAGCAGGGAGCTACTCAATGTTTTCAATGGAGCTCTCAACATTCCAATCTTCTAATTTGTGGTAGGAAACCTAATAGCTATGTTTCATTTGAGCACAAACATTTCCCTTTGGTTCACCCACTTGCAACTGCACATGAAACTGCACAACTTGACCAGGTGCCTGGTCAAATTGTTAAAGCAATTTGCATCAGTGACGCAATGGATCGGAGACTAATAGTTGAATTAATAATTCATTGCAGTGTTTGCCTCTTACCTTGCTGAGTCCCCACCACGGGCAACAGCCTTTACACCGCAACCATTACAACACATGCAGTTACCCCGCATGCCATTGCAACGTAAAAGGTGTGTAGCAGTGGTTAGAAGGTGTTGCATTTAACTCCAACACCTTCCCTACTGTTGCACACACAGGAGTTGGAATAGAAAATTAATCTTGTCCTACTCCCAGCGCTCCCCCGACAGCAACCCGGGGTAAAGTTTGGCGTTGCAACGGCATGCGGGGTAATGGCATGCGTTGTAACGTTACATAACATCCACCACTGGGATAACAACACAGAGTAATACAGAGTAAGAAAGGGCTCTCTGATATGATAAAAGAATCAGACTGGTCAAAGCCACTGCTTTTTAAATCTTGATAAACCAAGTAAAGCCCCTATGGGGCTGTGATGGAGCAAGACGTCTTAATAACAAGAGTCCAGACTCAATACGCTCTCAAAGAGAGTATTTATTGTGCAACTACGATATATATTTTTTTTGTTGTGAGCTAGTTTATTGATTTTTTTATACACTTCTTTAATGTAATAAACATCAAGCATTGTTTTAAAGAATGGTACAGTTTTACATACATAATGTAAATTCTTTCAACCTCTTATCCAAATGAAAAATAATGGATAGTAAAATGAGGAAACAAGAGAATGGGACAAGCAATGGGCATTTGGAAGAATATAAATTTACCTTGCTTTCAGGCATGTATAATTAAAAATGAATTCCTAATTACTGACACATTGCTGAATTTGGTGGATGGTGTACCCTGACACAAAAGGGGCGGGGTGCCCTGTCTGCCAAACTCTCGGCTTGTCTGCTTTATTTAAAGACGGGTGAACAAGGTGGTGGTTCTGAATCCACTGATGGAACACTTAGACCGAAAGCCACATGGACATGGGGCTGGCGGCGTAAGGACCTTAGATCGTCTGCCCTACAGAGGGCGGATGCTCTGACATATGTGTTTTTTTCCTGTTAGGGAGGGCCAGGAAAAATCTGGCTGTCTTTATCGATATATATATATATATATATATTTTTTTTTTAATGATCCCCAGAAGTTGGAATCAAAACTGGACAGTGTCTATTGGTTTAATTTTTTTAAACTCTCACTTTATGAGTTTGATTTTGAAAAATAAAAAACTTTGCTAAACAGCCACTCTAAACACTGAGATCATTCAGCAAAGATACCATACCATAATATTGGAGGCTTAAATGAAAGCATATAGATCTCCACCGAGGAGGAAGAGATCTCTAAATATAGTGGGATAGTAGGACACCCCAAACCCTAAAAAATCCCCAGAGCTTTAAATCATATACGTGAATGAATGTCTTCCAAGTTTGTTAAAGGTCTCTGTTTATTTCCAAAGTTGTATCTGATTCAGTCCATGGTCGTCATGTGAACCAGGCTATTAACCCAGTTAATATTTAATTTCGTTTTAGTTTTCCATTGATAATGAATCATTTGCTTGTGAGCTATTAAGTTCTTCAATAGTCAATTTGCCTGATCTTTAATTTGATTAGGGCCTCATGCTCATTCATTGTAATTACCTCTCCACTGAGTTTGATTTACTGGTTTGCAGTGCAATTATATGTGCTCCTATGTATCCTTCCAACAACCTTTTTCTTTTGGGCAGTGCACAAGAAGAGGGACTCATTCTGCTGCGCGACTGACGTCACAATTCCAACAGCACTCCTTCCATTTGACGTCTAGTCACACATTTTTTTTTAACTCAAACTTGTATGCCTTTGGAGGGATCAAAAAGAGTCTTAAATCTGGACTTATATTTGTATCTGTGCTAGACCACACCAGCAAGAATGAAAGATGTAAGTTCCAAACTATTTCTTACGGTCCGGCCGGTTTCTTCATCATGCCATTGGTTCTTTGTGACATTATAAATAGGGCTCCCGGTTTTATGGTATTTATTTTTTTAACCTTTCCATTTGTGTTTATCCATATAGATTTTTTGCCCATGTTTTGGGTATTTATACATCTTTAGTTTGTGTTTTCACAATAAATGGAATCGTAAAATGGTATATTTCAACACTTATTTATCTCTTTGTGCACTCACATGTGGACGCCTGTCGCATTTTAGCAAATTAGGCAATCATATAACACTATACAACTGAACGCTATACCCATAGGTGCATATTAGCGTTATACCACATACATATGTTAACATATGCCTGTATTTAAGGAAATCTGATCCTGTTTTGTAACTCCCCATACTGTCTATCTGTTGAGCTTGGAATTCATGAAACAAAGCATGGAGAGTCTTTCACAAAAAGCACAACTTTCTGTATTTTTCTGCTTTTAAAAATAAATACAGACAGGAAACACATCTGTAAAAATCAGTAAAAACGGAAAACTGGGAGCCTTAAAATGTATACATCTTGAAAATGTGTCTTTAAGAGTTTTCCCTCCGGCTGTAATGACTGTAATTGCAAACATGTGATTTGTTGAAAGTAAATGATAGAGAGTGAGAGAGGTATTTAAGAATTTAAGAAAATGCAACCTTCATTGTGATCTCAAATTGATTCATATCTCATGGGCCCAATAGCGGCAAGCAGAGGGAGTTTGGATTTTTTTTTCAAGTTGTATAAAAGTTCAAACTGATGTACAACCATTGTCAGGCATGTAAAACAGACATACACCTTATTGGCCTAAGTTTGGAAGTGGCAATGCCTTTGAATTTGCCACTTTATATAAATGTGCAATAAAATCTTTCTTTGCAGAAAAAGTTTACAAGCTGGTGTGCACGGCTGTGCTTTAAGCTTTATATTAAAGCACCACTTACTTGTTTCAAGTCCTTTATAGGTTCTTTAAATTAACAGGAATTTTACCAAGCATGTTGGCAGCATCAGGGAAACTGCCATTGAAGAATCTGGGTGACAGGTGTGCATGTGTCCAGCTAGGCTGCTCACTTTGAACCCCTATCAGGCCTTCTTCATCATCTGGCCCAATCTATTCACAATTTATTTCCTGTGCTTGAACTTAATAAATAGGATGCCATCATTTTCAACAAGAGGTTCCTGTCCATTTTGGTCACATTAGGAAAAGTATACAGTAGATGGAAAGTTTTCAAATTCCTTGGGTCAGTTAGGAAAATTGTTATATTATCACCGGATGCTCTGAGATTTTAAATTTCTGAAACAGGGCACTTGGTAACTGATGTCACAATAGGTTTCAATACGCCAGCAGATCCCATCAAACGAAGGAGCGTTCTGGAACGCCTATTGTTGGTGACTGATGGAGATGTAGCTCATGGTTAACAGAGCACTTTTTATCTCCACCCTGGGTGGCCCTTTAAGATATCAATGATTATCAAGTGGAAGCTATTCAGGTAAACTGTGGTGCTGTTTTCAGGCAGGTTTATGACCCTATTGCGCAACCATGAGCTGCTGCAATTGTGCTTGAAAACAATCCCTATGTTTGAACACAACATTTATCAGAAGACAGCAAAGGTGATTCTGCTTGAAAGATATATGGTGAGATAAGGATAATGCTGAAAAGGGGCGTGGCTATTAAGGGCAGTATAAAAAGGGAAACATTGCTCTCTATTTAAATGGAAAACATGTATATCAGTGGGGATGTTGGTGGCAGTGGCGGCTCCTCAGCTATGGTGGAGAAGTATCGCCCCACCTGCCAGCAGCCAAAAAGATGAAAAATAAAACAATAATAAACCCTTGTTTATATTCGTTTTATATTTGCTCTCGGGGCCAAGGCTTGGGGCAGGGCCAGGGGATGACAGGCTGGTGGAGGAGTGGTGCGCACTGAAGCTTTCTTCAACCTGAGCTGTGTTGTCGAGTTGAAGAGAGAAGGCACAGGATCCCAGTCTAAGTAGGAGCATAAATCATCAGTGCTCAGGCGAATCCTGATGCTGCTTTTGGCAACCTGAAAGCAGCATCTTGATTGGCCGCAGTGGACTCTGGGAGCCTGTGCCTGCAGTGGAGCAAAGCACGATGCGGCAGGTAAGTGTTTTTTTTCTTGTCATTCGTTCGTCCATCCCCCACCCTGCCACTCTATCGACACACCAGCCGCTACAGGTTGGTGGGGATGCTGGTGTCTTCTTTGGAACAGAGGTCAATGCAGTAAGGTCTGAGGATGAGCCGGAAGTGAGAGCTGCTCTCAAAACTAACAAGAGGGGAAATGCTCATGAAGATGGGAAGAGAAGGAATAGGACTTTACTACTGTGAATGAAAGAATGAGAAGGGGGAGTGTGAGAATAAAGAAATGAGACAAAGAGATATACAGTTCCCTTCACAAGACAGCTGTAGAAAGAGTGAGGTAGAGCTGCAGCGAAGTGCATTCGCATGGGAGGACACAGAAGACCTATCCGACTGCATTCATCTTTCTTGGTCATGGGAACTGAAAACGTTTCTGGGAATATGTTGAAAAGTGGCCCACATTCGCTAATCATCAATTAGCTCTGTATAGCCTAATTTCTTAATCATGTAGACATTATTCAAATAATTAGTAATTTTAGAAGAGTTATTTTAAAAACCCGCACAGTTCAAATGTATACAATGTTCATTTACATAGCAAGTGACAACTGTAGTAGTAGTAAGTTTATTCGATCAATAGCATGATGATGTACATATACAAATATCACAGAACATACATCTTCCAACTGTATTTTTCTGAAATAAATTCCAGTAGTATGGGTTTAGTAGATGACTCCATGATTTATAGAAGAGAAAAAGGACAACAATTCTCAACTGGTATGATTATGCTGGACAATTAAAATTGTATGTACATGACATCAGCAAGGAGGCACCAAGTCCAATTTGGGTTGTTGTTGTTGTTTTTTCACTTACAATGTATACCTACAGTGCTGATACAACTGTAATCTGCCTTAATTTATCCTCATGATTATAAACATTTGTTGCCTAGTGCATTTCCAAAATAATTTTTGCCTGAGTCTCCCTTTCTCCTCCCTGCTGATGTCATGTACATGCAATTTTAATTGTCCAGCATAATCATACCAGTTGAGAATTGTTGTCCTTTTTCTCTCATACCTACCCACATCTCAATGTGGTATTTGGGTTATACTCCTGTTGATATATACAAAATCCATGATTTATAGAGCACAGTGCTCAATTCCTGTAGCCTTTTGTTTTCTGGGCTCTGTAGCCTTGTGCCACATGCTGGACCCTACCGCCAGATCACAGGTTAAACATAAGACCAGGGATGGAGCATTGTGTCTTACACAACATGGAGTCACATCTAGTAACCCTAAGTGAGACACACCCCAGTGAACCTGTAAGCAGTCAGGACAATGTAAATATAGCTTGTTCTATAACAATAAACATAACAAGCATGTGTTCCCTTTAAATAGGGCCCTAGTACAGCGAGAGCTTCTTCTCTTTACAGGCACACACTGCAAACCCGCACACAGAATTCAAATTTCTGTTTGAATGAATTATTGCCACTCACATTGTGCATAGTACAAACAAACATTGGCAAAATCACCAGGTCTGGGTTCAATGAGCGACCTCATGCAGCATTAGCATATTACAGTGAGACACATGGGAAGGAGCCAGAAGGAATGGGAAGTGAGGTAAATAGCTGTAAAGTACTCCCTTATGCAGGCCACTGCAAGCACTCAAGTAGAGGTGTACGGATACATGCAAAGAGCCAATAGCATTATCTGAGACATAAATACTACAGTGGTCTGAGACAAGACATGATTGACAAAATCTCAAGCCAATGGCAAAAACAGAATGGTGGAAGAAACCCTATGATTGAAAGGGGAGGACACAAAGCCCAATCTATGTATACTGTAAGTAATAGGTCTATTTGACAGCTCTGCTGTCAAAACCCAGACCTTAAACACTATCACACCTTTGAACATTTATCACTTTGTTGTTCATACTGTCAGCGGTCCACACAAATCGTCTTGTCCGTTTCAAAAAACAATCTGCCACCAGTGCAAAGATTTAGGGTGTGTATGCTGGCAGTCAGTTCCTGGATGATCTCACACTTTCTCGGGTTAAACTCAGGAAAAACTTGGATAATCATCATTAGTAATGTCTCCTCAAGCTGGTCACAGAGCTGGTGGCCAGACTAACTGGGAAGAGGTGTGGCGCAGCAGCCAGGGTGCCTGACTCTGGACCATGGGGCTAACGGCTCGATCCCAGGTGCCGGCTGCGGGTTAGTCCAGCACCATGTGACTCTGGGCAATAGTTCAATTAATCTTCCCGACGGCCCCCAGCGCCTTGACACCCTTGGGTAATTGTGCATTTTGCAAATACTGGATTTCATTTTTTATTTAATTTCAACTGGGGACGGCACCCATCCCAGCCACCAAGGTCAAGAACCTAAGTATGATTATAGACAAAAACCTAAAATTTGAGGCACAAGTTAATGCCGTCTCTTCATCTAGCTTCTTCTTACTTAAGATAATCAAGAAAATCCTACCTTTCATCCCTATGGACAGCAAGAAAACGGTAGTCACATCGATAGTCCTTGCCAAACTAGACTACTGCAACAGGCTCAATCTTGGCATGCCTGTGAAGCAGCTATGTAAGTTGCAAATGATTCACAATGCTGCCGCTCGGCTTTTGTTCGGAATTCCCAAGTTTCAATCATTCGGAAAACACCTTCAGAAGCTGCATTGGCTCCTGGTTAGGAGCAGTATTATCTTTAAGGCCCCTTGCATTACTTCTAGGGCACTTCATGGCACTAGTCATCAGTTCCTGAGATGCTCACTACATTGGTAAGTCCCTAAATACATATCTGCTCAGAAAGAGCAAAACTGATATCTACTCCCAGATTTCACAAAGCTACCTGGGGTGGCAGGAGCTTCTTGGTAGCAGCCACTAAGCTCTGGAACAGTCTCCCCGTTCCCATTAGAACACGTCCCTCCCTGTCTGCTTTTAGGGAGGCCCTGAACACTTGGTTGTTTAATAAATAGAGGTCCTTGCTCTCTCTGGACTATTAGCGCCAAGACACCTTTGGTATTCGTGCACTTAACAAATGTATTAACATTAAATTACTCACACTGAAAACTAGGATACATCGCCATCGTTCGAGAGAAACGACGGTCAAGTGATATCTTCGTTGATCATTCTGATTCGAGACTTTAACCCCTGGGTGAACCTACCACGGAATGAACAAACTTAAGAAGGAGTTGAAAACATCGCCATGTTAGGTTTCAAGCAAGTAATCATGACTCTAATGCATAAAATTACTAAAATTTAGATCTAGCATTCATCTGTGGCTCCAAATCTGTGAGTCCAAACACCATCACAGTGAAACAAATTTAAAATCCCTCTGTTGATTGGCTGCAATTGCTCCAGCTCCTACTTTTGTCCCAAGCAGACTCTGTAGTGGTTTTGATATCACACGGATACCTAAGAAAGGTAAACATCAGTACATTCAGGATAGCCAATGTTATAGGCTCTTCATTGAGGTAGCCTAGGTTTGAAGGGAAAAGAACGAAACCACCTATCCCGGTGGCCAGCGTTTTTTTGTTTTTTGCCAAGAGCTAGCCATTCTCAAAATATAGGGTCATAACTTGCAAAGCAGATGAAAAACAATGCAGATGTGACTGAAAGCTTATGACAGGAAACTCATAAGGGTGGATACAACGGATGCATGTGGCAAGCAAAGAGGACTTACTATGGCAAAAGAATTGTCTGGGATTCTAACCATAAAAATCAGTTGCTTATGGACTTTTTTGAGAATTTTTTCATCTAGATGTTATTAAGAATATTCCACAGATTCTGTTCCAACCAGTGTGGATCTTTTATCCTTCTACTGGACTAGAATCAAAAATGTGGTGACCCGTTAGGGATGCAGATAATAAATTCTCAACTGACCAAGCTTCACTCAACTGAGGAAGCCCAATCATGCTGGAATCGGCCTTGGGTTGCTTGTGTTCCAGTTGAGAGAGGAACTGGCTTGGCAGTTCAGGATGGATTGTTCCTATTGGAGCAGGGCCAAAACTGATTTGCATATGGCTCGTTCTAATCTAAGGTTGCATGGCGGGTAAAAGAACAATGGGCTGGAATGTTACCCCAAGTGATTGCCAGTGGTTAGACTTATTGCCGCATTCCTCTCATCACTATTTGAGTGTTTGTTGTCCTGCTCTAAGTAGCCAAGGGCACGTCTTTCCCTTTCCTGCCACAATATTAGCACATAATGCAGACACAAGGCACCTCAGACAAGGAGATAGGGATGTCCCTCCCTCCATCTGGCAACACTAGCCCTGACACTCCATGGTGGGCTTGCAGTAACATTACACATTACTAACCCTGTGTCTTCAATTGTACTCACATCCGGCCCACGCATGGAAGAAGTTCCTACAAGGGCACCCTTGTTGACACTTGTGAGCCAATTTTAATTTGAATAACTATATTTTTTAAGCAAGTGAAGTCATGTTGCTATAAGTTGGGTAGCTATATCGCTTGCCCTAATGATGCTAGGTGTTTCCAGGCATTATAAGCGTGTGCGTATTAAGGCATGCAAGCATGATGTAGTTGCATGTAGATCCATACATGCCACATGCCTGGCCCTCCAGGCCACTGAAACCAAAAATGAAGTTGAAGCTGGGTATTTGTCCAAAGGATGACCCTTAATTATGAGTCAGAGTGTTTGAAATGTTGCCATGCCCACAATCCGACACATATCTACATAATGCATAGGACTATGTGCACAGACCTGACTAGTACAACACTGTGCAAAGCATAGCTGTGCTCATTCACAACAACTATAATGACTTGTTTCTATACCAACTTTAAAATAACATTTGCTATCACAAATACTACCTGTTTAATGATGCTGTAAATAAAAGATACATTCGAGATGGCGGGGAAATAGGACAGCTGGATGCCATCTACACTTTGGGAAAATGCTCAATGTATGTAAGGAAAACTAATAATGTAAGGTTTAAAGAGCTACAACTTGTGAAAATAAGTAAACAAATAGATGGATGAATAAATAAATACATAGATAATAGATGTTAAGTATTTCTCATTTTAATGTCAATACTGTTACAGACACTAAATGATGAATGGTTAAAAGTCGGCTCTGCGAAATGTAAACCTGTGACAGTAGGACATGCACTAATCTCGGCAACAGACGCTTAATCTGCTGAACTATCTTGTAGGCTTTGTTTGTGCCACAACTTGTGGTCTTGCAGCACTAAGAATAAAGGTGTTCCTGTCACCAAACACAGAGGAACTCTTTAATGACGTCAGAAGGATATTTGGATGAGTGAGACTGGTGCTATGGAAGCCTGCCAGGTTCGGGTTACACATAGATCTCTGACTGGGTGCTTTATTTAGTCTTATAGTCTCTCTTACTTCTCCGACATCTCCAAAGGATTAAATACAGCAAACCTCCTATTGTAGCCTATCATCTTTGCGAGGTCGATCACAGGAGTACCACTGGTTTAGACAATAATATGATCTGTTCATACAATGCAAGAGATAAGTGGGGAAAGTGTTCTTATTACCAGGGAATTGTGGAATGTGATCAAAGGATAAATGAATGGAAATTTAAGAGTGTTCAACGGTTACCCTAAAAATGGAATCCTGTCTCTAAGAAAAGTGGTGTGTGTTTTTTTTTTAAACAACAACATATAAGTACAGAAAATTAAACAATGAACTTGCGGCTTAAAATTGTGAGAACGTAAGAAACGCCAAAATAAGCCATTTAAATGGTCGAGCCATTTTACGGAAAGGGGCGCGAAGAAGCACAGTCTGTCAGAGAAATATCTTCGTGGCGCTGCAAGAATTCCTAGCACCTCTGTTCTGTGTTTCAACCGTCAAGTTAAATTAACGTCTCCGCGACCATCCGAGTACCTGGGAGGCAGAAAATAACTGACCCCTCTACAGAGCCAATCATGCGTGTAACAACCCACCTACTAGAAGCCAGGGGGGGCATCATGAGTATGTGTCCACCTTTTAACCTTTCGGTGATTATTTCGAGCGGGTGAGGGACTGTTCACATTTCCACATCATCTATTCTGTGTCCCCGGGTTGCTTTGCTCAGGTGCTACGTAGCCGTACAGTGCAGAAGCACCATCAGGAACCTGTAAACACATCCGGCTGCGCCGAGACTGCAGGTCCGCTTCAGCACCCTGGACAGCGCTCGCTGGTCCACTATCCAGGATGCGCCCTCTGTCATGGCCGCCGCGCCTCGGCGCCGCCTCCACAGGCAGTGAACTTTCACTGAAAGCGATTAATCACCTCTCCTGTCAGGTAAGAAGAGCCCTGGCGGGCGGCGAGCCTCGAGCACCGTCACTGATCCTTAATCTGATAATGACCTTCCAGCCTCCGAAAAGAGATGGCTCCTAATGGGGAAGAAAATAGATACCTGTACGAGGGCCCTGGCAGGTCACGGCGACACAACAGTGCACCTGCAATTCTGCTGGTGCAAGGATTCAGTCTGTTTACTCTTTCAACAGCTGCGATGTATTATTTTAAACGCTGATCTATGGACCAATCAGTCCGCATGTGTCTGTTTGTCTGACAATCATTCTATCTGCCTGTCTGTCCATATATCTATCAATATATCTGGTTGTGTGCCTACCAATGTATTTATCTTTCTATCAGTATTTTTTCTGACAGACAGACAGACAGACAGACAGACAGACAGACAGACAGACAGACAGATAGATAGATAGATAGATAGATAGATAGATAGATAGATAGATAGATAGATAGATAGATAGATAGATAGATAGATAGATAGATAGATAGATAGATAGATAGATAGATAGATAGATAGATAGATAGATAGATAGATAGATAGATAGATAGAAGTGTGGCCCCTTTGTCCCCAAACCCAAACTTCACTTTGTAGAACACTTTTCAATATTTGTAGCAGATTCTCAAAGAAGATGGTTATGTTTTTCAAATATGAAATATGTCTCACGATTGTTCTGCTTTTTTACTTCTTTGTACATTTGTGCAGAGTGCCTACAACCACTGCAGCTATTTTTAAAAATAGTGTTCTTTTCCCAGACGTGAAATCTGCGCAGTGAAACGTACAGGTGAGTTGCAAGCGTTCCGTGCTCTGTGAAGCAGGATGTGTTATTTATTTAGCTTTGGATTTAATTTGATATTAATCTCCCGCGTTCGAAAATGGCAAACAGAATCAATACCATGTGCAATTAATCATCCCCAGCCTGCCACACTGCACTGCATGATACAAAGCAGCGCAGAGCAGCTATGCTGAATACAAAACACTTGTGCTCCAAACATACCAAATGCCCACACACTCAGGGGCATTCTGTAAACACAGCACTTGGGACAACATCAGAAAGACTTTAAATACGTGCAACTTGTGTGTTTTGTTGTCATGTGGTGGAGACTCGTCCTAATATGAAACAAACCCGTGTGTCTCCTCCACTGGGGACAGGCAGGTAAAGATTCTCTAAACTGGATGGGCGTGGTATTAATAGGGGTGGCGGGGGTTGCATGGGTGGATGGATGGATTTGGTAGATGGATGGATGGGTGGGTGTGTGGGTGGATGGACGGATGGGTGGGTGTTTGGATGAATGGGTGGGTGGGTGGATGGATGGATGTATGGGTGGGTTGTTGGATGGTTGGGTGGATCGTTGGATGGTTCAGTGGTTGATGGATGGATGGATGGATGTATTGATGGATGGGTGGGTGGATGGACGGATGGACTGACGGACCATAATATTTACCTAGCCCATCCTACCGCAGATGTATAACCTCATAATGCAGTGAATTAAATGTAATGGTACTCACTGGACTGACTTCAGAAGAATGAAAGGCTGAGACATCCTTCCTGGGATATAAACCTGTGGCCAGAAAACTGTTGAGAAATGTCAGCAGCAGGTGTTTATCTCACTGGGCTATCTTCCATGTCAACAGACAGACATGGAAACCTCGTGAATAACAGAAAGGCAGCTAGGCAGACTGTAAGTGAAGCAGACAGACAAACAGCCAGACAAGCTCCACAGCACTGCAGACACAGAGACGTCACACAGATGCACAGCTCTGCTGATGCGACAGATGGACACAGTCTGCTATACATACTTTACGCGTTACTGACATGAAGGAAAGATTTCAATGACCACGGGTCCCCAACTTCCTGTGATTAAAAGATGTTGCCGAAAACCACATGCGCGTTTTGGGGTGCTTAACTAGAGGGGCTCATGGGTGAAGTATTCTAAAGACAATCCGTTGTGCATACAACTTGCTGGCACTGAAATCCACAGAGAGACAATCTAGCCTACAAACGTGAAGACAGCTTTCTTAAGCCATAACATTTCCGGCGTTTGTGTAATATGACATTTTATTATCAGCTAGTGAGATAAGGGAAGACCGCTGCGTGCACATCTTGAGACAGACATAACACCCTGCTTCGCCTCATGGATCAGCATAAGGCTATGGGCGTTCAGTTTGCAGCTGACCCCTGCCCTCTGGACTTTCCAGGGGGTTACCCTGCTACTCACGTGTCTCTGCTCAGCCACATTTGCATTCTGGGGTGAGATAAGGTTACATACAGCCCTAACATGAACTCCCCAGAGAAAAGTGTCGATGAAAAAACTGCACCTCACACCACCACCAGCTGGCAAAACAAAACCATTTACCCAAGGCAGCAACAGAAAATGGTATTATTACCATAAAAATAGGGATTATGCACCGAAACGGCATTACTGTATTTGTCATCCCAGGTATTAAATCATGCACATGTAGCGCCCACCAGGACAGGGTGGAAGGGGGGGAAGGGGGCAGTGGCAGACACTCACCGAGCGCTGGAGGTCAGCAGCATTCCCCGGTGTTCCCAACCAGCTGCATTGCTGCCCGGTTCCCCCTGCTCCTGCCGGCTGCGAGGTAGGCTGGAGGCTGCCTGCACAGGTTCTACATTATTCACACCATCCTCTCCTGACACTCCCTCCCCTCCCCCGGCCGCGTCACGTGACGCCAGCCACATGCATTATGCAGGCGCATCCTGGATCAGACGCCCCGGTGAGCTGCGGGTGACGTCACCGGGGGCCGGCGTCACGACGGGCGCACTGCGCTCTCCCCGCGGCTGCAGGGAGGGCGCGGCGGGGACCACCTCCGAGGCTGCCAGCGTGCACCTCCCCAGGCGGCAACCCCGCCGGGGATAGCGGTATAAATACGGCACCTCGAAGGCGGCGGCACACGGGAAATCACCAGGAGACAGCTGGTGAGACAACAGATATGAGCCCCGACCGCCCCCTCATCCTACCCGTCAATTAATGACAGGGCAACAAAAGAGGTGTACTTAAATTTCTATTGGCCAGGGCGTACTTCTTTGCCAGGTGAAATGCAGACGTGTCAAATGAACAAGCGAAAGGATATTAGACGTGGAGCACAGTAAACAGGAGCTGGGGGGAGCTGAGCTGCATTGAAACCGAGCGAACTGGCGCAGAACTCTTTACCCATATGCAGAGTATGGCTGTCCAGGGTAGATCCAAATTACATTTTTGGGAGATCCACTTAAGATACCTTTGCATACACTTAACCTAAATGTGACTCATTAACATAGTGCTTTAAATAGACATTTGGCATGGCCCAGAGTCTCCCAGACCTACGTTGGACTCCCCTGATCTGTCATTACAAAGGAAGGTGTGAACTGCAGAGGGATCAGTTACACACGGGACTTTAAGTGGGGCTGGACCCCCCTGGGTCTCAGATCCAGCACTCATTCAAAACTGACCTTGAAACAGGTCCCTTTCGGGCACTGGGTCAATGTTCTTAACTCAACAGACAAAAACACTGATGTCTTTCTCAACAAAGACTGAAAAAACCTTTAAAATAATTAATTTCAGCGATGCCATCCCTTTTTACATTTCACATGTTTTACTTCATCTTGCATTATCTAAACATATTTTCTTTTTCCATATAGTGTGTCTGAATTTTTTTCTTTTTGCAATATATGACTTTTGCACAGCGCATAAATGTGAACTGAGCTGAGTCGGCTGTGTGTTTCTGAGTGAGTTCATGTTGTGGGTGGGTATTTATGGGGGCACAGTTGCGAGCTCTAGACAGGAGGCTGAAGGCAATTCGAGTTTCCCACTGGGCCTCTCTGAGCGTCATGAAGGTGTTCGGGACTACGTGCACATCCAGTCCTTGACCCCTCTGCAGAGCACATAGTAAGATGCCCGTATACGTACCAATTTTAATTGTGAATTGATGATAAACTGTCTGATGAAGGCAGGCACTGTCAAAATATTGACAACACCAAGGAAAAAAAAATACAGCACCTAGAGGAGATCGAGTGGATGGATTTTGTGGGGGAGATGAAATAAGTACACAAAAGAAAACAGTGAAAAGACGATTATGAAGGTAAAAGAGATGACACGTGAGAGCTGCAAAAGAACTTGTTTTAAAGAGGTGAATATGAGTGGTTGAGAAGCACCAACATCTTCTACCCCTTCCTCAGACCTCTGTAACAGCCGCGGCCCACGCAGGTGAGCGGTGGGGCGGAGTTGCGGGGGATTCGACAGACAACCATGAGGAAAATTTAAATAAATAATTAACTTTCCCTCGTCATCTGTCGAAATACCACCCACCCGGCCCCACCGCCCCACAGCTCTTACCTGTAGAGGCAGCGGTCAGGTGGCACCCTTTGTAAAGCACATCATTTTAATTGACATGTTTTAAGCCCTGCCCCTAATTATATAGGTCGCACAACTTGGAAAAGATTATAAATTAATCTTTTTGGGCCACACCCCTCTCAAAGAGCTCCTTCCCCCAGCCAGAGGAGTTTTAAGGGATGAGCAAAATGGGCAGTTACCCAGGGCCCGACCTTCCAAGGACCTCCATGGGAAAGTGAAAATTCTAGGTGACATCTGTCTTCTATGTCTATTTAACTATCTAAAGCACTCGCCATCTCTCTCTGCCTACATATACCTATACCTCTTCCTCAATTTCTCTCTAGCCAGTGTCATCTTAAGGATGTTTGTGGTCTCAGGCAAGACATATTTAAATTCTCACTCTCCTTTCTCATCTCACTTAAAGAACTGATTACTCATAAACTATAGCATAGCTCTGTATACCCTAACCTACCATAACACAACAGAACAACACAACACTTTCAGTATGTTTAAAAAAAAAAAAAAAAAGTAGGGAACTGCTTTTGTTAAATTCAAATTAAAGAAAGAAAATGAAGAACATTGACTCATAGAATAGTAGAAAAAAGTCTTTCTCCCCTTGCAAAATTAAAGATTTCAACTTAAGATATGGACTACAATTATTAACCATTCATAAAGCACCCCATCAAAAATAAATTGTAAGTGCTTAAATAATGTGTCTTATCATTCAACTTAACAGTAGTTAATCATGAAAAATTCACTAGCTAAGTTGATTCACCCACAACTCAAGCTTACGGTGTGACCCTCTCTGTTGCCCAAATCACAAAAAACTATTAAAGCTGCACCTGCAGGTTTTCACCTATGTGCGAGTGTAGGTTTACCACTTTCTGAGATTCACTAACATTCTCAGGACTACACATAGTCCAAGCTGTGAAAAGTAGGGATTTGGATCCAAGCCTAGCTTGTGCCAACGTGGAGTAGCTGTCCAGCCCTCGCTACGTCAAGCTTTGGTCCACATGTAGCAGGGATTTGCAAAGCTCACAACAGGTGGCCATCCCACACCATGCACAGCTTTCAAGCCGGGGATGCGGGTGGCTTTTTTATTTAACTCAAAGAAAATTGAATGACCGTAACAAAACCACTTAGTAAGTACTGATCCAGATTTATCTGCTGTCAAAGAGGTAACAAATATACCAATAGGTGCGTGTATGTATGTATGAGAAAAGATTCCCATCACCCACAACAAGTGGCTCGCTTCATCATTTGGGAACCTGGGAACTTCACCAGAGAACCATACTCTACCAGATGGACGTAGATATCGGTTCAACAATGTGTCCCAAATGTATCTGTTGATATATTAGTTAGATCGAAGGAACCATCGGGTAACTGATAGGGAGTGATGTATGCAGTGCTAGTGATAAAGGTGTGTGCAAGTTAAAATTGGTTAGCCAGGCACAAAATTATTTTTAATGAGGTACTACCTGGATACCAAAGTAAAACAAGACAGTGCTGTAACAGTTTGAAAGGATAACTGTGTTGGAAAAGACTGGTCAACATGTTTCAGCTCTTGGACAGATTGTATCCTAGCTTTCGTCAGGACCAGAAAGCTACTGCAATTATTAGTGTTGTGACTAAAATACAAGAAATTTTGGAAAACATACAACCTGGACCTTGTTTTCGGTACAGGGGAATACCTGTGAGAGAAACAGCAGTAATCAATTAAACAGACTAACAGGGTGGTTGAATGTCGGAGATCGGTCAATAACAGCAAAATATTAGATAAATCATTTTTGCGTAGGTACCGTTAAGTGTACAAAGACAACCATATAGCCTTCATTGCAAATGGAAGAGAGTAATTTAGTTGTCACTCACCCGAATGAATCTGGGTATGTGCCTCACCCCGCCTGGCAACTGCTCAGGTTAGGAGGCACCGCTCTGGGGAATAATATGAGTATAGAACATTATAGGATATAGCCACAATTATTGAAATGTTCAAACATCATATAGCGCTAAATTTAAAAACTAGGCGGTTAAAACACAGGGAAGTCTAATCAACAAAAAACCAGAAACCTGCCACTCAGTGTAGGGCGTCTAACAACAACAGAGACGCCCTGTTAGAACCTCCGGTGGCTAAAGTACCCCTAACGAGAATGACATGCGTCACCACCTTTAGCACACTATCTAACAGTGTCCAAAAGTCTGTACGGAAACACTGGCGCATTTTGAATGTAGGGAAGGAGAGCATCCCATTACCGCTTTTTTCATTCAAGAGAGGAACGAGCCTGCGCGATAATCTTGTGCATACCAGACCAAGGATAAAAGAGAAAGAAACAACTCCAACATTGTGGGATTTACCACCCGTACAAGGTCACTACCCATGTGGCTCATGCTCTGCCTGTCCTCAAACACAGCCAACTAAATCTGTTGACTTGGGGCTAGATAAACCATGGATTTTACGGCGACATACCAACTGCAATTCAGAAAAAGTAATTTACCTGATTACATGCCCGTGCTCACTCAGGTACATAGGTATGACGACCCGTAAGATTAAGATCCGTATCAGTGAGCACAAAAGTACCATCAGGCGGAAGAAACAAGCCACAAGACTAACCACTCATTTCTTGGCTCTCAATCATAAGCCGGAGGATTTGAGATGGCTTATTTTAGAACAACCGTTTATTCCATCTCATATCACAGACATCCATAAATTCCTTTTCACAAAAGAGCAGAAATGGGTCTACAAACTGCACAGTGACTGCTTGGGATTGAATGACCAGATACCGTGGACTTCGCTCTGAGATACATACACGGGCTACATCTGCCTGACGTTGTCCTCGACAGACAGTCATTCATCATATTACGATCTTAACCCTTGCTCACCCTGGTCTGAGTCTTTTGAGTACTATTACACAAGTGCAGAGTTATTTATCTTAATATATCCTGATGGTAAACAACTACGATTATACACTCTATATCGTAATCTACATCTAGATATACTTTACGGTAAAAGCAAACCGTTTCTGCCATTAATCCATGTATTGGGCGATGCTGAGTATTGCTTGTGAACAGACAGTCATTCATCAAATCACGATCTAAACCCTTGCTCACCCTGATCTGAGTCTCTTGAGTACTATTACACAAGTGCAGGGTTATTTATCTTAATATATCCTGATGGTAAACAACTGCGATTATACACTATATATCGTAATCCACATCTAGATATACTTTACGGTAAAAGCAAACCGTTTCTGCCATTATTCCATGTATTGGGCGATGCTGAGTATTGCTTGTCAACATCTTTCATCTCAATAAAGCTGAGTGTAGTAAGTTCGCAAACACTCACTAGACTACATTTCCCGAGAGGACTTGCACGGCATGCTAACACGCGTTTACGTCATTAGCCGGCGCTGGCTCTTGACGGTGATCATGCGCGTGGCGGATATGACGTTTGGGAATCCTCAAATAGGATTCGCTATTTTCAGCATACACCTCCCCTTCTCGCTCAGAGCATGCGAGAGGTACCGACGGAGAGGTAAGACAGAACTAAGCATATCGCTTTGTTAACCAATTGCCTTTTTTTAAAATCGTATGCATTCAAATTCATCACATTTGCCTTACGAGCAGCGTCTAAAACAGCTCAACTATTTTAGCTAAAGACTTGATTTATTATGCATAAATGAATTGCTCTTCTACCGTGGCATATGTCTTTCTCAAATCGAAAATTGACTTGAGCACGCGTTATTTTTCCATACTAAATATACGTGTGTAGAACTTACAAAATAGTGATAACAAGGACAAACAGCAGCTTAAGCCATCGGCTCTTGTCCTCACAACATATATTTTTCCAACATATTTTTTCCAACGCTCAGAATCAGAATTTTAGAACACTGAGTGGCAGGTTTCTGGTTTTTTGTTGATTAGACTTCCCTGTGTTTTAACCGCCTAGTTTTTAAATTTAGCGCTATATGATGTTTGAACATTTCAATAATTGTGGCTATATCCTATAATGTTCTATACTCATATTATTCCCCAGAGCGGTGCCTCCTAACCTGAGCAGTTGCCAGGCGGGGTGAGGCACATACCCAGATTCATTCGGGTGAGTGACAACTAAATTACTCTCTTCCATTTGCAATGAAGGCTATATGGTTGTCTTTGTACACTTAACGGTACCTACGCAAAAATGATTTATCTAATATTTTGCTGTTATTGACCGATCTCCGACATTCAACCACCCTGTTAGTCTGTTTAATTGATTACTGCTGTTTCTCTCACAGGTATTCCCCTGTACCGAAAACAAGGTCCAGGTTGTATGTTTTCCAAAATTTCTTGTATTTTAGTCACAACACTAATAATTGCAGTAGCTTTCTGGTCCTGACGAAAGCTAGGATACAATCTGTCCAAGAGCTGAAACATGTTGACCAGTCTTTTCCAACACAGTTATCCTTTCAAACTGTTACAGCACTGTCTTGTTTTACTTTGGTATCCAGGTAGCACCTCATTAAACATAATTTTGTGCCTGGCTAACCAATTTTAACTTGCACACACCTTTATCACTAGCACTGCATACATCACTCCCTATCAGTTACCCGATGGTTCCTTCGATCTAACTAATATATCAACAGATACATTTGGGACACATTGTTGAACCGATATCTACGTCCATCTGGTAGAGTATGGTTCTCTGGTGAAGTTCCCAGGTTCCCAAATGATGAAGCGAGCCACTTGTTGTGGGTGATGGGAATCTTTTCTCATACATACATACACGCACCTATTGGTATATTTGTTACCTCTTTGACAGCAGATAAATCTGGATCAGTACTTACTAAGTGGTTTTGTTACGGTCATTCAATTTTCTTTGACTCACAGTTTCTATTTTTGTATACACGTGTTGATTTGGGGATTACAAACTGTTCGAGTCGTTAAACAACATCCCTTAGACCCCCACTCTTTGTGAGATATTTTTATGAATTGGCTTTTTTATTTATGCATTTTTTTAAATGTTTTATTTTTTAAGATTTTTTTTCTGGTGTCAGTCCCCAATGGGGGATTGTGCACCCTTAGAGACTCATGAGCCTTTGTAGGGCCCCCTCTTACATTTGTGCGCTTGGCTCTGGGTCCCCATGCCCCGGAGAGGGGTGCAACAAGGGTCCAAGAGCTCTTGCTGTGGGTTTGAGGGGAGTTTGCAGAGGAGAGAAGCCTTAAAATCCTGAAGGTTTCAAGGAAAAATCAGAAGTTCTCTGACATGGGTAGTTGGGTATTGCTTATTAGAGTTAACTAGCTTCATAACTTTCAAATACAGATTTTTCCTGATGTCAGAACTATTCTCTGATATAAAGTTATCCACATTTAAAAAAACAAAAATACTTCTACATAGGAAGGGTCCCTGATTTGTCCTTGAGTGATCTTAAGAGACACGGACACAGTTTTCATCATACTTATATTGGCTGAAATTTGCAGAGCACCCTATCAGTGCCATCCAGCTATTCTTGTTTGTACACGTTTGCAGTTTCTGGGGAGTATATACATATATATATGGTAGTGCATAGGGTGAATGTCTGTTCTACATATGCTGCTGCACCTCATTATTGCCTAGTAAAAGTCAGTCTAAATTCTATAAATGGAATGATAGAACAAGTTGGTTCCTAAAGAATTATCTAGAGTATTTGTGTTAAACCAGATAGCAGAAGGACGGTTTGTCTTTAATCAATATTCATATGAATTAACAATTATGAGCCTCATTAAGATGTTGGCCGGAAAGGCTCAGAACAGCATTCGGATTTTTCGAACTCGTATCGGAACCCATGTTTCCAACTGACTTGGACACAATTGACAGTAACAGTTCGGTCTTTCCGACTCGGTTCGGACGAGCATTCGGAGATTCCGAGTCGGTCGGAGCCGAATTGTAC
The DNA here is from genome assembly GCF_964204655.1 of Triturus cristatus. NCBI lineage: Eukaryota > Metazoa > Chordata > Amphibia > Caudata > Salamandridae > Triturus > Triturus cristatus. Next base: position 1,088,997,635 of record NC_140594.1, on the reverse strand, counting down.
AGCTCTACAGACCACGTTTCCGACCAACGTATTACGATGTCTGATTCGGACAGCCTTTCCAAAACAGTCTGTCTGACATGGAATGGCTGTTGGAAACTGACTTTGGGTGCCCGTAGCAGGCCCCCTTCAACCGGAGTCCTCCGGTTGGTGCCCGTGGGGTTGAAGTCAATGGGAGTCCGACTGAACAGTGTTCAGAAACATCGTAATCAGACGGTCAGACTCGCCAAACTTGAGTCAGTCGGAACCAATTCCGACAAGTAGTTAGTCGGAATGCTTTCTGCCAGACATCGTAATGAGGCCCTTAATTAGAATACATATGGCCGTAACAGTAAACATTGTACTTTTTTTAGTAATTGTTTGTTTATTTCAGAGCACATAAGACAGTTACATACATTAGGAAAATGTGGGTGCTCCAGGTCACCTATTAAAGATGGGGCCCATTGCCCTGGTCTGCTTCCTGGTGCACCTTTAACTGGGTCAGCACACCCTATAACAATGAAGGGGCTGCCCTGGGGCATTGGCATCAGTGAAAGGAGGACCAGATGTATAAAACCACTATTTTACTTTTCACTGTTTCTTGGTGGAACCCGGCTTGCCTTTGAAAACGGACAGACATCCTCTTGAAGGTGGGTGTGTAAATTACAGCACCCAATTGCAGGTGCACATGGATATTAGGGAGGATCCACTGGCTGGATCACTGACATAATATGGATGCATACAATATCGAAACACAAAAATATCAGAAAATAAATATCAATAACAAAAATATCAACTTCCTATATTAACTAGTAAACCCACAAATATTGAGAGCACAAATATCATTGTTAAAAATCTAGAATTTTACCTATGTCAAAAACAAGAATATCTTACCATTAAATAAACATATAATATGTAAAAAATATCAATTTACACAATATTGACTACAATATTATCGCCAACATAATTAAATAATCATTAATAAAAATATAATATGCCCTTTTTACATATAAAATGACATCAAATAAACCCCAAACACGTCATATGTATATTCAAATTACATAAAAATATTACATCATCAAAGTATTTACCATTCACCCCAATACATTATATAACTAAATTATTAACAATATAGCCCCCAAAAATAGCATTAACTACAAACATTTTAACAACAACCTAAATATTTATATATATATATATATATATATATATATCTCATGAGTATTCCTCCGCTGAATTCCAACGAGCGGCTCTCCCGAAAGATGGACACTGACCCAGAACTTTGTGCAAAATATCTCCTTTATTCCTCTGTCGCCATTACGCATTTCGGCTCGCCTGAGCCTTGATCACATGACAGTGGCATCATAGAGGTAGCTCTTATTTAAAGTGAAAGTACGAGTGTGCTAGTGACCACGTGATGAACATGACGTACTGATTTCAGCATAGACATAGACAAAAGATCGGTTGTGTTTACATCGTGCAGAGCCCACAAGGCATTTTTGTATTAGTTGAAATCATTATGTAATGTCATTTACGATGGTGCATATTAACACCTTCATTGTTAAATGTACTCTACATAGTCATACATAATACCAATATTATAGTGTGTCAAATCGTCATTTCCTCTATTGATGAGAAAAAAAAAACATTTGTTTTAAATATAAGACATACATATCGGTAAAATACCACCTTGTTGCTCATAATAAATGCTGTGCCAATCATCTATCTATGTGTGGGAATTTTTTCATCGTGGTACATTAATTAAAAGCAAAAACAATGAAAATAAAGCAATTTTTTCTGTAAAAGTGCAATGTGTTATGTGCAATATATGTGCAAAAAGAGCCAAATAAATGAACCGGAATATCATAATTCAAGGGGCAATTCAGTTGAATTTTGTAGGTTCATGTTGATACATCGTTACCTTATTGCATTGTTTGCTCTGTTTTGTGAGGTGATATTTCATTTACTTCTTTATTTGTCTACATATATAGTGGGATCTAACATTGCCTCAGGTTATTGTCTTTACGATCAATTGATCGTTGAAATCTGATTATTGAATACAACGACCTGTATTACTGTTCTAATAACATTCATCATTTTAGGTCAATGAAGTCTTTCTTTTTTTTTTTTTTTTTTTTAATTTCAAAGACCTTTATTACAACAGTGCACAGTATTACAGCTCTACGCCTACAACCTCATGGGCCGGCTACAATTAAACAATCCTCTCCGTTCCACTCTCATATATACACAGCCAACAGGCCGACATCCCGGAGGTCCGGCGGCAACTTTCTGTGAACCACCCTGCATGCCTTCCAGTCCTGAGACACTGCTCTCTGAGGTCCATGAATTACAAAAAGTGTCCCTTTACAACTCCCACCCCACAAAAAACAACTGTGACAGGAACCCTGGGGTAGGGGAGCTAAGAACCCCAACCCGAAATAGAAAGTCTTAATTGCTCGAGTCGTACCGGGCAGACAACTGTGGTCATTCCCAATACCGGTCATGAAACCAGAGGAGCCCCCCACACCTGAAGAACCCCCAACATCGACTTCTCGTGAACAAACAGCAAGAAAGGTCGACCCACCATGGGGACAGTCAACAGTACTGGCACCGCCCAATACTCCTCTCAGCCCTGTGGATAACCTGCTGTAGCAGAAAAAAAACAAAAAAACTATGTTGAAGCCAGGCCACAGCTCTCCACATCTCCTGTGCAACCCCATGCCCTGCAAACCGCCCGCCTCTCATCCGCACATCCTCAGTGTCACCGACTCCCCAGAGCCTCCTACAAATAGTAGAACTCAACAGCATACTATCCTCCTCCCCCGCCCGCCACATCAGTACCATAAATCTGCAAGCAGCCGCGTCTAAATTCCCTGTACTGCTGCCGGAGCTACATCCGCCGCCGCGTGGTGGATATCGTTCTCTGCAGTGGTGTGAACTGCCAGGTATTCCCTGAACGGATCCCATATGTCCCTAGCCCTACTGTTCAGGGGTTGTGTATCGGCGTATATCATGTTCTGGTCCTGACAATGCAATAATAGGTCAATGAAGTCTTGAAACATAATCCTAATGTTTAATCAAATCCTCTGTCTTGTTTACTGCTGGGTAGATTCCTTGATCTAATATCAGGTTCGTCTTCACCCATTCAAACTAGACCAACCGCACCTGTAAAGTGGATAAGTGTCAGTGCATATTGTTTGTGCCAAAATTCCAATAAATAGATAAAAGGGTAATGTAGCCTTAAAACTATATCTATCGACCTATCCGTTTAATATCAAATCTGGATAGGTACAACTTAAGAACATATTTGCAAAAAATAAATACAGTAAAAAATTGGATTTCGTGATGTTAATGAAAACTCCTTATAAAATTACAATAAATAGTAAAATATCGTGTTTTTGTAAGACATTTGAGGATCTGTTAATAAAAGGCTGTGTGACACATTGTATTACAAATGATGTTAAAAAGATTTCTGGTTGGTATTAAGAGATGAGGTTTAGTATGATTAACGTCCAATATTGTAAGAACATACAAACATGCTGTATTATATTAAACATGTATACAGATCCTCCGTGGCATTGAGACCTGCAGGGTGCTTAGTATCTAGTTGTAAGATGTACCAATTTTCTAGTTTTCTTAATTTGCTTTCTCGGTCCCCTCCTCTCCTGCTTGGTGGGACAGCATCTATGACATAATATTTAAGAAAATGGTTGTCAGATTTATGCTGTTCCCTAAAATGCTGTGCAACAGGATAGGTATTATCCTGATTTGTGATGGCTCTTAGATGTTGGAGGATACATTTAAAAACAGGTAATTTATTGCTGCCTATGTACCGTAAATTACAGGGGCATGAAAGTACATAAACAGCATATTCTGTTTTACATGTTAAAAGTTTAGAAATAGTATAGTTTTGATCACTGAAAGGAGTTTTGTACATGTTGGTGTTTACTCCCTGAATGCATGCTTTGCAGGTTTTGCATCTGAAAAATCCTTTAACAGATTGTATCCTGCTGCTATTGTCAATCACCTCAGGACTTGTTTTAACTAGTATGTCCCTCATTGAGGGTGCCCTACTGTAAGTGATGGACACCCTCTGCGGTAGCAGGGGTCCAATCACAGGGTCACTAAGTGCCAAAGGCCAATTCCGCTGGATGATTCTGTTCAATATTTTGTGCTGTATATATATATTTATTTATATATATATATATACACAACTTTAAATAAAAAAATCCAAATACAATTATAATTATAAAACCAATAAAATGTAAAATATTTCTACAATTTTATAAAATTTGTTGCAAAATATTTAATATTAAAAAATGTAACAAAAATGTTTTTAAACCTTTAACTTGTATTAAAAGTTTTGTTACATATATTTACATTATATACTATTTGTTAGACCTGGGACCCTTCCTGTGGTTTCCCCTGACTTTTTGCCTTCTGAACTCCTGCTTTACTGACTTCATTTTTGCTGGCTATAGGATTATTGGCACTTTACTAGTGCTAACCAGTGCTAAAGTGTATGTGCTCTCTACTCTAAACTTGGTAACATTGCTTTATCCCCAGTTTGAATATTTAATTTACTTATAAGGCCCTAGTGAAGTGCACTATATGTGCCCAGGGTCTGTAATTAAATGCTACTAGTGGGTCTGCAGCACTGATTGTGCAACCCACTTCAGTAGCCCATTAAACATGTCTCGTGCCTGCCACTGCAGAGCCTGTGTGTGCAGTTTTAAACTGCCATTTCGACCAGGTAAGTTAAACCTACTTGCCATGCACAACTCTTTCTTTTTATTACATTTTAGTCACACCTAAGGTAGGCCATAGACAGCCGTAAAGGAATGGTGCAGTGCAATTAAAATGTAGAATATGTACTTTTCAGTTTTACATACCCTGGTAGTGAAATACTCTTAAATTAGTTTTTCACTACTACAATACCTATCACTTACGTAGGTTAACACTGGGATTACCTTGTTAAATTTAATTTACAGTTGGGGAAAGATAGACAGTTGAACTCTGGTGTCTCAGACCTCATAATTTAAAACCCAAGTTATGGTGGAATTAGATTTTAAGTTGCAAGTCTGAAAATGCCATTTTGTGCCTCTGCCTGTCTCTGAACACACATCTGGGGTAGGTAACACCTGGGCCTTGTGCATTCCTTCTAGGCAGTCACACACAAAGGCAGCTGAGGTGTGTCTGATGGCCATTAACATCCTCATGGGTCATTCTGGGCAGGATGGGAGGGAGGAGCTGACTCTTGCACCGGAATAGGGATATGCCTGTCCCCACATAAAGAGCTGCATACCCCCCTGTAGTTAGTCTGGAGCCAGGGGAAGGACAAAAGAGACTTGGTGCACTTCAAAGTCCTCTCTTTGAAGTCTTCCCCACTTCAAAGACTCAAATGTGTATAAGTACTGAACCGCTGACACCATGACTTCTATACATTTCTGGACGTGACGACATTCTGCCAGGAAGAAGGACAGCTGTGCCACCAAGAGTGGCTGCCAATCGGCTCAATTACTTTGCTGTTTTGGCCTGCTGCCTCTTGCCTGGGACTGAAAAGGACGTGACCTGCATCTCTACCTCCTCAAACAACTTAGATGACTCCCAGGGCTTGCCCCATGTTCTGAAGTCCCGGAGACATTAAAGACTTCCAACAACCTTTTTTCAGCTGCTGGGCTCTGCTATCTGTGAGTGCTGCCCTTCCAAGAGCAAGAGGTGGCAATCCAGTTGTGGGCCTTGAAAGTGGGTTCTCTAGCTGTTTATCTTAAAATCTCATTCATTGCCACCTCTGCGCTAGTTGGAAACTGATGCACCTCCCTCCGACAGCGATGCAGTGCTGCTTAAAGGACACCATAGCGCCGACTGTGTGGCTTGATGAGGACACAGCGCCCGACTACCAGGTTCGAAGATGACACATTGCCTTTAGCACAAAGGGTTCGGCAGCGACACATCTTCTGACTCCATGGTTGGAACCGACACACCTTGGTTCTCGTCACCGACCCTTCCTCTGGAACGGTACAGTTTTCAGCTGGGCCTGTATCCGATATGTGCTCCATCGCAGTTGGCCTGAACATCTGAATTTACTTAAGTCGTGCATGACCAGATGTTCCCGCTTGGCACTTTATGCTTTTAAGCACTATATTTCAGTTTCTACTTATTGTAATTTTGCCGTTTTGGTCTTGTTTTACTCTTTATTTTTCTCAAGTTTTGTGGAGTCTTTTTGTGGTGTTTTCGCAGTGTTACTGTAGTTAAAGTGTTGCATAAATAATTTACACATGGTCTGTTAAGTTTTTTTTGTTGAATCATTTTTATTTGTTTTATACTCAACACATCATACAGCTGTGATTACGTTATAGTAAAGTATAAATTATAGTACATCGCCATTCGCATTATTGTGCCCACTAGGTGGGGGGGCAAATCGCCATGAACATGGTCTCTCAAATTAAGCCTGACTGCTCTGGGCCGGTCTACCAGAGGGTGAGCACTGGTTAATTTAGTTTTTGTATCTGACTTATCCTGACTAGGATTGTGGTCCTTATTGAGAGGGTGTAAACGTCTGCCAACTAGTGACCCTATTTCTAACATTGATGATCAACGGTGAGAATAGGACTTGTGTTTGTGCAGTCCCTTACAGTAATTTGGTGTACACTACCATGCACATCTAAGACCAATTTGAATCAACTGTTTCAGATCCCCCAGACTGATTTGAATATGGCCATGTCTGAACTGGGGTGGCGGAGTGAGCTAAAGAATGTTGATGGATTAAACCCACATAAGTTGACTGGGGGTGGGTGCTTGCAATGTTCAACACTCCGTCCATCATCCCCTTTGGTTATGCTTTGTTCGCCCTAAGTTGGCAGGGTATGACCAGACGTGGGTCCCTTGCTCACTTTGCCACTGGATTCAAGCTAGCCTAGCTGATGATGGCTGATTAGTCAGAAACCGGTCCCAGGATGCTCGTTTCCGGTCCAGGGAAGACATGGCTTGGCAGTTCGGGCTGGACTGTTCCCATGAGGCACAGGGTCAGACTGATTTGCATATGGCCATGTCTGAACTGGGGTGGCGGAGTGAGCTAAAGATTGTTGATGGATTAAACCCAGATCAGTTGACTGGGGGGTGAGTGCTTGCAATGTTCAACACTCCGTCCATCATCCCCTTTGGTTTTGCTCTGATCCCCCATTGACAACTTTTTTCCCTACTCTCTTTGATAGGTATTTAAAATGTTTCTGTTCTCCTTAATTAAAATTATTTGGTTTTCCTAAAAGCATCTTCTGATTGAAGGGCCAATAGCTGCACCTGCAACCATGAATTTTGAGCTGGATAAGCCAGCTCAAGGAGTTTGGCAAAAGGTTTAAGGTTTGTACCAAATGATTCACCAATAAGGTGGAGCTACAAAAGGCGCTGGGGGCTTAAATAAAAGCTAGGGATGTAGCACATGACTCCACAAAGGAGGAAGATGAGGAGATAGAGGATGATGAGAAGCTGGACCAGGATTCAGCTGGGAATCTGGGACTGTCTGTGGGGCAGGTGGCCAATACCTTGCAAGGAGCCGTGGTTCATCTCAGGCTAGGGTACAGTGTTTTATCTAGAGGCCTGTCCACAGAGGAGTAGGCATACAGGAGGGAGGAGTAAAAGTTACCTTTGGAGCTCGCTAAGCTCAAATTGGATAAAGAGAGAGCCTTAGAGGAGAGAAGGCTGGTCATAGAGGAGGCAGAAAAAAAAGAGCGATTGGCAATGGAGGAGAAGTAAATGATGTTGGCTCAGGAGCGGAGCCTGAAACAGCTGGATTTCAAAGCCAAGAGGGCTGAGACCAGTCACGATGTTGGCAGCCTTTCTTCAGTGCCCTCTGACAGGAGGGTCAACATACACAAGGGTCTGATGCCTGACCTTGTGGTGGAAGATGACATAGACAGATGGTTTGAGAACTGTGAAATTGCTTCACAGATGCACAAGGTCCCCGAGGAAGATTAGGGAGATAGTCTGTAGAGGCATATCCCTAGTAAGAGGAGGGACATTCTACTGGCCATGGAAGGGAGTAACAGGATGAGGTATCCCCCCATGAAGGAGGACCTAATTAGGAAGTTTTGTTTGGTCCCAGAAAAGTACAAACAGAAGTTTAGGAACTGCCAGAAGGTATCCCAATAGACCTGGGTGGATTGTGTAGATTCCTTTTGCAAGGCACTGGATGGTTGGGTGATGGAAATGAAGTAAAAGATTAGCAGGGGCTGTATAATGTGTTTGCAAAAGAACATATGTTCCATTCTTTTTTTCCAGATCTGTGCCAACACCTTGTTGCAATTAAGCTTGCCGTCCCCAGGGAGCTTGCTAAGGATTAGCACCAGTGTCCACAAGAAGGTATCTGGGGGAGTGGGGGTTACCACAAGTGTGGGCAGGGTCCTCACCAGACGATGGACAGGGGGCAAATACAAAAGTAAGGAGTCCTCAAAAGGACACCAAACTAGTTCCCTGGGCCAGGATTGCCATCCCCCTGCTGAGAAGAAAAAGAAGTGATTCCCTCACAGTAAGGCTGCAGGGAAACCTCACATAGGGCCTCATGTAGGTAAATAAATTTTACCGGTTCTTAAATACCGAGCCGTACCGAATCGGTAAATTAGAATCGGTAAGTTATATGTAGGTAAAAATTCGGTAACAGTTACCGATTCGGTAACATTCGGTAAATACGAATCGGAATTCACCGATTCGGTAAATACCGAGGTGATAATTACCGAATCAGAAAATACCGAGGTGGTATCTACCGATTCGGAAAATACCGAGGTGGTATCTACCGAATCGGAATATACCGAATCGGTATGTACGGATTCGGTAAATAACATCACATGACTTGACGAAACAGCTAATCCTGTGCAACGACAGCCCACCCAACCAGGAACTGCCCACACCCAGGCAGGTGTACACAATTAGCCGACGTGGCCACACCCAGGCAGGTGTACATAATTAGCCGACCCTGGAGAGGCTTGGAGTGCAGAGGAGAGGCAGGGAGCAGTTGCATGTGCGAGCGGGAAACGAACAGCATATCCAGCCAGAGAACACAGAAAGACGGAGGGGAAAGGAGGAGGAAGCTCAAATTCAGCCCCAAGGAACTCCAGGTGCTGGTGGAGGAGGTGGTGAAGCAGCACCAGAAGCTGTTTGGGAGGCAATCCCTGCAAGTGCCTGAGGCCGAAAAGCGCAACATATGGCTGGCCATCCAGGCGCAGGTCAATGCTGTGGGAGTGACCCACAGGGACATTGAGGTCCTCAAAAAGCGCTGGTATGACCTGAGGATTGTGACCAAGAGGAAGATGGGCGACATCCAGAAGGAGGCCAGCCAGACCGGAGGTGGAACCAACAGGGCACCTGCCCTCACCGAACTGGAGGAGCTGGTGGCGGCCACAATCGAGCAAGAGAGCGTCGTGGGTCTTGGGGACGCCGACAGCTCTGCCAGAGCCGCAACACACCAAGGTAAGATGAAAGCACAGCAATGTAGCCTCCCCTACCCCTATCCCACATCCCCCATTGTGAAACGAGAATCACACTGCAGTCCACACGTGTCAGTGCAGACAGGCAATGCATTCCGGGAGATGTAGTCAGGGCAACACTAACCATGACGTAAATGTCACAGGGCAACAAGGCATGTCACGCACTCGAGGCACAAGGAGACAGAGGACAGATTGGAATGTGAAATGATTTATTGTGACGCTTGCAATGCAGCCCTTCGGGGACACTGAGCCAATGTTGTTTTTCTGTCCACAGATGTGACATCATGCAGTACAGGGCATGCTGCAGGGGAGACGGCACACCGGCCACAAAAATCACCTCTAGCCAGCACGAGTTCAGACCAGGGAGCAGGCCCACTGGCAGCCGAACCACCAACACAGCCAGCCTCGCCGCACACAGAGCCAGCATCACCTCACCGAGAGCCAGCATCACCACAACCACAGCCAGCATCGCCACTCATGTTCGAATCACCGGCCACATCTCCGCTTGCAGGTGTGAGAATGAGGAGGCGTCCAGCAGCCAGGCTACGAGCCTTCGACACCTCGTCAGACGACAGCATGGGCCCAGAAGACCGCACCGGGCACCAGGAAGGGAGCCATCCCACTGTGCCCCACACCTCACAGGCAGCACAGACGGGAGCAAGAGGGCGCCGCAGGTCGCGTGTCCAGAGTCCACCAGCACCCACTGACGGCCATGGTGTCTTCTTGGGGCTCGAGGGCCAAATGTTGAAGCAACAGCGCCTGCAATCAAAGGCAGTTATGTCAGTCCAGAGGCACATGCGGGTGATGAAGACAAGCTTAGTCAACATGGACACAAACATTGGCGGCATGGCTGCGGGCATTCGGGAAATGTCCCAGTCAATCCAGCAGTTGTGCAGCAAATTAGATGCTGACATCGAAGCACGGCGCCGGGAACGCCAGAGAAGGGACACTACCAGCAGGGCACTCAACCGTCTGGCAACTGCGACTTCCCTACTTTGCCGGCGCTCTGTGACGATGCAGGAGGGCCTAACACAGTGCTGCAGCGACCTGTCTCGGGGGATGGTGCAGGTGACAAGTGCACTAGGGGTGCTATTGACTAGTCAGGCGTCGACAACTGCTGCAGGGGATGCTGCGGAGAGCATCGACACCAGCAGCAGCATCACACCCCCCGTCCCCGAAGCACGCAGGAGCAGCAGGCGGCTTGGGGTTGGCTCTAGTGAGGATGCACAGGCCGTGCAATCCACCACTGCAGCGCGTATGCGCAAACATTGATGTGGCCCTGCTTAGCCACTTCCCATTGGGTGACGTAACCCTGGACATACTCCTTGTATAGATGGTATATTGCCAGATTGGCCTGTTCATGTGTTCATGGCGTGGTGCCACATTAAACTACGTCATGACTTCTCACAACTCGCTGTGTCCCCTCACTTACTCAGAAATAGTTGCATGTGATCTCTGCCCGTCTCTCTCTCCCATCGATTGCAGTTGGCACTCTAGCTGCGCTGCCCTCTGGCTGGCCTGACTCATCCTCGTTGTCCTCAAAATATGTTAGTTCCACATCTGTACCTTTTTTCGTGGCAAGGTTGTGCAGCATTGCACAAGTGGCAATAATCTTGCAGCAGGTGATGGGTTTGTACTGGCGTGCGCCTCCGCTCTTGTGGAGGCAGCGGAACCTGCTCTTCAGTAGTCCAAACGTGCGCTCCACCACATTGCGTGTTGTTTTGTGGGCCACGTTGTATCGTCTCTCACTCTGGGTTGCTGGGTGTAGGTAGGGAGTGAGGATGAATGAACTGCATGCATATGCACTGTCGCCTGGATGAGTAAAAGGGAACCATCAGTTACATGCCTCTATACACTCTGATTTGCAGGTTTCAAGGGGCGTCACTGTTACTTACCCAGCAGGTATCCCTCTCCGAATTCGCCGGCACTCAGTCGTGTGTAGATCCCACTATTCTGGAAGATGTAAGAGTCGTGGGTGCTCCCAGGAAACTTTGCAACAATATCTGTGATGATGTTCCCTGCATCACAGATCACCTGCACATTGATGGAGTGGGTGGACTTCCTGTTCCTGTAGATGTGCTCTGTATCAGCTGGTGGACAGATTGGGATGTGTGTACCATCAATACAGCCGATGACATGGGGGAACTGTGCCATGTGATAAAAGTCTGTTTTTGTTTTCTGCAGTGCAGCCTGTGTGTTTGGGAAGCTTATGTAGTGGTGCATTCTCTGCATCATGGCATCCAGGAACTTCCTGAAGAAACGGGACAGGCAACTCTGGGATACACCACCCACCGCAGCTATCACCACCTGATAACTGCCGGATGCCAGTAGATGTAGGCTGCAGAGCACCTGCACATGTGGTGGTATGGCGTGCGCCCTTCTTGTTGGCTGGTCCAGGAGTGGGTGCAGGTCCCTTATCAGGTCCATGATGGTTTCGGGGTGTAGCCTGTACCTCTCATGTATCTCTGCATCAGTCAGCTGTAATAGTGTGATGCGCTGTCTGTAGATTTGTTCCTCCCGTCGCCACACCCTCAGTCCTGCTGCCTGTAGACGTAGGCGCCTTGCAATGACGTACATGGCGGCCATGTTGTCCACGCTGTTGCATTTTGGGATTGCTTATGTGCATTGTTGATGGTTACCACCTGCTTTCAATCCGTGTTAATTACCGACTCTTATTTACCGATTTTCCTGGATTTCTTAATTACCGACTGCTCCTACATGTCATTTTAAATTTTTACCACTTCATATTTACCGATTCGTTAATTATGTATTCGGTAAATATGAATCGGTATTTTAGAATTCGGTAACTATGAATCGGTATTTACCGCCTCATATTTACCGAAAAGTGGTTTTTGGACTCCTACATCTCACTTGTCTGAATACCGGTCGGTAACGGCATATTTACCGAAAATCGGCCGTGACCGACCGGTATTTCGCTACCTACATGAGGCCCTTAAAGTGTTATGAGTATCAGCAAGAAGGACACTACAAAGGGAATACCAAGTGCCCCAAGCAGGCACAGCCCCCCCACCGGTGGCCAGTAAATGGGGAAAACGAATGTAGCGTTTGTTGGGGAGATTGCCCTAGATAGTTTTGGGGCGAGTGTAGAGGTTACCATAGTGCCCCTGGGTGATTTAGAGTTTGTGCAGAGAACCCACATGCCTGACAATACTAGGAAGTACAATGAATGGGTCATCAATGGGCAAAGGGTGGAGGCTCTGAGAGAGACAAGAGCCAGCTTGACAACTGTCCGGTGTCATCTTGTGGATTCAGAGTAGGTAGTCCCTAATGTGGTCTACCAAGTTGTTGCTGCTGACAACGGTGAGAGCAACTACCCAGTGACTTTGGTCCACTTTGAATGGGAGATTCTCAGATTCCTTGAGGGTAGCTGTGAGTCCATCCATGCCTGTGGATTGGGTGCTTGGCAATGACCTGGGGCATACTATCTGGAAGGAGATGGAAATCCGGTCACTCTTGGGGATGGTGGGGTTACCAGAGTGGGTGTGCCTGATTACACGGTCCATGGCATTTCGAGAGGGTAGCCAGAAGGACATGGAGTCTGGAAGAATGGCTCAGGTACCTGCCAAATAGAGGAAGGGCAAAGGGCACAGGAAACCCGCTCCTGAGATCCTCCCTGTCTGCTAGGAGGCTGACCCCGAAGGGGATGCCCCGGTACTTACTGGGTAGGATGTAGCAGAAATGGGGAACCTGCCTGAGCTGACCAATTGGCAGCAGGAAGGGGGGCCCTCCATGGAGGAGTTCTGCAAGGCACAGAAGTAGTGCCCTACTCTTGTGAGTCTTTAGCAGAAGGCTGAGGCCCAGGCAGCTAGAGATGCCTCTGGCAAGCACCTGATTTATTGGCCGAGTGATCTCTTGTAGAGTGAGCTTAAGGCTCCTGAACCTGGTGTAACACGTGTGTTGGTGGTGCCCCAGTGCTTCAGGACCTTCCTACTGGGTCTTGCTCATTATGTGCCACTGGCAGCTCATTTGGGGCAAGACAAGATCTTTGACAGCCCTGTTATTCACATTTATAGGCCTCAAATGAGGAAGGCCTCAGATGCATTCTGTAAGTCCTATCCTACCTGCCAGGCAAGTGACAAGTCAGGGGGGAAGTGCAAGGCCCTCCTGCAACCTTTTACTGTTGTTAGCATCTCCTTTGAGAAGGTGGTCTCAACATTGTTGGGCCTCTGGATCCCAAGACAGCCATGGGCAACAGATTTGTTCTTGTGTTCGTGGATCATGCTTCCTGTTACCCGGAAGCTATCAGTCTGAGGACAGTGACTGCACCTGTCGTGGCCAGGGTACTGATAAGGATCTTTATCCATGTTAGTTTCCCCAAGGAGGTGGTATATGACCTGGTACCAACTTCATGTCCAATTACATGAAGGTCTTGTGGAAGGAGTGTGGGGTAAGCTACATGTTTCTCACTCCTTACCACCCCCAAACCAATGGATTGGTTAAAAGGTTCAAATGCACCCTCAATGGCATGATTATGGGTCTACTTAAACCCCGTGAGGCATAAATGGGACATTTATTTTATTCGCCTACAGGAAGGTACCACAGAAGGGGGTTGGCTTCAGCACTTATGAACTCCTGAATGGGCACCCAGTGAGATGGCCTCTTAGTTGAGTTTAGGAAGGCTGAGAGGAAACACCCAAGAAGCCACCATAGGATGTAATGAGCTACATGCTGGCATTCCGCAATCAGACAGCCCACTTCTGGAAACTCACACAGGAGAATCTGGATGCTAGCCAGGAGGACATGAAACACCGGTATGACCAGAAAACCACTGTGATTGAGTTTCAGCCTGGTCACAAAGTGTGGGTAATGGAGCAGGTGGAGCCCCAGGCAAATCAAGACTGCTCATCTGGTCCTTATGAGGTGAAAGAGCGCAAGAGGAGCTACTTGGTGGATCTCAAGACTCCTAAGAACCCTTTGAGGGTCCTGCATGTTAATCGCCTCAAGCCCCACTTTGAGAGGTCTGAGATTACCATGCTCTTGGTTACTGATGACGGGGTGTAAGAGGAGAGTGAACCTCTCCTGACCTCATATCTTCCAATGAGCAGGATGGGTCAGTGGAGGGTGTCAGCCTCTCCCCCACTGACCCTAGATCAACAGAGAGACTGCCGCCAGTTGCTGGGGCAGTTTACCTCTTTGTTCTCCCTTACCCCAGGACTCACTACATGATACTGGTACTAGGGACAGCACTGTTGTGAAGAACAACATTTACAGGTCTGATAAGATGAGAGCCAGCATTAAGGAGGAAGTCTCCAAGATACTGGTAGTAGTGGCCTGTGTGTCAGCAGAGTGGTGGGGGCATGGGGTGACAACGGACAAGGAAAACACAAAAAAAAGTAATATAAAGAAGCTACCTGCTGCATTGTTGCCTGCTGGAACGCTGCTCTTCTGCTTCTTCCTCGCTACAGCAGAGGCTCCCACCCTCCCCTGCGGCCAATCCTGACACTGCTCTCATGCATGAGAACAGCATCAAGATTGGCCTGAGCTTCCTCAATTTGCACTCCCTGGGAGACTGGGAGCCTGTGCCTGCTGTTTCTAACCCGGCAATGCGGCTGGGTTGGAGACAACTTCAGTGCGCTTGTCTTTTTGTCCCTCCTAAGACGGCCGGCTAAACCCACATGTGCACTGAAGACAGTGCCCACCACTTCCCCGCATGACCTTTCCCATGATGCCCACCCAAGACTCACTCAATTGAAGAAAAATAAAAACAATAAGAAATACCTTTCATTATTGTTTTATTTGTAAAATTTTGAGGCTGGCGGGGGGGGGGGAGGGACTCTTCTTCACCATAGCAGAGGAGCCTCCGCTGGTTGGGGGTTATTGAGCCCTCAAACAGTCCATAGTCCCCAAGGCTGCCCCTACAGGAGACAAACCTGAATTTATGTTAAGTGTGGCCCACCATTGGCTCAATACTGTCACTAGGACTGATGCACACTCCCTCCCCAGAGCTGATGAGCTTAAAGATCAGCTTGCTTCTGCCAAAATCCTCAGCACGTTTGACTCAATGTCTGGGTACTGTCAGATTGCCCTGACTGAGGGGGCTATAGAGCGGTCTGCCTTTTCTACACTAGAATGTCACTTCCAGTTCCAGGTTGTACCTTTTTGTTTTAAGAATGCCCTTACCACTTTCCGTAGGTTGCTCAACAGTTCCTGGCTGGATTGGAGAACTTGAGTGCCGCCTACCTATACAACAGTGAGGCCTTCAGTTTTAGTTGGGAGGACCACTTGAACCACCTCCAGGAAGTGCTTTGGGCTCTGCAGAGTGTAGACCTTACAATTAAGGCCCGTAAGTGGCTAATAGGGCAGGGTTCTGAGATCTACTTGGGACACCAAGTAGGGAGCAGCAAGGTGCAGCCCTTGCAGCCTAAAATTGATACCATTCTAGCTTGGGAACTCCCCCAAGACCCAAACAGAAGTAAGAGCCTCCTTAGGCCTCAGGCTCACTGGCTGTTACAGGAGATTCGTCAAGGAATATGGCACCATTGTTATCCCCTTGCCAGAGCTGACTTTCAAGAAGCATCAACATCAGGTGATCTAGACAGAGGTGTTCTAGAAAGCTTTTGACACCCTGAAGGAAGCCATGTGCACAGTACCTGTGCTCAAGGCTCCTGATTTCTCCCAAGAGTTTGTTGTGCAGAAGTACACCTCAGAGCATAGCATGTGCTCTCACAGCTATATGACAAGGGCTTGGATCAGCCTGTAGCCTTCATCAGTAGGAGGCTACTTACCAGGGAACAAAGTTGGAGTGCAATAGGAAGGGAATTCTTTGCTGTTGTCTGTGTGTTGTAGAAGCTAAGGCCATACCTGTTTGGCATTCACTTCCGGATTCAGACAGACCACAGGCCCCTCCAATGGTTAATGCAGATGTTGGCTGAGAATCCCCAACTGTTGAGGTGGTCCATCTCCCTACAGGAAAATTACTTTTTGATGGAACACCATCCTGGACTAGACCACACCAATGCTGATATCCTATCCAGGGTATTTTGCCTCAGTGAAGAGAACTCCCAAGGGTTTGAGCAACTCTCCCCACCTTCAGCTGGGGGGACACGTGTCAGACTTGGCATCCTTGTGGTGTTTTCCCCTGACTTTTTGCCATCTGACCACCTGTTTTAATGACTTCATTTTTGCTGGCTTTAGGATTCTCTGCACTTCATCACAGCTAACCAGTGCTACTGTGCATGTGCTCTGTAGTCTAAACATGGTAACATTGGCTTATCCCCAATTGGCATATTTAATTGACTTATAATGCCCTAATAAAGTGCTCTATAAGTGCCCAGAGACTGTAAATTAAATGCTACTAGTGGGCATGCAGCACTGATTATGCCACCCACTTCATTAGCCCTGTAAACATGTCTCAGGCCTGCCACTGTAGGTCCTGTGTGTGCAGTTTTAAACTGCCATTCCGGCCTGTCAAGTTAACCTACTTGCCAGGCCCAATCCTTTCTTTTTAATCCATGTAAGTCACCTCTAAGGTAGGCCCTAGATAGCCCTGAGGGCTGGGTGAAGTGTATTTAAATTGTATGACATGTACTTTACTGTTTTACATGCCCTGGCAGTGAAATACTCTTAGATTTATTTTTCACTACTGCTAGCCTATCTTTCCCACAGGTAACATTGTGATTACCTTGTTACATTTTATAAGTGTCATTTTCAATTGGAAAAAGATAAACATTTGAACTTAGGTGTCTCTAGACTCACAATTTAAACTCCCAACTTCTGGGTAAGTTGAATTTTAAGTTGCAAGTTTAAAAATGCCACTGTATGTATTTTGCTTTTAGACAGTGGGCATTTTCTTACTTAAGCCATTCTGTGCCTCTGCCTTTCTCTGCACAAGGCCCAGCTGTCACCAACACCAGATGTGTACATCTGGTGTTGGTGACAGCTGGGCCTTGTGCATTCCATCTAGACAGTCACAAACAAAGGGAGTTGAGGTGTGCCTAGTGGGTCATTAAAATCCTGATGCATCATCCTGGACAGGATGAGAGGGAGGAGCTGACACTTACACCTGAATAGGGCTGTACCTTTCCCCACACAAAGAGCTGCATACCCCCATGTAGTTACTCTGGAGCCAGGGCAGTGAAGAAAGGGAGTTTGTACACTTCAAAGAAAAGGCTCAAATGGGTATAAGTACTGGACCTCTGACACCATGACTTCAGTACACTTCCAGAGCCGAGGACATTCTGCCAGGAAGAAGAACGGCTGTGCTGTCAGGAGGGACTGCCACTCTGCTGAACTGCTTTACTGTGTTGCCCATTTGCCTGCTGCCTATTGCCTGGGAATGAAAAGGACTGGACCTTTCAGGTGCTGGACTCTGCCATCTGTGAGCCCTCCTCTGCCAAGAGGTGCCAATCCAGTCTTGGGCATTGGAAGTGGGTTCTGCAGCTGTTTCTCTTCCAAACCCATGCATTGTCACCACTGCGCTGATCGGAACGGAAGCATCTCCCTCCAACGTCGATGTAGCACTGCTTCGAGGACACCACAGTGCCGACTGCATGGCTCGACAACATGCAACCCAACTAAGAGGTTCAATGACGATGCAGCACCTTAATTAAGCACACAGGGTCCGGCAGTGACGCATCGCCTGACTCCTTGACTCAGAACCGACGCACCTTGCTTTTTGTCGTTGAGCATACTCAGGAAAGGTACTGCTTTCAGCGGGTCTTGCGTGGCTCCTGTATCTGACCTGTGCTCCATCGTGGTTGACCTGAACCGCTTTTCAGCACTATATTGCAGTTTCATCGTTCATCATAGCTCAAGTTCTAATTATTGGATTTTTGTCATTTTCGTTTTGTTTTACTCATAAAATATTCTTTATGTTTTTAAACTGCTGTGGAATCTTTTTGTGGTGTTTTCACTGTGTTACTCTAATTAAAGTGTTGCACAAATACTGTACACATGGTCTCTTAAACAAGGCTTGTCTGCCAAACTACCAGAGGGTGAGCACAGGTTAATTTAGGTTGTGTATCTGAATTACACTGACTAGGATTGAGGTCTCTGCTTCACGGAGGGTGCAAACCTCCGCCAAATAAAGACCCAACTTCTAATACTATTTTTTATATTTAATATATATATTCATTAATATGAAATTCAAATGTATTACAAATATTAATAAAACAAAATATATTTAAAAAAATCTAAAGTATGAACTTGAAATTTGTAAAAATGATTACCATAATTTAACTTAAAATATAATAATAAAACATCTTTCTACCTTTATCCCCCCAAAAACCAATATCCTGCTACTAATAAAAAAATAAACAATCTTTGCAAACATTAATGCAACTAAAAAGTTCAAATTTCAACAATTTTTTAACTACAAAATAATATTACAAAAACAAAATCGAAATAAAAATAATAAATATATGCTATCAAAAACACTACAATGAATTATATACTAACGTTTAAAAACAATGTTTTCTATATCAATATTTATTAAAACGATATTAAAAATTACACAAAAAATTGTATTTTTACCTTTGATATTCCTTTCGACAATATTTTTGACCTCCCAATATTTTTGACACAATATGTTTGTATAACAATAGTTTTTTTAACCAATATTATTTCCAAATACCCCGCTAGACACTCTTTCCCTCCTTTCAAGGGTATCTCTCTTAGAATGCACTGATAATACCTCACCTTGATACAGCTCTCAGCCAGGGCGCCTCTGGCAGCTTCTGTTTTCGCCTCTGTAATACAGCCCATGCATAGTGGCAAAGTGTTTCCTCATTTGCATGGGGCTAATCCCTAATGCAAATGAGGGAATACCCCATTAGGTTCACGCTGGCCCTACTTGTGTGCTGGGGTAGTCTGTATTATAGATGAGTGATGCAAGCATCTGCAACCCCTTCTGTAATACTAAAGTGCTCCAGATGTACAAAAAGCCTGTTATGCCCTCTGGGCACTGTTGATAATACAACCCCATATTTGTGAAAAAAGAACAGCTCAGTGCTCAGATAAAATACAAGCTATAAAACACAAGTCATGTCTTACTTCCAGATTACTTCTTGTTTACCCTTTTTTGAGTCTAGCAATATTGCGGCTTCTAAGGTCTTTAAAGATCTCTATTGCATAAAACTGAAGTATCAGGCAGTGGCTTGAAGCAAAAGATATAGCTCAATCTTATTCTTCCAGGATACAATGTTTTTTTCATTATGTCAGATTTTAAGTAGCCTATTTATTTAATATCTGTCAGTATTTTTTGCTATACAATTTGTGACCCAAAAATTGGGTGTCCTGGCTTTATGCTAGATCACCAGTCTGAAGATAACCACTTAACCTGCCCATGTGACTGTCAGCAATAGGAAGCAGAATTTAAGTATGTCTTCAAAGCAGTTTAAACCACTTTCTATCTCTATCCAGCTTTTCCATGCATCAATGTTAATAAAGTGAGCCACCATGGTATAGCCATTCTCTTTCCATTTCATTGAAATGATGGAATCAAGCAAGCGTTAATCCCCAACATATATATCTGCGAGTTGTGTTGAGCCATTTATCATCAGTATACCATAAAAGTCAAACATTTGTACATTTTGCTTAAATGACCATTGAAAGACCTTGTATCTGACTTTTTGAGGGGGTTTCTTGACCTCATTAGGTCCTACATTTTGTATTCCTTCAAGAATGTTTGCATAAAAAAAATTTTGTGCATAGTGTTTTAGTATTAGTAAACAATCTATGTCTAGTGTGTGCAAAATTTGCATAATAATATTCTCTTAAATTGGGGAGGTCCAAACCACCTTCCTTGCTTGAATTACATAAAGAGGCTAGTGTTAATCTAGGAATCTTATTTGCCCATACAAAGGATGAAAGTAACATATCTTTGAAAAATGACACTTGTAATGCATAATGGATTGCTGAAAATGATACATTAAACAAAGGTAAAATTGACATGCAGATTAAGTCAACACAACCTACTATTGTGATAGGTAATTGATTCCATTTTGTAAATAGGCACTTAGGAGCTCATTATTTTGACAGGCAGACTGCCATAACGGTGATGGGACTGGCCACCAGACGTGCAGGGGTCCAACCGGACCAATTAGGATGCGCCCGCCATAATGGCGGGCGCATCCTGCCCTTTTACCATTGCTGACGGTGCTGCTGGCTGCAGCACCGTTCGCAATGGTAAAAGGGCATGGACAGCATTTCCCTGCACCACCTGGCAGGCACCACGTGATGCCTGCCACTTGGTGCAGGGAACTGCAGTACCCCCCAAGTGCAGCCACCCACCCCCCCAGCCCCCAGGGGGCCCACAACGGGCCACCAAAGCCAATCCCTGCCAGCCTTTCCATGGCGGCATCACCACCATGGAAAGGCCTTTAACCCCTTCGCCTCCGCCACGGCGCTGGGGGGGTTTGGGGGCAGTTGCGGTGCCGCTGTGCTCGTGACGGAGCCACTCCGTCACGAGTCACAGGTGAGCTGTGCTCATGACGGAGTGGTTCCGTCACGTCTCCGCCCACTGCGCTAATCGCCCGCACAGGCGGGGAATTAGAGTCGTGTGGGCGGAGCGGGTGCCAACGGCCGCAGCATGACGACACCACTCCGTCATGAGCACAGCGCACCCGTGGCTCATGACGGAGTGGTTCCGTCATGAGCACGGAAAGGGTTAACAACCCACATCATGTTATGGCTGGCGGTGCCTGCTAGGCACCGCCAGCATATTACTGCTCAGCTCCGACCGGCCTGCAATCATAATGATTGCCGACCGGCAGAAAAGCAGCGGATGGACGTTCTGTCTGCCGCGATACCCACCGCCATCGTAATCTGGCGGTGGGAAAAATATGTTTGATGGTGGAAGGATCGCCACCACAGGGCTGGCGGTTGCCACCGCTGGCCCTGCGGTAGCGATCTTTTTGCCATCATAATCACCCCCTTAATCTTTTGCATTAAAGGAGCATAATTTAGGGTAGATAAATCGTTCACATTCTCAGAGTCAAATATACCCAAATATCGCCTTAGGTTTGTATTCATTAGTAGTTGAAATTCCGGTATTAGGGTATCCTGCAAGCAATTGTAGAGTAAAATTATAGTCTTGGCGTTATTTATTCTGTATCTGCCCAATGACTGAATTAGCTAAATATTGCAAAAATATACTTCTGAATACTCTCCCCGTCTAAGAAAGAGCACAATATCATCGTCATCGGCATATAATATTATATTTGTCATACCTTGCAATGGGGCTGATATTGTTATTTTTTGCCGAATAGCAATAGCCAGTGGCTCTATGAACAAAGCGAAAAGTATTGGAGATATAGGACATCCCTGGCGGGTGCCTCTATTCACTTTACATCGGCCAACGTTATTGGAATTAATGATTATTTGTGCCTCAGTGTCCTAATATAAACAAGATATTATTTGTATAAAAAATTTTGAGAACCCAAATCTTTCAAGTATTAAAAACAGGCATTCCCAGGACACCAAATCAAAAGCCTTCTCAGCATCTAAAAACATGACATGGGCAGGGATTTTGTTCTGGGTCATATAATCCAAAGTTTCCATAAAAAAATGTGTGTTAGTAAAAAACTGCGTGCCACATTGATCACGATGGATAGTTGAGCCTATGATCCTATTTAGTCTATTTGCTAAAAGTTTTGTAAAAAATGTATGATCTACATTTAGTAAACTTATAGGCATATAAGAGTTGATGATTTCCGGGTCCTTATCGTTCTTTACAAATCTATCACAGTGGTAGGAAAAGAAGACAGAGGCTTTCCACTCTTTAAAACGGACTCCGGGGGAAGGTGGGCATTTATTAATGGGAGTCTGAATAGTTCGAAAATAACTATTGCAACGATTTATGCCCCTATCTTTGATTGCTCTCTTCCACTATTAGAACTAAAAGAGGCTTTGACCAATATTCCTGGCCAAGTTATTTTAGGGGGTGATTTTAAGTTCTTCAAGATCCATCGGTAGATTAATCGGCTACAGTCTGAGGACCAAACAAAGCACAAACAGCAAATTAGCAAATTGTAAAAGAGAAATAGACCTGATTGATCCATGGCATGCTCCTCACTCCAAGAAACAGGAATTTTCCTGCATCTCAGCAAAGTATAATACTGCTCCCGAATTGATTATTTCCTAATTTCACACAGGTTGAAACTTACCACACATGAATACATTCCAAAAGCTTTTTCAGATCACGCACTGGGTAATATGGAAGTCGCTGGATTTGGCATTGAGAGAACGCCCAGACATTGGTATTTCAATAAAATCAATCTGGAGAGCATCAAATTGTGCGCAGAAGTCTCATAAGATATAAATTACTTTGAGACCAATGTTGGCACCGCCCGAACCAAGATTGTTTGGGAAGCCTTTAAGGCTACCCTCAGAGGATACATTACAGCAAAAGAGATTCCACAACAGAAGGAGAAAAATCTGAAAAGAAGGGACTTAGAAGCCGGATTAGAGCAAGCAAATAAAAAATATCTACAATTCAGAAATGCTGTTACAAAACAAGCATTTAAGCAAGCTAAATTAAATATGCAGGAATTTTATTGTGCACCGGGCAATATTGCTAACACTGCCTACCGTCAGAGGCTCTATGAAGAGAAGGAATATACAGGAAGACTCTTGGCGTGGCAGGCTAAAGATTGACAGGTGCAAAATAGAATTACATCTCTGACAGACATCGATTCAAAAGAGCAGATAACTAACTCTTCTGAGATTGGAAAGGCATTTTTAAAACATTACGAGAAAATATACCAATCACCTCAGTGTGTTCATAGACAAACTTCAAATTCCAACTCTAACAAATGAATAAAGTCAAATGCTGTTGTATGAATTTTCTCTATAGGAAATAGATAGAGTCGTAAATTAAGCAGCCAACGGTAAATCGCCTGGAGAAGATTGCCTACCAATCGAATTATATAAACAATTTGCCCTAATATTAAATAAATTGTGACTCGCAAGAACATCCAGGTTATTTCAGTGTGTGGCAGTACTCCTGCTGCTGTTGGCTGAAATGTTCCAGTAAGTTTCCTAGGATCTATTACCCTGTTAAGGAGTGGACAGTGTATTCAAACCTGGTGTAGTTGAGGAAGTTGTACATAACTTCCCTAGTGTTGCTTAACTAATCAATGTCCATGTACCTTCTTTCATTAGGCCCTATTGAAAAACATCTTGACTTGAAAGCAGGAAATATACACTTGAAGGTTTTCATCTACAGTTTACCTAAACATTAATGCACATTGTAATATATACATGCACATATTTAAATTTGTGCAAATGTCATGCTAAAAAGTTATTTACACTTTTTTTTTTGCCCTGGGCCAACTCATTCATGTAAGGCAGAGTTACTCTTTGAAGCTGCCCAACTCTTCCACAGTGGACACAAAGGGGACAGAGATTCCTCCTTCAGATGGGTGAAGTGAGTGAGTGACTGTATCAGTTGCAGGGGATGTTTGGGGGGGTCAATGACAATCCCTTTACCCCCTACAGAAGGCAGCTCCCAGGGGGCACACTGACTGCTTGTCAACCCCTTTCTGGCATACACAGTGGCATAACTGAAAATGGTGGGGTCCCCTTGCAAACTGTGAAGCGGACCCTTGAGCTATTCATTGGATTTGGGATGCAGTCTCTGACAGGACTCTGGAGCCCTGTGCAGTGTGAGTGGAGGATGCAGTCTCTGACAGGACTCTGGAGCCCTGTGAATTGTGAGTGGAGAATGCATCATGCCTCTGGGCACATAGTCAGTGTTCTTTATGATGGCACCTTTGCCTATGCACCCATGTCTATAATACAGCACGAGTGCAGAGGAAAACTGGTTACCTCATATGCATGGGGCCACAACCCCAGGCAAATGAATGGAATGTCCCTATAGGATAACCCCAGCACTATCTGTATTACAGAAGCGGCTGCACAAGCGTCCGTGATCCTTTCTGTAAAACAAGAGTGACCATTGTGCACAGAAAGCAGGCTCACACGCCCGTTGTCCCAGGGGCACTTTATGTAATACAGGTTTTATAAAGCGTGTAGTAGAGGTATCACAACGTTATGTGAAATAAAAGAGGACAATAAAATATTTTGCACATATAACTGTTTAAATTGCTCCTAGGATAGTAAAGATGGTAGAAAGGCAGGTGAAATAGATTTATTTAATAAACTATTGAGATTGCGAAATATAATTTTGCATGATCGGAAATCCAACTTGGAACATTCTTTGGAAAATACTTCATTTGTAAGGTTGATTTTTTTGGACAAAGCATGCAGGATGCTAGTATGCTAGAGTTAAGACAAAAACACTATTTTGCACAGCAAAAAATTACTACTATGCAGTAGCAGTTTTATTTTCACTTACAAGCACGTTACTCAAATGGTGCACTATGTTTAGAACAAGAGTGAGAGTAGCTAAATACATACGAGGACACAGCACAGATACAAGACCTGGAGCCTAATTAAATTTGATGAAATATTACCATAGTTACTGTCTTCATCAACTGTAGAGATGCCAAGTTGCTAAGATATCTTTTTAGTAAGGATATTAAAATGTTCCCTAAAAATCCATTACTTTAGAAGACAAATGGGAACTGGCCATGCACATTTACTGCTTCAATTTAGATGATGCCGGGGGAGTTATGTCTGAGTCAGGAGACGAAACTTTCCTACATAGCATAATTAGAAAGCTGTAGTTGGTGTCCAAGGAGGGATAGGCCATTGGGAATGATTCATCAGTCGGCAATCTTCTTGAAGGCTCAGTGATTCACGACTAGGCGGTTTGTGCATTTGCTTCAGCATTTTGCTAAGCAGATTAATTTGAGTGTGTATTAAAAATGGCAAATATTATACCTGCACTATGTTTTTTCAAGTAGTCACTGAAATATGAAGTAAATGGGGTAATTATTTCTGCTCGATGATTTTAGCCTCATCCCCCAAAAAAGGCGGAGAAGGTAGGACACATCTTATCAATAACATTTTTATCACCATCCCAACACAAGGGGTATCACAACAAATAATCATGAAGGTTGTGCTGAAAAAGTAGGTCTTTAATCAAGAACAACATGAGTCCTT
This sequence comes from Triturus cristatus, assembly GCF_964204655.1. Lineage (NCBI taxonomy): Eukaryota > Metazoa > Chordata > Amphibia > Caudata > Salamandridae > Triturus > Triturus cristatus. Next base: position 1,088,972,154 of record NC_140594.1, on the reverse strand, counting down.
ACAGATCTGATGAAATTAAGCTACACCCAAGAAGGCATGGTCTTCAATGTCCAAGGTAGTACTCTTGGTTGACTATATAATATGTACTCTGATTGTCTCAGAATGTAAAGACTTGCCCTTCTGAGGAACACTGAATGGATAATTGTTTTTTGTCTCACCAAAGCTGGTGACTCTAGCAAACAACACCACGAATGCCAAATAGGTTCATTCAGGGGTAGCATTTGTGGCTTAGTTGCTCCAGTTCACCGTATGAATGCTTGTAGGCATCTGACGAGTTCCCTGAGATTTTGTGGCTCATTTGGCACTTTAGCTGGCATAAACAAAAAATGGGGATCACAGGTCTTAGGGGCACATGCATCAACCATTTTTGCGAGCGCAAACGGTGCGATTCGCAAAAATCGGCCGTTTGCGCCCGCAAAAAGGGCATTTGCGATGCATGGAGGGTCAAGGCACTCGCAATTTGAGAATTCGCAATTAATTGTGAGTTCTCCAATTGCGATTGCATTTAAGGATTCGCAAATTGAGATTCCTTAAATGCAATGCATTAAAGTAAAATAATTAGCGATTTCGCTGATAGGGGACGCAAATTACCGTGAAGTTGAACTTCATGGTAATTTGCAAAAACTTTGAAAAATGCACGAAGGTGCATTTTTCAAAGTGGTAGGTTACACACACACATGTCCTTTGGACGTGTGTGCGCAACATTTGTACACAGATCGATTTCAGGGGTGCAACAGGGTGTCGTTTTGACACCCTTGCACCCTTGAAATTGCATTCTCAATTTGGGATTCTCTAATTGAGAATCGCAAATTGAGAACGTCCTCCCATTCATTCCTATGGGCCTCTAGGCCCATAAAAATGAATGGAGAGATATTCCTTAATTGCGACTCGCAATTTGCGACTCGCAGTTAAGAAATATTTAGAAATCTCTATTTTGTAAGCGATTTCTACATGCATAGGCTTTTGCGATTCCTTATTAGCGAATCCTTATTTTTCGCTAATAAGGAATCGCAAATGGCATTTTTGATGCATGTGCTAGTAAGTTTGTAGTTAGATCTAGGTCATATTGAATTTGGATATCTACTTTGATGCAGATGTTGTGATTCTTGATGATGTTTGGGATTGATTAAAACAGTCTCTCCAATAAAAACAAGGGCAGGCTTTTCTTTTTCCATATTACAGACACACAGGACGTTTTAATGTTCTTCTTGGATGTAAAATGTTATCCAAATTTAGGGTCGGATGCTTATGCCTTATGTAGCATATGTTCTTATACAACATCTCCAATCCAAAACCCTCTGAAGGATTCAGTAAGGAATACAGTACTGGTTGAGTCATCACGCCTGACAGTCAAACCACCTGTGCTCTGCCTGCTTAAAACAATGATATTATTGTATAACTATTAACAGAATACCTGACGACCTAGCTAGGGGGCATATGTATCAAGCCCTTTTCACGTTCACAAACGGGCCGATTCTCAGAATCGGCCTGTTAGCAAATGGGAAAAGGCCTTTTGGGATGTTTCATCCCAAAAGGGCATCACGAATTAGAGAATCGCAAAATTTGCGAATCTCTATTTTGCGATTGCATTTAAAGAATCGCAAATTGCGATTCCTTAAATGCAATGTATGAAGCACAGAAAAAGTACAATTTGGCCATAAGAATTCTCAAATTACCACCAACTTCAAGTTGGTGGTAATTTGCGATTTCTTAGAAAAATGCACTTATTTGCATTTTTCAAAGTGCCATGCGATGCACATACATGCCTTTAGGGCATGTATGTGTGCCACATGTGCACACATACATATTTCAGGGGTGCAACAGGGTGTCCTTTTGACACCCTCACACCCTTGAAATTGCATTCTCATTTTACAATTCTCAAAGTGCGAATCGCAAATTGAGAATGTCTTCCCGTTCATTCCTATGGGCCTCCTAGCCCATAGGAATGAATGGGAAGGTATTCCTTGATTGCGGTTAGCAATTTGCTAATCGCAATTAAGGAATGTCAAGGAATCGCAAAACATTTGCTAATTATTTGTAACATTACCGTTTGCGATTCTTAAATAGTTATTCCCTAAAAATCGCTATTTGAGAATCGCAATTGCGGTATTTGACACATATGCCCCTAGATCTCTTATGGGCTGTTAATATACATTTCTTGAAACTTTTGAGTACTTGGTAAGAGTTTTCAATTTACAGTATGCCTGGTCTATATCCTGCTGCTATAATTTACAAAAACACAAGCAATCAATTATGTCACTGTGGAAGAGAGAGAAATACATGCTCCTGATTTTACCTCTCATCGCAGCTTCTGGTGCAACTAGCATGGCTAAAATATTCAAAACCTCCCAGTTCTCTCTTTGTCTTCAATGGACCAGGTGATTGGCAGGCATTAATTGGCAGGCATGATCAGAAGGAGTTGAGGGAAATCTAGTGGCAAATAATCCATTTACATATTTAATTATTCTTTTTAATATTTCTGAATTCTGCTGCTTGTCCACCATTTGACAGCCTTATGCACTGGCCAAAATGTTGAAAGATTTGAATTCTACTTTAGTAGGAAAGTAAATAAACTAAACTGACTGGTATAGCCTGATACTAAAAACGGTTGCTGCTTGTACATTTTCCAGAATGTTCCCACAATTGAATTAGAACCAATTAACACAGTCATTGAGTAACGTGTGCATTGTTGCAGCATTCAAGTTTGCAGATACAAATTTTCAAAGTAGACAGGAAAATGGCTTGCTTCCTTGATGGTGCAGAGGTGAGCTGCAACCTTTTCCACCTCTAATTATGAGCATGATCAAATATTCGTATGCACAATAGATTTGATGGAAGATTTTGCAAGATGGGAGTGGCATCTCCTCATAGAGTTTCATTTTTTGCACAGATTCAGGTTCATAGACAATTTTGAAAATGTTAGTGGTAATGTCAGTGTGGAGAACTGAGTTGTTGAGCTTCTTTTATGGTCTTGTCTATGGTAGTGTTAAGAAGCACAAAGAGGCTTATCTGAAAAAAGGCATGGGTTCTGCTGCAGAATCATTAGGTCCCACTGGGATCAATAGCAAAATAACTTTACCACGGTTTTTATTAAATCAGGTCTCGACAGCTCATGCGCTGTCTTTTTGAGACATGCTGTATTCACTCTGTGGGCTTACAGTCCGCCTATTGGCTTTTAATTTCTTACTAGTACTGTTCTTAAAATAGACTTGCTTGCTATTGGGTAATCTTTCTTCTTATTCCCTCCTTGTTGTCTTTTGTGTCCTCCCATGGAGTAGGGAGCAAGTACTGTATCTTTACGCTTTGGTTGTTTATCTATTCATTGTTTGGACTATTTTTTTTATGTCGCCTGCCCTTGTTACTGTTTGCCTGTGTTCACCTTTGGCACCCATAGCTGCTTGCATTTTATTGCAGCATTTGTCCCTCTCACTTCCTCCTGTGTGGGTCACATGAGGCATTGTATCCCCTCCCACTCCCCCCTTGTTAAAGGGGACAAGAAGCGTGTAGACAAAAAGCAAGCAATGAGAAAACACAGTTTTGGAAGGAAATGGCGGGTAGAAAACCAATAAGGCTTCTCTTCGTACTTTTCTTTTTCTGTTTTTGCTAATTTCTTGTTTGTTTCATGTTATTGCTTTTTTTTCCTGATTCTATGGGTGATTCAGGCTGTCTGAGGGATCCCGGTCCTCCAAGGCCACTCTGGAGTAGGAAGGGTAAGCTATGCCAACTGGAGATTGGGCGGGCATGAGTTTTCTCTCCGAGCCTCTACTTGCACAGGCTCTCTGCTTTCAACAACGCCATCTATTGCCATCAATTGATCAGCCACCATTTCGGTGATGCAGAAGTTGTAAACCTCTGCCCACCGCGCAATGTCAGCAAAGGGCTTGGGAGTAAAGTAGTACCATTTGTCTGCGAGCAAGCAAGGATTGAAAATATTCCCAGAAGCTTTGTTTTACAACAGAAATTTAGTATGGGAAGTTACACACTCTTGTTTTATGGCTCTCTTAAAATCTGACTGTGAGTTTGTTATATAGTAAATGCACATTTATTGTATGGAATTTCCTAAAAGAAGAATTCAGTGATCCTTGCAGGTAGCGATAATGCATATTGTGATGTCAACTGAGCCTGGGCTGCAACAATGGGTCCTCTCTCTTCATTTTGCTGGGGCTGACTTTGAGTAGAGCCTGGTGCAGGAGCTGACATTGATGCCACCCTTCCCTTCTTTGTGCCATCGCATGTTTTCCTCTGATTAAAAGACAAGAGACAGACCATTGTGGCAACAATGGGAAAACCAAAACAATACCATTACAAAACACTGTGCTTCTTCCAGTGCTAGAAATTAAACAGAGGGACCCTGTACAGAACTTAATGAGGGAGACTATTTAGTACCATATACTATTACTTTTTCATGTAGTGTGCATGTTGTCTAATAAAGTCGTATTCTTGTGTTAAGTATTCAGCGTTGCTTGACAGAGCTATTTTGATGCAAAAAAATATATATGGAAGGGACAAAAACAGTTTGCTTTGCTTCAGGATATGGGGAGAAAAAATACAAGAAGATATTTTTTCACGTGATTAAGGGCCAGGGCTGCACAATTATAGGTTGTGATCGTACCACATAATGCGCAAGTGCAATTATTATCTTCGCTTTATGTAAACAACAATGTGCTACTTATTTCTTGCTGTTACCAAAGAGGAGCAGGGTGGGTAAGTTTGTGGGTATGAAATATTTACATTATTCACCTGAGTAGCCATTGCAGAGATTGCAGAAGTGGGCAGTAAAGCACCAGCTCACTTTCCATTTTGTGTTCATTAGCTTTACTCGTGACATGTGGCAAACATGAATAAAGAAAAGGGCACGTGCTCCTGTCTCCAGGTACCTGCTGAGCACGTTTTGTACTCCCATGGTCTCTGTGCCGGGATTAGACAGCAGCCTTGCCAGTTAGAGGACAGGACTTCTGAGTTAGCAACCCGGGGGTGGTTGGCTCCTTATGTGAACAATCTATCCATCACCATGGTCATTTCACCCATTCAACGTCCGGCCCACTGTTTTTTAGTTGGGGAAATTTGGGATTCACACCCCCCAAAAATCTTTACGTTTGCTATTTGAAAACTTATGGAGCACATCCACAAAGGTCACCCGTGCGTTGAACCCATACTTAACGATAATATGGTGCCACAGTAATAATAATGATGTAGTCATGTTTTCATGAAACTTGCTGGTATTTATCTGGGTAAGTCATGAATAATGATAGTTCATCTGCTTCATATAAGAATAAGTACTGATGAGGTTTGTCAACAAAAGTGCCACTATGTGACCGCCTCTTTCCTTTTTACATTAAATGAATGTTGTGAATGAACGTATTTGTATTGACAATACCTCCATGCCAAGATGGCCGCCTTCTGACATCCCTCAGAGCTCCTTTCACACAACACTGAGCACATAAGCGAAGTGTTTCAACCAAAAATGCTCCATGCTAGACAACTTTCAGTTTCATATTTGGGCACTCTTCATAATGGTCACGTGTAGTATGCGTTGCAAAACTATTTCGGTTTTCTGACACTTTAAAAATATATTTAAATATCAGGTTAGTTGTAATTTGCATATTTGTATAATTAATCATTTGTGGGCACTTTGGTGAAATAAGGAGTAGTGAAAGGTGCACCACAGTGATGTCTAAAGTGAGGTTGAAACTTTCTATTCTGTTCGGGTTCTCAGCTTTCTAGGAAAAATAAGCTTGAGTCATATTTTGCAGTGGAAAGGGGGAACATTCAGCCTCGCCTCGTTCAGAACCCGGGACAGTTCAATTGCAATGGTTAGTATTTCATTATGAAGGAAGTAAGCGTTCAAACGCATGTTTTAGAGGGATATTCTCAAGAACGTGTGGTAACTATCGCAAAATTTGCTTAACGCAACTTTGCACATTCCAGTCTATCACGGGAAAATAACGCCGTGTTAATGTTGTATTCTCAACCCTGCGGCACCCTGCGATAGTCCCACGATAACGTGCCAAATGACCGCGTTAAAACGAACGCAACACCGAAAAAACACGAAACACTAACGCAAAAAAAGCTGCGATATGGCCATTTGCGTTACAAAAATCAACGATAACCAGCGACAGGTCTGCAATTCTTATGCGTCATGCAGGAAAATGTAAATCAAATACAAAAACAAATAAACTGCTTAGCACCATGGATTCAACCGGGCCGAGTGCAGAGGACAACGCAAAACCCACAAGCCCCACAGACGACCAGCAAGGAACCCCGGGGTCGGGGAAGGCCAAGGAGAAGAGGAAGACGCGGTTCGGTCTGCAGGAAAACTGGATCATTGCCACACAGGTGATAGAACACTACCAACAACTGTACGTCACATCCAACGTGTCATTGGCAACAAAGACGCAAATATGGCAGACTATCTTGGACCATGTGAATGCAGTTGCAGCGTTGAGGAGGACAATGGAAGAGGTTAAGAGGCGCTGGAAGGATGTGAAGGCCAAAATCAAGAAAAAACCCAATGCCAACATGAAAGCAGCAACGCAGATTGGAGGTGGGGCTCCAGCGGCACACCAGAAGCTGGATGACATGGAGAAAATGATGGCCACAGTCAGCAGTCGGGATACGGTGCCAGGAGTAGTGGCACCGGACAGTGCTCAACATGACCTGACACAACCTCAACAGGGTGAGTACGGTCTAGGGACTGGGGGGGGCGGGGGGAGACAGGCACAATGGCACACATGCACAATTAAGCAGAGCACACTGCACACCCACAATGACTTTGGATCATGTCCCAGACACCCTTGGCACACTGCAGCACACATAAAAACACCAAGTAGTCCCCCATCCACAACGTGCCCAAAGGCGTCCCACCCCACACATCACCAATATCACAATCAACACATGCTCACATGCAAAACCCAGCAAAGAATTGTATCTGTGAGCCACACCGACAATGCAAGTGACACTACACGATGATTAGCATGGCGGCAGTCCAATCATCATGACATTGTGCACACAAAAACACTGAGGTGGCTGAGTATGGACCACATCGGAAAGGAGCAGGCCAAACCGACACATCCACGTGTACAAACAACCCCTGACGCAAAAAAAATCTGCAGACAAACCATGCCCAAGAGTCACAACTCGACCAAGAGCCCAATACACCCAAGTCCGAAACATTCTAGCACTGTCGAAGCACAGAGGTCAAAGGCACACTGCCTGAAAGAGATAAGGGGCAGCCAAATCTGAGCAGCAGGGGCAACTCACCCACAATGCAGCACACACACATAGCAATAACAGCACATCAACATTGACGGCTATGTGGTACAAAGTGCAACACTCCCACGACAGAACAGAGGACACAACAGGGTCTGCCTGTGTGTGGAAACTGGCCAATCGCATCTAGCATAGCAGGAAACTGTGAGATGAAAATGTACGTGTACAACCTCACATCTGTGATGTAGTTCAAATGTCCACTATCCCGCATCAAATAGTCAGCTCCTCCCAAACAGTAGCAATGTACGTTGTCGTGCAGTCCCGAGGTAAACATGAACAATGCGTCAACATACATGTCAACACAATGTGAAAATGCATCTCCCTTTACACAGCAGAGGGACAATCAACACCTCCTGCAGAGCAGACCAGACAACTCATCAGTGATGATGAAGATGATCTCCACATCCTTGACACCGACGCCCTACAACAGCTCATGGACATCTTAGGCAACCCACCTCCAGGAGCAGGGCAGCACAGCTGCATCCAGGAGACTCCACCCCCTGCACAGATCACACAGCAGGAAGCACATACCCCCATGGATGGCTCCCAGCACCTCACAGAAGCCCACATCGCATTCCACGGCCAGGTGTTAGACTGTCAGAAGAAGGTGACTGAACAGGTGCAGGTGGGGTTCAAACTCATGGCAGCCAAACTTGATCACATACGTGGGTGTCTAATTCTCATCAGGGACCACTTACACTCACCAACGGACACACACTGCGACATAGCCACATGCATTTGCACATTTCCAGTACTGAACCACGATCAGAGCCCCAGGACAATCATTCACACCCCTACGTTGGACTTGCATACGCTGGCCCAGTCCACTCCTCTTACATATGAAGCGGGTACGACAGAGCTACATGTACAAGGTCTTACCCACTGCCTATGGTGACATGGTTGCGTGCGCTGTACAATGAATAATGTAATGTGGTAGGGCCCGGGGCCACTATGCATACGTAATGAGCACACAGACACACTTTGATAGTCAGGTCACATTTCCATAAGTGTATATAGCATTCGTCAGACGAAAAGGGTTAGTGTAGCACACGTAACTATAATAATTCCAGTAGAGTACCCAATCCAAAAGAGCAATCTAACAAACTGGGGTATGGTTGAAGTGCAATGCCACTACAGGCAGGATTCAAATTAGCCTTAATAAACATATATATAGCACTCCATGATTAAAATAAATATTTATACAGTACCTCAATTAATGTGCAATGTTCACAGAAGCCTCCACTGTGGGCTCTAATTATGCATTCGCTTATACTTCTTAACAGAAATACAAGTGAAGACCTGTGAAGCGCTCCAATTATTCAGAGTGCTGTATCAATGTGCAAAGTTCATAGTATATCTATGTCTCAATTATATATATATATATATATTCCTATTAGTCACGGACGGCCGTAAAACAGGAGGCACTCCAGTTCATGTGCAAATTGTTTATTTCATTAAAGCATCCAGTTTTCCAGCCACTGACACATTTCGGCTTACACAGAAGCCTTTTTCAAAGTGTGTGAGCCTCATCACCATTCAAAACAAATAGAAACAAATTCATCAACATGAAAAATATACTGTAAACTAGTCTTTTTTCTTTTTTTCTCTCATTACCTCAAATACTTTTTAAAGAAAAGAAGGCTGCCGGGTTAAAGAGAACTGCACCGCCTAGTAAAGTCACGTAGGTCCAGGATATTGCCTAGCTCAAATGGTCAGCCGCCACTTGACCACAAAATTAGAACATGCACAGGGGGGATATGAGGGGCAACATACATCAATGAACAGATAGGAGTAAGTGAAAAGTGCAACTTGGAAAAAAAAATAGACATTGTTGTTGTCACCTGTATGCTTCTTTATTTCAATTATGCTTGGATTTCAGACATAAACAGTCAACGCGTTTCGCCCAAACATGGGCTTCTTCAGGGCAAAGGTATGGTTGCTGCTATCTCGCCAAGTGAAGGTAAGTGTCATCAATGCTGTGTGTAAATTTGTCCATGTTGGGACATGTAGATTAAAAGATGGCCTTGCCCATATAGTGGAGATCCCAGGCCAGTACTGTGATTGTACCTAAACATGTCCTCAGTGTACAGAAGTTTGAAATTAAATGCTGTGTCGTTTGGAGACAGTGTCCGTAGCGTCTCGGATTTCTCGCCGACTGTATTCAATACTTTAGGCCCTCTCTCTCTTAATCTTTTTTCATATGAGAAGTCTGCATTTCTAACTCTTCTTGGCTGCTGCAAATCCTTTTTAGTCCTAAAGTTTCTTCATAGGGGATACTTTTAATAACATTTTTGGGGTGCTGATTTCTAAAATGTACTGTTCCCTGCTGTGGGCTTGCAGTGTATGTTGGACTGTATTTTTCCTCGCTGTACTTTCAATAGAACATCCAAGAAAGCAATCTCCTGGCAACTCATGGTGGCTGTAAATTTTAGATGAAATGGATTATTATTTAATTTGGTCACATATTCATGTGCATATTCCCTCGGACCATTCAATCATTCATATCATGCGACCAAATTCAAGCATGCGGTAAAATCTCTTGGCAGTACCTGCCCCAGGCCACCTGCTTCTCCCACTAGCCCATCACAAGAGTCACGAAGCTGGGGGCAAAGCAGGTGCCCATTGTAGAGCCAACCTTTTGTCTATAAAAGATCCTGTCATAAACAAAGTTGCTTTCCTGGAGACAAAATGTAGTCATGTTAACTAACATCCTATTATGTTCAAGAAACATGGCAGGTCTTCACTCCATAAAATATTCACATGTGTTGATCCCACAACTTTGATCTCTACAGGTATACAACAAGACCACATCTAGTGTGATCATCAGATAGGAATCAGACAACTCTATGTCAAAGATCTTTGATAAAAAAATCTCCACTATCCCTACAATAGGAACGTAAAGTTGCTGCATAAGGATATATATATTCCTGATTACTCGGGCCTCCTTCAGTTTCAGCCAACTATAGCCAAAGGTTTTCCCAGGCTAACCACAGGAGCCGGCACAAATCTGGTCAGTTCCCGGAATATTTCTTATTTTATCTTTTTCAAATCAAAGTGCATCATGTTGGCAAACGGGGCCTGTGTGTTTCGGCAGAAGCCTTCCAATGGGCCCCAAGTGGGATGGGGATGGCCAGAGGTGGGTCCCGTGTTTGCCATGCCACTGGTTTCAGGCCAGCCTATCCTGGCTGATGAGAGGTAATACCCCGAAACCAGTCCTAGGATGTTTTTTTTCTGGTCTGCGAAGGATCTGGCAGTTCAGGCTAGACTGTTCCCATGGAGAGCAGGGTCAAGACTGATTTGCAAATGGCTGGGTCCAATCTGGAATGGTGTGGTGAGCAAATAAACAATGGATTAAGGCACCGATCACTCTACTGGGAGTGAGTCTTTGACATTGTTCAGCATTTTGTCCATCATTTGTTCTTTTTGTAACCATTTATTTATGCCACCCCGCACCAGACATACTTTTGCACTATATCCTTTTGGATTTGAAAACTGGACTCATGTGAAGATACTGCAGGTAAGCTGCCACCAATGTTGCTGTTGCTAGATCCCACTTGGAGGGCTCTAATATCCAGCTGTCTGGGGCTTAACTCATGGGCCGTCTTCCTTTCCACCATGGCTAGCCTCTTCTCTAGAGCTTGCTCCTTCTCAAGCTAAGCAAGGGCAAGGGCCGGGGCCTGATCCTTGTCATTCTCCATCTTGGCAAGCTCTAGCTTTAGCTTCTCTCCTCCCTCCGGTCCGCCATCTCCTCTGGGGACAGTCTCTTTAAAGACACACCTCTGCCTGGCTTAGAGTGGACGACCAGTCCTTGGAGAAAATTGCTCCCCACCTCTGTAAGCTGCATGACAAGACCCTCTGTCAGGTCCTGCTCTGATCCTTCCTCAGACACATGTCCCTCCAAGTCATCCATTTTTCCTTCCGTGGGGGCAGCTGCCCATGCTCTTAAGGCTTTTTGAAGCACTGCCTTCTTGGCATTTCCCTTACGGAACTCCCCTCTTTCATGGCACAACCCCTTGAGCTAGGCCACTGTGTATGCCTCCAAATTGGTCAGGTCAAATCCCAGCAGAGCCACCGATATTACAGAGAATATGGAATTTGGGCCAAAGGACTTTGAAAAAAATCAAAAGATGTCAGATCAGGGAGAATTGTAGAAGACTCATATTGGTCTAAGTATAGAGTTGTAGTGAACAATGAGTTACTATATGGTATTGCCCAAACACTAGTCACCACTTTAGTCAGGGTAAGCTAGATACACACTAAAAGATAACCCGTGCTCACCCTCTGGTAGCTTGGCACAGAGCAGTCAGGCCTATCTAAAGAGGCAATGTGTATAGTATTTGTGCAACACACACAGTAACACAATTAATACACAATAAAAAGACTCCACACAAGTTTATAATAGTAGGTGATTATAGTATAAACAACCAAGACCAAAATGACAAAACTTCCAGTGTAAAGAAATTGAGATATTCAAATATAAAGGCATAAATGCAGTAAAGTGCTTAGAAGCAAGCAGCGCTAAAAGGTTATCTTAGGTTGCTCTGGGTCAAGGCAAAGTCAAAGTTTGGTCCGTCCTCGTGGAAACGCAGGCTGGCTACAGGACCCTTGCTGGCCACGGTGAACAAAGTACCGTTCCTGATTGCAAGCAACAAATTGAATTGATCTTCTCCACGCAGTGAAGGCAATGCGCCAGTTCTGATTCACACAGGTGGGTCAATATGTCGCATTTGAGCCTCGTGGATGGGACCTCGAATTGGCGTAGCGTAGTCATTGAACCTTGCAGTCAGGTCCCTCGCAGTTGACGAGCCTCACAAGGCTGTCTCTAGATTTGCACTGTGTCGGCATCGAAGGGCAATGCGTTAGTTCTGATTGATGCAGTGGTGCAGATTAGTCCATTTTATAGCAAGACAGCTGCAGAACCCATTTCTAAGACCCAGAACGTGGAGAGGGCACCAATGATAAAGGTTGGACCAGCAGCACCAGCAGAATTGCAGGAAGTCTTTTGTGTTCCTGAGACTTCAGAAAACAGGAGGTAACCCAGCAAGCCCTTGGAGATCACTTGGAGTGAAGGCAGAGTATATCTCTCTTTCAGCAGAGTCAGGGAGCAAAAGGCAACAAGCAGAAAAGCAGTCCTTCTAGCAAAGAAGGCCAGTTGAGTCCTTTAAGCAGCACAGCAGTCCTTCTGACAGGGTTCAGTTCAAGATCCAGAACTGTCTGATTTTAGGGGGTCAGACACCCATTACTTATACCCCAAAGTGCCTTTCATACAGGGGGTGACTTCAAAGCACATTTATGAAGTGCACAAGGGTCCCTTACAACCAGTCATGTCTGCCAGGCTATCTGTGGGTGGTAACTCAGTGCATTGTTTGTGGACAGGATGCTATCTATTGAAGTATAAGTATCATCCCTCCCATTCCTCCCTGCCTAGGAAGACCCATCAGAATGCAGATGAATGCAGATGAGTCCTCAGAATGCGCATGAGCCTCACCTTCCTGTGTTTGTGGCTGTCTAGAGGGAATGCACAAAGTGTAGCTGTGATCTACCCCAGACATGTATTGGAAACAGGCCGTCTAGCACACATAGCAGTAAGTGCAGTGTCCACTCTAAAAGTGGGATTTCTAAAACAGTAATGTTAAATCCATCCTCTCTAGTAAGGAGGATGTTTCATTACTATTCCAAGCATATGAAAAATGATAAAGCTTCTCTTCTCAGATCAGGAATTACAGCTTAAAAGTGTACTAAGGAAGTCTCAATGCTGGTCTATGAGAGGGGAAGGACTCACAGTCGTGAACCATGAAATGGGCTGTTTGTCACTACCAGGACATGCAAAACATACAAGTACATATCTTACCTTTTCCTTGCATGGCACCTTGCGCTTAGGGTTTTTTAGGGCATACCTTAGGGGTGACATATGTAATAAAAGGGGCGTTTAAGGCTTGGCAAGCAGTTTTAGATGCCTAGCCAAAGTGGCAATAAACTGCACACACAGGCACTGCAGTGCAGGCCTGACACAGGTTTGAAAGGCTGCCTCAATAGGTGGCACAATCAGTGCTGCAGCTCACTAGTAGCATTGGAAGTACAGGCCCTGGGTATATGGTATACCACTTTACAAGGGACTTACCAGTACAACAAATATTCCATTCAGGTATTCACCAACGCCATCATGTTTAGGAGAGAAGCACATGCACTTTTGCACTGGTTGGCAGTTAAGAATCAACAAACATGGAGGTAAAAGGGAACAGGTCTAGGGGAAAACCACCCTAAGGATGCCGGGTCTAATACAAGTGGAGAAAAATAAAGAACACAAATATGCAGATTTAATGTAAATTATCTCTAAATCTAGAGGTTGTCTTCTTTCAGGGCTGGCTGTGTAAATCATGCATTATTGCTAGAACTTAAATTTGGGAATTTCGTGTTCAGGAATACCAATTTCCTCATGGTATTCCCATCCCAAATATGAAACTTGTAGAGGCCCTTAAAAGGCACAAGAAAACCTCCCAGTAGCTATGTAAATTGTAAATGTAATGTAAATTGATACTTGTATAGCGCACTACTCACCCGCAAGGGTCTCAAGGCGCTTGTACGAATACCGCTGTGGAACCCATCCTGGCTTTCCCTGTGAGGCGTCCACTCCTGGGCACCCCCAAGGTGGAGGCCAGGCATCCTTAGCGTTGTGGGGGCCGTTGTGGAGATTAAGCAAGCTATTGCCCAGAGTTACAGAGTGGGACTCCATGATTGGAATGGCACCAAGGCGAGAATTATCAGGCCCGTGGATTTTTTGAGCCCAAGACCCGCCGAGGTGGGGAATTGAACCCTGGTCCCGGGCAAGACCTCTGCATCAGGGTCTGCCGCTCTAATCATTGAGCCACACTTCTCCACAGCTATACTACCTTGTGGAGCATTACTGCTCATTTTACTGGTCCATGAGGCCCAACCTGTATGTGAATGGCTACAAACACACTTCTGCAGGGTGGCCCACCATGAAAATACTCTTGCCCGGCACAATCATCAGTCTGCATTGGTGATAAATCGGTCACATTGTCAGATTTTCCACGATCATGGATTAATTTTACAATCAGAAAATGACACAAGGTTTTATTGTATGGATCATAATTCAGAAATTAAATCACAGTAATTTTTGGTGCACCTAAGAGCCTCTGTGGTCCGCCACAACGTTTGTGAACCAAGATCAGCAGGCCTGGCTCAGCCTTTCATCATTTCAACGTTAAAACATTGGTCTGGATAATAGCAACCTATTCTTTAGAGGTGAGAATATTATTAACCTGCCCAATGTTTTAACGTTGAGTGCTGTGAAGTGGCAAAGCGCAGTGGTCAGAGCTATATCAAAAAAATTATTATTCTTTAACAGCTTCAATTTATAGGTTTCTACATTATAACAGACTCCTGAATGTGTTCTCTGTAGCTATTAGTTTAAAATGCAGTCAAGCGCGAGCAGTATCTATCATGCTGCACAAAGTCATGGTCTAGAAATGTCTGTTTTATTGAAGAATTAAGCCAGTAGCAGTAACAGGAGACTGGCTATTCACTTAACAGGCACCCAGACAAATGGTTTTCAAATTCAAAAGAATCTTTATTCGGCCAATTGAGGCACTAAAAGCCACATTTCAATACAGTACAGTCATAATAGAAAATAAAATAATCATAATAAAGCAATTAAATGTGAACGATCTTACGCCACATTAATGCTCTATGAGACAAAATGGCACAGTGACCCATTAGAACAGCCAAATGGTCAAAAAAACATGTTAACAAAGAACAAATATGATTAAAAAAATTAACCAGTGGCGGCCAACACTAACAAAAATTGGTGGGCAGGTGTAGGGGGTGCGAGGGATCGTGAGGAGGGAGAGAAAAAAAAAGACTTACCTGAAGATGCCAGCCGCCATTTGCCTCTGTGATTCATTTCTTCCTGGTCCCAGCAGACACTGGGACAGCATCAGAAACTCCCTGTGCAATCACCACGCTGCTCTCAAGATATTATCAATAGCATGAGAGCAGCGCGGGGACTAGCCTGAGCGGGCTGGTTTAACCTTTGCTCAGGCGCATGGAGTCTATGCTGTTTCTCCAACCCAGCTGTGCAATACAGCTGGGTTGTAGAAACCTACTAACTGTGTGTGTCTGTTTGGTCGGCCTAAGATGGCCAGCCAAACAGACATGCGCACTTAGAAGTGCACATGCCACTTCATTCCTCCTCCCTCCCATGGCTTGGCCCTGCCCCTCTTGAAACAATAATAAAATATTGTTTCATTTTTTAGCTGCTGGCTCTGAGCCAGTGGGGCAACGCTCCTCCGCTACTGAGGAGGAGCCGCCGCTACAATTAACACTTCAATAAAGTGCATGAAGCGTATTAAAAATAAAAATAGGCTACTTTTAAAATGGAATTCGTTAAAATACAGCAAGATACAATATAAAGTGCACTTCAATGAAGTGCATGATGCGTATTAAAAATAAAAATAGGCTATTTTTAAAACGGAATTTGTTAAAATACAGTAAGATACAATATACAGTGCACGTTATATTAATATTTGATCAACATCAATCAAACACGGGGAATTACCCCTCCATAGGTTTCCTGGCTTGAACTGATGCTTTAAGAAAGGAACACGCCCTAAAACAAATAGCAAATTGTTTCAGTAGTTGTATATGATACAAAACCTATCTACAGTGACCCAGTAGGTTTAAGAGAGGATTGAGAAATAGTCTGCAGGGATGACTCAAATGAATACAAAAAATACATATAGTGTAATAGCGCCTGCTCAGAGACCCCATCACAGGAGCAAGGCAGAGCTGTTCCCCCTGGGGCGTCAATTTGGATTTCCATGCTCAAGAGCCGCCAAACCGTACCAGCTCTAAAGCTGAAAAGGAGAGACCGCTCCCATTGCGTCAAATCTGATGAAAGATAAAAGGGGGGTCTGCGCTAGCAAATTGCCTATATTAACCAGCTCTCTGCTATTCATAAACTCAGTTTGCAACCTTCTCTCCACACAAAACTTCCAAGAGAGACTCTTTATCCTGAGTTTGTCTTCTTTGTTTATACCCTTAGGTGACATAAACAGAGAGGCCAACTCCAACACCTGGAGTGTGTTTTTTAGAGATATAACTCAGTCAGGGAATAGCACACCCTTCAAACAGGCTGAGGCAGCCTGAGATGACATCCCTACAAAGCTGTGCTTGCGGCTTGACCCACACACTACCCCAAAGTAAAATTGGGGCCAATTGAACCCTATCCTCTACGTGGCCCTGTTTTAATTCCGCGTGGGTGGTGTAACTGGATGCAGTGGGCGGAAGCTGTAAAAGCCTCCGACATACGCGGTTTTCCTCAAGCTGGAGAGTGGAGCTATTGTAATTTTAATTGTCGTATGTTCCAGCAGGTCATATAGGAATGAACGGATGAATGAATGCATTAACAACTTAATTAATGTAGTTTTAGCACTCACACTCCTTGGCCTATTGGCACAAACATTAAGTTTTACTTTCACAATCTTTACAACTTTATTTCGTATGGCTTTATTTTCCTAGGGTGGAATTGGTTTCTAAAGGCTATTTACATGGAAATCCACGTAACTCGTCTTTCCTTTTTGGTCTCGTGATTCACATATTTTCAGTACCTTCAACAGCTACCTAGTTGACTCAAGAATGCAGCCAGCTTTGAAGCACTCTGGCTTTAGGCTTGATTTAGAATCCCATTTAAGCTGCTGCCATATTGTGGATGTCTTGGGAGATTGGGATGTGATGTATTAGGTTTATAGGGCCATTTATTAAGCTTTAGCAGTTAAATGTACTGTGCAGTAAGTCAGCCCCAGACATAATGCATGGTCTTTGATTATACCTAAAGGGAAGGGGGGGCTCTAAATGCCTATCAATGGCCTCTTAAAGTTGAAGGTACCGTAAAACTAAACAAAAGTTTATACGGCCATGTTATTTCATGATGAACAGGAGAACACTATGATATAAATAAGCTGTTACCTCTTACACTGAACTCTTGTAGTTTCCTAATTTTTAAGGCCATTTTTGGTTCACATTTGAACTGTGGTAGCACCATGGGAAATATTTACTTACATTTCATGCAAGGCAACATGCTGCAGTGCATTGAAGGAAAGAGAGTCAGCAGAATTGTGCCACATCAATTAAGATATGGTGGATTTCTGTTGTTTTCTAGCACTGGCAGACTGTGTGCTGCCTAGCGCCAACACAGTCACCCTTGCATCATGGTGCAAAGGAGCCTGCATTACCAGCAGGATTGCTTTTTATTGAGGAAGGGATACCTTTGTACAAAAACTACCCTTAAAGACATTTTCATCTTTCTGTGTGCACTGCAAAATGCGGCATGCATCGAAGGAGGAAGTAACAAGGAGAAATAAAGATATAGCTCTGTGTGATGACTGTTTCAGAGTGGTGTAGCATTTTGAACCATTCTCCAGTCTACTAGCTTTAATAATCTAGAAATGCACAAAAATCGACAGGTAGACGCATAGCCACGCCCATGCGCCAACCACGGAATGGCTCCTTAATGCAAAGTAATGCAAGGCAGCACTATGCTGCGAAAAAACCGACACTAAGTCATGCAAATCTGATTTGTGTGGCTTTGTAAATCACAAATAACATGTTGCTCCGTGGCTGTGCTTAAAAAGCATTGCATCCACATTGCTAGATCTTAGTACATCTGCTCCCAAGAACCTAGGGCTCCTGGGTTTTTTTGCTCAACTTTTACTGCTTCGCCAAAATGCTCGCCTTTTTTGGGTTGTAGTGCAAATCCCATATTTCCAACTAACTTGCCAAACTATATTGGCTTCCAATTACCAATCTAATACGTATCAGCAGCAAGGCAGTTAATAACGTTAACCCAGCATTATTGCAACCAATGATTGTTTCCAGGTCTCTTCACTCGGTATCTGCCAAATAGTTGGTGCTGTAAAAATTCTGCAGTGCCCGCCAAGGCTGCCATTGGTTCCCCTACTTCGTTGCCAGCCAATGAAACTCCCTCCCCTTTTCTTCATGAGCCTAACTGGTTTACTTGCTTTTCATAAAAAGTTGAAAACTTAGCTATTGACTCCAACAAACCTGTGCTCTGGCTCCATTTGTAGATCAACGTGTGCCACTGTACCCTTACAGGTAATCGTGCGATACAGAAATATATCAAAGTAAAGCAAAAACATAGAGATGTCAAGTCTTTGAAAGTATATCTTATCAAATAAGCAATCTCACCAAAGAGGGTGTGAAGTTTTCATTACATAAGCAAATTCTTGCATCATCATCTTTATTCAATTATTAATGAATAATCACAAAGAACAGTCGTCGTATAAAACACACAGTAAAGCCCACAATAAAAAGTCAGAATAAACTATACAAAATACACATGATAATATTTAAACATTCCCAGAATTGTGCCAACACAGTGCATTTTTTGTGAAGGCCCCCGCTGGGAAACCTACGACAGGATCAGGTAACATACAGAAATAATAAAATGTTGGCCTACATCGTCAAAAAAGTCAGCGTCTAAAAGGCTCAAAGTACTTACAGAGAAGGGTAAAGTGACTTTGTGTCTGAAGGGAGGCAGTGGCAGCTGGCAGGAAACAGGGGTGCCGGGGGTGGGGGGTGAAAAGGGAACAAAACATTTTTAAAAAGCTCTTGCCTCCTCGCAGCCACCTCTGTCTCCCCTCCGTCCTTGCTGATGAGTCCCGGAAGCACACAGACTTCCCTAAGCCAATCACAATGCTGCAATGCAGTGTTGTGAGTGGTCTGAGCACCGTGGTTCGACACTCAGACCGGGACAAGGATCCTGTGCATGTTCCCCACCAGGCTGCGTATTACAGCCTGGTGGGGAACATGCAAAGTGTGCATGACTGTTCGACCAAACAGTCATGCGCACTTAGAGTGAGCACAAACCACTCCTCCAAGACTCCAACACCAGCCCCGCCCCACCCTAGCCCAGACCCATATCGAAGAAAATTAAAATGATAATAACAAGGTTATCATCTTTTTCTTTTTTCCTGCTCTGAGAGCAGTGGGGCGAAGCTCTTCCTCCTGAGCAGAGGAGCCGCCCCTGAAGGAGGTGCTATCACAAGGGCATTCAAGGATTCTTGCATAAATACCATTGAAAGGGATGCCAATATATTCCACAAAATTATATTTTTCCTACATTTAAAGCCCTGCATGGCTTTTCCCCTCAAGCTTTCAATATGTCCCTATGAGTGCTTGATGGTGATGACAATGCATCTCATTGCGTCATGAGTTAACTTTAAAAAACATTTTCCTCGTGACCTTGAAACCGGATGAATGTTGTCAGTATTTTTCTCTGAAAACATTTCAAAGGCGACATGTTAATCCTGATCGAAATGAGAACTCCCACATGTAAAAGAAATTCAGGTAGTATGGGTAATAATTTTGTTCACGAGAACTGCAGGGAGTTTTGTACAGAACTTTGCAACTTCTCCAACCCGAATTTTAACACATTTATAACTTGAAAACCTGGAGTTCCATCAGGTGCAAAGACATTTAGAGGTTGCTAGAGGCCGGAACTGCTGCCCTGAGTTGCACCGTGATATCCCTGGCACTGCCGTTGCAGGCCCTGGTCTCAAACACAGTGGTGCGCTGTATTTTTGTAAATCTGGTGCATCCCTGCATTTTGAAAATGTCAGAGTGCTGCATTACCAATTTTGGCGCAACACCACTCTCCGACATTTTGTTGTAAATATCCCCCTTAGTTTCCAAATCAGACGTTTTCTAAAGCAGAGACCACAGCAGACAGTATACACAATTTTCAACTGCAACTGTTGCCATTTTCACCTAAACAGCCTAAGTTTTTCTTGGCAATCAGCCACTGCAAAGGCCCCCTCTTCTCAAACACCACAATGATCTGCAAGTATTTGTGTCACACAGCAACCAGAAGTTATCAGACCATGCATAGGGTGCATCACTCTGAAAAGACCTGAAGTAGCTTCTCGAATATTATGTTGTGGAAAGTAGTTTTTAACACAGACATTTAGCCTCCATTTGATTACATAATTATTTGGGAGGTGGTTGCACAGCTCCGAATTATGTTTGAATTGCTTTGTATTATAATTGCTCTTCTAAGCTTATATTTAAGGGTAGAAATAGCTGATTTTACTTTTTTTGCAAAGGTATGTGCTGCCATTAAAATAAAAATGCCAGCAAAGCCAATAAAATACTGACTTATGGCTGTGTTATGAATATGGCACACTGTCCCTGACTGTGCACACATACGTTTGGGTGCTGGACGCAGACTGTAACAGTACCGCATGTCACAACAAATGCACACATGTGAACTCATCCTTCACCAGGAACAGTGCATTAGTGAAAAAGGCCCCATCTGTTTGAAGCTTTCTATCTTTCTGACCTATTTTTAAAAGGGGTCAGTCATGCAGTGCTTAATTTGAGCCGGTGGTTTCTGGGGCTGGGTCCTTGCACTTAATTATCAACACCTGCACTTATGACAGTCTGCCACATGGTAATGCTGTTAGCCTAATTTAGAGATCAGCCCAACAATTGTTGTTTTTTAATTCAACAGACGTTAAAAATGACTAATACTTGACGCTCAAGCCATTCTTATAGCTTTGGGGCCTGGAATTGTCTAAAATGTCACAATTGTAGGTGTATAATGTTAGTCATTCTTTTGGTATCGTCACAGGTAGCACTGCTAGTTGCAATGGGTGGCGCAAGCTGCAGAGGCTTCCTGAGGGGGCCCTGGCACTAATTTATGTACAAGTTAAACACGAGTCAGTCTCCTGCTGCAAGAAAGGAGATTTTAGGGGTCTAATTTCCATACGGAAGCTTCTGCTGCATGCATGTTTTTGCTGTCACCTTTGTATGATCAGATTGCATCTAAATGTTTACCTCGGACTTATATTAAAAGCTACCAAAAATTGGCCTAAACAATTTTCAAGAGTTAGAAAATGGTCAGTCTTATCTCAAAATACGTCACTGTATAAGTAGTGAGTGATGCAACGGAAGCTGTACACCAGGTTGTCTATTGCACCACATTGGCATTGATATGCAGACTTAGTGCCTGATGTAGAATTTGGAGAACAGGGTACTCCTTCACAAATGTGTCTAACAAATTTGCTCCATTTTGAGATCAGGCAGACCATCATGTTTTCGACTACAGTGCCCGTGCTGGCTCCTCTGTTGGATACCCCGCACCAAACAGGAAAACCTTGGCGACCCCACACTGAAAAAAATAAAAATTACACCCACACCTTGGGATAAACCCCTGTAGGTGTCAGTGGTATTTATTTTTTGCTTTTCAAACACAAACTTCCACTTTGGGAATTTGGTGTTGAAGCATCAAAAAGTTTGATGAATGGCTGTCCGAAACCTGGAAGCAGCTCACCATCATTTCTGTGCCTTCAGAAAAGCTGTCGTGATGGTGGTTTCTCTGAAGGCACAGAGGTTTCTGCAAAGCATGTGGAGATTTCAAATATATGGTGGGTGGTAGTCTAGCCAGGGTGGTGCTGGAAATGACCTCTGTCTCCCTGACAGACAGTAGGCTGCTCGGCAAACTATAAATCTAGCCAGTAATGTGTCTGTGGCGGCTCGGATGAAGGGTTCAATCCTGTAGTTTCCTGTCCTGTTACTGCCCCAGGCCCAGCTCTCCTGTGCTGCTGTACTCTGCTTCTTCCCTGTTTTTCTGGGTGCTTTCTCCTGCTTTTCCCACGTTTTTACTGCTTTCTTCTTTTTTACCCTGTTCTTTGAAGTGCTTTCTCCTGCTTTCCCCTCATTTTTGTTACTGCTTTCTCCTTCATTTCCTCCCTTTTTTGAGTTCTTTCTCCTGCTTTTCCTTCATTTTCTTTACTGCTTTCTCCTTCCTTTCCCCCGTTCTTCTAAGGGCTTTCTCCTGCTTTTGCCTCGTTTTAATGCTTTCTCCATCCATTTCCCTGTTTTTCTGAGTGCTTTTTCCTGTTTTTGACTTATTTTTACTGCTTTCTCCTTCCTCTCCAATGTTTTTCTGAGTGCTTTCTCCTGCTTTTCCCTCATTTTCACTGCTTCTCCTTGTTTTTTTCCTCATTTGCATCTCCTGCCTGCATTCCTTTTTTCCCACCTAGCCCCACCCACCACCTCACAGCACCCCTCCCTCCTCCCAGGACTTACTTAATGGAAGCCACAGCCTGACCCCATTGAGCAGGTCCCAGGCCCAGCTCTCCTGTGCTGCTGCACCGCTTTGCTTCCTCACCCTTTTTGCTTTCTCCTGCTTTTGTCTCATTTCTTTTTCCAGCTGTCTTCTTCCTTTCCCCTGTTTTTCTAAGTGTTTTCTCCTGCTTTTGCCACGTATTTTACTGCTTTCTTTGTCCTTCCATTTGTTTTTCTGAGTGCTTTCTCCTGCTTTTCTTTGTTGTTTACTGCTTTTTCCTTCCTCTCCTCTTTCTTCTAAGTGCTTTTTCCTGCATTGCCTCATTTTTTACTGCTTTCTCTGTCCTTCCCCCTGTTTTTCTGCATGCTTTCTACTGCTTTCCTCCTTTATTACTGCTTTCTCCTTCCTCTCACTTATTTTTCTGATTGCTTTCTCCTGCTTTTGCCTCGTTTTTTACTGCTTTCTCCACAAAGCAGCTATCAACTCCAGCGCATTGAGACCCTAATGCTATGATTACTTACCGGTAATCCCCATTACTCTTAGTCATACTCGTCCTCGACCCAGTCATCACTAATGAGGTATTCCACAAGACAGGAAACAAAACAGGAAACGCTTTTTTTAGGCTCCACCCACCCTCCCGTCAGGGGCTATAAGAACCCAGCCAACCAAAAGCACATCCTGACATACCAAGCAACAAAGGCCTGGACAGGGAGGGCGGGCGGGAAGTATGACTGGGTCGAGGACGAGTAGGACTAAGAGTAATGGGGATTACCGGTAAGTAATCATAGCATTACCTCTACGTCCCTCGTCCTCGACCCAGTCATCACTAATGAGGCATACCAAAGCACCCCCAACAACAGGCCTTTGGCAAACCACACAGAAAACAGAGACCGAAAACAAAGAGGCGTGCAGCAAAAATTTGGTTAATGAAAAAACTCAGAATCAGGGAGGCGGAACAACCTCCACAGCACGCAACACACCACTACCGAAATCGGGTCGGTCAGACAGAGCACAAGTCAAGCGACAGTGCCTCACAAAAGTAGACTCAGAGGCCCACGTCCCAGCCCGACAGATTTCATCAAGGGAAACCCCATGAAAAGCAGCCCAGGAAGCAGAAACACCCCTAGTGGAACGGGCCTGAACACCAGAAGGGCAAGGCAAACCAGATCCCTGATAAGCCAAAGAAATAACAGACTTGATCCAGCGACCAAAGAGTAAGCCCAGACGCAGCTTTACCCTGACCAGCCAAACCAAAAGTCACAAAAAGGGAGTCCGAGGAACGGAACCCCGCAGACCGTGCAACATAAAGGGATAAAGCACGCCGCACATCCAAAGAGTGAATGAACAACTCAGCAGGGGAAGAAGGAGAAGGACAGAAAGAAGGAAGAATCAACTCCTGAGAGCAATGAAACCTAGAACGAATCTTGGGAACAAAACCAGGATCCAAAGAAAGGACCACCGCGTCATCCAAGAAACGCAAAAAAGGGAGGAGAACAACGCAAAGCAGTGAGTTCACCCAACCGCCTGGCAGAAGTCACAGCAACCAAAAACGCCACCTTACAAGATAGAAACATAAGGTCCACCGACTCCAATGGCTCAAAAGGAGCAGACGGCAGAGCACCCAAGACCAAAGAGAGATCCCAAGGAGGAACCGGAGAGCGTGAAGAAGGAGATGACAGAGAGAAACTCCGGAACAAACGGGAAACCAACAACCCATCCGCAGGAGGAAGAGAAGCCGGATCCCGGAAAGCCCGAAGAGCAGCCCACTGGCCCCTCAGAGTAGACAAGGCATATTGTTTCCGAAACCCATCCAAGAAAAACTGCAGAATGGAAGCGATAGGACAAGAGACAGGAGAGAGACCAAGCCCCGCACACCAAGAGGAGAAAGAAGCCCAATGTTTAGAGTAGGAGGACAAAGTGGAACCCCTACGAGACCCTTGCATCACAGAGAAGAGGTGATCAGGAAAACCCCGGACCCCAAGCGACAACCGTTCAACCTTCAAACCGCCAAGGTGAGAGGGACCAGGAGGGAAGGGGAGGGGGACCTCTGGGGAGACGGATAACGCGGCAGAATCCAAGGAGGGCCCACCGCCAGGTTCAACAACAAAGGGAACTAGGACCTCCGCGGCCAGTGAGGTAAGACCGCTACCACCTGGGCACCCAACCTCAGGACCTTCAGCAAGAAGGCAGGAATCAGGGGGAAGGGGGGGAAGGCGTACAGCAACCAAGGGGGCCACCAAAGAGACAACGCCTCCACCCCCCCAAGCCCCCGACTCCGGGGTCCGAGAACAAAACAGGGGGAGTTGAGCATCCGCCCGGGAGGCAAACAAGTCCAGCAGGGGAGTCCCGAACCTCCGACAGATCAACCGGAACACCCTGGGGGAGAGACACAGGAGAGGGAAGATGGAAACCTGCGACTCAAGGCGACCGCCACCACATTGACTACCCCCCGGATATGCTGAGTCGCGAGAGCCAGAAGATGACGCTCCGCCCAACCTGCAATCGCACAAGCCACCAAATTCAAGGAAGGGCTGCGAGTACTGCCCTGGTGGTTGATGTAAGCCACAGTCACGGTGTAGTCCGACCTCACCAGGACATTGCACCCCAGCAGACGGGAATGGAAGAACGAAGAGCCCTGGCCACAGCAGACAGTTCCCTCCAAAAGGACGAGCGACGGGACTCCACCCGGAGCCAGCGAGCCTGAACAGACCACTGTCCCAACGTGGCCCCCCAACCGGCCGCACTGGCATCCGTCGTCAACACCAAAGGGGGCGGCAGGTGAATCCACATCCCCTTCGAGAGATTCGCGGAATCCAGCCACCACTGGAGAACCGACACCACCCCCAAGGACACAGGCACAGACAGAGCATAGTCCTGAACTGGAAACGGCACCCAACGCTGAACATGCCACAGCAGAGGCCGCAGATGAACCCTGGCCCAGGGCACCGTGAAGACAGCAGCGGCCATATGACCCTGAACCTCGAGCCACTGAAGAAGGGGGGCCGTAGCCTGGGACAACAAGATCCGCAACAGGGACTGAAGACGCCGAATCCGAGAATCCGGCAGGAACACGTAGCCCAGGACGGAGTCGAAGATGGCCCCAATGAAAGACCGTCGAGTGGCAGGAAGAAGCTGGCACTTTGGAAAGTTCACCAGAAAACCATGACTTTCTAGCGTACGGATGGTCAATGAAAGGCGCTGAGACACGACCTCTGGGGAGGGAGCCTGGAGCAGCCAATCGTCCAGGTAGGGGAACACAGACACCCCCCAGAGGTGAAGAAGGGCCACCAAAGGAGCAACCACCTTGGTGAACACTCGGGGAGCGGACCGGAGACCAAACGGAAGGACACAGAACTGCCAACGATGACCCTCCAGGCAGAAACGCAGGAACATCTGATCCTCCCGGGCCACCGGCACATGAAGGTAGGCGTCCTGGAGATCCAGAGTAGTAAACACCCATCCGGCCTGAATCAGCGGGACCACTCGCTGCAAGGACTCCATCTTGAACGGGATCTTCTTCACAAATAGGTGCAGACTCCGGAGATTGATGACAAGCCGGAACCCCCCCGTGACTTTCGGCACCATGAAAACAATCGAATAGGTCCCCAGACCCCACTCCAACCAGGGAACGGGAACAATAGCGTTCTTGAAAAACAGGGCCTGAACACCGTCCCTCAAGGATTGGCGACGGGAGTGGCACAAGGGAGTCGGAGTCCGCACTACACCCGAGGGAGGCAGAAACTCGATCCGATACCCCCGGTCCAGGACATCCAGCACCCACTGATCCGAGGTTGACAGACGCCAGGCTGGAAGGAACAACCTCAATCTCCCACCAACCACGGGCGTCACTCCAGTGGGATCCACGAACGGAGGGGCATAGTCAGGAACGCTGCGGCCCAGGACCCGAGGAGGCTTCTTCTGGAACATCCGAGGGAAACCACGACCAGCTCCACGAGAACCTTTAAAGGAGGATTGCTGAAACCGGGAAGGTTGACGAAAAGACTTGGCCTGCGAAGAGGAAAAATCTGTACGGGAAGGTTGCCTCCGGAAGGAAAAGGAATGAGTTTGTTCTGTAAACACTCTATGCAGTTTGTCTTCCAAGGCATCCCCAAAGAGACGAGGGTCAGCAAAAGGTAAACGTAAGGCCATGGAACTCTGGGCGGCATCAGTATTCCAACCTTTCAACAACAGATTCCTACGAGCCGCGATAGAGGAACCACAAGACAGAGCAGAAGCACGTACGGAATCAAAGGCAATATCCGACAGGAACTCAGCCTGACGTTCCATCGATTCCAGTAAATCCGGACAGCAACCACCCTCCTGCATAGTCGAGAACAAAGCCACATAAGCACCGTAAATACCTGCACGGACGGCAAGGTGAGAACCAGCATAGGAGTTGCGCAAAGCAGTGTCAATCTTTTTATCCACACCATCGCGAAGAATGTTATCATCAGCCATGGAGGGACGACCAACCAAACCAGCGACAAAGGAGTCCACACGCACAGACTCAGGAAAAGACTCCTCCATGTCCAGCAAAGGGTAGAGCTTCGACATGAAGCGCGGCAACATAATATGATCAGGGTCTTACCACTCATTCAAGAGTACATCCATCACAAATGGATGTACAGGAAGCGAAGACGTAACAGGCTTCCTAAATTGCGGTAGAACTGTATCCGAAGAAGTACTGGCCACAGCGTCATCTGGGAACCCCTTGTTCATACGCACATGAGAAAGTAAGTCCGGCAACAGTTCCCTGGAGACATACTTTCCCTTTAGATCCACCGCACTCAAAGAAGCATCATCAGAGGATCCCCAAGAGGAAATGACAGAGTAAAGGGCCGCGTACCCACCAGAACGACCCCCAGCAGACTTCATGGAGGACTTCAGGTCAGAAAAGGTCTCCAAAATAAGACGCTTCAAACGGTCATCATCCAGCTTGGGACGCTACCCAGGGGGTACAGGATCCCCACTGTCCTGAAGAGAAGAGGAAGAAGACACAGGAGACACATGTCTCCTCTTCCTATGATGCTTCCCCATCAAAAAGCAGCAGCGAGCGAAGGAGCAAGTAGAACAATACAGCAAGTCTGACACGGAGCAGTGAAGCAGAGAACTGACAACCCACCTCCATTATTAAAGAAAAGGAACCGTGAAAAACCCCGCCCCCAATCGAGGCAAAAAGTGGGTGTGGCTTAAGACAGTACCTGAAAACAAGGCAGCGCGCGGCCGCCGAAGGCAGAGAGAAGCAGCAGCGCAACCGGAGCCCACCCGGGTGCCGCGACCAACCCGGAAAAGGAAGGAGCACTCGGCCCCCAACCCGAGCGCTCCAAGGTCCGACAACAGCAGCGCAACCGGAGCCCACCCGGGCGCTGTCAAGACCGCCGCAGAATGAAGGAGCACTCGGCCCCCAACCCGAGTGCACCAAAAACAGGAAACGGAGCGCCCGGACCCCACCCCGGGCGCTCCAACCGGAAGGCGGAATTACAAAAACAGACGGAGCGCCCGGCCTCGCAAACCGGGCGCTCCATCATGACTGCCCCGTCTGACAGCAATGGCAAAGAGCACACCGGGTGCCCCATCCAGGATGCATACGGAGTGCCCGGACCCCAAACCGGGCGCTCCGCAACTGAGAGACAGACGGAGAAGCGGAGCACACGGTGCAACCCGAGAGCACCCTAGCGAACCCTAGGGAGTGCCTGGAACCGCCACTCGGACGCTCCCTCAAGGCATCCACAGCCAGAGCCCCCAAATCCACCAAGGCAGGGGAAAACTCACGTGACCAGCAACCGGAACAGCACGAACAGGAACCCAGGAAGCCAGTACAGCCCAGCAGGACCAGCAGCCAGGAGCCTGTAGAGTCCAGGAAGCCCAGCAGCCCGACTCAACGAAGTCCCACGGAGGTCCAGCAGCGCCCCCAAAGCCCAGCAGAGGAGGACACCACAAGACAACACGAAGCAGGTAAGTGCCCGGCACCTACCCCAGCGTCCCCGTCAGGTCCACTGACAGGAAACAAAACAGGATGTGCTTTTGGTTGGCTGGGTTCTTATAGCCCCTGACGGGAGGGTGGGTGGAGCCTAAAAAAAGCGTTTCCTGTTTTGTTTCCTGTCTTGTGGAATACCTCATTAGTGATGACTGGGTCGAGGACGAGGGACGTAGAGGTAATGGGTGATTTTCAGCGCTTTATAAATTCTGATTGATAGATTGACTGCTACAACTTCCTGTACATTCCACTAGAGCGAGTCCACATAGCACCTCACTGTGATCTCAGTGCTACAAATGCAGGGCAGTTATATACCCTGACTGTGGCACCTGCAAAGCCAGGACAACTCAGTCCGCTTGTGTTGATCATTCCAGACATGGCTGATATGTTAAGTGTTTTTTTGCGTGAGTTTATAGGCTTTTCTAAGAAGGGTGAGACAAATGACAAGCACACAGGGGAAGATCTACAGTGAGAAAAGCGGTGGTAGAGAGTGGAATATGTGGTGAATAATGAGGGTGGGAACAGAGGGAAACCGCCTGACAACTGTCAACAAACACAATGAATATAAATAGCAACAAGAGGTTCCAGTGTATGTTTAAACTTCACTGCTTTACATTTCAGCATTAATTTGTTAGTAGCTACCTTGAGAAGATGATGAGGTGTGGGCGACATTCGATGACATTACATACCTTAGGACACTGCTTAATTTATTAAACAAAGCGGCATATTAACAAAGAAACGGCGTTAAAATTATTATTAAGAATGTTTTGAGACCACAATTGCGGTCGCAAAACACTCACAGTTTACCTCTTTAAGAGGGTGGTAAACCATTCACAAATGGGAAGGTGCCCAAACATGTTTTCAGAGCAGGCAGTGGTCCCAGAGACCTCTACCTGCCCTTAAAAAATGAAACACAAATGTTTCCTTTTTTGTTTTTTTAAATGCATCCCATTTTCTTTTAAGAGAAACGGGCTGCATTTAAAAAAATGCTTTACTTAAAAGCAGTCCCAGACATGGAGGTCTGCTGACCCCTGCTGACAGCCTCATTAATATGAATGAGGCATGCAATTTGCGACCCGACTGGGAATCGCAAACCATGTCTCAGACACTGTTGTACATTGGAAATTGCGACTCGCAATTTGGCGCAATTTGCGAGTCGCAATTTCCAATGGTCAAACATCTGAAGGCACACACATACACACCCAAAACACAAGTGTGTATGTATATATTGCTATTGAACAGAATCATGAACATATGATTTCTGGGCTGAAAATGACTACGTTTCGTGGCACATGTGAGTTTAAATACCAAGGGCCTCATTTATGAAAAGTACTTACTGTACGGGGCTCCATGTCGCAAGGAGTGACAGATGCATCAGGAATCCTGACGTATCTGTCCCCGCAAAACTCATGCATTGCTGGAGTTGTGTGGTAAGCATGATGCAACTCCAGCAATGCATGCGGGTGGTCTATACACATTGCACTGCATCACCCTTACACCTGCTATGAGGCAAGCATAAGATTTTGATGCAACGTCGTCCTAGAAGTAGCGCAGTGAAATCTTATAGATTTCACTGCCCCACTTCTACGAGGCTTTCTTGTGGGGGAACGCCCACCCTGCAAACATTATACCTGACGCAGGTATAATGTGTCACAGGGGTTTACAAGGTGACACATATGCCTCGATGCGTCACTTTTAAACATGGCGCAACGTGGCACATTGTTTACGCTGCCGCTGCATCACGAAAAGTGATGCAACGGCAGCACAAAAGTGTTCATAAGTTCTCATAAATAAGCCCCTTATGTATTCTCTTTAAGTTTATAAGAAATGTCAGTGGGTTTTTGCCTGTTGTAGATGTAAGTTAAAATTCTCACACTGCCTACTCCACATTCCTTCCTTCAAAGATGTATACGTTAGGTACAATTTATGTGTTTAATGACAACACTTTG
Organism: Triturus cristatus; assembly: GCF_964204655.1. Taxonomy (NCBI): domain Eukaryota; kingdom Metazoa; phylum Chordata; class Amphibia; order Caudata; family Salamandridae; genus Triturus; species Triturus cristatus. Next base: position 1,088,941,850 of record NC_140594.1, on the reverse strand, counting down.
TATCAGTACCTTCAAGAGCTTGATTTCTTGTGCTAAAAATGTCCATCACTATTCTGGCACTGCAATGAGTTGCTGTGAGCTACCCAATATTGAGGTGGAACTCAATATAAATAAACTTAAGAGGCGCCACCAGGGGCCATATTACAAATATGGTGCATGTTCCTTGATTGCGCGGGGTGCACTTTTTATAATGTGCGGCTGGCGCAATCAAGAAAAATGTGCTGTATTAGGGAGAATGTGGTGCCCCAGGGCCAGCCGTGAAGTCCCGCTGCCCTGGAGTAGCACATTCAAGTGAAAAACAGAGCAACTGCTTTGAAACTGCTTCGTGTTTTCACAGTGCAGGCGGCAACCCGCCTGCAATTTTGGGGGGGATTAGAGATCTCTTTGCAGACGGGTGCAGTGAACGACTGCACCCACCTGCAATGGGATGCCTGGGGGGTCCATGGGACCCCTTTCCCCTTCCAGAGGGCTGTATTCAGGGGGCGCACAGACAGTGTGCATCTTTTAGGTGGCGCATTGTCAGTGCGCCTCCTGAGAGCTTCTTTACCTCCGCGCCTGTAATAGGGAGCGTGCGCAAAGGCAAAGGGATTCTCACATTTGCATGGGACACGCCCTCATGCAAATGAGGGAATGCCCCTCTGAAGGTAGAGTTGGTGTTTTATGTGTGTCATGGCTATCGGCATTACAAAAAGGACCGCACAAGCATATGCAGCCCCTTCTGTAATATCAAAGTGCCCCAGGGGCTTGCAAAGTTGGCGCTTATGCCTGTTGCACCCCCGGGGCACTTTCATAATACAGCCCCAGGTCTCATTATTACATAGCAGTTTCAAAGGGCTTCAGTCTGTCGACAAGACACTCCCTTCCACACTCTTTCCCCTAAACATACAATGGTTATGGGCATCAGCGCACCATAGGGTGTGTCATAGCCCAGCAGGGAGTTAGAGCAGCTTATGTGATGGTCTTCATGTTGGAAGACATGAAAGTTTTACAATCTATGGCCCTCTGTACCAAGCTTATGCAAGTTGTGCTCTGTACTGAAACAGGGTCCGAAGATTTTCTAGCGACAGGGTGGTCCGTGTATGTGCATGGTGCCAATCATTCATTGCTGGTGCATTTAAAGTATATTGGGACTCGAGCCCAGGATTAGGGGCAGGAAGATAATATTTGGTATTGAAGGCCCTGGGCCCCAGTCCTCTCAGGGACCAGAAAGCCTTTTGCAAACCTCTCATGCACTGTTGAGGACATCTCTTATCCTCTATATCAAGTAAACACAGACCTCTCTATTGTGGCTGACCTTACTTCACGAGCTCAAAAGGAGCAAGGCCTTGTCGGACTACAGATGTGGGCATTGTGGTCTGAGTCTTGGGATAAATTCTCACCTCCAGCAGCTCGAGGAAAGTTGCATTCCCTCATCTATTGCATATTCCATTGTCTACACTGCATTTGCTGCCATGAGCAGGCAGGGAGGTGGCCAATTGGCAGGGTCATCTTTTGGGTGAAAGGATGAAAGAGGTCATTATATCCCAGCTGTGCTTTCACCATTAACTTGGCCTGCAGAAAGTTGCTTTTGGCTATATGTGTCTTTCTATTCTGGTCACCTGGCACCTAATTTACTTTGGTATGGCGCGTGTGTTAGAAATGGCGATTTCTGGTTGGCTAGGGCTTGCGCCAACGCCAGGCAGAAACCACCATTCTAGTCAGGGCTGGGGAGTTACACGCCAAAGATAACCCCTGCTCACCCCCCCTTGGTAGCTTGGCACAAGCAGTCAGGCTTATCCCGGAGGCGATGTGTAAAGCGTTTGCGCGCGCACCCAGCAACAACACCCAAGGCCCACTGTTAGAAATGGGATTTCTGGTTGGCTAAGGCTTGCGCCAAAGTCAGGCAGAAACCACCACTCTAGTCAGGGCAAGGAAGTTACACGCCAAAGATAACCCCTGCTCACCCCCTTGGTAGCTTGGCACAAGCAGACAGGCCTATCCCGGAGGCAATGTGTAAAGCGTTTGCGCGCGCACCCAGCAACAACACCCAAGGCCCACCACAAAAGAAACTCCACACAAGGTATTCTATAAAAATAGCCTTTGTATTATAGCAAAACACATTAGATAATAAATATACTCTTTACAGGGTGTCACTGGTACGGGTAGAATTTACAAGGGATATGTACAAGACAGGGCCACCCGGACCACTGTCAGGAATAAGCACTTTTTGGACATAGCACGTTTTGTAGAACTAGTACTTTGCAGGAATTAATACTTGGTAGAAATAATACTTTTAGAACATAGCACATATAATCACTGTATCACCAATTAGAAGTCATAGCGCACAACCAGTAACCACTGGTAACAGGTAATTGCCACCTACGCAACCCTAACCACTTTAGGAGAATCTCACGCAGGGAACCAGTACCACTATGCTAGGTAACACAACCTCCTAGGGATAAAAATACATCTAGAGGGGTACACAAAGCATGGTATAAATCACATTAGGAAGGCATCAAGCATCACAGCAATGCACAGGCGCAAAAGCGCATAAGTAACAATGATCAGGAAAAGTTCCTTCTTTAGGAGATAGTTCCTTAGCAACCACATTAAATATTCTTCTGAACACAGTTCGTTGGCAACAATGTGACCCCCACGGGAGTCACACGACGTCGAGTCTACGATATTCCCAAGGTTCGGCGTCGACCGCGAGGAGTGCTACGTCGAGCCTGGAGTTACAACAGACCCCATAAACACAGTACCTTTGGAAATGAAGAAACGATGATCCACGGCGTCGAGAGGTCGGCGTCGAGGTCGGCGTCGATCGTGCCTCGGAGTCGGGTCGATCTGCAGCGGCGTCGAGAGATGTCGGGCCGGAGCAGCGCTCACAGCGTCGAGAAAGGCGTCGAGTCGATGCGATCAGCAGCGGCGTCGAGACGGGGTCGCTTGGAGCCGGGGCCGATACCCACTGCTCACTGGCGTCGATACCGGCGTCAAGATGGGGCACTTGGAGCCGGGGCCGATACCCACTGCTCACTGGCATTGCTGCTGGCGTCGATCGGGCCCGGCGGCCGGCGTCGAAGGCTCAGAACACTGGGGCCGTTACCCACGATGTCGAGCTGGATTTGGCGGCGTCCGGCGACGTCGAGACTGCAGATTTTCCCTTGGGTACTGGAGACAACACTTTCCAGCAACCAGCAATTCAGTAGAGGGTGAAGTCCTTTGGCCCTGTGACTTCAACAGGAGGCTGGCACTCTTCCAGCCCTTGGAGATTTTCTTAGCAAGATTGAGAGTACACACACAGTTCCTCTCTCCTGGTCCCTAGGCAAAAATAAAGAAGCAGCTTTCAGGTTCCTCCACAGCAAAACAGCACTCTGGCAGAAAGGGGAGGCAAGTCCTTAGATCAGCAGGCTTCTTGTCCTTGGTACAGGTTTCTTTGTCAGAAGGGATCTCAAGAAAAGCAAAAGGTCCTAAAAGTCCTGGAGGTATCAGAGGGGCAAAACAGCCCCCAGCAAAGGCAGAAGGGTCCCAAGAGGTCCTGGGCATAAAGACGTGGAGCAGAAAAAAAAGCTCCCAGCAAAGAAAAGTCCTCCAGGCAAACAGGGGCAGGGCAGGGCCCAGGGAGGCAAGCCTTCCCCTGAGCCCCAGCAGCAGCACGCCCCTGGTAGATTCAAGTCCAGGACAAGAACACGAACAAGAACATTTTCATGGGGTCACAGCCCCTCTTTTATACACCGAATCCCTTTGTCTCAAGGGTGCAGGGAAGGGGCGAACCAGATCCAACTGGTTCCTGAGCACTTTGTTTTGCTCAGCCCCTCTCCCTATTCACAGAACAGGCCAGAGTCATCAGTCGCACCACAGGGGGCGGAGCCATCATTGTGTGGGGAAAACCCAGCCCTATTCAGGACCCAGGTGTACTCCTCCCACCCATCTAGCTGCTGATCTCTCCATTCACCACTGGGCGACTCCTCCTGACTGGGGATTCCCTAGCCCGTCACATGACCTCACTCAGCCAATCACGCGACAGGCACACATTTTACACTGCACACCGAAGTGCCCACTTCTAGAAGTGGCACTTCCATACTAGGTACATGCACGCCGCACACATCATCGCGCAGCATTCAATCACACGAGTCCGCACATACCAAACTCGGGCCTGCACACCCCACGCATCAGGAACTACTAGGGACACATACATTCCCCATGCATTCTATGGGAGGGCAGGCCTATCTCACCACATGCACTCAGAGCGCGCACGCACTTTACCCTGGGACACAGGGAAAGTGCGCAGAAACCAAAAATCACCACACCAAGTCACCAATAAAAAGCAAAAAAAGTTCAGGGGTGAACCTGCCAGAAGGGCCAAGTCCAACACCCACCACAAAAGAAACTCCACACAAGGTTATATATGAAAATAGCCTTTGTATTATACCAAAACACATTAGATAATATACACACAATTTACACTGTGCCAACTGGCACTGGGCAGAATTTTACAAGGGACTATTTACATGGGACAGGGCCACATGGACCACTGTCAGAATCAGCACAAATCACCAATTTGTACATATAGGACATATACTAACTGTAACACAAATTAGCACGGTAGAGCACAACCAGTAGCTACTGGCGCAATAATGACCTCAGCGTCATCACACTAGCATCAGGTATAAAACCTATCCTGCATCCATCACAGGGGCATAAACACATTCATGCAATTTCTCATCAGTCTAACGCATTAGACCTAACCACCTAAGTATACCTACACTAGGGGCGTATATCGCACAGGGAAGTACAATCTCCCTAACACCAACCTAAACAGGTAAAACAACCTCCTAGGCAGAAATGACCACATTTAGAGGTATAAAACACAGGGTGCGCAAAACATGCTATACACAGTACATTTCCTAGCACCCAATCACATTATCATGAATCACAAAGACACCTCAATCACATTAGGGTCCAGGTCGCACCAGAACCTAAACGTAGCAGCTGCCCACTACTTGCTGGGCAGCTGGGGACAAGAACAGGGCCTAAATGCTGCAGCTGGCACTAAGTGCTGCGCAGCTGGGGGAGTAAAATGAGGGATGGAAATAAGGTCCAAAACGTTGGAGCCACCTAGGCTCTAAAAACAACATGCCCCCCAGTACTGTGGAGTGCATTGGCGCTTTTAACATGAAATATGGTCCCCAAACGTTGGAGCCATCGGGCTCTGAAAATAACCATGTCCCCTGGAGTACACTGGCTCCTGACAGTCATATGCGCCAACCGTTGGAGCCATCTAGGCTCGGAGAACAAACTTGCACACATGTTGGAGCCACCCAGGGCTCTGAAATAACTAACCGACTTGCCCCATCGCTAGAGCCACACGGGGCTCTTTAAAATTACTATGCGCCAAACTGCTGGAGCCACCAGGGCTCTGAAAGGCAGCATGCCCCTCACACGTGGCAGGCATGGGCACCACGGGCCGGTGGTGCAGCGGGAAGACATGCAGCTATGGGCATGGGCACCTCTGTGCCCTTACTTTGGAGCCCTCTAGGCTCTAAACAAAGATAGGCAAACCGGTAGAGCGCGCTGGATCGGGGGATCACTTTAGGCCCACGCTCTGGCGCCCTCCCTCCCCTCCCGGCAGCTCTTCTCACCGGGCTGCTCTCCGGAGGCGGCGGGGAGATGCGGACTCTTCTTTGCGGTCTGCCGGGGGTCTCCATTTCTCACTGGAGCCTCGGCGGGCTTCAGCAGTGCGGCGGGCGGGGCTCTCTCCCTCTCGAGAGCCTCGCATGCAGCGGCTGCATTTCTCTGTGGCGCGGGACTTCCCTGCACTCCTGGGAGCCCCGCACCGCTATCGTCAGCCTCGGTCGCCGGCTCCTCTCACTGGCGGGGCTTCCCTCCCATGGGAATGGCGGCACTTCCGCTTCCGTCCTGCGGCCCCGCCCACAACCAGGCGGGACGCGGACTCAGCGGCAATTGTTGAATGCGGCTCGGGCCGCAGCGGTGAAACGAGGGGTGGGCACACGCATTGGGAATAAAAGCACTCGGCACACCACAGCGGGGTGGGCACCCGCAAACAGCGAAAAAGTGCGGGGTGGGCACCCGCAACCCGAAACAGCGAGGAGGCGGGGTGGGCACCCGCGAGGGCTCACATTAGCGGGATGGCCTCCCGCAAGGCCGTCACGTGAACCGAAGACGCAGGGTAGGCACCTGCGCACCTAAGCAACAAAATAAGCGGGGTGGGCTCCCGCAAGGCCGGCATCGCGGGGGGAATCCCTACGTTGGGGATTCCCTCTTTCTCCTCCTGCAGCGCAGCGCTGCCAAGACCCACATGTTCCTCCTTCTTGGGGGAAAAGATAGCGCTTCCCAGGCGCTAGGTCAACAGAAAGTCCTGGAGGCATCAAGGGGGCAATGTAGGGCCCAGGGGCCAGCACACAGGGCCCTCCAGCAGGGAGGCAGCCCCCATGGCGGTCCCTCCTGGGCCCCACAAGCAGCAAGCCCCCTCCTGTCAGGATCCAAAGCAGAACAAGCAATAGAGTGCTCACCAGGCGCTAGAAGTAAAGTCCTTGCAGTCCATCAGGCATCCAGGGCCTGGGCAGGGCCCAGGGAGGCAAGCCTTCCCCTGGGCCCCAGCAGCAGCACGCCCCTGGTAGATTCAAGTCAGAACAAGAACATTTTACATGGGGTCACAGCCCCTTTTTATACACCGATCACCTTTGTTTCAAGGTGCAGGGAAGGGGCGAACCAGATACAACTGGTTCTTGAGCACTTTGTTTTGCTCAGCCCCTCTCCCTATTCAGAGAACAGGCCAGGGTCATCAGTTGCACCACAGGGGGCGGAGCCAGCATTGTGTGGGGAAAGCCCAGCTCTATTCAGGTCCCAGGTATACTCCTCCCACTCATCAACATGCAGCTCTCTCCACCCACCACTGGGGCAGACCCATCCTGACTCCTGGGGCCAGGCACACCAGCCAATCACACGCCAGGCAGTCACTGCACATTTATGCCAGCGTCTAGAAGTGGCACTTCTACACTAGCTACATTGATGCCGCACACATCATCGCGCAGCATTGCATCACACGAGTCTGCACATACCAAACTCGCACCTGCACTCCCCACGCATCAGGAACTACCAGGGACACATACATTCCCCCATGCATTCCTATGGGAGGGCAGGTCAGTCTCACCAAACCATACCCAGAGCGCACGCGCTTTCCACTGGGACACAGTGTGAAAGCGCCTAGAGGCCTAAAACCACTAGTACAACACAGGAAAAAGGCTAGGATACTGCAAAAAGTTCTAGGGGTGAACTTGCCAGAAGGGCCAAGTCCAACAGCGTGAAATAGGGAAGTATTATGCAGAAAGAAAACTCACTCCAATCGTTTAGCCAGTGGGGTTCACATTTCCTAAATGAAGAGGCATGTTCCACTCATTTTAGTATGCATGGATGTGTGCATGGATGAGACCTTTATAGAGTAAAAATAGCAAAAACTGCTACAGAGGAGAAATACCAAGACATGACAGAGGTATATAGAGAGGGATGCACTTGGAGAATTGTGAGTGGGTTCCAGACAGGAGCGACAGGAATGCAGGTCAGGATCAAAGTGCAGCGCCTTGAGACCCTCATGGGTGAGTAGCCGCGCTACACAAACCCCTGATTGATTGATTGATTGATTGACTGTCAGTGCGGTGCGACACTTCCGGTACTAAAACAGCAGAGGGCGCTGCATGTCAAGATTGAGGTACCACCACATTTGTAAGTGCCACAGGTGAATATGTAAGTGAATTTGTTTAGAGATAAAGAACATTAGCAGAGGTGTGTAACCGTTCACTTCACTGTAATTATAATTGTATTTATATAGCTCTCACTACCACTGACGAGGTGTCAAAGTGCAATTTGACGAGTAGCACGCTACTCCGGAACCCAAAAAAGTTTAGCAGTAGATTAGTATAGGGAAATATGAGTTAATTTGAGTGGTGGACATGTAAGTCTTTTGGTTGGATTGAATAGGATAATGGAGGGACAGAAGAGGGAAGAGGAGTTGCAAACTAGTATTGAGATGTACAAGCAGAGTTATGTGTAATTATCAGTGCAAGAGTTACAAGGTGTGCTGGTGGGCATGATAGATAGATAGCCTACTACAAGAGCTACCAAATATGCCCAAAAGGAGCCTGAGTATACTCATTTATTAAGAACAATGGTCTACTAGGGACAGATCTCAAAGTTCATTATTACTGGCAAGGCATCACAGACGGTTGCTTGGTGTCCACTGTGCGCACACATAACAAATAACCATGATAGGGGCATATTATCAAGCAGCAGCGATAATTATCGCTGGCCGCTCTTAGCGTGAGGATTTTTATCGCCGGCTATCACTGGAAATTATCGCCATGCTAACGCTGTATTAACAACGCATAGCACAATGGAGATAATTATTCCAGCGATAGCGGTGTTTTCCATGGAACATCGCTGGTTTTCCAGCGATGTTCCATGGAAAACGGCGATATCCTTGATGATAGGGCCTGTGGTCTTAGCCACACAATCCACCCCCCATGTTAGGTATGCCTTAGTCAGAATTTAACAGACATTAAATTCCTGATTTAAGGCATACTTAACGCGATTTCAAATATCGCTACCCCTCGTTGATAATATCGCGAAGCTGCCCTCGCGATATTATCCCGTTTTCACAGCCACGCCTCCTTTGCATCTCATTATCGATGGGAGGTGGGGCGGGGCGCTAAGTCAAGGAATCACGCGCAATAAAATTATCGCCGCTTTTCGCCTGAAAACGGACACTAAAGCGGTGATAATTTTATCGCGGTCCCTTGATTATATACCCCAATAGTGACTAAATGTGTGTATATATAAAACAAACAAGCAAACTCACAAATTTGAGCTAGCAGTGACTTTAAATCTGTTTTCACAGCATCTATTCCAGTTAATGTAAGTGGGATGCAGTCTGTTTTTTGCAGTGTCAATGATGTTTTGAACCTATCTGCATATGTAAGAGCATCATCAGAACTGGGACACCTGGAAAAAGCCAAATATAAGAAAGTTACTAATTAAAAAACATAAAAGAAGTAGTGAGGCTAATCCCAACAACTTCATCTAATTGTACCTACATCAAAGAGCAGAAAATCATTCTTTCAATTAACCACACCAACAACAAAAGTTAAAAGTGCTGCAGAAATGCCATGCTCCCAGGTGGACAAATGGGCTACTCACTGGATCACTGAAGAAGTAAGGGCCACTCTAAAAAGAATAGGATGTAATCATTACTTAATGAATCACTGAGCTAAAAATTCAATGGGGTATTTAAATTCTGCTAACAGCAAACAAAAATTAGTCAGTTAAGGTAAAAACTATTTCAGGGAGGTGAAGTTGCTAGGGAACAATCAGGTATATCACTTAGCTGAAATCTTTGAACAAGGTGCAGTTTCAGGCTAATAAATGCAAAAGTATCTGTAATCATCAGTGCAGAAATCCAAAGAGTGTGCCAGGCAGCTCACCACTGAGTACAACAGGAGGCCGGCGTGGCCCAAGTCGACTGAAGCACTAAAGTAGCTAAAGACACAGCAAGGCCTGAGGAAGGTTACTGCTGTGGCAAGCAATACAGTGTTTAGGGCAGATCAAGAGTGAAGGTGTGCAATCGGATATTGCTGCTGAAAAAGAGTGCAAATACTCTGCATTGCAGCATCCCTGTCAGGTGGAAAAGGCTGTTGGCGCAAGCAGCACATTTAGTTCATTTAAACAGGCCACCCTAAGCAGTGCTTAATTTGTAAAATATGAAGTGCCAGGGCTCTGAACAGGAGGCCACTGCAGCTTGCACCACCCATCGCCCCTGCCATCTCTGCCAAAACAACTACAAACCATGTCTATCACATGTGAATGCGACAGTTCAGATTATTCCAGGTCCCCAAAGCTAAAGGAATGGCTGGGGAGGCAGGTATTAGTAATTTTTTTAATGTATATTGATTTTCTAAACACTGTTATACTGCTAATCTCTAAATTACATGAGCAGCGCCACCTTGTGGCAAACTGCCCTAAGGGTGGTCTTGAAAATTAGGTGCCGGTGCCGAGCACCGGATACCAATTAAGTGCCGGTGCTCAGCACCGGAAAGCTCCGGCCCAAATTAAGCACTGACCCCAAGGAGGTGAACAATATAGAGAGAGTGTGCAAACACAGTAAAAGCTAGTTAGATCTGATATATTTGAAGTGGTATTCCCCCAGACCTTTTGCCCTCACTCCCCTGTTTTTGCTGAAACCGTCTTTGTTGACATTAGGACTCTGAGCACTTAACGCATGTGCACTCTCACTTAGACATGGTCAAATTGGACTTCACCCAATTGGTAGATTTAATTTACTTAAAGGTCCCTAGTAAAAGGTACTACATGTACCCAGGGCCTATAAATGAATTGTTGCTAGTGAGGTGCTGCCCTTATTGTGCCACTCAGTAAAGTAGCATTGTAAAATAAGCCTCAAGCCTGTTATTGCAGCCTGTAGTGCAGTTTTAAGCAATCACTTTGACCTAACAAAATAAACCCTTTGCCTGGCCTAAACCTTTATTTTTGTATGTCCCCACTAAGGTAGTCAGCTCATAAGGAAGAGTGCATGGTATTTAAAAAGTAGTGCATGTGTATTTAAGTTCTGCATGTCCTGACAGTGAAAAACTCTTAAAGTCTTTTTTCAATGTAGCCGGGCTGTCTTTCACATAGACTAACCCTGGGTTACCTTATTACACGTAATAGGTGATAACGTCAGATTGGGAACAAATAGAGAAATGCTTCTTCCACTAATTTCAATTGTAATTTAATTCCCTCTTTCATGGTGAAGGTGGATTTTAAGTTACTTTTCTGAAAATGCCAATTTTCAAAAGGTAGACATTTTCAGCCTATGCCAAATGTGCCTTCCTGTCAGTGTCCAGTCACATGACTGTAGTAGTTCTCCTGTGACATGTTGTGTATTCCTGCCTTTTTGTGTGAAATTACTTGTTAAATGATGGTCGCCTTACAATGCTGAAACTGTTCCTATTGACTCGAAGATAGCAAATACTATGGTGCCTCATACTTCCCTATAATTAATCAAGCAACATGGCATTGAATATTCACAAGAGTTTTAATAACTGAGACTGGATTGTTGCATTCAAATCATTGCTTGCATGCCAAAACGAATAGGTTATTTTGATGTGATACCCAATTATCTGTTGTAATGCACACAATGCAACCTGGAGATACTGTAATATTTGTAAATGTATATGTTGTTGTTTGTAGTGAGGAGTCTTGTGTGCAAGTGGTAAAACCTAACAAAAGCATATACATAGACTATTTGCGCTGTTATCAGTCCAGATATCATTAGAAGCACATTACATTCTTTACACATTGTGCGGTTTCTCTTCCCTGAATCACGAATATACTCAAAGTGAAAGAAGATCTATGGAAGGATGTTGGCATCTAGACTCGTGCTTGTTAGTTTTGCAGGTAAATACTCTGGTGGGTCTGTCCTAGAGTTTTTGGACCACTGTTTGTAATACACAATTTTTTTATATTTAAAGTTACAATATCCCAATTTAAATGTTGCAGAGTGACTAGAGTATATGTCTTGATGAAAGTCTTTTTTGAAGAAAATAACAGGCCGAAACATGTTGACCCCTCACACATATCCAAACTAAAGCTATTTTACCTAATTGTTTTTAATCCTACCTTTGGGGTCCTAATGGCAGTCCAAGGAAATGCATAACAACATTTTTGACTAACTGGACCTTGTTGCAGCACCCTGGTTCCAGAAGGTACATTGCAACCAAGAGTATGCAAAATTGCATAATTTTTTCTTAAAATTATGCAAAACGGCACCAATATAATGCATACATTATTCAAGATGCACTTTGGAGTATCTTGAATGAAAAATGAACACGATTGCACGCCTCATATTCAAAAGTTACTCAAGATGCTTGCAAGGGGTCTCATTCACAGAGAGAATCTCTCACACAAGACATTTTCTGCACAAACCTACCCCACAGGGACATTTTTTTTCTTGAGCTGGCATGATTTGTGAAAATGTTCACAATTTACATAATGCGAAATTCTGGAAACTACACTAATTACATGAGGGTAACGAAAGATTTCACTCAGGTCAATCTACAGCAAAGCAGCATGCTTTGAATGGACACACGTTATCCTGGTTGCTTATCTATTAACTGCCTGTATTCCTGGTGTCAAAACCCTCGCATGTGGTAGTGCTGCTCAAGCAAAGAGGGATGCCATGGTTCTGCTTTACAATATATACTCCAGTCCTATTTTCAGTATGCATAAGGGATTATTTCTTAGGAAGCAAAGAAAACTTCCATGCTCCGTCAACTCAATTTAATAAAAAAAATAACAAATTCCGTTTTTAATGCATTCTAGGAGAAGCTCCTCCATTTGAGTGGAGAAGCCTCGCCCCACAAGCCACAGAGCTGAAAAATAAAATGGTAATAAGGTTTAATTATTATTGTTTTATTTTTCAGCAACCCATCCTGAACTAAGTGTTAGGATGGGGCGGTCCAGCACTGCTGTGTGGCAGCAGCAGGGAGCTGTGCACTTTAAAATGCGCGTGTCTCTTTGACCTGCTGTTGTGGGACGACCAGCCAGACCTGCGCATTTTAAAGTTCTCTAACCTAGCTGTCTTAGACAGTTGGGTTATAGAAAGTACAGGCCTTCAGTGCTCTTCGGAGTCCTGGGAGAGCCAGCTCTATCAATCCAATCCTGACACTGCTGTCATGCTGTTAAAGCAGTGCCTGGATTGGGGATATATATATATATATATTCACTTAAAAAACCATAAGTTTCACACATGTTATAGTTAGCTGGACATTTCACTCGTGAAAAACCATTGAAATTCCCCCGTTATAGTTAGTGCAGGCAACTATAACCCACGCGACCGCAATCTTCTGCTGATGACATATGTGTCTTTATGAAGAAAAAAATATTTGTAATATATTTATAGCTAAAATTTAATGGAAGAAGACATGGGCAAATAAGTGTCTAAATACAGTATTAGCATCAGCAGAGGATTGCGGTCGCGTGAGTTATAGTTGCCTGCACTAACTATAACGGGGGAATTTCATTGGTTTTTTACGAGTGAAATGTACAGCTAACTATAACATGTGTGAAACCTATGGTTTTTTCAGTGAATATATATATATATATATATATATATATATTCACTGAAAAAACCATAGGTTTCACACACGTTATAGTTAGGAATTAGCATTTAAAAAACCTTGCAAATTCACTGAAAAAAACATAGGTTTCACACATGTTATAGTTAGCGGAAATTTTACTGATAAAAAACCAATGAAATTCCCCCGTTATAGTTACTGCAGGCAACTATAACTCACGCGACCGCAATCCTCTGCTGATGCTAATACTGTATTTAGACACTTATTTGCCCATGTCTTCTTCCATACATTTTTAGCTATACATATATTACAAATATTTTTTTTTCATAAAGACACATATGTCATCAGCAGAAGATTGCGGTCGCATGAGTTATAGTTGCCTGCAGTAACTATAACGGGGGAATTTCATTGGTTTTTTATCAGTAAAATTTCCGCTAACTATAACATGTGTGAAACCTATGGTTTTTTCAGTGAATTTGCAAGGTTTTTTAAATGCTAATTCCTAACTATAACGTGTGTGAAACCTATGGTTTTTTCAGTGAATTTGTACGGTTTTTTAAATGCTAAGTTACTTTACGCCATTCGTGGCGTGCGCGCCCACTTAACGCAGTTCGTTCTGTGCGCCGCGCGCCCACTTTACACAGTTAGTGCCATGCACGCACGGTGGGCACGCGGTGCGCTATGCGCACCGCGTGCCCACGTTACGCTAGATGGGCCATGTACGTACGATGTGCTTCGCGCACCGTGCGCACATGGAGGACATATGATGCACTTCGTTTTGAAAGGTAATATTTTAATTTTTCGTATATTTTATAAGCCATGCACAAATGGTGCCCTTCGGGCACCATTTGCACACGGGGTGGAGAGAGTGTGGATAATTTTTTTTTTTTTTTTTTTTTTTTAAATTTTAGTTTTTTTCAGCTGTGATAAGCCATGCACAATTGGGGGCCTTCGGCCACCAATTGCACACGGGGTGCAGAGGCTGTGTATATGATGTTTTTTTTTTAAATTATTTTTTACCGTACGCGTACGGTAAGCGTAATCGGCGAAATTACCGAAAAAATAAAAATTCCGTTTTTGGCCTTGGAGGATCTTTGGGGACTCCCTCAACATGCCTATGTGTGTGGGAGCTGTCTAAACAGCCCCTTTACATGTTTTTGGGCTTTAAATTTTAAAAAAAGCTCTCAGTGCGAGAGAGAAAATGGCGGCCGCAGCTTCCTGGTTTCGGCCAATTCGAATGTTTACTAAGATCTAAGAGCCAATCAGAATCGCGCTCGCGCACGCCACCGTACGCGTACGGTAAGCGTACCGTAAGCGCACCGTAAGCTGGCTCAGATATATATATTGATTTAAAGGCTATTTTCTCAGAATCTACTGAACAGATTTACACCAAACCTACAAAAGGCACTTCCTTGACCTGAGGACTACCTCTCTGCCAAATTTCTAGTAATTCTGTTCAGCCGTTCGGGCTGTAGCCCTGTCTAAAGGTCCTATGGAAAAATGCATGGGAAAAACGCGTTTTGGGACCCCCCTTTTATCTCAGCCCCCGCTTGACGAATCCCCCCGAGACTTTCAGGGTAGGAGCGGAGCGTAGCGCCCCACCTATTTTGAAAAATTCGCGAGGATTCGTCAACCGGCGCAAAAGTTATTCAAAATAGAATGTTGCGGATTTCCTATGGAAACGTGGTCCTAACTATAACTACCTACTGGCGACCGCCAGTAGGTAATATATATATATATAGATATATATATATATCATTCCGGTTTCTTTGCTCCTTCTGTTTCCCCTCTCCCCAGGCAGGCAGGTCTTCTGGAATTAAATAATCTGGTGAAACCAAAATTAAATGATCTGGTGAAACCAAAATTAAATGATCTGGTGAAACCAAAATTAAATCATCTGGTGAAGGACTAGCCCTATTGTGGTCGTGGCAATTGTTTTCTTGGGAATACATATATATATATATATATGTACATATATATATTTTTATTATTTTTTTGGGGCGTCCGCCTCACCACCCTTGGTACAAGCCAGCCACCACTGATGCAATCTATTTGACAAACCGAAAATATTATGAAAATATACGACATTCCATAAACTTTTGAACTCCAAATGACAAGGTAAATGTAGGCCATCCACTGACCTTCATTTGCCTCAGGAGAGATCAATAATTCTTGTAAAAAGCTTCACTGATGTTCGGCTGCCTGTGAATCACAACCATTAGTGCTGCTGTGCATTGCACGGTCCATGGTTTTGTGTATGTGTTTTTACTCGCTAGATGGGTGCCAGTGCTCCCATAATAGCAACTGCCTCACCTTGTCTCCGGGAGGTCAGCTACACCGTTCTGATGAATGCCAAAAGTTCACTGCATGCCTGCACGGCGCCATCTTAAAGTAGTAAACCATGTCTTTCAGGGGTGGAAATCCCTGCCTGAAAATAAACTCGCTGATGGGGAAATGACCCGCAGCCGATAGGAAATTACAGGTTTCTTGATATCTGTTTATATAATGTTTTTTATTTGGTACAATTTGTTAGCTATCTCTGCGAATTTCATGAATAATGACGAATGATGTTTTACTTAATCGAGTACAGAATTCATTCTTCATGACTGTGCTGTCACGTTCAGTGCTAGAGCTCCATTGATGAGCCACTGATTAGCTATTTTCTAAATGGCTACTCTGTGTTACCGGGTGGCAAAAGTAATGTACCGCGCAAAGTACTTCTATGAATACAGTAAACTAACGTGGAAATATGGGAGAGATTTCGTGCTAAAGTATGTCTTACAAATTTAGTTGAGGATCTTGCAGAAAACATTTGCTGTAAAGATACATGTTCCCACATGTTTTTTTTAAAAAAAATGTAAACAATTTTCGTTATTTTAAAACATGTATTCAGGTCAGATCTAAGCATACAACATTTGCAATAAACAGTTCACAGAGAGTAGGCAATAGAGATACAATTAAGAGAAGCCAGGAGTTCCAAAAAAGTGCAGGCAGTTGCAGGACAACACCTACAGACTTTGATTAACATTGTTGCATTTATTTTTATGTTATTCATCTATTTATGACAATTTGTGGCTGTGTGTAACTCGCTCTTTTAAATACTGCACTTCTAGTTTTTATAAAATTTTTACGTGTTTGCTTTTTGCTCAGTACTGCCTACCTGCTCATTTCTGACGCCCTTTTTGGTTGCCGCACGCTCCCCGGTCCACCACGGGTTTTCCCGTTTGTTGTGGAGGGAGCAGCGGTAGATTTCACTTCCAGGCTAGAGGTGGGGGAGGCAGACTATAAATTTAAATGTCCACAGCTTCGCGCAGCGGACGCGTGCAGCGGGCGCGCGTGCAGCGGGCGCACCGGCAGCGTGCCAAAGGCAAGCCCGCCTGCGCCCCTCTGCGGCCGGATGGGGCCTGGGGCCACAACCCCTGCTCTAATTTTTAATGCCCAGAGAACTTATTCTCTTAAATCACTACATGTTCTTCGGCCTAGGCCGGGCCCTAACTGCTCACCTCTTGTTCCTGCTACAGCTACTTTGAACTGTTGCTGTTGTGGCTACACCATCATGACACTATCCTAGAGGTATTCCAACTGTAGCAAACATAATATGACGCATCTTTTGGCGAATAAGGATGCTGTTCCCCGAACTGAATTTTTTTTTTTCAGTCTTAACTGTAGGTCACTCCCTAAGCACAAGGGAGATATTCATGACCTCGTGGTAGATTCACAACCTGATGCCATTTTCCTAACGGATACCTGGCTTAATGAGAGCTCAGGACCTATTGCTCTACTTCCTAACCACACGATCCTTGGTAAGAATCGTGCAGATAAAATTGGAGGGGGCATAGCAATAATTTTTAAAACCTCTTATACTTGCAAATGGGAGGACTCATGCTTTAAGGACTGCGAAGCCAGTCTGTTTAAACTTTCACTCTCCCCTAACTTCACCCTTTCAGGGACCCTGATCTATCGCCCGCTGGGACTGGCAGGGGCATGGGCAGCTGCACTCCCAGATCTTATTGCCCCTTTATTATTGGAAGCCACTAATGTTATGATTTTAGGTGATCCTAACTTACATTTTAATGAAGCCACCTGAACTACTAGCTCCACTCTCATTGCTGATTTGGCTGCAATGAATGTCTCTCTACACAATTCAGGTCCCACCCATAAGGCAGGACACTTATTAGACCCCATTTGCTCCAACTTAACCACTATCTGTGCCAGACTGCCATCCCTATTCCTTGGTCTGACCATTTTTTGGATGAATTTAAGGTGAAACATGAAATGTGACATGATAATCCCTCTATCCACTCGGGGTCTAGGAATTGGAGAAATTGGAAAAAGTTGGATGTTGACTGCTTAAATCTCCATCTTAATAACACCATGCCTACTACCTCTAAAGATCATGTAGATGATGCTGATATTATTCATAACTAGCTGACATCATCTATTGATGCATGTCTCCCATTGTCCAACAAGAAGTTGGACCACCATCGCCCTCCTACCCCCTGGTTTTCTGAAAAACTTAAGAAAGAAAAAACGAAATGTAAAAATTTAGAAAGACGTTGGAGAAAAGATTATGAGCCGGCAGCTAAATCTACGTATAAATTAACTTTAAATGGCTATCATGCATTG
This sequence comes from Triturus cristatus, assembly GCF_964204655.1. Taxonomy (NCBI): domain Eukaryota; kingdom Metazoa; phylum Chordata; class Amphibia; order Caudata; family Salamandridae; genus Triturus; species Triturus cristatus. The sequence goes on along the minus strand of NC_140594.1, from coordinate 1,088,924,100 downwards.
TGTAATGCTGTTCAGGCTGAGCATGCTAATCACACTATTTTATTGTCACAAAATTGCCCTAAAGTTTTGTTTAAAGTGGTGAGAGAATTGTCAGGCGTGGCTTGTCAACCAGAGCCACCGGGACTTGACTCTAAGCAATGTGAAGACTTGGCAGAATTTTTTGTTGACAAAATCGATAAAATTTATTCAGAATTTAATAATATTACTACAAATGAGGAGTTGCAACCCAAGAATTTTGCCCCTCAACGTGATGGCGCCTCCTTGGCTCGGTCGCAGGAGGACTCTCATGATAGACGAGGCAACTTGCTCGATAAATGGGCGCCTTTCGACATTTCTTCCTTTTGTAGTATTTTAACTAGCATTAAATCTGGCTCTCCTAAGGATCCTATTCCCACTTCCTTGCTGCAAAAGCTGGACTTACCTATACTTAGCATCATTATGGAACTCCTCAACGCATCGTTATGCAAAGCGAGGGTTCCGGCGGCCTGGAAACATGCTATGGTACTTCCCTTGTTAAAAAAGGCTAACTCTGATCCAGAGGTTTTATCAAAATTTCGTCCTATCTCCCTATTTCCAGTTTTTTCCAAAATTCTGGAAAAACACATTAACCTTCAGTTGACGAAGTTTGTTGACTCACAGAACATTTTACACCCTTCTCAATCGGGATTTAGAACAGATTTCTCTACGGAATCCACGCTTTTGGGAGTTACAGAAACTATTCGCCAATATGTCGATGAAGGAGACACTGTGGCACTCATTTTACTGGACTTGAGTGCTGTGTTTGATACTGTATCCCATACATCTCTTTTACAAATCTTACATCTGAGGGGCATTGTCGGCCCAGCACTCAAGTGGCTGTCCAGCTTTTTGTCTAACAGGACCTTTCAGGTCTTTTCTTCAATTGCTAGTTCTCAGATCCATGCTTCCCCATATGGAGTCCCACAGGGCTCTATACTCAGCCCACTACTTTTTAACATCTATGTTAGCCCCCTGGCTAAAATAGCAGAGGAGGCAGGGCTGACCATATATTCATATGTGGATGACACCCAGCTTATTTTTCTCTCTATCTTCTAAAGAGACTTCGAAGAGGTCATCTCTCCAGTTGGGGCTAAAAAAGATAGCTGACTGGATGCACGCAAACAAGTTGAAATTAAATGGTGGGAAAACAGAACTCCTCCTTTTCGGTGGAACAAAACTCTCTGGGGCCCCCAACACTGACCTCCTCAAATGGGTGATCTCCCCCTCCCTTCACAATCGGCTCGCAATCTCGGCATAATCATTAATGACCAGCTGTCTATGAAGCAGCAAGTGGTTAAGGTCGCCTCTACCTGATTTATTATTTTAAAATGGCTTAGAAAAATTCTCTGGATGCTTCCACCCTCCACGCAAAAAAACGTCATCCAGGCTTTGATCGTGTCCAGACTGGACTATGGTAACGTGCTGTATCTGGGCGCAAGCAAGGAGGTGCTTCGAAAGCTGCAAGTGGTCCAGAACTCCACAGCCAGACTTCTATGCCAACTACCCAGAATGGCCTCTACTACAGGTCCACTCCGTGACCTTCATTGGTTGAGGATGGATAATCGTGCTAAATTTAAAGCTCTCTGTTACTTACATAGGATTAATATGGGCTCAGCACCACACTATCTTGGTGCCTTAGTGCATCCTTACCTCCCCTCACGTCTCCTATGATCTGCCAATCAGTTAAAATTCCAAATTCCCAGGATCAAACGAGCTGGAATGGGTGGCCGTTCCTTTGCCTATCTAGCTCCTTCCCTATGGAACTCACTTCCGTTTCAATTACGTCACAAAACATGTTATCATAAATTTCGTAATGATTTAAAAACCTGGCTTTTTAATCATTAGAGCTCTGGCCCTTGTCTCCTTGTAGTGCGTGTCCGTAGGCGCCGGGAAACCTCCGGGTAGCTGTGCGCTTTATAAATTTAAAAAATAAATAAATAAATTAAGTTTTAACACTTTTGGCATGCTGCCTTCTGGACACTGAGAACATCTCTATTTATGTGCGGGTTTTAATTCATTTAAGACAAGATTACTTATATTAGGGAGCCCAGCTCACAAAGATGTTGCTGACTAAACGCAAACAGTATACTCCGTCACAGAAAATGTCCTCCAATGTCCTCCAACGACCTGCTGAAGGAGGGACCCTCAGCGGAAGGGCATTACACTACCTGCTCTATTTAAGGGGGGGGGGGGGTGTAATGTCTTTTTTTCTTGTCTGTCAGCTGAAGGAAAAACTTGGTGGTGAGGGACCGTAAAATGACCCCACACTGAGAGAAAAGTCCTAGGGCCATATTATCAAGAACGGCGATAACATTATCGCCGCTTCAGCGGCAGGAAACTGCTGCTAAAGTGGCGATAAAGGGCTTGATAATATGCCCTGGAGAATTCCAATAGAAGCCCAGGTTCTGGTGTGAAGGACCACAAACCTGGGCTTCTATTGGAATTCTCTAGGGCATATTATCAAGCCCCTTATCGCCGCTTTAGCGTCAGGAAAGCGGCGATAATGTTATCGCTGTTCTTGATAATATGGCCCCTAGTGTGTGGCGGTCATTCGTTTTTTGTTTTTCAGAAACAAATTCCTACTGAGGAAGTTTGTTTCTATAAAAGGAAAAAAAAGTTTACAGTTTGGTGTACAGCAATCAAAACAGATAGCAATAGCCCACCAAACGTTTTGTACGTTGACAGGAACCACTGTGACGATTTCCTTTATTGCACAGAGATGACTGCCGGCTGGAAATCATTTCTAAACATGACAAGCAATAGTCCATCCGGACGATGAAGGTAATATCATCCACCACATTGGTGAATGAAATACTGTCTATCAAATAATAAATCAGAACTACCTCCTGAATTCAGGATTAAGAGACTGAAATTGAGGATTACATCTTTAAATGAGGCAGGTGGCCCAATGTTTGGTGGGGAGGGTACTCTGTCGCCTTTGCAACACAGTACGTTGATTGCCAAACTCTAAATCGGGCCATTTGTCAGGAGTGCTACTCAAAGCACATTTTTGGTGAATCTGGCCACGAGAATTAGAATTGGCCAGTTACATGTTTCTCTGAATGTAGGTAGACTGCGGGTAATTGTGAGAATGGAGAATAGTTAGTGAAAGTTGAGAGGTAAAGTGCTTAGAACCTTAGGTCAGTGTAATGTGTGACGTGAAAGTGAGAGCCAAATCTGAGTGGGTTCCTTAAATTGGTTTTAAATGATCACTGCTTGCTGTGTGCTAGTCTGAAATATTACTGCTTTGTGTCATTTCCCATTGATCAGGGGAACAATCAGCTTTTCTCCCAAGACCAATCAGTGTTGGCATGTTGTGGCAGACTGCTGTGTTGGGGTTGTTGTGTCAGCAGAGTGATGTAGCAATTTCTCTATTTCACATTGAGAGATAGGGCCTGATTAGGATGCCGGTTGGACTCTTGTCTGACCGGCATAGTGGCGGAAGTTAGCCCACCCGACTAGAGTCGGCGTTCCCGCTGCCCAGATTAAGATGTGACCGCCTTCACAGAGGTCACAATGTGTATATTTTTTATTTCGGAGTGTGCTGCGGGCTGCAGCACACACCCAAAAGAAAATAAACACAATAAAAACATCCCTGCACTATGTGGAAGCACCATGCGTGGCCTGCCACATGGTGCAGGGATGTTTAGGGGTGCACAGGTCCCATAGTGGAGGGCCAGAGGGTAAGGAGGCCCAGCTAGGGCCTCCCAAAATTCATTTTCTGCCTTCCCTTTCATGGCGGGCGAACCACCATGAAAGGCCAGGTGGAAAGGGACATTGTGATTCCTACGGCGGTGCCTAAGCAGGTACTGCAGGCATTACTGACCCCCCGACGCACCGACGGTGTCCACCAGATGCCTCCGCCCGCCGCATCATAATGCGGTTGGCTGACCGCAGGGACTCACCAACATCGTAATCAGGCCCATAGTCTTGATTCCTGAATTCATAATTCTGTGTGCTTACTCCGATCCTACGTTGGAAGGTTTTTATTGTGTACTCATGATAACTAAAGCAACCCAAACAACTGTATTGTATTAAGTTCATGACTCCTAGAGTGGCTTAGTTCTGCACTTAGGGTTGGACCATTAGGATTGCAAAGTTAAGTCCAATGGGCTCTGATTCATCTGTCCGCTCATTTCACCTCATCGACTAGAGCATTACATTGAGGGTTGGTGAAATAAAAGCTTTGGTTTGTCTCTAGTTGGGCAACAGCTTCTGCATACAGCATATTCCATGGATTTTAAATGCAATTCTGGCCTCAAGTGGGAGCTAACCAAGTACTTGTAGAGTAGGTTTGATATGATCATTTCTCATTAGATTAGGGGTAAATCTGTTAGCCTAATTATTCATCTGCTGGAGCCTGTTTGTGATGGTCTGAGGCAGACTATATTGCGGTTATCCAAAGATGTCTGCACCAAGACTTTCATTACCTCCCCTCAGTGTGTGGTTAGGAGGAATGCAACGTTTTCCTGGGAACGGGGGGATGCAAAAGTCGTCTTTGTGACTGATTTAATATTTTTAGGTGCCAAAGTGAGGGCTTTTTTACCTTCTCTGTTAGGCTCAGAGAGAGCCGCACTGCGAATATCCTTTCAAAAGAGAGGAGCCCATCTCTTGTGGCATCCACTATCATTACGTCTGTGTTGATGTCTTCATGTAGACAAGAATTTTGCTTCATGCTGAAATAAATGTGGTTTAGAAACATGCTTATGCTATACTTGTTCCCAGACAAATTTTTCAGGCAGATGTAAATCTAAGTGTCATCACCATATTTTGGAATTGAAGCATGTGATGTTTTATTACCATCACTGACCAACATATATAAACATTGCTAAGTAGGAATGATAAAGCAGAGGTTTGTAGTATGCCACACAGTACTTTGAGTCTGGTAGAATAGGCCAACTCAATTGTTACTTGTTCACTGTAGTCTAATGAGGGTACCTAACTTGAAGCAATGATATACATTTCCAATCGATTTTTCAGTATTATTTTTAATACTTTTGGGTCAACTGTGTCATAGGCTTCAGAAACGTTGAAGAATATCTATGCTGAATTGATTCTATGAACATGAGTAACAACTGTGAAAAATTGTGGAAAAAATATTGTGATATAAGAATATTGTGTCAAAAATATTTTCAGCTCAAAAACAATGCACCACAGAATATAAAAGGCAGAATATTGTTTTCTAGGTATATAATATATATTTTTGAATATTGTTTATATTATTTACTCTTATATAGATGTATTAAATAGTGTTTTTTAAATTAATGTATATTATTTTTTTATATTATTATTATATTTATCTTTACTTTTTTGTATCAGTTGTAATTTCTGTGTGTAATTTATTGCATTTATTAGTAGTTTTTAATTTATTAAATGTAGTTCTGGTTATTGGGCATGTAAGGGATTTGGGTGGAAAGTTATTTCAAATATAAATTATAGATTAATTATTTTTATGTCAATTATATATTTCCCTGGCAATTTTGTAATTTTTTACATTGATTTGGCATCATTTTAAATATTTTAGTGTAGTTTGTACTTTTTAATGTTTTGTTTTTCATTTAATGAGTAGTTTTTAATTTAGAAGTGAGTTGTGGGGTTTGTAGAGACTAATGTTGGAAAGTTATTACAAAATACATTGTTTTCTATTTGTAATAATTTGTCCTGCTTAATAAGATATTATAGGTAATTAATTATTTCATTTATTTAGTTAAATAATTATGTTAATACTTTTGCTTTTAATTCAACGTTGATTCATTAATCGGTGCATTTAACAATGCAATTAAAAAAAAAGCTTTACAGCTATGTTTTTTTATTTCAAAGGTTTTACGTAATATCAAATGTAATATTAGTAGCGTTTATTTGCAATTTATTTAAAAACATTGTGATTTTGTTTGGTAGAAGGGAGGTAAGTGTATTATTTTAAATATTTTTAATTTGTTTCTTTTTTATATTAACTTTGTGATATGAAATTAGTTTTTAATATTGCATTTAATTTTACTTATCTATAAATAATATTTGTTTTATTTGGTATATCTTTAAATATTTTTATTTTATTATGTTTTTTTTAATTTAGGAATTGGAAAGGTACACTATTTACCCTACTATTGCTACAATTGGAGTGGAAATGGTAACTCTAACCCTTCCAATATCCAACACTTTCCCTGCTTTTGCCTAAGTTGAAGTAGGAATAGTAAATCTAACCTCTGCATAATCACATTCCCTAGTACACAGAGGAGGTAAACAATAAGACATGAATACTCAGCAGATGGTACTAGTTATAAAAGTAGATTGCTGGAAGATGGTTTGCAGACCTGCTTTAGGCAAGTGAAGAGAAGGAACTGGAACCAATAGAACAATGTATGTTTCAGTGGTGCTGGGGTAAGGAGCCTCACATTGATGTTGACAAATTTCCAGACAGTGAATGGCATTTCCTAAACCATTTCTAATAGAGAGTTGTCAGTCATAAGTTTTCTTTGTCCTCAAAATGTTTCACTCTGGGCCTCTGGTGTTTTTGACGTCATCACTATCCGACAACATCTGATCAAGCACCCAACACATACTCTTTTTTAAAAGGACAATGAGTTTAGTCTGAAGTTGTGGCACCTGCCAATTTGGTAATAGTAGTTGTGCCAAGTACAGATATTGAGTTGAAGTGAAGCAAAAACATTTAACAGTGTCACCTAAAATGTCACACGGTTTTTGAACATGCATATTTGATCAAGGAATGTAAAACATACATTAAACCTGTTATCGAGTAAGTTTTGTTTGGAAATCACTGTCAAAATCAGGTTTGTAAAGTATATGTATCCAGTATGACAATATGATTGGACCGATGATAGGATTGCTATTACCCTTAGTGCCTGGCCCATTTTTGCCTTCCAACATCCACCTGCCACTACAGTTTAGAAAGTGAAAGGAGTAATGACAAATCCTGTTAACAAAAAGTAATTTTCTTCAAATGTCTTCAAACTAGATATACATGGCACTGCAGCACCGAGTGGGAGAAGAATATTGGGAATAGTAGTCACACAGGTTTTTTGATTTTATCTATTAAAGTTCCATACTTCTTCCATCACAGGCTGAATGAAATAGAGAAATAACAAAACTTCCTGTTTATTGCATTGAATAGGCCATGCCTGTTGACAGAGCAGAGGAGTGTGGAGTGAGTAGTCTTGAACCATCAGGACTATATGACTCCTCTAAAACTAGTAGCATTAGCCTCTTACTCACTTCCAAGGATGCAGGAATTCAGATCCTGCCAGTGAAGCCTAATTACCCCTGTAGAACTTATATCCTTTGACTGAAGAATGACGGAAAATCTTGGAACAGGGAGAGCTGTGGCCCTCCTAAAAAGAAATTAGCGGCCCAGGTACAGATGGACACCTAACCTGTCTACCATTAGGAAACTTCTGCTCTGCACTGGGAGTTGTGAAGTTGCTGAGGGCAAACAACAACTTTACTACTGAAGATAAATTAATGGCAACAAATGTAAATGTAAATTTTACAGAAGTTGTGAAGAACCCTCTTCCAACTTGAACCCTTGGACTAGCCGCGATTGAATCAGTCATGAAGATTTGGATACTTTTGACATCTAGACACCAAAGTGACTGGATTTTTTTTTTTTAAGTTGGGACATAAAGAATTGCTATTTCCAAATACCTGGGTCATAGTACTAAAGCGACCTAAAAATGGTGTGACCTCAGAGGTTTCGTCTTAGTGGCCTTCCATGCTCTGAGCTTTTTGGCATGAACTTGACATATATTTGCTATGGCTGAAGCATAAAGGTGGTGCATTTGAAAAAAGTGTTACAAACACAATATTGTATTTATGAGCAAATTAACGTTATTGTTGAGAAAGTTGGACTTTGTCTGGACACTGAAAAAGATATGTGTAGGATTTTCCACAAGTTCTGAGTTCACTGGATGATGTATTTATGTTTAATGAATTTCCCAAACTCCATGCATTTGTTGGCTTTCAAGTAGGCATGTTAAAACAGTGATCAGGGATTCTCATTCTGACTTCTGAGAACCCGGGCCCTTATTAGTCCTCAATAGAAAGAGATGAGATGTTGAGGTGGTTTGTCTACAAGTTAATGAGAGTACGCTCCGATAAAGATATCAAAAATGAAGATCGCTGAGGAGATGGTGATCTTTATGGGGGGTATTTGAGCCTTGCTATTTTAAAAACTATGAAGTAGGTGTAATGAATTGGGTGAATCAGACCAATTAATATGAATAAGGTTTTGACAGCTAATTAGGTATATAGAGAAAAGTATGACAACTTTATTATTACCAGCTTAAAGAGAAAGTTTCAGAACATGATGATTGCATCAGTGCATTTTTTGAAAGTTGAGGGAGGTGATGGAACCTTTTCTAAAGGAATGGCCATATAGGAAGTGATTTGAACTTCTAAAAAGTGAAATGAGACTAAACAAAGTAATAGAAAGGTAGATACCTAGACAATAGCAAGAAATGATAGAGGTTAACAACACACCTACCCAAAAGTATAGTTTCATTAGACACTCTTCAAATAAAAGTAGAGGAACAAAGTCTTTCTTGAGGGACATGTTTACCATTTTATTTACTGGAAGATTGCTGCCATGTTCATTCTAATCCCATTGACAGGTTATACCACTGGTGCCTAAAGAGAGATTAGAAAGTTATTTGGTAACTTTCTGAAATTCTTACCACTCACAACACATAGCTACTTCTTATTCAGAAATATGTATTGTTTCGGCCATCTTTCTGCTAAATCTATGTATTAATTTCTCTCTTGTTTGAAATCTCAACGCCTATATTTTGTAACTGTTAGTCATCGATGTTGCAATCCTCGTGCAGTTTTTTACATACCTCTTCATGACATGCTAGAAAAATAAAGCACTCTAATGTATGGAAAGAAGTGCTGTCATTTTTAAGTTAAAAGATATTGCAAATCTCCAAGGACTTCCATCACCAAATAGAGAAATTATTTTGAAATTACTTTTAAGGTCAAATAAATTTTTTATTCCTAAAACTACATGGTTGCATCATCAGCCCCCTCCCAGATCTCTTTTTAAATTAAGATATAAGAGGTATGTAGAATATGTGTATTTTGAAAAGTTGCACATCACTATTCAGCCTATAATTTGGTGCAAACCTATATTTTAAGCATTTTTTTCCTTATTGTCATATGAAATCTAAATCTGACAATATTACAGATCCTGAAAAGAAAGAAGTGCTCAACTTAACTAGATGTAATATTCTGATGGGTATTTCTGTCTCAAATAGAGACACACACGTCCTACACCGTCAGTGGATTCTATGTTTTGCCATGTCATTTGTTTCTTCGGTCCACTTACTACGATATCTGAGTAATCATTTAACATTGATGATCCTCCGGTAATGCGGATTAAACCCTCCCACATCAGGTGAATGTCACAGGTTCTGGCATTGTTCCAAAGATTGACACCACACACCCCTATGCCTCAGAATTGAAAGTGTGTAAGATGAAAGGTGATAATCCCCTGTATACTGATCTCTGCACAGGGCTGTCACCTGATGCTGTAATGGCTACCTATACAAGGGCTGCTTCTTCTAAAGGTCTTCTAACAAAGCGATTCCAAACTAGGCCACTAAGGATAAAGTGAACCCTGGCCGCTCTTCTTCGTGTAAGTTATTAACTCAGACCAAACGAGGTACACGTTGGTCGTGACAAAATGCCATAAGAGGGTCACATTGTTAAAGGACGATACCCATCTACCTGTTACGTGCATAGAAAGGAGAGCAGCACTGAGAAGGCAATTGTTGGTGAACACGCAACATCTTCTCCTGCCCATGCATAATCTCTCATGAGGCATGCTGATACAGTTTACCCATGGTTATTGCTGTCTCTTGGGTAACTCTAGGGTAGTCCAGCATGGCCACAATAGCCTCCCTAGGTCCTATTGTGATGCTGCACTTCAGTTACCCTCCATCTGAGACTTTGGTCTCACCTCCTCCATGCAGGTGTACTCCTGAGAACAGCAGAGCCCTAGGTGCATAGGTCATATTAACATCACTGCCAGCTCTGGAAAGCATAGCAACAAAATATGCATTGCTGTGTTAGGGTAGCATAGTAATTTGTGTTTTCTCCCTTTCCTGACATTGTACAAGGGTCTGACAGCTCCAGTGACAATGGCAATTTGTGGACAGAGGGACGAGAAAAATAACCAACTTTATATCTTGTTATATTTCACATTGTTGGTGGTGAGCTTCATTATTTGATTTGGTTCTGACAGGAACATGATGACAAAAATACAAAGAAAGGGGCTTTAAGTCAGATCCCTTTAACAACTGCTTGAAGAAAGTTATTCGCACTGCAGGTTGGATCATCTCAGAATTCGATTGGCTTTGGCTCTATTGCAATGTGTAAGGGGCATTGTTCTCAGGAGCTGCAGAAACTGTCAGGGACTATATGCTTGAACGCATCGCCATTTTCAAAAGAAGGTTCCCCCCACCAGAAGCAAGATGGTCCTTAAGAAACCAAATGCTTACTTGAAGTAGGATGTAAATCCGCTTGACAATGTAATATATTTGTCATGTTTTATTTTTCTAGAAATTATGATTTTTGTTCCAAAATAGTTCCATCAAAAATATAAAATACATTATTGTCTTGAAAATTATTAGTTTTCAGGTATTACATACAAACTTAACTCATAATTCAGGTAAACATGTTGCTTATTGTGTCGGTTGTGTAGGTTTAAGTAGTGAAAACTGTCTCCAAGAAGACTTTTCTTTGACGTTTGCAGGCCTGGTGAACTCTCCATTTACATTTCCCCACTCCCAGCTGAGTTTGTCAAAACCCAGAACTTAACTTTACTTAAGATTTCTTTCCTTTTTGCCTTTTCCCTCTGCGCCATAGTTACAAGATGTTCCTCAAAGAACAAATTAAAAATAGAGTTATGTCGATAATGCTGTAAAAACAAGAGGCACATTAAAATCAACAATAACATATATCTCACTTAAGTGTTGGAAGCAATGCTCGCTTCCCCCAAGGACTGCCACTCCAGAAAGAAACAAAGACCCTTTCCCCGCTTTTATATCTAGGAGAATTCATCTGTAAAATGTGCCACTGACCACTACCTCCACAAAAATGTCACCAAAGAAGTCAGAGCTGGGTGTTCACCTTAGACAGAAACCTATCCTAAGGCACATAAAACAGATATAAAACTCATGTCAATACAATGGTGCCACACACACACACACACACACACACCACATACACCACACACAGACACACACACACATCACAGACACCCACACACACACCACCCACACACAAACACCCCCACACACACAAACACACACTCACACACACACACACATCACACACACACACACACACACACCACAAACACACACACAAGATGGGACCAAAGCACAAAATGGACAGCAAATGGAATTAGTCTGCCACCCTGATCTTGGACCTAGTTCCGTACTACAAGAACGCACACGAAGGAGAAGGCAGACAAAGTGTGTAACAGTAGGTCCCAACAGTGACTCACTCACTACTTTCTACTTTGAAAAACAACAAGAATATTCTGAACTCTCCCCACAAGCCCACATGTCAAAACCTTCCCACAGCACTTCAATGCTGCACGCCTGGGAGATATTCTCAGAAGGCAGTATAAGACTGCTTCTGTATCAGTGACCCCTACACCAACGATAGTCTGCCTCAGGGAGGCCTCCTTTAAGTTTTCCACAACAGCAGCAACAGACACGGATGTCTGCACCCTCAGCACACTTGTGGGTGGGTACTCTGCATAGCTGTTGACTTTTCCCCTGTTCTTTCACTCAAGGCAGGTCTCTCACTGATCTACTGTTCCCACTAGGAGGAACTATCTTGCAGGATATCCATTCATCAGGACACAATAGATGCTCTTCTACTTTCACCTGCTACAATCCTCAGTTGTGCAAACACATTTTACTCATTCTTTCTTTATCGTAAGGCCTCATGGGCGCCTCATGCTCTTCTACTTTACAAAAATGGCAGAATAATCTCCAGAGGCAGCTTCATTATTTTCTGGCTGGCTCAATATACATGGAGGAAGTATCTTCCCTGTGAGACCAGGAATGTTCTCCATCACGCTCACTATGTTGCTTTTATACCTCCAAAATAGGTCCTCTACATTTCTTTAACATCTCTCTCAGTGTAGCCTTGCTATACCTGCAGTAAAGCAAACTGTGTCTGTTAGACCTGCCAGCCTTAGAGTGGTCTTCCCCCAAATGTTTTGCCTGTTTATCCCCATTTCTGATGAAATTTATTTTTTTGCCTTTAGGACTCTGTCCACTTTACCACCGATAACTAGTGCTAAGGTGTGTTTGCTCACTACCGTAAACATGGTAGAACAGGTTTACACCTGATTGGCATATTTAATGTATTGAAAAGCCCCTTGTAGAGTGGTATACCATATACCAAGGGCCTGTAAATTAGATGCTGCTGGTGGACCTTCAGCACTTATTGTGCCGCCCACTTAAGTAGCCTCTTAAGGCATGACCGAGGCCTGTCATTGCAGCTTGAATGCAGTTTTAAACTGCTAATTGGACTTGGCAATATAACTTCCTTGCCTAGCCTAAAAACTCCCCTTTTATTGCCTACATGTCACCCCTAAGGTAGTTCCAGGGTAGCTCATAGGGCAGGGCTCATTATAATTAAAAGGTCGGACAAATACTTTTCAGTTTTACATGTCCTGATAGGAAAAAAGACTTAAATTCCTTTTTCACTACTGTGAAGCCTATTTGTCCTATACAATAACATTGGGTTACCTTATTACATTTAATATAGCCTTAGAGCCTGATATAGCGGGCTCTACCAGCCATTAAAGGCCCGCTCCACTGTTAAAGGCCTGAGCCAAAGGTGAGGGACTTTAACAAGGTAGCGGACCTTCAATGGCTAGTAGAGCCCACTACGGAGGGCTCTCAGGCTATTAGAACATTCCACCGGCCTCTCAGAGCCCGAGGGGGTTTAAATCCCCTCAGGCTCCGAGAGGCCTTTGTTCACAGCAACAGCTGTGAAATAAAAAAAAATATTGGAAAGTTGCTCTCCAGCTTCTACCAGCCAGTAGAAGCCCGGAGCACTCCATTGTCTCTAACAGAGTGCTCTTCGTTCCAATGTTCTAAGTGTTAGCTTTTGATTTAGAACAGATAAGCATTTCATGTTTGACATCTCCAAAATTGTAATTAAAAATCCTCTTTGATGGTAAAGTCAGATTCTATTTACAATTTTGAAAATGCCTCTTTAGAAAAGTTTAAGGAACTAGAGCGGGATGCACTAGACAGGGAATGCACTACTATTGAAACTCAAAACTGAGTAAAGAACAATTTAAACACATTTATCTGTTTAGCAAAGCTGAAGATTGTGTGCATCATCAAACCATCAATAATTATATAAAGATGAAAATAACAAGTTATCATTTCTTCTTGTCAAAGTGTTCATTTATTCACACTTATACCAAGATCAAAACAAGACCAAAAAAGTTCATGTATACAACGTTCTATAGCACGTATAATATAGCTTGATCTTCCCAATGCATTTCGGGCGCAGTATTCGCCCTTCTTCAGGGGTTATCTAAAAATGAAACATCAATCAGTCATATGCAAAATTATTCACAAAGAAAACTGCGGAAGGCAATTCCCGGTGTCACACGGGTATTCGGACAAGATGGAAAGTGGAGAGTTAAAATCACTGGGTTGTTTCACCAACAAATTAGTGAAAATTCTGATAAGTGTGGACAAAGATGAGGTGTAGTCCCAGCAAGAGAGCAGCGAGGATAGAAGTGAAGGGGTGAAAAAGCACCATGTGACAATGAAAGTAATCACACGTGAACGATGTGAGAGCATTAGACCATCACCGAACCAGTAAAACAAATAGATACCTGAAAAAGCTAGAGTAACTGGAATTTATCCAGAGTTGTAAACATAACAAGCGGCAATCTGAAGGAGATGAATGTCGGAAATTTACAAGGAAATCACGAAAATTGTGAGACTATTTAAATAATAAAGGCAACTTGGGAACGCTTACCAAGAGTTCTATCAGCCCTAACGGACAGTAGAAAATAGTCAATGACTGTGTTAGCAAGCGCGCAGGAACAGCGCTGTGATGAAGAAAACAGAAACCTACGGGTAAAGGATACAGGAGGTTAAATGCAACAGTGTGTACGTTAAACCGGGGAAAATTAAATGCTAATACATGCTGTAGTACCTGGAGGTTTCTGTGAATATCTATATGAATGATCCGTAGTTCTATGAGCCCTTGCGAACAGTGGCAAACAATCGGTGACTGTGACAACAAACGCGCAGAAACAGCGCTGTGTTGAAGAAAACAGAGACCTGCGGTGTAATGGATACGGAAGGTTAAACGCGACAGTGTGTGCGCTTAGCCTAGTGAAATTAGATGCTTACAAAAGCATTAGTACCTGGAGGTTTCTGTGAATATCTGCAAGGGTAGTCCGTAGGTCCGTAAGGCAGCAAGTAAACCCGCACGTAGATACCGGTAGAATACAGGTGCACGAGTGGGAACAAAAGTGTGCGAAAGTGAAGAGGGGCTTATAAATGAAAAAACAAATTGAATCAACAAAAGATACTAACAATATGTTTGATATATTGTTAGTATCTTTTGTTGATTCAATTTGTAAATAGGCAGTATGTTCCTCCAGAGAACACTTATTTTTTCATGAGATTGTAAATAGGTAGGACGTGTTTATTTCATTTTTCCAACATTTTCTCCATTACTTTTGCATGTACCTCTCAACATTGCCATTCTCACTTCACAGGTGGGTGTTCTCATTCTGTTTGCATATTTCGCCCTCTTTTGTCGACTCTCCGACTCGCCCTCCATTGAACTCACCTCCCAACTCAATATGGCCGCCACCGTTTTTTCATTTATAAGCCCCTCTTCACTTTCGCACACTTTTGTTCCCACTCGTGCACCTGTATTCTACCGGTATCTACGTGCGGGTTTACTTGCTGCCTTACGGACCTACGGACTACCCTTGCAGATATTCACAGAAACCTCCAGGTACTAACGCTTTTGTAAGCATCTAATTTCACTAGGCTAAGCGCACACACTGTCGCGTTTAACCTTCCGTATCCATTACACCGCAGGTCTCTGTTTTCTTCAACACAGCGCTGTTTCTGCGCGTTTGTTGTCACAGTCACCGATTGTTTGCCACTGTTCGCAAGGGCTCATAGAACTACGGATCATTCATGTAGATATTCACAGAAACCTCCAGGTACTACAGCATGTATTAGCATTTAATTTTCCCCGGTTTAACGTACACACTGTTGCATTTAACCTCCTGTATCCTTTACCCGTAGGTTTCTGTTTTCTTCATCACAGCGCTGTTCCTGCGCGCTTGCTAACACAGTCATTGACTATTTTCTACTGTCCGTTAGGGCTGATAGAACTCTTGGTAAGCGTTCCCAAGTTGCCTTTATTATTTAAAAGTCTCACAATTTTCGTGATTTCCTTGTAAATTTCCGACATTCATCTCCTTCAGATTGCCGCTTGTTATGTTTACAACTCTGGATAAATTCCAGTTACTCTAGCTTTTTCAGGTATCTATTTGTTTTACTGGTTTGGTGATGGTCTAATGCTCTCACATCGTTCACGTGTGATTACTTTCATTGTCACATGGTGCTTTTTCACCCCTTCGCTTCTATCCTCGCTGCTCTCTTGCTGGGACTACACCTCATCTTTGTCCACACTTATCAGAATTTTCACTAATTTGTTGGTGAAACAACCCAGTGATTTTAACTCTCCACTTTCCATCTTGTCCGAATACCCGTGTGACGCCAGAATTGACTTCCGCAGTTTTCTTTGTGAATAATTTTGCATATGACTGATTGATGTTTCATTTTTAGATAACCCCTGAAGAAGGGCGAATACTGCGCCCGAAATGCATTGGGAAGATCAAGCTATATTATACGTGCTATAGAACGTTGTATACATGAACTTTTTTGGTCTTGTTTTGATCTTGGTATAAGTGTGAATAAATGAACACTTTGACAAGAAGAAATGATAACTTGTTATTTTCATCTTTATATAATTATTGATGGTTTGATGATGCACACAATCTTCAGCTTTGCTAAACAGATAAATGTGTTTAAATTGTTCTTTACTCAGTTTTGAGTTTCAATAGTAGTGCATTCCCTGTCTAGTGCATCCCGGTCTAGTTCCTTACGCTTTTGAATTCAGGTGGTGGGTGGAACCACCCCAGGGTCAGCACACTAAGCCTTGTTTAAGTTTAACAATGTTGTAAATTTGGTACTACTACAAATATCCGAGTGCACACCAGCTGTTAGTTTTCTCTTTAGAAAAGTTGTCATTTTCCTGCCCTTTGCCCTTTAGTGCCTGCAGCCTGTCTTATGTCACATGACTGGATGTAACTGGCAGTTAGACGTTATGACTTCCTCCACACACGATAGAGGGATTGGGTGTCCGTGAATGGGCCAGCTGCTGGCAGGATGAGGGGGCTGAGCTGGTCACAGCTCCACTTGCATCTGAATAGGCTGTACTCTGCCCATATACAAAGAGCGTGCAATGTTCCTACACCCAGCTTGGAGCCAGGTCAAGGGAGTCAGGAAATTCCAAACTATCCAAAGAGAAACCTATAGAAACTTCTAACTTCAAAAGGTGGCACCAGGTTTAAGCATCTATAAAAGGTGGCACCAGGTATAAAAATAGGACCCTCAAACCCACTCTTATGTTCATTCTCTGGACCTGCAGAACAACATTCAGAGGACTGTCTGCTGTTGTGGCCTGCTGTGTACTCACCAAGACAGCTTTGCTGCACCTTGAAGGACTGATTTGCCGTTTGGAGCCTGTCTTGAACACTCAGAGGCCTGCCCTGCTGCTTGAGTCCTGCTTCTTCATCTGAACCCAGGACTACTGGAGTGACTTCAAGGGCTAATTTTCTGGCCTCCTGTTCAGAGCCACAGGGAAATAACACGCTCCCACCATCTTGAACCAGCACCTGGACCCAGCACAAGTGAGTCCAAATCCCCCAAGTTGTGCCCCTCCAATCCTAGACCCTTGATGTTAGTGCTAAAGGTGTCCGGATAGTCAAAAGCCAAGACATTTGGCTAAAAATGCTTGGAGAACCAAGGGTAGACTGAGACCAACCTGCTTGTCTATCCACCCAAGGTGCATCACTCGTCAGCCTGAATTCAAGGTTGCTCCCACTAGATTTTTCTCAGCAACAGCAAATCCTGTTCAGTAGTCCTTTGCCGAAGCAGTTTCAAGCCACCTGGAACTCTCGTTGTATACACCCTCCTGCCTCGTACGCTGGAGATTTTCGACTTCAAAAAAAGGGACTAAGTGCCTGTTTCTGAGTGTTGGTGGGGCAGTTGAAAGGCTCATAGTGAGCCTTAAACTGCACCGACGTTGGACCGCCAGTGCACGTTCCTGCACGAGAAGGAATGCAACATGCCGTGCATTCCTTCCCATGCAGGAACAGGGGGTGCAAATATACAGGGGGGCACTACATGTGGCCCCCTGCATGCACTCCATCTTTCTGCTCCACCAACAGTTTCATGGAGGAAGAACCTCCATGAGACCACTGGCGGTGAGGAAAGTTGTAATATACTTAGCAGTGCCTCACAGCACCACCAGGTATATTGTAGCCCTCAGCCCAACGCGCCCCTGCCAGATATCTCTGGTACCAGGGGGTTGTGGTGGTGCAATGGTGGCCCAACCCCCCCTAGTCGTAATAGGGCTGTCAGACTGCCGGTGCAGCAGTGGCCGGACTGCCACTTCCGTGCCACCATGAGTCTGGCTGTCCGTGGACCGCCAAATTCATAATCAGGCCCTAAGGCAGAAAGTAGAAATGTTCACCATTACCTTGACCAGCTCCCCGATGACAATGCTCCTTACGCGGACACTACCTGCAGCCTTGCCCAGGTAAACTTTATCTTCTCAGAACATTTTTCTTGAAACTTCTTCTAAGTCTGAAGCTAAGCTCAGACCGGTAGTTGGAACTCTGAAGTTGTATGTACTAGACATTTAACATTTAAAAATTCATAACTCTGATTCAACGTAGTGGATTTTTTGCCATTTTGCTATCAAATACGTTATTAAAATGTACTCTAATTTTTCAAAAATTGATGAGGGATTTTTCTTGTGTTGTGGTTTCACTTTATTTCTGTCTGTGTCCTGCTGAAATACTTTACACATTGCCTCTAATTTAAGCCTGCCTGCTTTTTATGCCAAGCTTCTCAGGGTTAAGCACAGGTTAATTTAGTGACTTTTTGCAGCTCACCCTGCTAGAGATAGTGGCTGTTGCTTGACCAGGGTTCATACCCCAGTCAACCAACACCTCAATTTGCCACAGTGCCACAACTAGTGTCTTTGATGTATTATTATGTTCTGTTTATTATTAGCGGTGCTGAATACTCTCTAAAGTACCTTAGTCTCCATATAAAACCTCTACACATAAAGTGGAGTCCCCTGTGACTCAACCGTAGTGCCTTTAAATTAACTTCACACTTAAACTATACTTTGTCTTTACCTGAACTACACTTTTGCCTCCCTATAACTCAAAATATTTTAACAATAGTGCCTCCAACCGTATCAACACTCCCTGACTATAGTACCTCTCCCACACAACAGAACTGTGCACCGGCACTAATGCACCTCCACCCCTCACCCTAGCACCTCTAGGCACTATGAGATCCCTCACTATAATAGCCCACCTTTGCCATAGCCACCCTCATCACACAACTAGATATTCTGACCCCAACAGCTCATTCCCCAGTGGTATACAATTGGCACTGGGAAGAGTTTTTCTTTTTACGTGTTAAGGTGTGGGGGAAATCCCTTAGAGCTAATTGTTGCTGCCCAACTGCAGCCTACATGCACCCTTCTTTGATTATGAAGGAGGATCATTGTGTGAGAGGGGCTCAGCGTGTATCCAGGATACTTGGTCATGCACAGCTTTCCAGAATTTCCTTGAAAGCAGGGGGTGAGCTCAACTGGCAAAGTTTAACACTATGGACTCGATTACGAGTCTGGCGGTCCTCACGCGGCGTGACGGTGTCGGTCTTCTGATTGCCCTATTACAATTAGAGTGGTCGGACTGCCATTGCTCTGCTGCAGGAAACCACTGTTACCTGGCGGTGTTGCAGCGATATGCTTGATGGTTCCTCCTCCATGAAAACTGTGGCAGAGTGGAAACAAAGGGGGCCTTAAAGGGCCCCCTTGTGCCTCAAGACCATGGGGTGCACGCAGGTGGGGCATAATATATGCCCCCCTGTGTGTATGCGCTCCAGTTCCTGCTCGGAATTGACTTTACAGTTCATGCTGTGCAGGAACTGTTTATGGCGTTCCCATTTCGGTGCCCATTTTCTCAGGCACCGCCATTGGAACTTAAAAAAAAAGCATGCCAGACATGAGAAACACTTGTGATCTGGTGGGCGGCTCGACCACAGGTTTGGCAGTGCGGCACTGGGGCGAATCAGACCCTACGTCTACACTTTGGTCTCAGTTTATACACCCTGAGCTGATTCTCTCACAAGACCACTGGGCATGCCATGCTTTCTGTGTCTTCTTTTTCAGCTCCACACCCTTTTCTGTTATTACAGGGGATGTTTGCACTATCTCCTTGGGCGGTCGTTCCCTGTGGCGCTTTGGACTATGAGCAGCATCACTGCATTCACTTCAGTGCATTCACCTCACTACACCTGTCAGCATACTGCAGAACCAGGGCCCGCACCAGCCACTTACTACACAGCAGCTGGCACTGCACTGTGCTATTCAGGGCGGTGACAAACATGGCTGCATTGTTTAGAAATGTCATGTGTAAAAACATAAATGGAGCATGCTTAGTGTTCAAATAGACTTAGTTTTTATCTCTCTCAGCATGCTCTAACTTTTCACAATTGTAAATATTGAACTCTTTATACATAAATTGTGGTGTTGAGAAAAGCTTAGAAATACTTTGAGACAGCAAGCCTCTGCACAGCAATAGGGGAATTAATTGTTTTGGGACTAGTCTTCTCCACCTGTAAATACTATTTTGCGACATCGTTTTTTATTGAGGTGATGAGAAAACATAAATGTGCAGAAAGTGGTTTTTGTGCATTTAACACAAATATTAAATGTAGGAAGCAGTGATATTAAAGAATACAAAAAAGTGGTAATACAGCTTCTCCACACAAGATATCCTTGGCTATGAGCTCCAGCAAACAACATGTGCTAATTTAATGCCAATTAATGTAGTAAAATATGTTGACATTGTTGACATAATTATTCCCTATTTATATCTAACTCTGTATTATTTTCCCAATTACGTTTGCCATAACATAACTCATGTAATTACCTCTACTTATTTATCTTTATTTTAAATGATGTCCAAGGAGCTTAGATCTAAGTTTAAAGGCCAAATGTCAATTGACTTTAATGTTTTAACAAACTCATACTATCCATCAGACATTTGTATGAATTATGATCAGTTTGGTTATTCTTTTAATGTTATAGTCACAGATTCCTTGTGATTGGATAACAATGTTTGCAAGATCACTAAAATGAAGGCATTGTGTGCACATGGCTATTGGCATTACACAACAAAGGACTTGCATACTTCAACCAACTTTTCACCAGGGAACCAGGAAACTCAGATCCGATCACTCGCCCTAGCTGCCACCCGTCGCATCCACTGGACAAACAGTGGCGGCCACTCCTTCTCCCTTCTGGTGGCCAGAACCTGGAACGACCTCCCCCTGCACCTCAGAACCTCACCATCGCTCCAGCAATTTAAGAAGGACCTCAAGACATGGATGTAACCAATAGGAGAACAGGAAGTTTATCAGACAGCGCCTCGAGACCCTCATGGATGATGCAGCCGCGCTCTACAAATCCTGATTTATTGATTGGGGAGTTGTACTGATTAGTCACGGTCTAGTTTGTTGAGTAAAGGTTTGCATGCAGATCGACTACAAATAGAGAGTAGTGTTTCTTATTTGTGTGATATATATAGTTGTGTGATATACAAGTGAGATTATTACTGAAATATATTTTTTAAATCACATTCATTTCATGATTTGTGTTCTTTGTACATGAAGAAAATAATGATTTTAACACTCATTTATTTGTAAATATTAGGACGGGGAAGCATGTCAAGGAAAGGGTGATTCAAAGTTATGGAGTCAAAGTTCTGACTATCCCAATAAATTTAGCAAATCATTGTTTTGGTAGTTCAAAGTTTGTAGGTACAAGTTGCTGTACCTCAGAGTTATAGTACTTTGTCATTTATACTGCTTTACAGATTAGTATGAATGACCATTAGAAGCAGGGCACTTAATTTTTCAACTTTTTTGCACTTCAATCAAAAGGTGAACATGATGACAAAGATGTTCTTATTTTAAGCTAGAGTGTCGGTTCTAAAGCCGATGTCTGCAGACTCCTGAGGTTCTGAGACATCCACTCAGGGAGTCCATGACTGTTTTGAATATTAAATAATATTAATAGACCAATTAATTATGGACTTATAAAAAAGTAAAATTGAAAGCTGAGCATTTGAAAGCTCTTTAAAAATTTGCAAATTTGAAATTGTAGGTTAAAAATGAAGCTGGTCTTAGCTTGATTTTTGGAAGCAGCTCGAGTACAACAAACAGAATCTGTGATGAGCTACTAATGGTCTCAGTTGAAGCACAGTTATGTTTGACAAAAAACAGCGTGCCTTAGGAGCAGGAAGGCCAAAGTGATATGTTAGAGAGTTTTGAAAAGCTCCAAAGCTCCAATACAGATTAAAGTTTAGATTTTTTTTTTGATTGTGCATTAAATACCATTTTTCATAATTTGTGCATTTATTTCATGTATATGTGTTTCTGTATTTTTGAGTATTGTTTTGAAATTGCTTAAGGCGGGGTTCCCCGGTTCTGTTAGTGATTCATTCGGGGTCCACAAAAGTCAAAAGGTTAAGAAATAGTGAACTAAAAAATCCTCTTGTTCAGGCAGCACCAATCATGTCCACTTAGAGAGAGATGCTACAGGTGTTATCAGTTCTACTGCTCAGCAGATGAATGCAGAAGGTTGTAGGAGCTGGTAAACTCTTATGTTTCTTGTTCTTTTTTGCTTTATACTCAGATGGATGCTCTTCACTCACTATGTCTCACCTTTCTCATGTGTGTGGAGGGAAAGTGCACAAAAAACTAATTTTTCACTCCCACAGCTCCTTCAAAAGCCATGAAATCCAGCTCCAGACACATATCACATATTATTATTAACTACAATATCGTGCTGTGTCACAGCAACACCACCAAACAACAGCAGTAATTATCAGGAAGAGAATGTGGCGGTCACACAGTCAAAGAGACACAGAGGCAGCACAAAGGAAGAAGAAAGTAGGTCACTTCTGGATCACTCACTGGGTACCAGCAGCAGCCGGAAGTCTCTGTTCTCAGTTTCTCCCTTTCGCTCTCGCCTCTGCTTCTCACCCGCCTCGCAGGAGGATGCTGCCCGGCTGCCTAGCGAGCTTCTAAATTATTCAGCAGCTCCCCCTCCCTCTCATAGTTCTGCCACATGACCTACCTCTGCTGAATTATTCAACCAAATTTATTCAACACCGCAATTTCCAAGGGAATCAAAAGAAACATCAGACAACAGACGTAACCCAGACATGTATTGCAGGCATCCTCGGGTGCACCTGAGACAAACGCGACCCGGAGTGTTTTTTGTCACCACCTTGTTTTTAAAACAAAAAAGAGCTGCTTTAGAGATCCGGTTGCTGCATGCAACAATACACCGTATATACGACGAATCATGTTCAGCCGAGGGTGATGAGCAAATATTTGTTACTCAAAGAAAATAATATTTATTGGTATACTGATCAGAAGGGAGGCAGTTTCCCAGAAATTGCACACTCAATATAATTAAAACCAAATGACACGTGTGACACAATAACGACTAAAAGCCTTTTGTGTGTTTTGTAGCTGGCAGTGGGTTTTAAAAGGCGTCTGGTACAGTTCGTGATTGTTTGTTGTCACGTGGTGTATAAGAAGAGCTTTAACCCCTTGCATGCCCGCCCCTTTCCCCGCCCAGTGCTGCGCTTTTTATTAGCGGGCGGAGTTCATGACGAGCTGGACTCGTCATGGGCACAGCGCCACCGCAGCCCATGACGAGTCCAGCTCGTCATGGGCACTGAAGGGGTTAATGCAGCAATGTTGACAAAAATGAACTTCCAAACTAGATGTGACCAAATGTTTGCAAATTGTGTGCATTGATAATTAGGCACCTTCTCGTTCTATAAACATAAGATGATCTGAGGACAGGTTTGTTTATTTATTTATCAATTTATTTAATCATTTATACGTTTTTTCTTAAGCACAAACTGGACCCAGGAGGATTTTAGAGCGACGTTCAGAGCTACAGTTAAAACATATGAAATACATACATTTATTGCAGCAAAAATATTCAATATAATGGCTTATTGACAAGAATCTCTATTTCTAAATTCAAGGGCGAACCATGTACTGAGTAGTATTTGGCGTAGAGTGTACTTGAATGTAAGAACTCACATTGTCCTTTGGTCTGAGTGGAGTGAGAGATGACAGTAAAGTCTGGCCTTGGTATTGTAACGTTATTGATGTACTCAAGGTACCAACATTCTGACCAACTCTTGCACAGAAGCATTGCTTCACTGAAGCCAATACCATCTCCTGGCCCTCTGGGCTAGAGGAAGAAGCCCCCCATATGACTTTCAGAAGCAATTAAAAATCTCATGTTTTCTCTCCCTGAAATGATGTCATTAACTTTTCAGAGTCCTAATATGCGGGCTCTGGATGTGGAAGTAGCTTTTTCCACAACTGCAGAAATACCATTACAAGGAACCACTAATTCTGGAGGTGCATACTTTTCAGGGATTTTAGGTGGAATCCTGCGGTCCCCCTGAGAAATCTGGGAAATCAAGGAATTACCAAGGTAATTGATAATTCAGGGTCTGGTTCCTAGGCAATTCCTCTTTTCCCCCAAAGTTGACCCTTAAGTATATACACACTTTTCTGCCTCAGTTTTTACATTAATTGCATTTTTCTACCACTGTATTATCACTCTTGTTTGAAAATGTGTTTTCTACTGTTCGATATCAAGTGAAAGGGTATTATATGTAAATCTACCAATACCTTGCAATCAACTGTTGAAGAAATTAATACACTGAGGTACTTTCAAATGCCGTTCTGGTCTTAAGGAAGTAATTATGCATGGATGTTCTAATGCAAATTCAGTTTCATTTACTATGGAAACCAGAGCTACAAAAATTGACAGCAAAATTAATGGGAGTGTCAATGCCATCTATTTTTGAAACATTAATTTTCAATTTCTTGTTAGGAATGCCCTAGATTTAGAAATAAAGACGAATTAGTAATTGCATCACTGGAAAATTTATAGTTTCAAACTTACCAAAGTATAGAGTGCTTAAAAATCATACATTACATAAAACAACTTATTGTGACTGTATATTTATTATTTGTAAATTAAAAGTATAAGGCAATGACGATCTCTAACTCCACGACAAAAGAAAAGTCACATCTTTATTTCACTTAACATAGGTGTGTCAATGGTGTCATCCACTCAAGCCCCTCAGGATACTGTCCAAGAGAGCCACTTGTCCATATTTGGTACTGATCTATGTCTAGTCAGAGATTCTACTTTACATGTAAGGAAATGGCAGATTTCTCTCCTTGGGCCCAAAGTAGAAACAGTGAGAGGGATCATGGGTGTTGTGAGAAATTGGGTTGTTGGTTTAGGGGGGTGTGAGACCTTCTCAGACAACAGCCACAATCCGTGTCAGCGTCAACTACAAGAAGTCAGTAAACTAACCTGTACTTAACCCTCTGGTAGCTTGGCACTATAGCAGTCAGGCTTATCTTAGAGGCATTGTGTAAAGTAATTATGCAGCACCCAAACAGCAATAAAGTAAAAATACAACGCAAGAAAAATTCCACACCAATTCGAAATGTGGAGTAAAATGTGTTTAATAAAATGAAACCAAAATGACAAAAATCCATTCAGTAGAACCGGAGTTTGGCAGTTTCAATGAATTAGAGAAAAGTAGCTCCAGAAGGCGCAAAGCACCAACTGTGGGTATCTGGTCACGCGGAACAATGACAAAGTCAGAACTTCAGGCTGACCGCCTGTGCATTGTTGCTTACGAAGCTTTGCGTTGTCAGACATCGATTCCGGTGAAACAGCTGGACTTTCCAGGGCTTTACATCAGTTTTGAAGAGGCTGGAAGCTGTGTGGCAAGGCTTTGTGGAGCTTTATATCGCTCACTATTAATTCCGATGATGCTGGCAGCTGTGCGGCAAGGCTTTTAGGGGTTTTGCATTGCTTCGCACCGGATTTGATGGAACCATCAGTTTGGATCTGAGGAGTTCTCTGTGGTGCCAGCCAAAGGCCCAGGACCAGGGTGGCAACCATTGGGGATCAAGAACTCGCTCCAGCAGAGGCCAGCAGGGCTCAGGCAAGTCCAGTTGCAGGTCCCGGCAGGTCCAGTGCACCAGGTCAGTAAGATCATTGCAAGAAGGCACCTGGAGCTTGTTGTGTGCTTGTAGTTCAGACCAGGAGGACAGTCAGCTGACCTGTGGAGTCACTGAGCCTGAAAAAGGGAGTAGGTACATTCTTGTGAGTTATTCACTACCCGGACAAGTAAAACTTAAAAGCACATGTCCAACTTTTAAATTAAAATGTACCCTGCAATAAGGGCTGTAGAGGGCATACTTTAGGGGTGATATATGTAATTAAAAGGGAGTTTAAGGCTTAAAAGGGGCTTCTTTTGTCAAGTTGAAATGAAAGTTTAAAACTGCCAACATTCAGCAATGGCAGGCCTGGGACATGTTTTTAAGGGCTACTCAAGTGGGTGGTACAATAAGTGCTGCGGACCCACTAGTGGAAAAGCAAAAGACACACAAATGATAGACAGGATGTGGAACAAATCAAACATTCTCACCCAGTCAAGAGATCGCAGGTTAAATCCATCGTTCTTTTGCTCACCATGCCACCCCAGTTTAGACCCAGCCATGTGCAAATCAATCTTGACCCTGCTCCTCGTGGGAACAGTCCAGCCCGAACTGCCAAGCCAGGTCCTCGCTGGACCAGTAACAAACATCCAAGAACCGGTTTTAGAGTATCACCCCGCATTAGCCAGGCTGAATATAAAAAAATATTACAGCAATATCAAGTTAACTTTAAATTAAACTTTAATTAATGGACATGTACTAAATGAAATTAAGATTATTTTTCTGAAGTTTCATTCACATATAAAAATATTGTTAATGTGCATTAATAATTATTAAAAGTGGTGTAAAGAATGAATTAAAATGTATTGAATTATTATTTTTAAATTCAAAATAGGTTATTGCATAATGAAGTAATGTATATGTACTGTTTATTGTAACTTTAATTTGCATTTATTTATGTTTTTAACTATTTAAAATAATGTATTTTAATTTAAAGTTATTTTCAATGGGGTTTTATTTTAATTCCCTACCTCCATTATTTTCTTTGGGTGGGTATTGCAGAATCAGTGGTTGGCCACGTGTAATGCTGCACCTACTACCTTTTTTGGTTTTAGAAGTAACTTACACAATCTGCATTTTTGAATACTGAATAGAAGTGCATTTACTCAAAAGTGTAAACTTGCTTAAAAGGGGAAGTTACCTTTGTGAATCAGGCCCATTGTTTAAACAGGTAACCTCTATAAGTCCAAAATGTGCAGTTGAAAAATGTAATAGTCCAAGTTCTGCAAACTTCCAAAGTAAGTAGCACTACTTTATCATCTCCATTTATTTTACTGCAATCGTACAAATTACACATTAATGTTACTTTTTAGATGTAATATCCAAATATTGTTTGGTGCCTATTTCATTTTCAGTTTTAGCCCTGCTAATATTTTATTAAGATATGAAACACAGTGAAGGGAGGTTGTAGAAAAGGCTAGGCGTAAAGCTTGGTGTACCATGCAAGGATGCCAAGCATGATTTTGGCGAATTTAAAAAATAAGAAAGTATTACCAAAGGCAGTAGGTCTCGCACGTGACACGGGTGTGGGCCTATCGGCGATGCCAATGGATTGGTAGTTTTGCCATTGTTTATTCAAACCCCCCCCCCTCCAAAATGCAGTTGAGCCTGTGCATACATGTTGGACCACTTGCGATAATAGAGGCAAAGGAAAACCATTCCAACATGGCTGCTGTGTGAGTGCAGATGCTTGCACACGCACTGGCAGCCACCTTGAAATGGTTTAAAAACCATTATAAGATGGTCGCTAGCCGATACTGTGGCAGGTGGTGGACAGAGCTTGGATGGTTTCTAGTAGGCACTCAGGCAAGCCAGGAATTCAAAAAATAGAGAGGAAGGGTGGGAAAGAGAAGGGGGAGAAAATATGCACTCATGCACTACATTAAAGGCAATGGTCTTGACGTCAGCAGTGAAAACGTACACGTCAGCTAGTCACAACACAGTAAGACCATAATACTGTTTTTGGGCAAGCATAGCAATATGGAGGAAAGCTATCCAATCTTGAGAAGCAGGGACCTGACATGGAGAAGAAAACCATTGAATCAAGTTCATGTGCAAGGGATGGACCTAAAGTTTATATTAGTTACAATAAGTTTGTTTGTAAGTTGTCTGTAGGCAATGACCACAAAATGTGAAAGAAACAGGCTGAAGGTAACATATACGAAAACATATTAAAATGTGGTCACTCTAAATGCACATGAAATATAAAACAACCATTCTTATCTCATGTGTATATGATGCTGGAAATCCAGTGAATAACTGACAATATGTTGACATTGGGGATCTAGTCATAAGTATTTACTGAGAACTACCATCCAACCACCACTTCCATAAAATTGCAAAGGCGATGCTGCAGAGAAAGAATGAGCATATAGTGATGGGCAACACTAAGGTGCCAATTCCGATCCGGTAAAAAAATTCCCCGTCCGACTCGTATCCGGATTTTTTTCCGTCCGAATCGTCAAAGTAGCGTACAAACTGCCAAGTACGATTCGAACGGAAAAAAGTCCATACGAATCGCATTGGGAAGATTTCCCCACACGTCCTCGGGTCGGGAAAAGTCACCGACACGTCCCCGGGCGAGAAACCCACCGTGCGGAAAAATAAAGTCCGACTGCGCAAGTACGATCCCTCCCGTCCTCCCCATTTCACAACCGTACGCAAAAAACACCGTCCGAACCGAACTCCCATAGCAACCATGGAGACATGTGCCCGCATACGCGCCGAACACCCCACCACCCCCCGCCCGCGTATGTACGCCCCGAACCCCCACCCGTGTATGTACGCACCAAACACCCACCCGTGTATGTACGCCCCCGAACCCCCCCCAGCCGTGTATGTACGCACCGAACCACCAGCCGTGTATGTACGCCCCCGAACCCCCCCCAGCCGTGTATGTACGCACCGAACCACCAGCCGTGTATGTACGCACCAAACCCCCCCCCCAGCCCTGTATGTACGCACCGAACCACCAGCCGTGTATGTACGCCCCCGAACCCCCCCCAGCCGTGTATGTACGGACCGAACCACCAGCCGTGTATGTACGCACCAAACACCCACCCGTGTATGTACGCCCCCGAACCCCCCCCAGCCGTGTATGTACGCACCGAACCACCAGCCGTGTATGTACGCACCAAACACCCACCCGTGTATGTACGCCCCCGAACCCCCCCCCAGCCGTGTATGTACGCACCGAACCACCAGCCGTGTATGTACGCCCCCGAACCCCCCCCCAGCCGTGTATGTACGCACCGAACCACCAGCCGTGTATGTACGCACCAAACCCCCACCCCAGCCGTGTATGTACGCACCGAACCACCAGCCGTGTATGTACGCACCAAACACCCACCCGTGTATGTACGCCCCCGAATCCCCCCCCCAGCCGTGTATGTACGCACCGAACCACCAGCCGTGTATGTACGCACCAAACACCCACCCGTGTATGTACGCCCCCGAACCCCCCCCAGCCGTGTATGTACGCACCGAACCACCAGCCGTGTATGTACGCCCCCGAACCCCCCCCAGCCGTGTATGTACGCACCGAACCACCAGCCGTGTATGTACGCACCAAACCCACCAACCCCCACCCCAGCCGTGTATGTACGCACCGAACCACCAGCCGTGTATGTACGCACCAAACACCCACCCATGTATGTACGCCCCCGAACCCCCCCCCCAGCCGTGTATGTACGCACCGAACCACCAGCCGTGTATGTACGCCCCCGAACCCCCCCAGCCGTGTATGTACGCACCGAACCACCAGCCGTGTATGTACGCACCAAACACCCACCCGTGTATGTACGCCCCCGAACCCCCCCCCAGCCGTGTATGTACGCACCGAACCACCAGCCGTGTATGTACGCCCCCGAACCCCCCCCAGCCGTGTATGTACGCACCGAACCACCAGCCGTGTATGTACGCACCAAACCCCCACCCCAGCCGTGTATGTACGCACCGAACCACCAGCCGTGTATGTACGCACCAAACACCCACCCGTGTATGTACGCCCCGAACCCCCCCCCAGCCGTGTATGTACGCACCGAACCACCAGCCGTGTATGTACGCACCAAACACCCACCCGTGTATGTACGCCCCCGAACCCCCCCCCAGCCGTGTATGTACGCACCGAACCACCAGCCGTGTATGTACGCCCCCGAACCCCCCCCAGCCGTGTATGTACGCACCGAACCACCAGCCGTGTATGTACGCACCAAACCCCCACCCCAGCCGTGTATGTACGCACCTAACCACCACCCCACCAGGGAATGTACGGACCGCACCCCCACCAGTGCATGTACGGACCGTACTGACGCCAAAAAAACACGTACTGAACCCGGACAAACCATATTTACACAAGGAGAGTCAAGTAGAGTTTCCCCACACCACCAAACAGGCCCAACAACCCCACAAACATCACATACACTCACCTGCAACTGCCAAACTGCCAAACAGAGGCCCAAAACTCAATCACTCCTCATAACACACCCACACAAATTTCAAACACAGCCACACCCACAAATGGACCAATAAAAATGGACCACACACACAAACCATGAGCCTTTGCAACAGACCCACTGCTGCCAGAGCCCACAGACGACCCACACCACCATACTTGAACCTCACACTTGCATACCTTCACACAACCACCTACACAAACACCCCCTCATCACATTCACACACACACCTCCACTACCACACCCACACACCCACAGCCATCCACACCCACACCCCCACAACCACACCCCACGCCATGTCCACCACCAAGAATCCAAAGTTCACAAAGGAGGAGCTGGAGATCCTTGTCGACGAAATCCTCAGAGTCGAGCCACAGCTCTTTGGGACATTGGTCAGACAGACCAGCATATCCGAAAAAACCGCCATGTGGCAGAGGATCGTCGATTCTGTGAATGCTGTTGGGACAACCAGAAGGACCAGGCACGAGTGCCAATCCAGGTGGTACGATCTGCGGAGGACGGTCAAGAGGAAGATGACTGACAATCACAACCAGGGGAACATCACTGGAGGAGGGCCGCCCCCAGACCGGTACAATACCATCCCTGGGAGGAGAAGGTGATGTCCACGCTGGCGGTGGAGGGACTACACGGACTGCCAGGACTCCCAGACCCTGGTGAGTACACAAACAACTCACCTCACATGGGGGGATGCCATACACAATCAATCATGCATGCCACCCCCCCCAAGCCACCACCGGACACAACAACACTCCACAAACACACACATGCCACTGGCACCTCCATGCCCCATGCATCAATCAGGGCCATGCCAAGTCACAGGCCACACAAAACACCAACACAACACAGGATGTGGTCGAAGCTGGGAGTGGGGGCAGCAAAACTAACATTGAGCAACTCACAAGCACACAACAATGCCCTCAGCCCATATGGCCCAGGGCACAGCCATACAAACTGTGTGTACCCACACAGTACTGTCTTGCCTGCAAATGATGGCTGCCATGCAGGATGCCATGGGTCTGAAGGCACAATTTGCACATAACAGCAGACAATGAAGATGCATCGCTCTGATAGAGTCTCAGCACACACCGCCACAGCAGCAGCCTACACTCAGACACACTGCCCAATGGGTGCCCGGAGAACAGGGACTAACTCACATGAACAAGCCAATGGCCATTCAAAGACCGGCTAACTGTGTGTGCCCAGGAAGCTGGCCTGAGGTGACAGAGAGTGACAAAGAGAGGGAGGGAGAGGGGGAATGAGAGGGAAGGAGACAGAGGGGGGACACAGGGAGACAGACAGAGGGAGGGAGTAGGGTGACAGAGGGAGACCGACAGAGGGAGGGAGGAGGGTGACAGAGGGAGGGAGGAAGGGAGACACAGGGAGACTAAATCACCCTTGGGTGGTGTGGCCATGTCCACTCGTCAGCCGGTGGACTGTGTGCATGCAGACCAGGTCTGGCAGTGCCTCACCCCCCCTTCCGTAGATGAAGACCGGTCCATGTGTCAATCTGTGCACGAGTCCATCCGGTGCTGCAGGCACAGACCTAACCACACACCCAGTATACCCACCCACCGTGTCGGTAAGAACCCTGTCACAAATGCTTCAGTCCCCTACCTGCAACATCAAATTGCCTTGCCAAAACACCATTTGCCACGTACAGTGCAACACGTAAGGCGCCTCTGCATGGCTCGCTACGCCCGCACACCACACTGCTGACTGTGTACCCAAATAGATGCATCAACTAAGATTGTGTCTCACACATGCGTAAAGCCCTGACAGCTGTGGCCAAGGGACATAGCCATGCACAAGTGCACTGTGAGAGGAATGCAGGACAGATCCAACTACCCAGAGGAAGAGTGCCAAATCAGAAATGCATGCAACATGGATGCCACATGTGACACTGTTAACATTGTCTCTCTCACACACAGGTCAACGTCGACGAACACCCCCCAACACTGGGGGGGAAGTCACACAGGACCAGGCTCCGCGGGATGATGACCCCACCGCCAGCGATGACTCTCACCACTCCGTGGATGACCCAGACCAACCTGGCCCCTCTGGTGTCCAACCACCTGCAGCACCTGCGTCAGGTACAACTGTGCCAACCACCACCCCCATTCCTGCCACATCCCAGGAGACGTCCAGGAGCCCTGCCCGCACACGACCACCCAGCCAGTCTGCCCAGGAGGGACACGGTCCTCCGGGCACCCAGGAGGAGGCAGGCGGCAACGCAGATGCCATCCTCAGGGGTCCCGGAGACCCGATGCACCCACAACGGCAGGCCAGGTGCACGTGGGCAGGGGTGGCGGGGAGTGGAGGACGGCGGAGGCGCGAACCTGACCAGGCAGCTCAGGACCCGGTAGTGTCCCAGGTCAGCAACATCCTGGATACATACCGGCGTGACACCAGGGGCATGGACCAGATTGCGTCCACCCTCAATGACATCAAGGGACCCTCCAGGAGATGAAGACCCTGCAGTCCCAGCAACATGCCTGTCAACTGCAACACCAAGGAAGGATGGAGGATAGACAGGCTGAGCTCGTGGCGGTGCAAACCCAAATGACCGGTGTACTCCGTCGGATTGCCGACAACATGGGCAACCCTCCCTGTGGCACCAGGCGAAGGCCATTACCAGACACAGGGAGGGATCAGGAGGAGGAGGATTCATCCGACGGAGCGTCACAGACATCGTCACGGACTGCTTCCGAGGGTCCCCGCAGGAAGGTGGGTCGTCCACGAAAAAGACTGTGAGAGTCAGCAGAACATCACCATCTCCCAGGTCACCTGGCCTGGCACCTGGCCCTCTGGCCCAATAGCAGCACATGACATTCTCTGCCACATGGACTTGCTGGTCACTGTCTGACCTATGTTGACGAAGACTGTGGCATGGACTCTGACATTTTGCTACGACAAGGATACCAACTCCCCCAGTGAACTTTGGATCTACACTCCCGCTGTGCACCTCTTGTCATCCCCACAACCCGTACCCCACCACAAATAAATTAATCACACTTACAAGATGATGCCGTGATTCTACATTATTACAATACATGTGTGTGTCGTACAGTCAAAGCATGCCTGATCTCAGAATTAACTCCAACCATCCAAACCGTGGGGTCGCAGTCTTGCCCAGGACACACATGGGTCCCAATGTCTCATCTGATACAGACATGGAGTACCAAACTCACCTGTGCTGGGCCCAACCAGCTGAGTGGTTCCCGCACAACTGTGGGCTACAGACACATTCAGGGGAGCAACAGTCATGCGCAGAGGTCAGGGATCATGTGGAGTGACCTGGCTTGCCGCTCCCAGGTATGTCTAGACATGTGTCCCTACAATGTGCAGCATGCTTGCGTCAGGCGGATGTTGAGAATGGTGGCTAGGCCAAGGTTGGATGCATGGAGATGCCAGAATGCAGTTTAGGATCACTGTGCCACATGGTTGTGTTGGGGTTGTGGGCTGCATCATGAGTGTGGGCGTGGATCTAGAAGGTCATCCTGCAGCTGGCTGTGAAACATTCCCCCCATCCCGTTAGGACGTTGATGTGGCCTGGTTGCCCGACGCAGTAGCAGAGCTGTGCAGATGCACTCCGGATATGGACAAGTACCATGGGAGTCGTGAGGCACATGTCCGTAGACTGCAGGGTAGGATTCTACACAGATGTTGTAGTTTCCCTGGGGGATGGTCTCTCTTGCCTTGAGGTGGATGGAACTGTGCATCTTGTGCATAATACAGTTCCCACTCCCTGACAAACCCCTAGCATCTTGTCACTCTACACATAGACACATATGCACCACCTATGAAAACTATGCCAGACCTGCGGCACGCACAGTGGCAACAGGGCACCATTGACAGGGAAGAGGCACCTTGGAGACAGAGGGACAAATTTATTAGTCATGTGTGTTGGAATGACAATGATACTCTGTCAACACATACACAGGTCATGTGGATGTACATGTGGGAGCAACACTGGCACCCCCCATTGCAACACAGATGCTGGCATCCCATTGACCTGGCACACAAGTGACGGATAACAGCTAAACACCCCCTGCTGCCACGGAGAGGCCGCTATACACCATTGAGGCCCTGATGGGGCAATCACACACCATGTCCAACCCGGTGCAACCTGTATGGTTCCGAGGCCAGTGTTACACACAATGATGGCCTCATCACAATCCCCAATCCCCTGCCACATGACAGTCACCAAGTCTGAGCATGGCTCCAGGTGAAGCCTGCCCCATGTCATGTTCCCCATGTAGGATCACCATGTATGCAAATGGAACACACATGAAACCGGAGAAGTGCACACAGACTACAAACAATTCACACACCCAAAACGACGTGAGGCATCCCTTACCTGAGGAGATTTCAACACTTGCCCGTGCATGTGACGCTGAATCAGCACATGTCGCTGTGTTCATGAGGAGTAGCAGGAGCACAACAATGCCACCAGCAGACAGCATGCACATGGACCTGTGGAAGAGAGACACACAAGGATTCAGCACAAAGGAGCACATCCGCAAGCATGTACTTAACACGTATCATGTTGTTAACATGACAGGTGACAATGATGACCCTCAGACAACATCCTTCCATTGCGCCATCACTTGAGTGACACTTCAATACACACCACTGACTCACTTGGCAGACATGCAGATGGACACACACATTGCAACACATGCCACACACGGCCCAATGCGTGCACACTCAGACACTGAACTCACCACTAAGCAAAGAAGTTGCGTATGAGCCGACTCCGCATGTCCTCCACAGCCTCCTCCTCCTCCACATCACTTGCCCCGTCACCAAGCCCTTCATCCTCCACGGGTGGATGGTCCTGGTCATCTTGATCCAGTATGAGTGGAACAGCTTCCTCCACTGCCATGTTGTGCAGCATGCAGCAGACGATGATGATCTTGCACACCTTCACCGGGGCATATGGGAGTGCTCCGCCGGTCTTGTGGAGGCACCGGAATCGGCTCTTCAGAAGTCCAAACGTCCTCTCAATGACTCTCCTGGTCCGCCCATGTGCGTTGTTGTAGAGGTGCTCGGCAGCCGTGCTGGGGTTGCGGACAGGCGTCATCAGCCATGGCATGTTGGGATAGCCCAGCGTCCCCTACAAGGAAACATCATGGACAGAAGTGTGTCAGCACAGGCAGTGAGATTGGAAGATGACGCCAAACACTGAACTGCCAGAGTCTACCCACCAACAATACATGCTCGCTCGTTCCGCAGCTGCAGCATCATTTCTGGCACCCTGCTACGCCTCATGATGAAGGCATCGTGTGCTGATCCTGGGAAAGCGAACACAGACATGTGAAATCACCATGTTGGACAGACACACCACAAGGGCATTAATGGAGTGATAATGTTTGCGATTCCTATACACCACCTCCTGTGCCTGTGGTGGTACCAACGCAACATGTGTCCCATCTATGGACCCAATGACATGGGGCATCCCTCCCAGGGGCATAGAACTCACGCTTGACATCTGTCAACTGCTCACGATTTTGGGAATTTAATGTACTCATCCAGGTGAACCAACATGGCCTCTAAGAATCATGCAGAACACGGCTGAACATCGTCTGGGACATGCCCCGACATCAGCAATGGTATGTTGGAACGTACCCGTGGCAAGGAAATGTAGGGCTGCCATCACCTTCAACTTGGGTGTCAGTGCACTTGGATACCTGTGGCGCGGGAGGAGTTGTGCTTCCAGCCGGCCAGTCAACTCATCAATCAACCGTTGGCTGAATCTGTAGCGGCGTATACAGTCCCGTTCATGCAGGGCAGCAATGTCTGGCATACGTCGAGGGAGAGGCGGAGCCCTGCAGTGAAATGGAAGGAACACCTAAGAGTGAGCACTGTACAACAACCATCGTCAATGCACTGAGCACATGTTACACAGCCAATACACATATGCCACGTTGTGAGTCAGGTCTGTGCCACAGTTCCTGGACACGAACGCCAGTCAGGTTACACTCCTACCAAGGGACAGCCACTAACGGAGGGGGGCAAGATCACGATGACATGGCATGAGACTAGCTGTGGGCCAGTGTAAGTGAACATGCACACGCATCACAGGATTCACAGACATCCACACATGTGCAGAGGTAGTATGCGTATGGTACAGACAGGTAGTTGGATGCGATATGCACTGGTCACATGTCATAGGAATAGGACAGGCCACACACATTGCTTTGAGGAGTACATGTCGAGACAGAACATACATAGGGAGCATGTGGATATGTACTTGTGTTGATACTCCGTGTAGTTGGATACATACACACCTCATGGCAAATCACATATGTGGGCTGGTGTGCGGAACAGTGTGCCATGCCCATCGACACACAGACACATGTTGGCAGCAGCAACTGCTGACACATTGAATCACACACCTACAGCAAAATCATGGAAGACATGCCACACACATGACATGGTTGCAGGCATGCAACGCAGCCATACACGTGTCATATGTAATATTCCGTGTACCTGGCATCAGGGACAGGTGCGGGTGTCCGTGACTGGGACATGCAAGTGACTCATGGCTCCACTAGTGTGTACGACATGCACACATGTCAAAGGAGTGCAGGGGATGTGTGGTACAATGCGCACCATCACACACGACATGTGTACACAGCTCATCGTACATGTGCTTTGCCCACACCTCAGGGGTAAAGTGCCACATCACATCCTGACACACCTGTGTCACACACAGGTGGTATTGCACAGACAATGCATTGGTGTCCACCCTTGGCAATACCTGTCCGCTCCATTCCTGTCTGTGTGCCGCCTGTCACCACTGACAGTTGTTATACGCACCGTACATACGCTCGGAGCGCGTGTATAGGGTCCCTGGGCCAATATTGCCGCTGGCGTATGCGTACGCCACAGTAGTACGGACTGTACACGCGCTTGTGCGGTCCGGATCACAATATGGGCGCTGGCGTATGCGTACGCCACAGTAGTACGGACTGTACACGCGCTTGTACGGTCCGGATCACAATATGGGCGCTGGCGTATGCGTACGCCACAGTAGTACGGACTGTACACGCGCTTGTACGGTCCGGATCACAATATGGGCGCTGGCGTATGCGTACGCCACAGTAGTACGGACTGTACACGCGCTTGTACGGTCCGGATCACAATATGGGCGCTGGCGTATGCGTACGCCACAGTAGTACGGACTGTACACGCGCTTGTACGGGTCCGGATCACAATATGGGCGCTGGCGTATGCGTACGCCACAGTAGTACGGACTGTACACGCGCTTGTACGGTCCGGATCACATATGGGCGCTGGCGTATGCGTACGCCACAGTAGTACGGACTGTACACGCGCTTGTACGGTCCGGATCACAATATGGGCGCTGGCGTATGCGTACGCCACAGTAGTACGGACTGTACACGCGCTTGTACGGTCCGTACTACTGTGGCGTACGCATACGCCAGCGCCCATATTGTGATCCGGACCGTACAAGCGCGTGTACAGTCCGTACTACTGTGGCGTACGCATACGCCAGCGCCCATATTGTGATCCGGACCGTACACGCGCGTGTACAGTCCGTACTACTGTGGCGTACGCATACGCCAGCGCCCATATTGTGATCCGGACCGTACAAGCGCGTGTACGTCCGTACTACTGTGGCGTACGCATACGCCAGCGCCCATATTGTGATCCGGACCGTACAAGCGCGTGTACAGTCCGTACTACTGTGGCGTACGCATACGCCAGCGCCCATATTGTGATCCGGACCGTACAAGCGCATGTACGGTCGGTATCACTGCTTGTGGGGTGCCCTAGGGCGTGGAACGCACCGTACCTGTGTGTAAATGTATGAAAACACATAGGGGACACATGAGGGACAAGTATAAGGGCCTAAATGCCTGATGGTTGCCATGGAGACTGAGTTAAATTTTTGAATTTGAGCACCAGGTGCACAGCAGAAGTCAGTTTGAAAGAATCTACATTGTTGCAATGTGGATGTTGACTTGACATCATTATCAAAACTGAAACCATGCAAAGCCACACACTGGGGTAGGTTTGAAGGGATTGGATGAAACGTAGGATGCTAATGTGACTGACCAATCAATCTGTACTCCTATACATGAACAGGCCAGCCAGGCATATATAAGGCAGCCAGGTCCCATGAGAGAGCACTTGCCTGCACATCCATTCATCCATGACCACTGCTGCTGATAGTGATTCCTCTGGCACCATGTCCAGGACTGTGGAGAGGTCACAGCCATTCACCCAGGAGGAGAACCTTGCCCTGATAGATGTGATCCTC
Organism: Triturus cristatus; assembly: GCF_964204655.1. Lineage (NCBI taxonomy): Eukaryota > Metazoa > Chordata > Amphibia > Caudata > Salamandridae > Triturus > Triturus cristatus. Next base: position 1,088,885,791 of record NC_140594.1, on the reverse strand, counting down.
CCACAGTTCCAGAGCCTGTATGGTCGACCAGGGGTTCAGGTGAGTGCAGACTCCACTAGCTTAGACTGTGCCCCTTTTGTGTGACAGTGACTTCTGGCATTGTGTCCATGTGTGACAGACATGCACTGTTGTTTGGAGTGGGTCCCAGGGTGTGGAAGGCCTCATGTCACCCATGCAGAGCATGCTGTGTTTCCTGTGTGCACTCCTCACTTGCATAGTGCCTACTGTGACAATGAATGCAAGGTGCATGCCACATTCTGCCTGCATACTCCTCCTGGGGATGTTGTTTCCACAGTCCTGATGTGATCCTGTGTTCCCCCCAGTGTGACAGGTGTCAGTACCCATGGATGTGTGTTTGTTCAGTGTACCTGTGCTGTGAGTGTCCAAAGGCCGTGTTCGTCCCCTGCACATTGGTGTGTGTGTTAGTCCCCTGTCATGTGGGTGAGTGCATATGGGGAGTGTTGCACACAAGCAGCATGAGGGATGGATATGGCCTGGCCATCGGATGTGAGCAGGGAGCAGTGCTGTGTGCATGCCGTGCTGAGCCAGCCCCACACCTGTGACACCCCCGTCTACTGGCACATGGGCAGAGTGAGGTGTGTACCCGCAGTTGGCAATGCCATGTGATTGTCCTGTACCTGTGTGTGTCTGTGTACTCTGCTGAGGTAGCATCAGTGTGCTGGGGCAGGTGACTGCTGTGAGGTGCTGTACATAATCCTGGTGTAGCCTGTGAGGCACAGTGTGATCCCTGGTCAGTGAGTGTGTGGTACCCCTCATGCCACCCGTGTGCTTCCACTGGCACGTAGTGCATTTGGCCTTCCACAGTGGATAATGTCCCTATGACAAAGGTGCAATTAGTTGCATGCATACCATGGCCTGTTCATAATGAGGATTGTTCTATATGTGTGTCTCTGTGTCTTTGCTCATGTGGATTAATGTATTCTCTCTTTTGCATCCTCACAGGTAGGCGCCATTGCCAAGGGGGAGATCTGGAGGGAAGCCGTCAGTGCCGTGAGGGGTACAGAGGGTCGGAGGCGGAGCCTGTCTCAGGTGAGGAAACGCTGGCAGGACATCCGGTGCTGGACGAGGAGGATTGCACGGCTCCTGCTGGGGGACTCACCTGAGAGCCGTAAGAACCGTGGCCGCCGTCGTCTGACCCACATCCAGAAGCGTGTGCTGGCGGTGGTCTTCCCCGATATGGACAGGCGCCTACAGGAGAGGCAGCAGCAGGAAGGGGGTAGGTACATGTGTGTCAGTTGTGTGTCCCCAGCCAATGTAAGTGTGCAGTTGCATGGATACACTGCCAGGGTTTGATTGTGCAGTGCGTCAACTTCTCCACAAAGTAGCACAGTGCTGTTCTCACTCCCTCCCTTCCCCTCCTTGCAATGTGTTCCCTGGTCTGTCGCCACTCTTGCACAAGGTTATTTATGCAGGCAGTTCATGCAGGTGCCCTATGCTATCAGCATCATGTGTGGGGGTGATGTGCCACAGGTATGGGGACCTTGCGTGTGCCATGGCCAATTTCAGTCATTGTGGTGTCCATGTCACTTGGCACTGATTGTGAATCACGACATAGGGGTGTGTCTCCAAAATGTACAGCCTTCCAGCATGCATGTCCAATTGTGTGCCCTCTGACATGATGTGCCTGAGTGGGAGGCCTGCTAAGTGCAGGGACGGTTGCTTAATTTGCAGTCATGTCCATCCTGGACCATGGAGGAGTGTGGGCACTACTGTGCCCTGGGGCACCTCTTCCTAGGTATCATGTGCGTCATCCAACAATATGGCCATTCACTGTGTCTTTGCCATGGGTTGCGTAGGGTGGCATTGTACCCTGGGCTCAACTGTTAGGACCTACAGGTTGCTACATGTGTCCACTGTACAGGGGGACCCATTTTGCTTGTGCATACTCACAGTGGGCATTACCTGTGTGTGTTGTTGAGACAATCTGATGATGTTTGCCTGTCAATGATGTGTGGACATGGCCACCAGGGGCTGTGTGTTTACAGTCATGAATTAGTGGAGGCCATGTGTTTCCATCCCAGAGTAAGAGGTGTACATACTTTCTCCGTCTCAATGAGATTGTCTCAGGTGTGGGTGGTTTGTGCGTACAAGGCCTACATGTCAGAAGCTTCATCCTCCTTGCTGGGTTTAGCCTGTGTGTGATGTTTGACTGGACATACGCTCAAGGTGCAGTGACCCTGTCATGTGTGGCCTGGTTTCATGTATTGCCTTTGCAGCATGCGGCAAGAGTAAATGGATATGATTCATGCTCATCCCTTTTTGACGACGCAGTGTGGTGCAGGTGCTGTGCACATTTGTCCCCAGAGGCTGACTCCTCTCTAAAATTTCAGGTGCAGTGATTTGCTGTTGTGTCATGATCTCCATTGTGTCTCAGTGGCATGGTGGGTAGAAAAACTGTGTGTTCCATGGCCTACATGTGTACATTGTTTTGTAGGTGTTACTCCTGTTGCTTTTCAGGCTATGCAATGTGACCTATGTATATTTGACTCATGTGACATAAGTGTACAGGTGTCTGATTTTCTCCTGTCTCTTCACCTTGCCCACAGCATCGCCGGGGGACACGGAAGGAGACACTAGCACGGACCGGGAGGAGAGATTGAGCACCAGTACCAGCAGTGCTGTCCTGTCTGGCACATGGAGTGGCACGGAGGCCGAAGGGAGTGAGGCGGAGGACCTGTTGACTGCCAACACAGACTATGACGCAGACGGGTCCGAGGCTGAGCTCCCAGAGGTGGCGGAGTCTGCCCCCCCAGCTGATGGCAGCCCTCCACATCCCCCCGCCACCTCAGGTTCCATCACCGGCCTCCCACATGCTCGTGGCCCTTCCCTCCGTGCTCGGTCCCCACATGTCTCCTTCCTGCCAGGCACCGCACCCCCTGCCCCTGTCACCACTGCTGCGGTGAGTGCGGAGTCTGTGGACATCCTGAGGCAGTTGCAGGTTGGTCAGACTGCGATGCTAAATGTCCTCCATGCCCACACCCAGGTGCTGACCCAGATGGAGGCATACATGGAGGGCATGTCGGCTGCGCAGTCTGACCAACGGCAGTTGCTGAGGTCCATAGACTCCACACTGACTGCAGCACTGGATCTCCTGCAGCGCTGCGTAACACCCCCTACCCCTGCCCCATCCACAATTCCCACTCCCGTGCCTGTCCCACGCACATCCAGACGTCAGCGTGCACGCACCCCAACAGACACAGGCACCACACCACCAGGGAAGTCGAAGCGCACACCTCCTGTCACGCACACACAGGGTGAGGAAGGCACACCCACTGGGTCGGGGGGGAAACGTAGAACACGCAGCCACAGTGGGAGTCCGCATTCCACACAACCCACTCCCTCCAAATCCACTCCCCTTAGCTCTCCTGGCCAACAGTCAGTGACAGCATCATCCACTGCGAGTGTGCCCCCCAGCCCCAGGATGACACCACCCCGCAAGCGGTGGAGGCGGGACCCGGCCAGGGGAGTTGAGTCCCCCACCCTGTCCACACCCTCCCCCAGTGGCGCTGCGACCCATCCCTTTGCCCCCCCCCCTCCTTGGGGCCTGTGGTTGGATTGGGTACGGGGGAGTCGCTGGGGGAACTTGCCGACGTGTGCAGCGCCATTCTGTCCTCCACCTTTGGCGCTGGCACCCCCCCTGTGGCAGATTCATCCCTCCCTGCACCCACAACACCTACCCTTTCCCCTCCTGTCCCTGCGGTGCCTGTTTCCACCCTCCCCCCTGATGCCCCCTCTTCTGTGGATGAAATGGACTTGTGAACTGTGCAGGCAAGCTAGGGGACACACGTCCCGATGTGTACCCCCCCCCCGGACATTGCTGCTGGGCTGGCCCATGGCCCTTGTACATAGTGGACATTTTCTCTGATATATTTTCCTGCTGAATAAAGCCTTTTCTTTTTGTTTTGCACACTGATGCTTTCCTGGACTTGCTGTTGGTGCTGGTGCTCCCTGCGTTGGGGTGGTGATAATGTGTTAGGGGTCTGTGAAATGTTGGAGTGTGCTGCTCATGGGGTGTACCCTGCCATCTGCGTGCCATCACAAAGGTCTCTGCAAATGGTATTTGGTCATGTTTGCTCTCACTGTATGGTGACATTGTCCCAAGGTGTGTTCCGTCCTCTGTGGCCCAGGCCATTTTTCCTGCAGGGTGTCTCCCAAATGCTGTGCTGTGCTGTGTCTACATTTCCTGGATGTGTGAGGGTTGCCTTTCAATATAGCCATGCTGGCTCAGCGATGGCTCCGCCTGCATCTGGGGTATCACCCTTGTAGGTCACTGAACTTGTTGATGGGGTATATTGTCCGATGTCTGGGCACTGCTGGGAGTGATAGGTACACACCCCTCCTGTGTCTGGGCACTGCTGGGAGTGATAGGCACACACCCCTCCTGTGTCTGGGCACTGCTGGGAGGACCCTGCACCCACCCCTCCTGTGTCTGGGCACTGCTGGGGGTGTTTTGCACACCCCATTCTTATAGCAGGTTCGGTGCGTACATGCACGGGTGGGGGTTTGGTGCGTACATACACGGGTGGGGGTTCGGTCCGTACATACACGGGTGGGGGTTCGGGGCGTACATACTCTGCTGGGGTGGGGGTTCGGTGCGTACATACACGGGTGGTGGTTCGGTGCGTACATACACGGCTGGGGTGGGGGTTTGGTGCGTACATACACGGCTGGTGTGGTGGTTTGGTGCGTACATACACGGGTGGGGGTTCGGTCCGTACATACACGGGTGGGGGTTCGGGGCGTACATACTCTGCTGGGGTGGGGGTTCGGTGCGTACATACACGGGTGGTGGTTCGGTGCGTACATACACGGCTGGGGTGGGGGTTTGGTGCGTACATACACGGCTGGTGTGGTGGTTTGGTGCGTACATACACGGGTGGGCGTTTGGTGCGTACATACACGGGTGGTGGTTTGGTGCGTACATACACGGCTGGGGTGGTGGTTTGGTGCGTACATACACGGGTGGGGGTTTGGTGCGTACATACACGGCTGGGGTGGGGGTTCGGTCCGTACATACACGGGTGGGGGTTCGGGGCGTACATACTCTGCTGGGGTGGGGGTTCGGTCCGTACATACACGGGTGGTGGTTCGGTGCGTACATACACGGCTGGGGTGGGTGTTAGGTGCGTACATACACGGGTGGGGGTTTGGTGCGTACATACACGGCTGGTGGTTCGGTGCGTACATACACGGCTGGGGGGGGGTTCGGTGCGTACATACACGGGTGGTGGTTCGGTGCGTACATACACGGCTGGGGTGGGGGTTTGGTGCGTACATACACGGCTGGTGTGGTGGTTTGGTGCGTACATACACGGGTGGGCGTTTGGTGCGTACATACACGGGTGGTGGTTTGGTGCGTACATACACGGCTGGGGTGGTGGTTTGGTGCGTACATACACGGGTGGTGGTTTGGTGCGTACATACACGGCTGGGGTGGGGGTTCGGTCCGTACATACACGGGTGGGGGTTCGGGGCGTACATACTCTGCTGGGGTGGGGGTTCGGTCCGTACATACACGGGTGGTGGTTCGGTGCGTACATACACGGCTGGGGTGGGTGTTAGGTGCGTACATACACGGGTGGGGGTTTGGTGCGTACATACACGGCTGGGGGGGGTTCGGGGGCGTACATACACGGGTGGTGGTTCGGTGCGTACATACACGGGTGGTGGTTCGGTGCGTACATACACGGCTGGGGTGGGGGTTTGGTGCGTACATACACGGCTGGTGGTTCGGTGCGTACATACACGGCTGGGGTGGGGGTTTGGTGCGTACATACACGGCTGGTGGTTCGGTGCGTACATACACGGCTGGGGGGGGGTTCGGGGGCGTACATACACGGGTGGTGGTTTGGTGCGTACATACACGGCTGGGGTGGGGGTTCGGTCCGTACATACACGGGTGGGGGTTCGGGGCGTACATACTCTGCTGGGGTGGGGGTTCGGTCCGTACATACACGGGTGGGGGTTCGGGGCGTACATACTCTGCTGGGGTGGGTGTTAGGTGCGTACATACACGGGTGGGGGTTTGGTGCGTACATACACGGCTGGTGGTTCGGTGCGTACATACACGGCTGGGGGGGGTTAGGGGGCGTACATACACGGGTGGTGGTTTGGTGCGTACATACACGGCTGGGGTGGGGGTTCGGTCCGTACATACACGGGTGGGGGTTCGGGGCGTACATACTCTGCTGGGGTGGGGGTTCGGGGGCGTACATACACGGGTGGTGGTTCGGTGCGTACATACACGGGTGGTGGTTCGGTGCGTACATACACGGCTGGGGTGGGGGTTTGGTGCGTACATACACGGCTGGTGTGGTGGTTTGGTGCGTACATACACGGGTGGGGGTTTGGTGCGTACATACACGGCTGGGGGTTCGGGGCGTACATACCAGGGTGGGGTGGGGGTTCGGGGCGTACATGCACGGGTGGCGCTTGGGTGCGTACATACACGGGTGGGGGTTCGGGGCGTACATACCAGGGTGGGGTGGGGGTTCGGGGCGTACATACACGGGTGGCGCTTGGGTGCGTACATACACGGGTGGCGGTTCGGGGCGTACATACACGGGTGGGGGTTCGGGGCGTACATACACGAGTGGGGGTTCGGGGCGTACATGCACGGGTGGGGGTACGGGCCGTACTTCCACGGGTGGGGGTACGGTCCGTACATACCCCTGCCCACGCTCTGCGTGCCTGGGTACGGGCCGTACCCATGCCTTTGGTGTGTGGGTACGGTGCGTCCCACCATTGTTGCGGGCCGTGGGGTCCGCACCGTACACAGGCCTTGGGGGCGTGGCTACGGGTCGTACCACGCGTACCCCTACATGACCCCAGCAATGCTGGTACGAGCTGTACCAAGGCCTTTCTGACGTGGGTACGGGCCGTACCGCTATTGTTGGAGTGACGTAGGGGGACGCGTGGTACGTTCCGTACCCACGCTCTTGCGGCCTGGGTAGGGTACGTACCGGTTCGCGTGACCATCCACTTCCGTTGTGGCGGACGCTTGCGTTGCTGGCCTTGCCCCCACCCCCTGGAAGTGACCAGGCCCTGATGGTCAGGTATGTCCAGGCCATGTGTGATTTGGTACCATGTGTTGGTGTTGTGTGTCCTGCCCCTGCCCCCCCCTTTGCCCCTGGTTGTTGTGCTGACCTTCTGCGGCGTCTGCGTCGGTTCCTGTACGCCAGGTGGACTGCTAGGAGGGCAGGGATGGCACGTAGGTTCGGGTCCATGTCTGTTCGTCGCGTCCAGCTGCTCCTTGCGTGTGTCGTCCTGATTTCCCGGCAGTTTTTGGCAGCCGGTAAATATTTTCCGTGCGGGATGACGTCGGTTCGAATCGTACTTCCTGGTTCGTGAAACGTAGGCTGGATGCGTACCGACGTCACGTCGGCTCCTTTCAGGATCGGAATTGTGTTTAGTTTCTGTTCGGTCGGTGTTTTGTTCGAATCGTACGGAAATGGTGTTTCCGTATGAATCGTACTTGCATTTTCGGATGGATTTCGCACCGGGTACGAGTCGGACGGAGAAAAGGCTCCGTCCGACGGTTCGTACCCGGTTTTTACCGGATCGGAATTGGCACCTAAGTTGGAACGTGGATGCTTTGTAAAATACACAACACATGAATGTTTTCCATTGATCGAGAGCTGAAAATATGAAAATGTTATACAATACAGAAAAACAAGTTATGTGTGTAAATATGCATATCCATATATAAGAAATAGGGCATACAAATCTGCATTTCTTTTCTTTGCTTATGCATTGATTTATTTGGTAGTTTCACATTATTTGCTTAAAGGCAAACGCATGGGGTATACGAAAGTTCATATGTTCCTGCTGAGAAATATCAAATGCCCTTGTTAAAAGTGCAATGCAATGACAAAGCGAGAGGTGTTTATTTGTATCTCAGTTGAATCAATGTTAGAGTTCTTTATTGACTTGCTCACAGCAGGTCATGCTCATGTATTGATGTGGCCTTCAGCCAGGCATGCAAGGTTCTTTGTAGGACCTGTTTTTTGTGTTTTTCATCAGGATCATTAAAGTGAAGCATGAGCAAAAACAAAATGAGCGTTGAAAAAACATAAATTGAGTTATGACCTGAAGATCTGAGAAAGTAGGTCCATGTGCCAACATTTTATCTTACAATAATTACATTTTTAATACACAGCCTGCATTAATCAATGTACACTCTGTACTGTTTAGACAAGCCAGAGTAGGTACTTAGTATTAAAAAAAAGGTCACCAAGCAGAGTGGGCGTGGCTATGCCAGGCAAGATGGTGACAGAGTAACCAAGTAGCACCGGTCCCACAGCCCTACTATCTGCCTAGCTCGCTGCCCTTGCACGCCATTCAGGTCGGGAATGTATGAACTGTGTTCCCTGGTGTCTAGGGCAGTGGGAGATATCGCTTTGGTGAGACTTGGTGGTCAGTGTATGGCTACACACCACAATTAAGCTGGGTGGCCGCATGATGAGCTAGACCGGCGCTGGGCCCTAGGTGCTGCTGACCTGTAGCGTGCACAGTTTCGTCACCTGCAAGACCTCCTCTGAGCACTCCAATGCTCTGTTTAGGCCAGCCCTGCCTCCTTCATTGTGCTCCGATCAATGTGGATGACACCTCACTGCTGTTCGGCTAGGTCCTAGAACCGGAACCTGGTGGCACCTTGAGGAGCCCTGACATGCTGGGTGGCCTCATGGAGGACAGAGCCTGCTCTGGGAATCTGATTAAAGCTTATCTGACATCTGCACTGTAGCCCATCGGGACCCTCTCACTATCTCATGCACTTTAGGCGATGTGGGCCTCCCAGAGTGGTGCCGGCACCTGGCTCTGAACTCGATGCCCTCTCCACACACCGCTACATACTTTGACATCCAGTCTGGGGGATCTAAGACTTTATAACCAAGTGGATGCGCAACACCATGAAGAACAAGAACAATGGATATTTCACTTATCCAGCAACATGATGTCTCCAGCAAGGACTTGCTGCCTTTAATCCCTTGCCTGCGGGGGTAATTCCCCCGCGGCGCGGGGGGGCGGCCGCAGTGGCGTTGTGCTCGTGACGAGCTCAGCTCGTCATGACTCACAGTGGAGCTGTGCTTGTCACAACCCCGCCCACTGATTAATTCTCCCGCACAGGCGGGAAATTAATCGCGCGTGGGCGGGCTGCGGCCGTTATGACGAGCTCTGCTCGTCATGAGCACAGCCCCACTGTGACTCATGACGAGCTCAGCTCGTCATGAGCATGCAACATGTTAAGAAATTTGGTTATTGGTTGAATGGAAACCCCACTCAGGCAACAACCACAATCCTTGTCAGGGTGAACCACAGTCACTAAATAAACCTGCGCTTAACTCTCAATTAGGGTGTCACAAAGCAGTCAGGCTTAATTTAGAGGCACTGTGTAAAATATCTATGAGCACACAAACTGTAATAAAGTAAAAGCACAACACAAGAAAAATCCCACACCAATTTAGAAAATAGAGTAAATGTTATTAAATAAAATGACAGTAGCACAACAGACATACAGTTAGTAGAACAGGAGATGTGAAATTTCAAAGTTTTAGATTTAAATCGCACCTATAATCACAAAGCACCACTCGCAGTCATCTGCTCATGCATATTTTCTCACAGTAATTCCATGAAATCAACTGCTCTGAACATATTTAACAAGTCAAACAACATAGTTGGTTTCAGTTATCACCTGATAATACATGTAATCAGATACATGATTGCAGACACTACATTGGCAGCCATGTCTGCTTTAAAGTGTAAAATGACCCAAGTGGACCCTTTAGCAGGAATTATGGGAGGTACTTTGAGGGTTTATTGGAGCCCCCCTTCGATCCTCACTTTGACACCTAAGGGCCGTGAATGACAAAATCATTAGTACAATATACAATCGGGCCTTCTCTGGGGCAGCACCAAGAATTTGGAACTCACTCCTGCCTTCCATTAGAAGAATTCCGTCTCTGGTGCGCTTCAAAAAGGAGGACAAAACCTTCCTTATGGGCAAATTCCTCTCCTAACTCTTGCCCTACAATCTACCTCCTACTACGGCTCCACCATGGCTTCTCCAGATGATATCCACCCGGCACCTCCGAGCCTCCCAACATGGGATCTGAGACCGCTTGTTTCGTGTAAATTGTGTCTGCCTGTTCTCATCCCAAATGTATACACCCTGGGATCTGAGACTTCTTGTTTCTGTAAAAAGTATCTATCTATTTTATCCCTAATGTATCCACCCCTCCTAAGTTCTTTTGTATATCACTTGTCTATCCTGTAAAGCGCTCTGATACCCTTGTGGGTCTAGTTCGCGCTCTATAAAACACAAAAATAAAAAATAAATGAGTAATGGCCCCTTTCAGTGTAGCTCACTACCACTCTCTTTTCTTTAATTGAAAACATATCACTATTTTCAGCATGATGTTTGTCTCTGTTCCCTAGACAAAAAGGGCATAATTCATTCTTCTATTAGCCAGGGCTTGGCTCCACTCACCCCGCTCCCCCGAGGTAAATGTAAATTCAGGTTTCCTCCTGAAAGTCGGCCCGCCATAGTTGGAAGACCTCTGATCTACATTAACAGGCATAAATCATATTCTATCAATAACTGGCTTGTCCATGGGATTGTTTCTGCCAAGATCAGCCACATGATCTAGTAGCGGGGGTATTAATAGTTTTTTTTTAACAACTATGTTTAGTTTTCTTTTTAGATGCGGTAAGCCCTCAGTGTCGCAGGCAATACTCAGGACTAGGGGCCAGATGTATGACTCACCGATTTGCGAGTCCCAAATTGTGTCGCATTTGTGACTCGTAAATTGGGATGCACAACAGAGTCTGAGACACTGTTTGCGATTCCCAATGGGGTCGCAAATTGCATGCCTCGTGTATACTAATGAGGCTGTCGCAATTTGCGACCCCATTGGAAATGACTGGCACTCCCAGGGATGGTGGCCTGCTGGGGTTTGCAGACCACCATGTCTGGGATTGCTTTTAAATAAATAAAGCAGTTTTTTTTTTTTTTAAATGGAACCCGTTTTCCTTAGAGGAAAACGGGATGCATTTAAAAAATAAAAATGAAACTTTTCAGTTTCATTTTTTAAGGGCAGGCAGGGGTCCCTGGGACCACTGCCTACCCTTAAAACTTATTTTCAGAGCCACTCACAAAGGGGAAGGGCTCCCCTGGGGACCCCTTCCTGTTTGCGAGTGGTCTACAACCTTTCTGTGAAGGGTGGTAAACTGCGACTGTTTTGCGGCCGCAATAGCGGTCGCAAAACAGTCATATATATCTTCAGGAGTCGCTATTAGGATGGGACGCCGCTCCGTCCTAATAGTGAGTCGCTAATCCTATTTTGCTAGATGGTAATTGATTTGCGGCTCGCAAAATAGGATTAGTACATGGGCCACACGTTTTTTTGCGGTCGCAAATGGATCTAAAACCCATTTGGGCCCACAAAAAAGTTAGTTCATCTAGCTCAAATGTTTTACAAAATGCAAGGTAAACAATGAAGTCATAAGTTGTGTAGACAGGTGCCAAAAAGTATAGCATGAAGATGGGAGAAACCAAAGCTAAAAGCAGCAACCTAAGTGGGTTTGGGGTGGTGCATGTTAAACCGGCACAGCATAATCTTTATTGATTTAATACCAAGAATGCCTTGGGAATATCCCACATATGCGACAGGTCTGAAATGAAAAAAATAACATTTCTTTCCAAGAATGTTAAAAGCAGTCTTAACGCCTCTGATTGGCTCTGAGTGGCTTCCAAACTCACGCCTTAAATTTCCTTAAAGTACAAATATACACCCTCAACCTACAGGAATGCCATATGGATAAATTCTCGATTTCCTTGAAACTGCTACATGTATCCAAGAAAACATGATTTGATGACAGATTGCCAATTCTTCCGTTTTTATTTAAGTGTTTGCAAAGCTCTGGAAAATGTCTCTTGATTCTCTCACAAAAGTGTGCAAACATTATGTGTGGAAATTACAATCTGGCCCCAAGAGATAATATTCATATTATTCAATTCTTTCCCTCTGCGTCGTTTTCTTCAGAGCTAATGTGGCATTCATGGCGTGCCAGGGTTTAAGATATGCCACATTAACCACACAAGAGGGGTGGTATTGTATGCGATGGGGATGCATTAGAGGAGAAGAAAGCCTGAAGTTACTGTCAGTCAATAATTATCTCACTAACTTTTGTTTATCAGGTCAGATGTCAATCCTAACACCGCACAGGGCCATCACAGGGCACACACAACATGGCACTTACCCATGTCAGTGGCTACTTCCCACTGGCATGTGTGCATAACAGATCATGATCAATGGCTTGGTAAAAGCAAAACATGCACCCCAGCCTGTGTTGAAAAGGGTTAGGAAAAGGCACAATCATGTCTAGGCAGTGCTTAATTTTAACCAGTGGTTTCCGGTGCCCAGCACCAGCACTTAATCATCAACACCGAGCCGGTGGGTTCTGGTGCTCAGCCCCGGCACTTAATCATCAACACCTGCGCCTTTCATGAGCACCAGTTAAGGACACATTCATTTACCTGGAGATTAATTGATTTGCCCAGAATCACAACCTGGTTTCCCAGCTCCAAAGTTGGCAGCTCTGGGCATTAAGCCACATCCTCTCACCGCTTTCACTAACCACTAGTAATTGGTTCTGTTTTAGGAGGCGCCAATAGGAGAAATGGGCTGGTGCAAGCGGCCTCCTGTCGAGAGCCCCGACACTACTTTTTTCGAAAGAGCTGCAGCAAGTAGCAGGTGAGAGAAGGGTTGCTAGAAAGTGGTTCAGCAGGAATGTCTAATGATGTTCACTTCAAAATACAAATAAAGTAAACATTGCATTACAGAGTTTTCAAGGAACGATTGCACAGTACGATGAAATGATTCTTGACGAGCAAAGTCAGATGACACCTGAGCCTAATACTCATTTAATGAGATAAGTCAAATTTCACCTTCATTTAACCAAGTGCGGTGATGCATATGTAGAGTGCTATCACTACCCATCCAGTGTCTAAGAAGTTTCAAGGAGCTTTAAACGTAAATGCTACAGATCATCAGACTTCTAAGCACCTGGCGCTTCCTGTTTCTTTATTTATAATCTTATGAAGCGCAACATCTGTCCACATAGGGTTTCCCGGCGTTAATCAAGAAGGTAAGGTGACTTAGCCGCTGTTTAAAATAACCAAGTCAACCGCTTTTTCTGAACTGAAAGAGGTGAGGTACTCTTTCTCAGAGACTCAGAAAGAGAGTTCCACAGATTGGGGCCCAAAACAGTGAAAGAGCGACCACCCATACTGGTCAGTCTGAACCAAGGCACAGTACACAAGTCCTGGTTCATTAATCTCAACATACGTGTGGGCAAATAAGGCACCACCAGCTCCCGGATATACCGCAAACCCAAGCCAGCTTTAGAAAAGTACATACAGCAAAGGTCTTTGAATTGGATGCGATTAGTGATCGAGAGCCAGAGGAGCTTTTGGAAAAGATGACAAGCTGCAGTCATCAAATCAAAATCTTAATAATACCTAGCCTTGATAGAATAAGGGCTTGAATCAGAGTCCTTAAGCTGGCAGAGGGAGCATCCAGATAATCTTTCTCACACACTTGTGCACCCCAAAGCAAAAGGAGGTGAACTTGGCTACCTGAGGCTTCATAGATAGCCTATCGTCCAGTAGAAAGCCCAGGTTTTTGACTTTCGATGAAGGGTTGGGAAGGGCACCTAAAGAGGCCGGCCAATGCTGTGAGCTCTAAAGAGAAGGATTCTTTCCCAGGACCATGACCTCCTTCTTATCTCCATTTAGCTTTAGTCGGTTGTTGTTCATCCATAAGGACATTTGGCTCAAGCCCTGGTTAAGAGCGGAGAGTCCATGGTCCCATGCAGATGACAAAGCATACATTCGATTCAGCATACAAGGAATCAAAGCAGGTATTCCGCTGCCTCAATGAGTTTCTGAGGAAGCTGGCTTCTCCAATCATGCTGAGTATGTTAAGTAAAGCAGGAACTATGGTGCAAGCATAAAATGGAAGACTGTATCTCCAGAACAGCTACTGCTGTTAGATTACTGAACCTATGCAACATAAACAAGATAGAAACACACAAACCATTCAATAAACATGTCACCTCAATTATTTTTCAGCAAATTAGACTCTTGCAACTTTTTTGGTTGGTCTAGTCAAATACTACTTCACTTCATCAAACAAGGTCATACATTTAATACGTTTAAATACTGTTTCATAACTCAAACATTGATTAAGCTACCCGAAAGAACCCTCCCCCAAGCTCAATGTCACCAATGGCTCACTGCCACATATGGGCCTTATGCAGGTTTCTGACACTTATCTTGCTCCAACCATCCTCTCTGCCATGCTATCCCAATACGTACGTATTCAAAACTTAGAATCCAACAACCACATCTTTACAGTTTTAATGCCATCTTTTTCAGCACATTTGGCTGAACTCAAGTGCTAGGTGCACAAGAGTTGCAGATACCATGCAGTCTGTAGTCCATAGCAGCATCTACAAATAATGTGTTAAAAAAGCTAGAGGGCAAGTAAGATAATATCAGCCTTGCAATTATACTTGCTAAGAGTTCTGACGGTGAAGCTCTGGGTGGTATAATTGCCCCAGGGACAAAGCACTACCACAAGGAGATTTTACCTCTCCATTAAGAGTACTGCATAAAGCAATGGAGCATAAGATAGGCTTGAGTTTTACTTATTGTGCCTGTGAAACTTAGAATGTGTACTCATTTTCAGGACATATTCCTCAGGGAGAATCTGGAGAAATGTTTGGGCACAAAATGTCTGGAGTTATATTATATTATATAAATTAGAATGTAAAATCACATTCAGAGTTCTTTTGCACCTGATTTAACAAACTTGGAAGGAGACTATTTGTGATAGCATTACATTGGTAAAACACAGAAAAGAAAGAATTCCACAAATAAAGCTTATCATAAATGCAATTGCTTGAAATCATATGTGTAAGACCCAAAACGGGAAACCGCTGCTTTGATCCAAGGAACTCCATCTTTCTCAATCTGGGGAACCACCTGTTCCTTGCCAGACCATATACTTTTCTGCAAATGTTATTCACTTTGACGGCTTGCAAAGCCAATATAGGGCTACATAAACTGTCTTCAAACTCACCCTTTGAGAGGCAACCTTTGAAAGTTTGTCACTCTAAGAAACTAGCTGTCTGAAATTTGATGAGAAAATCTGGCATCGCCTTACCCTTCATCTCTGTACGCATCACCACCGCTGTTTGCCTTCATCTTCATTTCCTTAGCTTGCCATTTAAGCTGAGCAAAGCATATTGAATAAGCTTGAGCTAAGATTAAAACTGTGTACATTTTCACTCAGGACCAAAGATCCACTTTCAGGTTAAATAGGTCCACTGGAAGTCCTGTCTACCCACTTATCACATCCTTGCTAAAACAAAATTAACTGTCCTCCCATAAACTTTAACGGGTTTTTGACAAGACACCTTATTATAAAAGCCGATTAGACTTTAAGAAAATATGTTAAGTGATTATTTTGTTTTTATTTCTCACAATGTACTCCTAACCTTTTAAGGTTATCTACTTAATACATTTTGAGTAGAGTTACAAAAAGTTTTGTCTGGAACATAGGGCCTGATTTAAGGCTTGACAGATGGAGCTCAAATTGTCAGGGTAGTAAAAAGCATTACCTCTGCCAACCAGATGAATTCCATCTGCTAAATTTAGAGATGACTGCTAGCCCAGCGGGACTCTCTGTACATTGAAAGAAACCCTGCCATGGTGGTTCCTTTCAAAGTGCAAAATATTTGGTAGACGACCACTGTCAGTTAAGAAAGCTGTCCGCCAAATGTTTTCCTTTTTTTTTTTAAAACAAACTTCTAAAGTAGGAGCTCATGACCTACAAACCCTGGGAGGCTTCTCCCAGAATGTAGGGGTCATTATATTAATTTCTGTGGCTCACCACCTGATTTTTCCTGATGGTTATGGACAGTTAAACAAAGATATCACTCCATCCATCCTAAATAAGTCAGGGGGAGTAATGTCCTTTCTCACCTAGTCCTCTACACCGTCGGAGCAGTGTTTTGTCCACAAAGCGAACAAATGCTCCATCAATGGAATACCCTGTGCCTTTCTATCTCTAAATGAGGCAGACAGACCAAGGGTTTGGTGGGCAGGGAACACCATTGTGTTTGCCCCTAATATCTTTTATCTCTTGACAGTACTGCACTGTGATCATTGGCTCCTAAATCCTAAAGACACTCTTGTGGTGGTAAGCTTTGAGTTCTCCTGGAGGGTCTGGAGGTTGTCAGCTTTGAATTCTCACAGACGTTGAAATAGAGGTAAGCCTGAGTTCTCCACGAAGTTCTGGAATCTGTACGTTTGGAGTTAGCTGAAACCTCCTAGGTGCGACCCAAATGTATAAGGCCTTTGGCCCACTTCTAAGTGTGAGTAGCTGGAAAAGAGTGCTGCAGAAGTTCAACTGTATTGTGATGGGCTCCAATCCGCTTTTTTATATCTACTGTGCCTTTGACTTCTTCGCACTTCTTCGCAATGATGAACCTGAAATACTTTGAATGAGTTCAGATGTCCACAAATATAAGCTACATGTTCCCTAATCAATTTCAAATATGCAATACAGATGTTTCATGTGCATCCATGGAATGCTAACAATATTTATGGAATAACAAAGTAGTCCATACACTTTCAAGGTGGCCTTTTGCTTCATTTTCTCCATTGTTAGTGCATAAAGCCATCACCTAAATAGGAAAAACCATATACAAATATTATGGCAAGACTATGGGTGGGAGATTTCGCCACTCTTTCAATCTATGCATCAAATTGAAATTAATTATTAAACCAATTCTATACAAATCAATATAAGCTCTCATACTTAAAAGAACCATTAAGCCTTGTATTAGATATAATGTTTTTCACTCTATTTCATCAGTTTCTTTACCACTAATTTTTGATGGGGCATTACTATAGCACTACAAAATATGTGCACAGATATAGCATCCACTATATCGACTAACACTATATTGTCAAGGTAAGTACATGTGGAATAGTAAACATCATTAAAAATACAAATTTAACTTGAGGATATAGTGGTCGGCCATGTAGAAGAAGCATTATATTTGTTTGCTGATATTTTTGACCTCGCTATAGTGACTTACAACCCTAAACTTTTCATGTACATAAGAATGACAACTTGTTGTTGGATGTTACTGTTGTTTTTATCACTGCCAGGTACTTTTTCCATAAGTGCTAGGTTTACAATGGCCAATATGTTTCTATCAGGCTCAGCAATTAATGACTGTGATCCTTCTATTTGATGATTTATTACATAATGACATTGTTTGCACAATAATCTCCAAAGATTCATTTCATTGTTTAGCTATTGAACCAGATTCAACTGATTCTCTTGTATTTTCCAGACTTTATCTCTTTTTACTGTATCTCCAGGGTGATTATTTATTTCTCAACGATTGGGTATTAAATATACTTTTGCATTCAACAAGTTTGTTTGGTAAGATTGCACTCACAACTAGCACAGCTGTGTTTTTTAAATGTATCTTTCATCAAAGGGAAGCGAAAGTACAACCATGTGTCAGCTGCCTCTATTTTAGGATGGATGATATGAAAGGCTGGAACACTGGGCTCTAATGGAAACTGAGGAAAACCAGGCATTTGCTTTAATTAGTTTTGCACCAGGTGAGTATTCACATTAACAGTAAGAAACAAACCATCACCTTATCCGCTTGTTATGCTTCTGTCAGTTAGTTCCATATGCTTTATTCTGCCCTTATGCATCATAATTATATAAAATCTGATGTGATGCTGTGCTGCCCATCCTAAAAAATGTCATCGAATTACAGTTTACATTACTGTTCAAATGGGTAAGTACTGGACTGCTGTGTAACGTCCACCTCTATTCTAATTTAATATTATTTTATCTCAACATGAGAAAGGTATGCATGTCATTCTTAAAATTCTTATTATATATAATACCTGTGCCCTGGTCTCCTCTCTGTAGAGCCTCCTCGCAAACTATACTTCGTAGAGTGTATAGCAGTACTTTAATACTGCTCATGTACTAGAAAATGCTATTCACTACCTATGTGTGGACTCCTTCACCTTGGCTTATCCTTTCTTTTCTATGTGGATATCTCTGTCCTGATTGAGGAAGTCTCTGCACACATACGCCTGTGTTTAGATGTAAATATGGGAGGGACCTAGTGGCATATTTATAAGGGCATTACGTCAGAGTAACGTCACTTTTAATGACGTTCCGATGGCGCAATGCCCTGCACCATATTTACAAAGCAGTGCTAAGCCACTTTGCATGGCTTGACGCCCCTTTGTCAATATGGCATCCTTTCACGCAGTTATCTGCACGAAAGGGGCGTGCAATGGGTTTTGCTGTGGGCGTTCCACTGCAACACCCATTGCTTTTTGACGCTGCCCCAGATTTGCAAGATAGGTAAATCTGAGGCAGCGCCAAAATCTAACGCCATGCAAGAGCAGGTGTTAGAATGGCAAAACGGGGAGAAATACTTTAATTTCTCCTCATTTTTGTTTTTTCTATGTTTGCTGCCTTCTGCCAGGAGCGTAACACAGGCCCCCGCATCCCCCGCGGTGCGGGGGGGCCCAAGAGCTGCAGAGGGGCCCCCTAGGTGCAGGGGGCCCCCTCATCACAGTACTCAGGCCCAATAGCTCGGATTAAATCCGGAGCGGGGGCCCCTCTGTGTGCGTGGCAGGGGGGCCCCCTCAACTTACGTTACGCCACTGCCTTCTGCAGGACAATTAGAAAGAGCAAAATGCCATGCATGATTGTTTCTGTGCAAGAAGGAGTCCCTTCCTGCACATAAACAATCATTCCCTGCAATGCAGGCCCATTTGCACTATGGTGCATGGGTTCCTGCATTGGCCCTCAAAGCTAATTATAGCCCCAGCGCTGGGGAAAACACAGGATTGCGCCATATTGTTGTAAATATGGTGCATCCCTGCTTTTTGGAAATGTCGGAACACAGCGCTGCCAAATTTGACGCAGCTTTGCACTCTAACATTTCCTGTCCCTGAATGTGGTTGCTGTTATCTAGGGTGAGTTTGGGTAAAAGAGTCTTGCAAGATACAAGGCACCTGCAGAAACTTGTTTGAGCAAACAATACCTCTTGCCAAGATATTGTCTGTGCGACAAAGGCTTTTGTAGGCAAACAATACATTATATTCTATAATGCAAAGGTTCGAGTAATTTGGGGATTTTCTCCTAACATAAAACTTGGAAATGACACAAATTTTGCCAGTGCAATTAAAATTTCTCCCATGCCTAACGGCTACCTCATGAAACGTCTCTCACTTCTTTCTTTGCTTGTATACACCATCACATGTTATGAACAAGGAACTGTTTTCCACCTCAGGGCTGTGAATTACTTTGACAGCTGAAGCTTTGTTCTCATAGTCTATGAAACAAATGTGAAACCCTCATTGAGATGCAATTAACCCATGTACATCTATGTGGGGCAGGAGATCACTAGTTTCACCACTCTAGAGTATTTGCTTATTTGCATTGAATCTGCCCAACATTGGTTACTTAGAAAGCCTTTGTGATGCCACAAATGTTGCTAGCCATTGATATTTTTAAAAACTATAATGTCTAATCTATATATTACCTAATGAAAATGTGCATTTATATGTAAACTTCTTTTTCTTTTTTTAGACCCTTGTTCTTGCTTCTCAGCCTGCTTCTCCAATTCAGTATTCAGGATTCTGCCCCCAAACAGAAGGCTCTCAGTGATGACAGGATCAATCCATGTACATGTGGACACAATAAATCATCGCCTGTCAACTACAATGAACTTACCTACTCTGGAACACCTGCAATCTATATATTAACATGGTCCTACTGTACCCTTCATGGAGATTCAACACAAACACTGGCTACACCATGGTTAATTGAAGCAACACAAACCTCTGGTGGAAGCTTCAATATTGTTGGATTTATTGAATGATTTAAGTCTGTAGTCCATATTTTCTGTGGATCTCCTGTAAAAACACTTGGTTGTAAACATTGCACACTGGTGTACAATAATTGTCAGTTTATAACTTGGATTTTCAACTGCACTCTTACCAGTCAATGTTAATGCAAGGATTTGCTCAGAATGAGCCAAATGTGATCTACCGTCTTGAATTATCACACACTAGACTTGCTTTGTAGGCCACCCAGGGTGTGGTTTACAAGGTAAGTTAAACACATACCAGGTGACAGACAACATCCACAATGTAAAGAGCAACTAGAAACTTCCATATGCTTTGAGTTCAGCTCTGGCCAAACAAGATTCTCAAAAGAAATCTTCTTCTACATGATGCAGTGCGTATGCGATACTCCTTTACAGCGCATGTAACTTCACATGCATACATTTCGGTGTGCCGACTAGTCACCATCAGTCCATTTTCTTCACCACCTCAGTGTCAGACATTATAATTTTTCCTGGATCATGTTGAAATCCAAAGGAAACTTCAAAAATTGTAGCTGCATCTCAGAAAATCTTTTTCCACTTGGTTCCAAATGATGTTGTATTCCATGAGCAGCAATGCTCTCAATTGTCCATTACATACCGTGGTATTTATTTTTCTACTTTGAAGTGAAATTGTGAAATTTTTGGAAATAAGTCCTATCACATTCGATGGTTTACCTAGTCCTTTTAAGAAAAGCTGTTCATTGGACTGTGATGGCTGACCATTAGCTGAGGGAATTCATGTTTGGTGGTCACTAACCCTGGGAGGTGAACTCTGCTCCGCTAATGGAGTTTTCCGCACACCACGTTATGCAGAACTCGTGGAGTTCCGAAAAACTCTGCTCCGCATAGCGAAGCAGATTTTTTTCCCTCGCTCGCGCTCATCAACGTCAAGTTGGCGAGCTCGAGCAAAGAAAATCCTCCTCCTGGAGAGATTTTTCTTTGTTCGCAATTGTCAAAATCAAGTTGGCGAGCGCGAGCGTGGAAAATCAACCTCCCGGTGAGATTTCTCAACGCGGGCGGTCGGATTTCTCATGGTGAGTGGTCGCGTATGCTCACTTGTGCTCGTGTTGAGAAACCATCCATTCGCGTTGAGAAAACTGCTGCTTGAGTAAATCTACTCGAGTGGCAGAAAGGAAGCAGCGCCCTCTTGCACTGTGCATGGTGCCATTTGCAATGATTGTACAGTGCGGGCAAACACCCGGCACTGAAAATCACACCGAATGGCATTTTATCTAACGCACTTCGGTCCAGGCAGCACTCTCCCCAGCAGCTCCGCCTCACCGCTGCAGCCTCGAGTCCTCCACTGTGTAGGGTTCGCGACAGCAGCCTGCCCAACCTCTAGGTGATCTTGTTTTCACTCCCGCATTACGCCAGACTCACTGATTCATACCATTTTAATTTGCTTTAATTTGCTAAAACCCATTTTCCCGCCGCTGCTGCCCCTGCAGCTTCTCCCCCCGACACAGCCCCCGCCTTCCTACCTCTGGTCCCGCCCCCCTCCGCTACTTAATGGCGGCCACTGCGTGGTCATGCAGCGGACACGCGCAGCGGGCGCGCCGCTGGCACGTCGATGGCACGCCTAAGGCAAGTCCGTCTGCACCATCAGCATCCCAGAAGTGGCCAGCGGCAGGAACCCTGGATCCACGACCTCCCACCACTACAACAACACCGCCCTCCTCGCACTCAACCCCAGAAGACTCAGAGACTGCCAACTGGCATCTCTGGCCTCGACCCATGGCCCATTCTCCTGCCACCACTGCCGCCAGACGTTTTCCTCAACCCCATCTCCCGGAACCGCAGACACCGCCGCCAATGAAATGCTAAGACGCATCCTCCTCAACGTGTGCTCCGTATACAAACATGCCATGGAAATCTGGAACCTACTCGACTCTCTCTCGCCCGATATAGCCTTCTTCCCGGAGACATGGACCAACGCCGCCTCCACCCCCAACATCAACACCGCCATCCCGGATGGATACAAGATCCAGAGGAAGGACCGTCCCAACCACCCGGGAGGAGGTCTCGCCATCGTCCACAAGAGCACCCTCCGACTCACCACCTCCAGCGAAACCTTCTCCACCGCCGAACACCTGCACTTCCAGATCTGGCCCATCCCCAACACCACACTCCGAGGAACCCTCATCTACAGATCCCCCGGGCACCGGACACCCCTTGCCACCACTATCATCGAAATCATCACATCAGTGACCTACATATTCATCGGAGAACTCAACTTCCACCTAGACAACCCAAGCAGCCCCAACTCCGCCACCCTCAGCGACAACCTCGTCAACATCGGACTCAACCAACTTGTCACCATGCCCACACACAAAGCAGGACACACCCTCAATCCAATCTTCACCACAGGCAGAAGCGTCAGCTTCAACCACACAATGCCACCTCCATGGACCGACCACCACTGCGTTCACTTCACCGTCAACAAACCCAAGGCACCAAAACCTTCCCCCACCTACTTCGAAGGAACTGGAGCAAGGTCACCGACGAGCAACTGAACTCCACCCTCGCCCGAGGAAACCCCGCCTGGACACACGACGTAAAAGCCGTAGCCAAAGAACTCCACGCCTGGATCTACAGAACCCCGGCGAACAATGCCCCAGGAAAGCCGCCTGGTTCACCACAGATCTCCAAGAAGCAAGGCGCAGCTGCAGACGCCTGGAGAAGACCTGGAGGAACACCAAGACAACCGACAGCTACTCCACCTACAAGGACGCAATGACAAACTACCACAACCAAAAGGAACTTCATCCACAGCAAAATTCTCACCAATGCCACCAACTCCAAGGAACTCTTCCCCGTCATCCAGGAATTCACGAACCCACACAGTGAAGCCACAGACATCTCCCCATTCCAAGACCTCTACGACAAGCTTGGGAGCTACTTTCACCTCAAGATCATAAAACTCTACGACAACTTTGTCGACCACACGCAAGACGCCACTGCCAGCCCCCCGCCCCCAGCGACACCACCCAGCCCACCATCAACGACTGGGCTCCAATCACAATGGAGGACACCACTGCGACCATGTAAACCACTCAGAAGCCCCCACTGACCCCTGCCCCCTGCACTTCTACCACAGAGCCGCTGACACCATCGTGCCTGGACTACAAGGGACCATCAACACCACTTTCAAACAGGCACCTTCCCAGACAACTGGAAGTGCGCAGAAGTCAGGTCCCTGCTCAAGAAGCACACGGCTGACCCCACTGACCTCAAGAACTACCGGCCCATCTCGCTCCTCCCCTTCGCAGCCAAACTAGCAGAGAAAGCTGTCAACAGGGAACTGACACGGTTCATCGAAGAAAACGCCGTCCTCGACCCAACCCAATCTGGATTCCGGAGTAACCAGAGCACCGAAACTGCCCTCCTCGCTGCCACAGACGACATCCGTACCCTCCTGGACGAAGGCCACTCAACAGCCCTCATCCTCCTCGACCTTTCCGCAGTTTTCAACACCGTCTCTCACCACACTCGAGTAGCCAGACTACACAAAGCCGGCATACAAGGGATCGCCCTGGACTGGATCCGATCGTTCCTTACCCAGGGATCATCGCTGAGCTAGACCCTCTTCAACATCTACATGGCCCCCCTCATGGCCATCGTTCGACAACACGGTCTCAACATCATATCCTACGCCAACGACACCCCGTTCATCCTTTCCCTCACCAGAGACCCCACCACCACAAAACTAAACTTCCAAAAAGAAATGCAAGACATCACAGTCTGGATGACCAACAGCTGCCTAAAACTTAACGCAGAGAAGACAGAAGTCCTTGTCCTCGGAACCACCCCTCAGCATGGGATGACACCTGTTGGCCGACTGCCCTCCAAAGCCCACCGACCCCCTCGAACCACGGCAAAAACCTCGGCATCGTACTCGACTAATCGCTCACCATGAACACACAAGTCAACGCCATCACCTCCAGCTGCTTCAACACCCTCCGCATCCTTCAAAAGACCTTCAAATGGATCCCCCAGGGGTCAAGGAAGACAGTCACCCACTCGCTCGTCACCAGCAGACTGGACTATGGAAACAAGCTCTATGAGGGCATCAAAAGGTCCCTTCTCCGCACACTTCAGACCATAAAGAACACTGCAGCCAGACTCGTCCTTGACTTACCCCGTAAAGAACACATCAGCCAACACCTGCGGAGACTCCACTGGCTCCCCGTGGAGAAAAGAATCACCTTCAAGATCCACACCCACGCCTACAAATGCCTACACAACAACGGACCCAAATACCTCAACGACAGAATAAACTTCCACGTACCCAAAAGAAACCTCCGGTCTGCCAACCTCGAACTGGCTGAAACCCCGTGCATCCACAGAGCCAGAGCAGGCGGAAGATCGTTCTCCCACATTGCAGCCAGAACGAGCTACCAGCAAATATCAGACTCACCCCTAACCTGAATACCTTCAGGAAGACCCTCATGACTAGGCACTTCGGCAGAACAGATCTGCACGCCCCCTCCCCCACAGTGCTTTGAGACCCTCACGGGTGAGTAGCACGCTTACAATTCCCTGATTGATTATGGAAAATGGCCACTATAACTACAATTAAAAGTAAACAATGCCAGCAATATAGAACAATGGGCTCCAGGCTAGTAGCAAAACCTGTCATATGACCATGCAGTTGGAAACCAACAGGCGTCTCCTCTTTCTTGACACAAGCACCCAAGTTCTGAAACTCATAGCCTGCAAGATTTGAAGCATCCAGGAGCATTTAAAGTGCAAAAACGAGTTAAAAACATGTCTGTCTACAAGATAATTATATCAACTACTGATCCTAGGAAAGAACCCAGAACACTAACCCTTAGAGCAATATGAGCATGGCAGAGAGCTATGGATCAGTATGAACAAGCACACCATACTGAGATAAGAGACATAGGCATTGAACCCAAATTGAGGAGCTCCACCCAATATAATCTCATAATGACCTTAAAATACAAATGAAATATAATCACTAGGCCTTTTGATCAAAAGTTAGAAGTACCTACTGTCACTTTGCACAGAAGACCAGCAACTTGACTAATGACACATGAGACTTTAACCTTAACCACCCCAAACATCACAAGCATAGTAAACGTTGTCTAGCCTGCCTGCTACCTCTAGCCATAACATGGAGTTCAGTTATTCTAGACTTTATGATGGTCCTCCCAGTATCAATTTGTTATAATCCATGTCACCCCATCATATCATATCATATCATATCATATCATATCATACACCAACTCATTACCTGGTGCCTCATCGTCAATGGGACAGGCATAAAATGTACGAAAAGGACATGTGGACCTTGATGGCAGCTGGGTGTACAGATTCAGGATAAAATAGCATGCTTAAATACCCACTCAGTACTAACCAGAAAGGCCTGGAGACACCAAAGACATCCACCGCAAATTGCAGGTCAACAGAAGACTGTAACAGAATCCACTCAAATAGTCACGCACTCCATCATATAATGACAAAAATGTTGACCATAAAACAGTTCATCTTGGTAAATGTCTTCTAGAGACATCTCATAATGGCAATCGCATAAAGAAGAACTGTAACAATATCTATCCAGGCAGATCTCTAATCCCCTCCTCACTTGCTATCAACGTCTGTTTCCTTTTGCATATTCATAAAGATCAAACAACAGATGAACTCCTGAAAAAGCCAGTAGAAGAAACTGGTTCGAGAACATAAAAGATAAACAACCAGCACCATAAAGGGACCTGCAGAGCTAATAAAAGCTACGAGCTTAAGACATCATTTTAAAATGTGCATCTG
This sequence comes from Triturus cristatus, assembly GCF_964204655.1. Lineage (NCBI taxonomy): Eukaryota > Metazoa > Chordata > Amphibia > Caudata > Salamandridae > Triturus > Triturus cristatus. Next base: position 1,088,859,967 of record NC_140594.1, on the reverse strand, counting down.
TCTCTCACATTTTCTCATCCATCACACCTCTAAGCGCTGCCTCCCATAACTTGATAACTGGTCATCACACACAACATGAGTGAACAATTCTTTTTGTTGTTCTCTTTGGCATTCTGTTTGGTCTCCTACATGCATGAGGTCCTGTCTTATAATTTGAGTTGAGCCTGTTTCATATAGTGTTTTGACAGGTGCATTGTTACCTCTATGCTGGTTTACGTGAACATTTTTGTACCCATCTTCTTTGGACCTTGGTTTGAATTATTCCATTTGGTGTTTTGCTGGGCTTTTCTTTCACTGCCTACAGAAATCTGGGAGTTGTATTGCTAAAACACATCAACTCCTGTATGGCGTGGCTAGATCAGCTAGACAGGTCAAACCAGTAGATGCCGCAACTTACGCCAAAGACTGGAGAAGTCCGACGACACCCGGGGGAGATCACCGAGGCCTTCACAGAATATTATGCTGGGATATATGCCACAGAGTCGAAGGCTACCCATCAAGACTCCCTAGAGTTCCTAACAGATGTTCCGCTCCCAGTTATAATGACAGAAGAAAAGCAACTTCTGGAAACTGATATTAGGAAAGAAGAAGTAATGCAAGCGCTCCGAGCCCTGAGCTTGGGTAAAGCAGGGGGCCCCGAACGGCATCCCAATAGAATTTACAAACTTACAGCGGCTACAGTGGTACCACATCTCCTGGCAATGTTCAAGGAAAGCAGAACAAAGGGTGGGCTCCCGGCCGACCAAAAATTGGGTTCCATAGATACAAAAAGAGGGCAAGCTCAGAGATGATTGAGCCTCCTACCAGCCCATATCCCTCCTTAACGCAGAAGTTAACATTTTAGCAAAACTATTGGCTCTAAGGCTGCTCCCACTGCTACCAGAATTGGTCCATCCTGATCAATCGGGCTTTATGCCAGGTCGCTGCGTGGTGATGAACATCCGATGCCTGCATGGAGTGTTGGGAAGGGCCCACATGATCTGGTAAGATGCAGCGATTCTTTCTCTTGACACACGGATGGCATTTGACACTATAGAGTGGCTATACATTTTTGCGGTGCTGAGCCGCATGGGATTTGGCCCGCACTTCTTGTCCTAGATCGGACTCCTGTATGAGAGACCCATGGCTCAGGTGGTGGTCAATGGGAGAAAATCAAAAACGTTCCCATTGAGGAGGGGCACAAGGCAGGGTTGCCCCCTGTCCCCATTGACATTTGCGCTGATATTGGAACCAGTGGCAACCTGGATTCATGGGTACCCCATAATACGAGGCCTTCAATGGACTGAGGAGTGGGAGGATAGAGTATCGCTGTACAAGGTTGATATCCTATTGTATGAGGCCTCTCCCCGTGCCTCTATCATGAGGATTTTGAACATCTTTCGCTCTTTTAGCAAATATTCGGGGTATGCAATCAACTGGTCCAAATCTGAGGTGTTTGTGATTAGTGGCCAATGGCCCTCTCTCCCTCCGGAGTGTGGGGCCCAAGTGGTGTCGGAGGGGTTCCGCTATCTGGGGATTTTTGTTACCACAGACCCGGCTCAGTTTTATGCTTGAAATCTATTGAGTTCCTTATCTAGACTCCAAAATGACATCCATCACTGGTGGACCCTCCCTTTGTCCCTTCTGGGCAGAGCGGCCCTATTCAAAATGATGGCACTGCCAAGATTTCTCTATATGTTGCAAAATACTCCTTTCCTGGTATCCGAGTCATATTTCACCTCAATCGATGGAGCAGTTCGAACTCTCCTGTGAGATAGTGGATCCTCCAAAATCGCCCTTCCGCTTTTTAGGGTTTAGTGTCCTCCAGATATCTATGAGGTTCATAGCCTCTAGAAACCGCGCCAGTCATGTATGCGTGTGCTCCGGATCCTAGCAGGTAAGCGGCCCAGATGTTCACAGTCCATCATATCAAAGTCACCCCCATGAACAGACTGGAGTTCTAACATTAGGGACCCAAGATCGTCCAAGGTGGATTCTTTGAGGGTTGGGGGGACAAAAACCGAGAGCACATTCACTACCTCTCCCGCCCAAGTCCCCGTGAGTCCTGAATATCTTCCCAGTCTATCCGACCAGGTTTTCCCAATCACCAGGGGGAAGTTTTTCTTTAAAAGGATTCTGGTACCCCTGGATCCAGATGTGTACCAATCATGTACCTTCATTTCATATCCTCCCCGATTGAGTGCCCAACACGTTTTACCCAACAGGTGTGTCTCCTCTTCTGTAGTAGCACAACATCCGGCGCATGTCTTTTTTTTTATTGCAGAACTATACCTCTTTTATTTTATTCCCCAACCTGTTTACATTCCAGGTCCTTAACTTAAGATCCACAGATGATTGCCCCGTAATGCATCAGTTGGCAATATTGTTACTTGGACATACGTTTTTTTACTGTCAGAACTTTGCTTACCCCCACCCCCGCAGTGGTGTTCAGATAGGTTACTAAGCTTAGATCATGCATAACTACTGTCACTGCTTGTGCTGTCAAACATGGAAAAAACCATTGCCAACATGCCATAACAATTTCAAATCCTCTTCCCCTCACCACCCCTGGATCCCCCCCACCCTGCCAGATGGAGACCCAATTGCCTGCCCCCCAACTCATCAGAGAGCCTGTCGACCCCTCCCAACATAACTGACTTAGGGAATGTTTGCCCGCCAGCCGACCCTCCCCTCTCCCCTTCCCCCCTCACTTTGTTGGATTTTGAACCCCTTCCATGCACAAGTGATCCCTTCCCTAAGGGCCACAGTAACAAATCTTTCACCATTACACTTTCACTGATCCCCCAGACTATGTGCAGGTCCGCCGCCCATCTTGGGCACCTAAAAGGACTGGGACACAGAGGGTGTCACACTCTCAGTTCTACTTTTCGTACAACTCCCCCCACCTGCCATACCCAATTCACTATACCATATGCCTCACTTCAGTCTCTTCATGCTTCCTCTCCAGACTTTTCGTTTTCTGTTGCTGGGGACTCCTTTTCCTTCACCATTCTCCTATATCTCTCATGCTGAGTCTTTGCTCTAGGGGATCTCCACTGTCCTCCAGCCATCGAGCCACTCCCACATAACCTCCGGGGTACTAAAAGGTCAGGCCTTCGCTTCCGATTCTAACCGGAGACGTGCCGGAAACAGCATGGCCTATTTCACACCCTTGTCTCTCAGTGCTTTTTTCACTGACATAAAGCTCCGCCTAAGCGACTGGGGTTTTAAGGGTGAAGTCTTGGTCTTTCTAATTAAAGAGACCTGCTAACATGGGTCATGGTGGCGCTCCCGGCCTGGGGCATCTACCCGGCACCCTGTGGGCCCTTTCCACAGAGAAAAATTTGGAAAGCCCCTTGACTGGAGTTGTTGCTGTATCAGATTTTCTCCAAATAGATCAAGTGTTTGTCCTTCTGCTCGGTCCGGGACTCCAAGAATGGGGACATTATCACGCCACAATCTCCCTTCTTGGTCCTTCAGTCTAGCTTCCGGGGTCGAGCAGGAACTACTCCCAGTCTCCCCACATGCTTACACTTAGGTGGGCCCCCTCAATTCCGAGTGTTCAGTCTCTGCATGCTGGTCTGGGGGTTTATAAATGCTGGACCATCCCCAACACCACATTCCGAGGAACCCTCATCTACAGATCCCCCAGGCACCGGACACCCTTTGCCACCACTATCACCGAAATCATCACATCAGTGACCTACATATTCATCGGAGAACTCAACTTCCACCTAGACAACCCCAGCAGCCCCAACTCCGCCACCCTCAGCGACAACCTCGTCAACATCGGACTCAACCAACTTGTCACCATGCCCACACACAAAGCAGGACACACCCTCAATCCCATCTTCACCACAGGCAGAAGCGTCAGCTTCAACCACACAATGCAACCTCCATGGACTGACCACCACTGCGTTCACTTCACCGTCAACAAACCCAAGGCACCAAAACCTTCCCCCACCTACTTCGAAGGAACTGGAGCAAGGTCACCGACGAGCAACTGAACTCCACCCTCGCCCGAGGAAACCCCGCCTGGACACACAACGTAAAAGCCGTAGCCAAAGAACTCCACGCCTGGATCTACAGAACCCCGGCGAACAATGCCCCAGGAAAGCCGCCTGGTTCACCACAGATCTCCAAGAAGCAAGGCGCAGCTGCAGACACCTGGAGGAACACCAAGACAACCAACAGCTACTCCACCTACAAAGACGCAATGACAAACTACCACAACCAAAAGGAACTTCATCCACAGCAAAATTCTCACCAACGCCACCAACTCCAAGGAACTCTTCCCCGTCATCCAGGAATTCACGAACCCACGCAGTGAAGCCACAGACATCTCCCCATTCCAAGACCTCTACGACAAGCTTGGGAGCTACTTTCACCTCAAGATCATAAAACTCTACGACAACTTTGTCGACCACACGCAAGACGCCACTGCCAGCCCCCCGCCCCCAGCGACACCACCCAGCCCACCATCAACGACTGGGCTCCAATCACAATGGAGGACACCACTGCGACCATGTAAACCACTCAGGAGCCCCCACCGACCCCTGCCCCATGCACTTCTACCACAGAGCCGCTGACACCATCGTGCCTGGACTACAAGGGACCATCAACACCACTTTCAAAACAGGCACCTTCCCAGACAACTGGAAGTGCGCAGAAGTCAGGTCCCTGCTCAAGAAGCCCACGGCTGACCCCACCGACCTCAAGAACTACCGGCCCATCTCGCTCCTCCCCTTCGCAGCCAAACTAGCAGAGAAAGCTGTCAACAGGGAACTGACACGGTTCATCGAAGAAAACGCCGTCCTCGACCCAACCCAATCTGGATTCCGGAGTAACCAGAGCACCGAAACTGCCCTCCTCGCTGCCACAGACGACATCCGTACCCTCCTGGACGAAGGCCACTCAACAGCCCTCATCCTCCTCGACCTTTCCGCAGTTTTCAACACCGTCTCTCACCACACTCGAGTAGCCAGACTACACAAAGCCGGCATACAAGGGACCGCCCTGGACTGGATCCGATCGTTCCTTACCCAGGGATCATCGCTGAGCTAGACCCTCTTCAACATCTACATGGCCCCCCTCATGGCCATCGTTCGACAACACGGTCTCAACATCATATCCTATGCCAACGACACCCTGTTCATCCTTTCCCTCACCAGAGACCCCACCACCACAAAACTAAACTTCCGAAAAGAAATGCAAGACATCACAGTCTGGATGACCAACAGCTGCCTAAAACTTAACGCAGAGAAGACAGAAGTCCTTGTTCTCGGAACCACCCCTCAGCATGGGATGACACCTGTTGGCCGACTGCCCTCCATATCCCACCGACCCCCTCGAACCACGGCAAAAACCTCGGCATCGTACTCGACTCATCGCTCACCATGAACACACAAGTCAACGCCATCACCTCCAGCTGCTTCAACACCCTCCGCATCCTTCAAAAGACCTTCAAATGGATCCCCCAGGGGTCAAGGAAGACAGTCACCCACTCGCTCGTCACCAGCAGACTGGACTATGGAAACAAGCTCTACGAGGGCATCAAAAAGTCCCTTCTCCGCACACTTCAGACCATAAAGAACACTGCAGCCAGACTCGTCCTTGACTTCCCCCGTAAAGAACACATCAGCCAACACCTGCGGAGACTCCACTGGCTCCCCGTGGAGAAAAGAATCACCTTCAAGATCCACACCCACGCCGACAAATGCCTACACAACAACGGACCCAAATACCTCAACGACAGAATAAACTTCCACGTACCCAAAAGAAACCTCCGTGCATCCACAGAGCCAGAGCAGGCGGAAGATCGTTCTCCCACATTGCAGCCAGAACGAGCTACCAGCAAATATCAGACTCACCCCTAACCTGAATACCTTCAAGAAGACCCTCATGACCAGGCACTTCGGCAGAACAGATCTGCACGCCCCCTCCCCCGCAGTGCTTTGAGACCCTCACGGGTGAGTAGCACGCTTACAATTCCCTGATTGATTATGGAAAATGACCACTATAACTAAAATTAAAAGTAAACAATGCCAGCAATATAGAACAATGGGCTCCAGGCTAGTAGCAAAACTTGTCATATGACCATGCAGTTGGAAACCAACAGGCGTCTCCTCTTTCTTGACACAAGCACCCAAGTTCTGAAACTCATAGCCTGCAAGATTTGAAGCATCCAGGAGCATTTAAAGTGCAAAAACGAGTTAAAAACATGTCTGTCTACAAGATAATTATATCAACTACTGATCCTAGGAAAGAACCCAGAACACTAACCCTTAGAGCAATATGAGCATGGCAGAGAGCTATGGATCAGTATGAACAAGCGCACCATACTGAGATAAGAGACATAGGCATTGAACCCAAATTGAGGAGCTCCACCCAATATAATCTCATAATGACCTTAAAATACAAATGAAATATAATCACTAGGCCTTTTGATCAAACGTTAGAAGTACCTACTGTCACTTTGCACAGAAGACCAGCAACTTGACTAATGACACATGAGACTTTAACCTTAACCACCCCAAACATCACAAGCATAGTAAACGTTGTCTAGCCTGCCTGCTACCTCTAGCCATAACATGGAGTTCAGTTATTCTAGACTTTATGATGGTCCTCCCAGTATCAATTTGTTATAATCCATGTCACCCCATCATATCATATCATATCATACACCAACTCATTACCTGGTGCCTCATCGTCAATGGGACAGGCATAAAATGTACGAAAAGGACATGTGGACCTTGATGGCAGCTGGGTGTACAGATTCAGGATAAAATAGCATGCTTAAATACCCACTCAGTACTAACCAGAAAGGCCTGGAGACACCAAAGACATCCACCGCAAATTGCAGGTCAACAGAAGACTGTAACAGAATCCACTCAAATAGTCACGCACTCCATCATATAATGACAAAAATGTTGACCATAAAACAGTTCATCTTGGTAAATGTCTTCTAGAGACATCTCATAATGGCAATCGCATAAAGAAGAACTGTAACAATATCTATCCAGGCAGATCTCTAATCCCCTCCTCACTTGCTATCAACGTCTGTTTCCTTTTGCATATTCATAAAGATCAAACAACAGATGAACTCCTGAAAAAGCCAGTAGAAGAAACTGGTTCGAGAACATAAAAGATAAACAACCAGCACCATAAAGGGACCTGCAGAGCTAATAAAAGCTACGAGCTTAAGACATCATTTTAAAATGTGCATATGTCTCTCACATTTTCTCATCCATCACACCTCTAAGCGCTGCCTCCCATAACTTGATAACTGGTCATCACACACAACATGAGTGAACAATTCTTTCTGTTTTTCTCTTTGGCATTCTGTTTGGTCTCCTACATGCATGAGGTCCTGTCTTAGAATTTGAGTTGAGCCTGTTTCATATAGTGTTTTGACAGGTGCATTGTTACCTCTATGCTGGTTTACGTGAACATTTTTGTACCCATCTTCTTTGGACCTTGGTTTGAATTATTCCATTTGGTGTTTTGCTGGGCTTTTCTTTCACTGCCTACAGAAATCTGGGAGTTGTATTGCTAAAACACATCAACTCCTGTATGGCGTGGCTAGATCAGCTAGACAGGTCAAACCAGTAGATGCCGCAACTTACGCCAAAGACTGGAGAAGTCTGACGACACCCGGGGGAGATCACAGAGGCCTTCACAGAATATTATGCTGGGATATATGCCACAGAGTCGAAGGCTACCCATCAAGACTCCCTAGAGTTCCTAACAGATGTTCCGCTCCCAGTTATAATGACAGAAGAAAAGCAACTTCTGGAAACTGATATTAGGAAAGAAGAAGTAACGCAAGCGCTCCGAGCCCTGAGCTTGGGTAAAGCAGGGGGCCCCGAACGGCATCCCAATAGAATTTACAAACTTACAGCGGCTACAGTGGTACCACATCTCCTGGCAATGTTCAAGGAAAGCAGAACAAAGGGTGGGCTCCCGGCCGACCAAAAATTGGGTTCCATAGATACAAAAAGAGGGCAAGCTCAGAGATGATTGAGCCTCCTACCAGCCCATATCCCTCCTTAACGCAGAAGTTAACATTTTAGCAAAACTATTGGCTCTAAGGCTGCTCCCACTGCTACCAGAATTGGTCCATCCTGATCAATCGGGCTTTATGCCAGGTCGCTGCGTGGTGATGAACATCCGATGCCTGCATGGAGTGTTGGGAAGGGCCCACATGATCTGGTAAGATGCAGCGATTCTTTCTCTTGACACACGGATGGCATTTGACACTATAGAGTGGCTATACATTTTTGCGGTGCTGAGCCGCATGGGATTTGGCCCGCACTTCTTGTCCTAGATCGGACTCCTGTATGAGAGACCCATGGCTCAGGTGGTGGTCAATGGGAGAAAATCAAAAACATTCCCATTGAGGAGGGGCACAAGGCAGGGTTGCCCCCTGTCCCCATTGACATTTGCGCTGATATTGGAACCAGTGGCAACCTGGATTCATGGGTACCCCATAATACGAGGCCTTCAATGGACTGAGGAGTGGTAGGATAGAGTATCGCTGTACAAGGATGATATCCTATTGTATGAGGCCTCTCCCCGTGCCTCTATCATGAGGATTTTGAACATCTTTCGCTCTTTTAGCAAATATTCGGGGTATACAATCAACTGGTCCAAATCTGAGGTGTTTGTGATTAGTGGCCAATGGCCCTCTCTCCCTCCGGAGTGTGGGGCCCAAGTGGTGTCGGAGGGGTTCCGCTATCTGGGGATTTTTGTTACCACAGACCCGGCTCAGTTTTATGCTTGAAATCTATTGAGTTCCTTATCTAGACTCCAAAATGACATCCATCACTGGTGGACCCTCCCTTTGTCCCTTCTGGGCAGAGCGGCCCTATTCAAAATGATGGCACTGCCAAGATTTCTCTATATGTTGCAAAATACTCCTTTCCTGGTATCTGAGTCATATTTCACCTCAATCGATGGAGCAGTTCGAACTCTCCTGTGAGAAAGTGGATCCCCCAGACTCGCTCTTCCGCTTTTTAGGGTTTAGTGTCCTCCAGATATCCATGAGGTCCATAGCCTCTAGAAACCGCGCCAGTCATGTATGCGTGTGCTCCGGAGCCCTAGCAGGTAAGCGGCCCAGATGTTCACAGTCCATCATATCAAAGTCACCCCCATGAACAGACTGGAGTTCTAACATTAGGGACCCAAGATCGTCCAAGGTGGATTCTTTGAGGGTTGGGGGGACAAAAACCGAGAGCACATTCACTACCTCTCCCGCCCAAGTCCCCGTGAGTCCTGAATATCTTCCCAGTCTATCCGACCAGGTTTTCCCAATCACCAGGGGGAAGATTTTCTTTAAAAGGATTCTGGTACCCCTGGATCCAGATGTGTACCAATCATGTACCTTCATTTCATATCCTCCCCGATTGAGTGCCCAACACGTTTTACCCAACAGGTGTGTCTCCTCTTCTGTAGTAGCACAACATCCGGCGCATGTCTTTTTATATATTGCAGAACTATACCTCTTTTATTTTATTCCCCAACCCGTTTACATTCCAGGTCATGAACTTAAGATCCACAGATGATTGCCCCATAATGCATCAGTTGGCAATATTGTTACTTGGACATACGTTTTTTTACTGTCAGAACTTTGCTTACCCCCACCCCCGCAGAGGTGTTCAGATAGGTTACTAAGCTTAGATCATGCATAACTACTGTCACTGCTTGTGCTGTCAAACATGGAAAAAACCATTGCCAACATGCCATAACAATTTCAAATCCTCTTCCCCTCACCACCCCTGGATCCCCCCCACCCTGCCAGATGGAGACCCAATTGCCTGCCCCCCAACTCATCAGAGAGCCTGTCGACCCCTCCCAACATAACTGACTTAGGGAATGTTTGCCCGCCAGCCGACCCTCCCCTCTCCCCTTCCCCCCTCACTTTGTTGGATTTTGAACCCCTTCCATGCACAAGTGATCCCTTCCCTAAGGGCCACAGTAACAAATCTTTCACCATTACACTTTCACTGATCCCCCAGACTATGTGCAGGTCCGCCGCCCATCTTGGGCACCCAAAAGGACTGGGACACAGAGGGTGTCACACTCTCAGTTCTACTTTTCGTACAACTCCCCCCACCTGCCATACCCAATTCACTATACCATATGCCTCACTTCAGTCTCTTCATGCTTCCTCTCCAGACTTTTCGTTTTCTGTTGCTGGGGACTCCTTTTCCTTCACCATTCTCCTATATCTCTCATGCTGAGTCTTTGCTCTAGGCGATCTCCACTGTCCTCCAGCCATCGAGCCACTCCCACATAACCTCCGGGGTACTAAAAGGTCAGGCCTTCACTTCCGATTCTAACCGGAGACGTGCCGGAAACAGCATGGCCTAATTCACACCCTTGTCTCTCAGTGCTTTTTTCACTGACATAAAGCTCCGCCTAAGCGACTGGGGTTTTAAGGGTGAAGTCTTGGTCTTTCTAATTAAAGAGACCTGCTAACATGGGTCATGGTGGCGCTCCCGGCCTGGGGCATCTACCCGGCACCCTGTGGGCCCTTTCCACAGAGAAAAATTTGGAAAGCCCCTTGACTGGAGTTGTTGCTGTATCAGATTTTCTCCAAATAGATCAGGTGTTTGTCCTTCTGCTCGGTCCGGGACTCCAAGAATGAGGACGTTATCACGCCACAATCTCCCTTCTTGGTCCTTCAGTCTAGCTTCCGGGGTCGAGCAGGAACTACTCCCAGTCTCCCCACATGCTTACACTTAGGTGGGCCCCCTCAATTCCGAGTGTTCAGTCTCTGCATGCTGGTCTGGGGGTTTATAAATGCTGGGTCCCCCGCTTCTGCCACCATACTGAGGCCTATAGCCCTCTGGGGCCGCTCCTCTTCCCCAATTTAGTTGAGGTCACATCTAGTCTGTACCTGCTATTTTCGTCTTTTATTTTGTTCCCATTCTTGCTGCTTTGTGGAACGGGGCCCTTCCCACTTCTGCTAGGCTGTTCTGTTGTTCCAGCGGTGGGCCGCAATGTTCACCACCAAGGAGCCGCCCGGGCGTCCCGCTGATGCGAGGTTTCTCTGGTCCGGCACCACTGTCAGCATCCAGTGCCTCTCACTACTTGAGGCCAGTGCTTTATGAGGATTGCTAGGCCGCACTTCTGCAGCCCAGCCAGGCTCGTGAGCAGCCTCCCCTCCGCACTCTCCCCCACTGCGCTATCTCTCCACAGCGTTCGGATGTCACCTGCTGCCAGTTTTGGGCCCAATTAGTACCGGATTTCTGGGGGGATTGGGAGGGTGGGTTTCGGAGCCGCTTCAGGCAGCGGCCATCTTCGGTCACCGACAAGCCACGCCCCCGGTTGTGGGGATTATTAATTCAGATGAGCCAGAGTTCTGTTTTTTGTCTAATACACTCAATGTATGCCCTAGAAGGTACTTCAGAATGTGTGTGCTTGTCCTTTTGCTCTACATTAACTTTTAATTAAACTTAAACTGTTCTGATTATCCACTCAGGTCAAATTATCTTTATTCTATCTAAAAGACCATAAAAGCATATGGTATAAGCAAATTACAAAGAGAGCAAACACTTTAAAATCACAAAAGTCAATTACTGAATTGCACATCATCATTGCCTTGCTGTGACGTCGGATTTGGACTATCAAAAAGAAGAATTCCTTAGTTCACTTTTCAGAAGTCTATTTCTTGACTTGCATGTACAGGGCTTGGCTTTTTGTGGAGTTACATTTCTATTTAGCGGTCAGTTGTGACGGCTCAGGTTAGAGCAGAGCTTGGTACATCCTCATTGTGGAAGTCCTGTGGAAGGAAATGTAATTGCCCGATTATTTAATAGTGATCTTCATTACTCCGAGCCTTAGTCTCTCATGTCATAGTTTTGGAAATTTCCCTTCTTCACTAGTTTTAGCCTCTCCCAAACTACCTAATACTTAGTAACAAACAGGATATCTGGGGGTCTTGAAGGATCGTATGCAAACATGAGGAAGAGGAACCAGAAATATTGTTTTTGCTTTTTTCTTAACGGGGCAAATTAATTGTTTGTCACCTAGGTGATTACCCACCTCCTCATTATGTGGTGAAGGTGAGAAGGAAGAACTGGACTTGGAGTAATGAAGATTATTGGAAAGCAAAGGGGTCACTACACACATTTTCAGACATCCCTTGGAATGCATTTCAGCACTTTTGTTTCAGTACAGCCCACCACATAGTGGTTCTCAAAATTCAGTAGTATTAAATTTAAAAATATTTATTGTAGTTACGTACATTAGACATTACAACATACTTTGTAGCAAGAGATTAAAAGGCTATTCCACAACTCCAAAGTTTATTAAAGTTCTTCTCAACATGATGGGAGCATATACCACTATTGATATTGATAAAAACGATATACGATGTAAATGCATACAAGGGTACACTCACATATACGAATGAAATCGCATTGCCATTGTCAAATTCGGCCGTCATGAACTCTCCATCAGTCCCGACTTGAAAATACATGATCAAGCTGGCTCTGCAACCCAAGCCCGCGGTAACTGATTGACAAGTCACAGGTGGGGTGGCAAGTATCCGGAAAACAAATGCACAAACAGGAAACTCAGGTCCATCCCCCAGATAAGCACAGCAACACCACAATGGTCCAGGGAAATTTGCCTGAAACAAGCACACATGTCCAGAGGGGGTGCGTGCATTCCCAAACACCATAAAGTTAGATGCCACATGGAGTTAGGAACATACAGCTAATCAGGACACAGCACAAACAGTACACGCAGCGATCACGCACCCCTCTTATCGAACATCTGAACACACTACCCACTGTCCCACACTGTGTCCACGCAAGGACCTATTTTTATGATTCCACAGACAATGCCCACATTCCTTTTCCAGTCAGGAATCACCAGATGTACTTTTATTGTACCCAAAATTGTATATAAGCCTGCACAAATTGATTATACTTTGAGACAGTCCTCAGTCCCGTTTCTGTGGATTGCACTCCCAGATTAAGTGTTTAATCAAATCAACTGTTTCTGCTTTGCAAATTGCCTCTTGTCTTTTTTTTTTTTAAGGTAAATTCATATTCGAGCAACACCGCGTCCAAGCATGCCATGATTATCCATCCTTTGTTAATTGGTGGAATTTTACTGATGCAAACCTTTAAAAGAAATGAGCATTAACTAACCATTTTTATTTTGTGAAATGTGTTAAATACATGTAATTTTAAAGCGTCAACAATGCACGGTTTATTCTATCTGTCGTATACATGGACATGGACTGGTTAATAAGACAAATTACTCCGTTGGTTCATCTCTTTTTTTAGACTACTGCAATAATGTTTTGTGTACTATATAAACTAAACAGTCAATTTTTGATAAAAATGGATTACCGGACAATTCTCAATCTTTCCCAGATCTTCTAAGGAGTCAAACATCCAACATATATCAAAGTCAGGAGGCGGTTGGCAAGTCGATGAAACAATAATGGGGCACAAAGTCAGGCTGCCAAGTCTACAGCGTCAGAGAAAACATGCAGAGACTGCAAAAACGAGATTTCGTCTGTGCACAATTAAATGACCTTCGAGGATGAGCCTTACCACAACTCTGTCCAGTTGAGTTAAGTTCTGGATCCTGTTGCACTATTAAGACGAACATAGAGTAAATAATGACCTATCCTACCTATTAACCTTTATGAAGATTTTGTTTGCACTCTAAAGTTTGTCTTGTGGTAAATAAATGGGAGAAAGCTGAGTCTTTGTGACTATCTTGAGGATTTTTGGGACCTGGGTATGACATATTTTGGGTCCCACTGTTTGAAACAATTTAGAGCCATATTCTCAAGGAGCAATCGCCGAGTTAACAGTACTTTATCGCAGCCAAAGTTGAGATAAATTTATCAACCCATTCACAAGCTGGTGTCAACAGCCGATAACACCAGTTTACCCGCGATAGCAGTCGCAAAAAACATCGTCACAGATGGCCCCGGCAACTAACGCTAATGAGATGCAGAGTGGGCGTTCCCGTGCAAAAACCAGCGACAACACCACTCCTCAACATTCTCAACGGCCAGCCACATCTGCGAAAAGACCACAAAACTTGCGGTAATGCGCGTTAGCAGCAGGAAATTAACACCTGCTCTGCCCTGGTGTAAAGTTGGACGACAACCGGCCGCAGCCAATGGAGCACAGCTCAAAGCCAAACATGAAGAACAACAGATGCCATGGAGCAACCGAACATGAAGCCCAGAGCCCCAATAGGGCAACAACACGCACCGCCACCACACCCAGGACCACAATATCCCCCCCCCCCCGAAACCCCCCACCGGACCACCACAGAGGCAGCACGGAGAAGGACAGCGGACCCACAGGAAACGCACCAGTCTCACAGACTTATCACCAGAGGATGTCATTGCCCACTACAGCCTCAAAAGGACAACCATCCTACGCAACCTGACCATCATCGCCCAAAAACACCAACACAGCGGACAACCAACATCCCACCCCACACAAAGCTGCTGGCTGTGCTGCACCTGTTGACCTCTGGTACCCCCCAACTAACACCCGCCAGAGTCGGAGGAGTCTCACAGCCAGCCGCATCCAAGTCCCTCACACCTGTCGTGGATGCCATCATCTGGCTGATCCCCTACTCAGCACTCCAGGTGCCACTGACTCAGTGCACCGCAACCCGTGGACCGTTACTGATTGAGTTTTGTGCTGTGGAGAGGTTGCACAGCAATGTCACCTCAGGCAGAGTGGGTGACCTGGGACGTTGATGAGGAAGTTGATGCATGTGTAACACACCCCACTGCATCTGCATCAGGACTAACCCGAAGGGACACAATCCTAGCAATTTCTTCACATGAGCGCGCTTATCTCTAGTGCTCCAACCTCAGTGCACTGCAACTCACGGACACTTCTGTTTGAATGTTGGGTAACCGCTGTCCTTGCTCCGGCTCCCTCCATGTTGCTCAGCAGTTGACTCTGCTATGCAGGTGTTTTCTGTTTCCATTGCACTGGTGTCCACTGTTCAAGTTGTTGCCAGCACCAAGCACTCCGTGCGGGCTTGCTTATACTCACCCCACACACATCCAGCACAGGCGTCACTGTACATGTGACCCTGCCAATAAAGGGGCCGGGCGCACGTGCCCGTTGCCAGTTCAACATGATATATGCATGTGTCCCTGTGGTCTTGTTGTATGCATGAGGGCCCTGGGCCCTATGACATTACACTGTTGTGTTTACAGCGGACGCAGACATGTCACCGCAGGCAGCGGGTAAGACCTTGGACATGTTGCTTTGTCGTCAGTCACTCAAAGCGTATAAGAAGAGGACTTGGCCGTCGTACGGAGGACCAGCGTCGGGGTGTGAATGATGTTTCCGGGGCTCTGGGCATGGTTCATTGCAGGATATGTGCATATGCATGTGTCTCTGTCGAGGTGTGGGTCTCCTTTGTGGGGTGCAGGTGGTCCCTGATGGGACTTGAACACCCACATATGTGATCTAGTTTGGCTTCCATGTGCTCTGAGCCCACCCGCACCTGTTCAGACACCTCCTTTTGGCATTTTGACACCTGGCATTGGAATGCGAAGTGTGCCTCGGTGAAGTATTGGAAGCCAGCTGTGGTGGCGGGTGCTTTCTCCTGCGTGGTCTCTGCAGGGGCTGGGGTCTTCTCTAAGTAGCTTGGCTGCCCTGCTCCTGGGGGTTGGTTGCCTGAGAAGTCCATCAGCTGTTGTAGGGCGTCAGTGTCGGAGGTGTGGTGGTCGTCTCCGGCATCACTGATGGGTTGTCTGGTCTGACATGCTGGAGGTGTTTTTTTGTCCCTCTGCAATGTGAAGGGGAGATGCAAGTTGACATTGTGTTGACATTTATGTTTGCGCATTGTTCTTTTACATGCAGACTGTGTGACAATGTGCATTGTGACTGTTTGGGCGGTGCTGGCAATTTGGGGGGGAGAGTGGACATTGGGACTACATGAAGGCTGTGAGGTTGTACCCGTGCATATGCATCTCACAGTTCCCTGCTCAGTCCAATGTGATTTGCCTGTTTCTGCGCATGAGCGGACCCAGTTGTGTCCCCTGTTCTGCAGTGTCGGTGTTGCACTTTGTGTCACATTGTCATGGGATGTGCTGTGATTGCTATGTGTGTGTGCTGCAGTGTAACACTGGGATGAGGGACATGATCCTGGGTCATTGTGGGTGTGCAGTGTGCTATACTTGATTGTGCATGTGTGCTATTGTGCCCATCTCCCCCTGTCCCCCCAGTCCCTGGTCGTTACTTACCCTGTTGTTGTTGTGTCAGGTCCTCTTGAGCTGTGTCTGTACTCCCACCTCCTTGCACCGTCTCCACCCTGATGACTGGCCTCCATTTCCTCCTGCTCCTCCTGTGGCGCAGGACTCCCACCTCCTGTCGCCATGCTGCCTTCCTGTTGGCAGCGGGTTTGTGCCTGGTTTAGGTTTTCAGGTCATGCCAGCGCCTCTTGGCCTCATTCATTGTCCTCCTCAACACTCCGGCTGCATTCCAGGTGGTCTGATTGTGGGACAGTTGCTGGTAGTGTTCTGTCACCTCCATGACGCTGGTCTTGTGTTGCTGCGGACTGCACCCCTTCTTCCTCTCCCTCCTCTCCCTGGCCTTCCCCAACCCCGTTGTACCTTGCTGGTGGTCTGTGAGGATTGTGGGCTTCGCGTTGGCCTCTGTGCTCGGTCAGGGTGTATCCATGGTGCTGCGCACTTTGGATTGTTTCTGGTGTGTTTTTCTTGTTCTGCTTTTATAGTGCATTTTCCCGCCAGACGCGTGAAATTTGCAGGCCTGTGGCTGGTTTTTGCTGCTTTTTGTATCGTGCTTGGCCTCTTCGCAGCTTTTTTTTACGTTTGTGTTTAGCATTTTTGCAGCGTGGCGTTGATTTTAACGCGGCCATTTGAAGCATTATCTGGTGACTATCGCATGGCACCGCCGTGTTGTGAATACTTGGTTAACACAGCGTAAATTTCCCATGATAGACTTCGATGTTGTAGGTTGCGTTAAGTTACTTTGGTGATGATTATCACACGTTCTTGAAAATATGCCCCTTAAGTTTGTGCTAATTGAAGCTAGCACAATGCTCAAAAAAATTAAACTATGTTAAACTTGCAGCTTATATACATCTTGCATGGGCCGCAAAAATCCTTATGATTACACTTGAGAAGGAAGGAATTTGAAATAGATAAATTGAGAAGGTGATTTAGAGAGAGATTACTAGGCTGGGCGGTGGGAGTGTGTTTGGGGGGCTTTAAAGTTAGAGGCCCTGTCCAATTGCGCACTGTGTCCACTTTGGCCCTCCCATAAAACGTATCTGGTATTTGTGAATGTGATTGGCCTTTCAAACTCACACACACTCAAAAATAAGTCTGCAAATATATCTTACCTGTCTGAATTTCGTATCTGTAATTCTATTTGAAGTATTATTTTTAACGTGGCATTCACTCTCCAGAATATACCAGGTGGAGTTACTGTCCAAGCGCTAGGATTTGCTGCCAGAAAGAAAACTCCTTTGCCTTCCGCATTCGAAACAAAGTGAAAAAGTAATCAGGCACCAAAAACAGACCACATTCCTCAATTGTGGTGAGGCTATAATTTCCAAATGTTGTAATGGATGCTTTAAAGGCCAAACTAACCCAGTGACCATTCACAAGACTAGGAAGCTTACATGTCCAAAGATGCCATGTGGGTACCCTAGAAAGAGCAAACAGCCTAATAAGCAGAAGTGTACATTCACTAAAGGCTGCAATGAAGATATGTGTCAGGAGCTCCTGTCTGCCAACAAGAAAAACAAGCATTTGTCAAGCCCAGAGGCCTTGGTTCTAAGAGGTTGTACAATTGATTTTGGCAATGTTTTTTGCACTGCCATTTACATGCGTATAAATGAGTTATGATGAACGAACCTGCATGGTCAGTGGTCTTGTAATTGGTTTTCTGTTAAAGAAAACCCATTCCAAGGTGCCTGTCCACGTGTATGCATGCCTTACAACACATACTTGCACATGAATCATGATGCACACGAGCATCTTGAGGAATACATGCATGTGGGTGGAAAATTAGGTGTGCACAGTGTTAGAAATTGGGTTTCTGGTTGACTGTGGTATGATCCCTGGTCAAGCAGCAACCAGTGGCGGCTCCTCCGTTAAGATGAAGGAGCATTGCCACACTGCTCTCTGAGCACCCTTGGTACCTAGGGCATTGGTGTGGAGGTGGGTGCACAAGGGCTGCAACACGAATTGTGCCACACCAGAGATCCCTGACTATGCAAACCGCCATTGCAGACTGCGTGTCTTGGTGCAGAGAAAAACAAATAATTGACGTGGCACACTGCAGACTTTACAGCCCTACAGTAGGCTGTACTACATCCCAAGTGTGGACATATCTACATGAGCAGATATGATCCTATAATATTTAAGTCCATTTTTGGATATTGTAAGTGCACAGGGAAGCAAGAGACAGTGCACGGGCTGGATACTTGTCATTGCGAGTTTTCTAGCTCCATGATGCTTCTCTGTACCCTAAGATATTGGGTACCAAACATGTCACCTTAGTAAATCCTCACTTATGCAAGTGTTGGATTTATTAATAAATGCACATAGGAGACACCTTAGAGGGTCCCCAGAAAACCTGCCAAGCACTGGTGTGGTTTCTGACTAGTCTTAGCCAGTTTGCCACCATCAGACATTTTTCTGACCTCATGGGGTGAGAGACAGCGCTCTCAGAGGCCAGTAACAAAGCCTGCTCTGGTTGGAGGTGCTTTACAACTCCCCAGGCCAGGATAACCTTCCAGGGCAGGAAGCTTTAAAGGCAATGCCACCTTTGAAATGCAACCGAGGCAGCTCCAGTTAGTAGAGGATGCCAACCCCGTGTCCTGCTCCACAGTTGGTGGGAGAACAGGCAGGAAAATTTGTTAAATTAGGAGGTAGGTCCCATTCAGTCAGCACCACTCCTAAGGTGAGGCAGGTGATGTGGAGCCCACTTGTCATTTCCCTCCATCTTGGCTTGAGAGAGAATTAACCTATCAGGGCTAGGGTAGTGCCCCTTCCCACAGGAAGTAGTCACTTAGAGTGTGTAGGCACCCTACAGGTAGGTAGCCCATTGGCTATTACCTGTCAACTCCTTTAACGCCCCTATATTTAGTATTTAGGTGGTATCCCTGTACCCTAAATTTCAGATTCGACAGACAGAAAGAAGATATGGACAAAGAAGAGCTGCTGACCTGAGAACAGAATACCTGTTGCAGAATTTTGACACAAAACATGCCTGCTGTTGCAAGGACTTGACAACTGTGGTGTGCTGTCTCGTCCTGCTGCTGTGAGGACTCCAAGAGCTCCGGAGCACCTCCAGCCCTTCGCTAATCACCAGAGAACTCCTGTGGGGTAGAGGAACTCCACCCCTGCAGGCCGCAGGCACAAAACCCGCAAAGTCTGGTTTACTGATTTGCTGCTCCCCGGCGACTCTGACTCAGCATCCCAGCAAAACAAGGTACATGCATTCCGGAGGGCCAGATCTGTCTCCCAACCAAGTGTGAAGACACCAGGACCTAGCGTAGTTGTGCTGCACCAATACCCAGGGTACCGGACCCCCTGCAACCTACATGGAGACAAAGAGTCCACTCCGGACTCCAACTGCAAGGAAGCAAGCACCCATCAAGGGATGTTGAGACCCCTGAGACCCACTTTAAGAGTGGCTCAGTTGTCCTGGACTCATTCCTGCAACCTGCCCCTGAGCCCGAAGACATCTTGACGCACCCGGCTGACCAATCTGTTCTGCACCTAGTCCGCCCGGCCTGGACACCGACGAACCAGCTGTACTTCCATGGTCCTGAGGCCCTTGTGGCCTGCTCCCTCAAGTGGCACTACTTGGACTTACATTTAAGACCCCTTGTGCAGTGTGTTTTCAGGTGGCTTCAATCTTTGTATTGCACCAGCTACGAACGACCTGAGAACCCTGCTACCGGCTGATTCTGGGAGGCTTTCAGGAATCCGCTGGTGGAACATTGGACCTCGCCCTGCTACTTACCTAAATCCAAAAGGTAAACCTCGAAATCCAACTATAGGATTTTCTATGCATTTTTCTACCTTCTCCCAGTGACTTCAATGATGGGTAATTGCGCACAAGTGATTTATTTTGTGAACTTGAAAAATTCAGATCTTGAAAAGTACTTATTTTAGAACCAAATTATTGGTCTGAAAAATTATATAAAAATGCATGTTACTTTTTTCAAAATGGTCTCAGATTTATTTTTGAGTGTGTGTATCCTTTACTGCCTCTGTGAGTACAATAAATGCTTAGCACTAACCTCTGATAAGCCTATCTGCTCGGCCAAAATAGCACAAATAGAGCGTTTGTGTATCTACTTTTGCCTCTGTACACCAATTTGGGTCACCCTGGACTCTCTGCACAATGTACTTCGTTTTAGTCCACTACAGCTTCCAACATCCATCAATTTATTTGTAAGAAAATGTAAAATTATTTATTTAAAAGATGGGTTTATAAAGAAAATTGAATGAGTACTGCAGATGAAATAAGTGTAGGGAACAATGCAGTGGGTGTGATAGAGGGACGAGACATGCAGGGCAAGGCCATTTGAGGCATGCAGAAATGAATGGAGCAGAGGGCATACATCAGGCCCCCTGGAATTGCATCTTTAAATCCAGCCCTAGTGTGATGTTTCTGTTCAATGCATGCCTATTATCTTCAGTAGAGATAATTTTATTGTGCATAATTCACTGGGATTCCTTTGTGTGCATGAGTCATATTGGCTTCCTACAAAACAGCAGAACATTGAGCCAGCTTGATGAGTCACCCAGTACAGGCAAGACCATGACCTTGGCAGATTGTTTTGTCTTTATAGTATTCATGCATTAACAAGAGAAAGTAAAAAATGTTTTATGCAGGTGGTAGGGGCAGTGACATGAAGATATTCAACTTATGTGTTTTTAGGGAACGCCCTTAATGACATCACCACACCCCTTTGAGAGACCCCCTCCCCACCAGTGTTTTCATTTCACTTAAAGCGGTACCTGCACTTGTGGGGCACCCGCGTGCTGATCCACTGGGACTGCACGGGAACTCCAAAACCCAACCAGTCAGGCTGTCTACTTGCCTCACCCTTTTCCCCCCACGACACACTCCTCTACAATGTGACTGTGAATCCAGCTTCCTTCTCTTTCTCGCTTGCCTCTGTCTTCTCCTGTGCTGCCTAGTTCATGGGGACCACCTAGTGCATGAGGAACAAGGCAGGAGAGAGTGCAAGAGTATGATTAGGCCTGTGCCTCCCTTTCTCATAGGAAGTCACATTCATACACAGAATTAAACAAATAACTATCACTTACTCAAGTTCATGCACCTGTCAGAGAAGAACTAGTCTAGGGCCGGGTTCTCCAAAGTCGGTCTTAGAGGGCCGGAACAATGCCAGATTTTTAGTGTGTCCACATTTAGATAAATGTAGTTATCTTAAAAATCTGTCAGGGATCCGGCACTCCAGGACCGACTTTGGAGAACCCTGGTCTAGGGTACACTGCTCGTTGCGGCTCATTTCACCATGTTCAGAGCAGGACCTCTGTTTATCAGAGTCGCTCCAGTGCCTCCATGTCCACCAGATACATCCCGGAGGGGTTCATAACAGGAAGCAGATGGAGTAGAGTGCGTGCAGCAGCAGGGGGCTTCTTAATTCTTGCATGATGCATGGAGTATCATCATGTGCTTCTTCTTCATGGGATCATGGATGTAATGAGTTCCTGATGGAAAGCGGAGCTTGAGCATATAATGCGCCCATTCTAAGACGATGATCTATGCATTGGAAATTGCATGATCTTCCCAATCCATTATGTGGCAGAATCTCTTCCTCTGAGGTCAGTTCTGTTTTTGCATTGAAATGGACACTTGATTATCCACTGTTAACCACTAATGAACAGTGAACAAACAACTAATTGCCACCCATCACCCTGTTCTTCTACCCTGTGCATTGTTGTACCTAATACCATAAGACATCCACAACTTCCTTGAAATGAACTCCAAACTCTCCTGCCCAAAACCACTGTTATAGTGAACAACAACTATTTACCACCATCCCTCCAATCATCAACATCATACCCGATTGTAGCCAGTACCAAACTATACTATCCTATAACCTTTAAATCCCCCACCACCTAGAAATTGAATCTAGTATTTCTTCCCTGAAATCGCCACTATATAATTAAAACAATCGCCACCCTCTTCTTTGTTCATCTACCCTATGCTGGCTTGTACACATTACTACAACATGCCATTGACCAAGCCATGCTGAACTGTACATAACACAAAAATCCTCTACCACCTAGAAATGAAACCTTGACCTTCTTCCCTGAAACCACCACTATACAGTAAACAGACAAATTACTGCCACCCTCCTCTTTGTCCATCTACCCTATGCTCTCTTGTACATTAAGAGTGCTTAATTCGAGCCTGTGTTTGCTAGTGTTGTGCACTAGGTATTTAATACTCTACACGGGCACATATGACAGTGTACCACATGGTAGCGATGTTTCTCTAATTTTGATGTGAGGGCGCCCACAGTGTTTTTAATGGAATGGACTTTAGAATGTAAAAGTACCTACCACCCTGGTCCTTCTTATAACTTTGGGAGGCTGGAATAATCTGAATTGTCACACTTGTAGGAGTGTGGTGGTTAGTAGTTGGGATGGTACTGCCATTGGCAGCACTGGGAGGGGCAATGGGTGGTGCAGGCTGCAGTGGCTTCTGAGAAGGGACCTGGCACTTTTCTTTTTTTTTATTTTACAAACTAAGTACTATACATAATACTGTACTATGACATTCACTACACCATCCTATACTATACATAACAGAGACATTCCCCATGGACGGCAATACACCAAAACGCCAGGGATAGCTGAAGTGACAATGCACGCCATTTGTCCTTTACTTTGACTCACACCCACATGCTTACACATACTAACACATTCACACACTTTCACACACATAAACACACTCCCACCTGCAAGCATGCATAGTTGCATACAACATAAATTGAGCAGCATTTTTTACTTACCTTAGCTTCCAGATAGAGTCATATCATATTCAAGCCAATGTACTCCTTTTTCTGTTACACTAATAGTGAGTAATAATATTTATTTGTATAATAAAAGAATTGACAGAAACCAGGCAAGTGTGGCTCCAACCAGCCTCCCTAGGAAGAGCTGCCCCTGTGTTCCAGGCATTGATGTTACCACCTCTGAGGCCAGGGGTCGCAAAAGGGGTAGCAAGAGGCAAGCCAGGGGTTGCAGCTGCGACCTCTGGCGACCACAAAATGACAATCATGATGTTCCCTACTCTTTAAAATGGGCTCCAGGCTCTTCTCTCCAAAGCCAATGTTAGGGGGAAAACAAACACCTGTTTGCCACCCACCCGTAGGGGCCCTGCACCCTCTTCTA
The DNA here is from genome assembly GCF_964204655.1 of Triturus cristatus. Lineage (NCBI taxonomy): Eukaryota > Metazoa > Chordata > Amphibia > Caudata > Salamandridae > Triturus > Triturus cristatus. The sequence continues at coordinate 1,088,836,563 of NC_140594.1, read as the reverse complement.
GCCAACACTTTGTAAAGATAAATAATTCCTGCTTTATTTCTTTAAAACGCTCAGTTGCCCTTTGTATTTAGGTCTGATGTAGCCTCATTTTTGCCAAACGTGTTTTGTGAGCATGTAAAGACCATGGGGTCCCTCACTTTCTTCCTGCAATCCCCAATCCTCTTTGTGGTTCTAAAGCGGCTTAGCCTATACAGATTGAGAACTTCTGCATGGCAGTGGGAAATTTTGCCCGCCTCTCACTGGGGTTTATGAACAAATATGACTCAATATAAAGACCCCGCCTTTTTCATATATGGATGTTGGGATCTGATCTAATTCTCAAGTTTTAAAACTTATAGGGGCATATCAACAAGGGCTTTATCTCTGCTTTTTTGGCTTTAAAAGCCAAAAAAGCAGACATAAAACTAGCGCCCTATCAGCAACAGGGTGCTAACATGCAAATTGGCATGTAAGCACCCTTTTACTCTACGCTTCCCCTTGCATCTCTAATGAGATGCAAAGGGGGCGTTCCAGAGTAAAGTAATAGGAGAAATGTCGCTAAGCGACATTTCTCCTATTATCAAGAATGTCGCTAACCCTGTTAGAGACAAAAAAAGCAGTGCTAACCTCGGTTAACGCTGCTTTTTTACGTCTGCTAATTTTCAGACTTAGCCATGATATCCTATGGAAGGAGGATATCATGGCTAAGTTTGCCTGTCCCTATCAACAAGGTAACATGAGATTATCGCTGGGTTTCCAGCGATAATCTCACGTTAGCCTGTTAGCGTGAGGATTTTTATTGCTATTGAGATAAGCGTTGCTAATAGCACGCTATCTCAGCGATAAAAATTCACGCTAGCCGGCGATAATTATCCTAGCGCTAAGTGCGCTTAGAGATAATTATCGCCGGTTGTTGTTGATATGCCCCTTTATTCTTTAGTATGAGACCCATTGGTCCTTTTAAATATGTTTTACGCATCTTACCATGGAATGTACCTTAGGTAGTGTCTCCCTTGAAAACAACTGTATTATCTCTGGACGTGTCCTGAATTTTATAATGCTGCTCTATTTTTTTGTGTAATGTTTTCATCAGTTGTGCTTTTCGGCCCGTAGTTGGCTGAATAAAGCTATATGACTGACTGACTTGCTCAGTGTATTGTACCTAGAAAATGTCACGTAAATACATTTACTGAATTATTAAAAAAGCAACATGAGACGGCACACAAAAGCATTGGCAACAAAATGGAGACGTAATGAAAGTAGGCTGATGTTTTGTAATGTCTTTAAAACTGGCCCTGGCACGGTATTTAGTTTGCTGCTCATGTACTAGTCAACAAGTCACGGAGATCTCGCGCCCGGCTCCTGCGCGCGCACCTGCGTCACGCAGGGCCCTCTCAGAGCCTTCTCTTGCCGCCAGCCGGCTGCGTGAGTCACTCGCTGAGCAGTCAGACAGTGCTTGCCAGGAAGTGCTGTGGCGTTTATCTTCTGTTTATTCAATCTACAGAAAATCGGTGCAAGTGAGTGCACATGTATTCGAAATGTAAAGTACATTTTGCAATATTGTTTTTTTTCCTCATTTCATTTTGTCACGCGGTAGTGTACTGCTAAAATCGGAGAATGCGGCGCAGACTGTAAAGCATATATGTCCTTGTTTGTATATGAGACTAACCTACAAATCTCAGTTTCGAATTAGGGCGAGCTTGGATTAGCTGTTAATCCTTCGGAGGTCGATATAATGAGCAGCATTAAAATGAGTATGTGTTAGAACTGTTGTTGAGACTTTTAAGCCCTCACTGTGAGCAGCTTTGCCCATTATGATATGTGCCATAAATTCTATCACCGCACATATCGCAATCATGAGTTTTGGGATAGAGACAGGCAGATCAAGCATGCCAATATTTATAAGGGGGGGGGGGGGGGGGGGTACCTAGAAATTACCGGAACTTGCTGATTTATTGCACTCACTACATTCCGACTCGTATTTTATCAAGTCCTATAAATATCACACCAATTGCTAGGCCACGTGTAATGATGGCTTTAGACAGTGCTTAATTTGAGCCAGTGGTTTCCGGTGCTCTGCATCATCACCTAACTGGCAGCACCACTACGTATGACAGCCTGCCACAGGGTGACGCTATTTGTCTGCTTTAGAGTGCGCACAGCAACAGTTGTTTTCTAATTCAATAGATGTTGAAAATGATTCATTCCTGCCGCCCATGCTAATCTTATAGCTTTGGGGCCTGGAATAGTCTGAACTGTCTCACTTGTAGGAGAGTGATGGTTAGTAGCTGGTTTGGTGTTGTCATTGGCAGCATGGCAGGGGTAATGGGTGGTGTAGGCTGCAGCGGTCCTGATGACGGACCTGGAATTTAAATTTTTTTTTTTTACAAACTAAGCACTGGTTTAGCAAAGGCAAAACCGCGGCATTAAGCGCTGTTTAAGAACAAACTAGTATTATATAAGGCTTGCACGTGATCGCACAAATGTGCAAATAAAAATAATGAAGCAGCAGCACCCCATCGTTCAATTAAGACAGAACCCCATCCTTAATTTTTAACTTGATTGGTGAGACCGAACCACGACGCCTGGACGCTTGCTGCTGGCCCCTGGCCCACAACGCACCCAGCACTTTAGCGTGAGTCCCTGGAGGGGCTTCTAAAGCTTTGCGGTGGACCCGCACCGTGGGAGACTGAACCACGACGCCTGGACCCTTGCTGCTGGCCCCTGGCCCACAACGCACCCAGCACTTTAGCGTGAGTCCCTGGAGGGGCTTCAAAAGCTTTGCGGCGGTCCCGCAGCGTGGGAGACTGAACCACGACGCCTGGAACCTTGCTGCTGGCCCCTGGCCCTCAACGCACCCAGCACTTTAGCGTGAGTCCCTCGAGGGGCTTTAAAAGCTTTGCGGTGGTCCCGCAGCATGGCAGACCCAACCACGACGCCTGGAACCTTGCTGCTGGCCCCTGGCCCACAACGCACCCAGCACTTCGCGTGAGTCCCTCGAGGGGCTTTAAAAGCTTTGCGGTGGTCCCGCAGGACGGGAGACCCAACCACGATGCCTGGAACCTTGCTGCCGGCCCCTGGCCCACAACGCACCCAGCACTTTAGAGTGAGTCCCTGAAGGGGCTTTAAAAGTTTTGCGGCAGTCCCGCAGCGTGGGAGACTGAACCATGACGCCTGGAACCTTGCTGCTGGCCCCTGGCCCACAACGCACCCAGCACTTTAGCGTGAGTCCCTCGAGGGGCTTTAAAAGCTTTGCGGTGGTCCCGCAGCACGGCAGACCCAACCACGACGCCTGGAACCTTGCTGCTGGCCCCTGGCCCACAACGCACCCAGCACTTTAGCGTGAGTCCCTGAAGGGGCTTTAAAAGTTTTGCGGCAGTCCCGCAGCGTGGGAGACTGAACCATGACACCTGGAACCTTGCTGCTGGCCCCTGGCCCACAACGCACCCAGCACTTTAGCGTGAGTCCCTCGAGGGGCTTTAAAAGCTTTGCGGTGGTCCCGCAGCACGGGAGACCCAACCACGACGCCTGGAACCTTGCTGCTGGCCCCTGGCCCACAACGCACCCAGCACTTTAGCGTGAGTCCCTGAAGGGGCTTTAAAAGTTTTGCGGCAGTCCCGCAGCGTGGGAGACTGAACCATGACGCCTGGAACCTTGCTGCTGGCCCCTGGCCCACAACGCACCCAACACTTTAGCGTGAGTCCCTCGAGGGGCTTTAAAAGCTTTGCGGTGGTCCCGCAGCACGGGAGACCCAACCACGACACCTGGAACCTTGCTGCTGGCCCCTGGCCCACAACGCACCCGGCACTTTAGCGTGAGTCCCTGGAGGGGCTTCAAAAGCTTTGCGGCAGTCCCGCAGCGCGGGAGACCGAACCATGATGCCTGGAACCTTGCTGCTGGCCCCTGGCCCACAACGCACCCAGCACTTTAGCGTGAGTCCCTGAAGGGGCTTTAAAAGTTTTGCGGCAGTCCCGCAGCGTGGGAGACTGAACCATGACGCCTGGAACCTTGCTGCTGGCCCCTGGCCCACAACGCACCCAGCACTTTAGCGTGAGTCCCTCGAGGGGCTTTAAAAGCTTTGCGGTGGTCCCGCAGCACGGGAGACCCAACCACGACGCCTGGAACCTTGCTGCTGGCCCCTGGCCCACAGCGCACCCAGCACTTTAGCGTGAGTCCCTGAAGGGGCTTTAAAAGTTTTGCGGCAGTCCCGCAGCGTGGGAGACTGAACTATGACGCCTGGAACCTTGCTGCTGGCCCCTGGCCCACAACGCACCCAGCACTTTATCGTGAGTCCCTCGAGGGGCTTTAAAAGCATTGCGGTGGTCCCGCAGCACGGGAGACCCAACCACGACGCCTGGAACCTTGCTGCTGGCCCCTGGCCCACAACGCACCCATCACTTTAGCGTGAGTCCCTGGAGGGGCTTTAAAAGCAGCGGTCCCACAGTGCGGGACGCGCGTGCGGCTGGCCCGGGCGAAGACCAGGCCAAGACGGGCCCATCTTAGCCCGTCATAGACCGTTAGAGGCCGGGCTGGGCCACCCCCTAAGATGGGACTGATATTTTCTCTTATTGGGTTGTGCGTGGGGATCTTGACTTTCACTTCTGTTATAGTAAAATAATGCGTAAAAGGAAGACGGGCATCACACCCACTATTACCCCAAAAGTGGGAGCTCAAAAATCCCTGATGACCTATTTTACTGGTGCAATGGGGGCCATTGAGGAACAAATAAATACAGTCGAAGAGACTCTTACCCAAGGGAGATTGGGTGCGTTAACTGCAAGTAATATACGTGTTAGTTCCCTGTTGGACCTGTCAGCCTTAGGGTGGTCTTCCCCTACATTGTTACCCTTGTGCCTCCCATTTTCATCGTACCTTTTTGTTGGACTTAGGCCTCTGGGCACCTCACCACTGCTAAACAGTGCTGAGGTGAAGGTGCTCTCCCCTAAAACATTGCGACGCTGGCATATCTGCCACAAACCCCTGCTCCTGCAGTGAGGCTTAACCCTCCACAGGCTAACATTGGGAACCCCCCTTATGGGATAATTTCTGACAGGTACCTAATAAGTCTTTTATGTTTGGTCTTGTTGGACTCGGGGCGGTGAACCCTTTCCAATGATATATGGGGTTTGGGCACCACTCCTTTAGCAATCCCACTTTTAGAAAGTGGATGGTTTCCTGCCTACACTTAGTCTGGGCACTGCAAACTCCCCCCTCCCATCCACACACTGATAGCTGCCTGGGTTGGGAGGTGGGAGTGGTGATTCACACCTTCTTCCCTTGAAGGGGCTGTGAATGGCTGCCCACTGGAAAATCACTAAGAAGAAGAATATTTCTCTACCTGTATATTTCAAAATGTACACAGTATCATCTGTTAAGGCATTGACACTATAACTAGACCAGCAAACAGACCATTTAACACGAAAAAAGATATTTATTCTTAAATTTTATTTTTCATCTTTCATGTTATATTATGGTCAGAATTGATCAGTTCCCAAATAATTATATGGACACAATTTATAATAATGCATTGAAGCGACAAAGCGTTATGTGTACAACAGCGTGAATCAAAATACAGAAAAAATATACAGAAAAGGTCCCATATAGAGTCATTCACAACACACTCTCAAACTCACACCAATGTCATACAGCACCATCAATACATACATCTCACTTATACCAATAATAGTTCAAATCAAAATAGAGGTCCCGCATAAAAGAAAATCAAAATTCAATGATCAATATATAGATATTCCATACAGTATATAATCACACATATTGTTTTTATATAACATGAAACATGAAAAATACAATTTAAGAATAAATATATTTTTTTCGTGTTAAATGGTCTGTTTGCTGGTCTAGTTATAGTGTCAATGCCTTAACAGATGATACTGTGTACATATTGAAATATACAGGTAGAGAAATATTCTTCTTCTTAGTGATTTTCTACTTTTCCCCTGATTTCCTACCTACATTAATCGGCCGGGGGTTCCCCTTGTTATATTGGTTGGCTGCCCACTGGAGCCTTAATGGCCCTGTATCTCGTCACTGTGACAGCCAGGTCAGGGAAGGCAGGGAACATCCCAGAACTCCCTGGACTCTTCCAGAAGCCCCTGCCCCCAGACCCTTCCAGAGACTTCTACCACTTTCTAGTAACTGGACTGTAGGGTATATAAGGGAGGGTCCTGGCCTCACATCTTTGTTACACTGCTGGACCTGGAAGAATCTCTGCTGGAGCGAGGACTGCTGCGCCAGGAAGGATTGCCAATTGGAAGGAGGCTGACTGCTCTAAAGAACTGCTGCCCCAACCTGCTGAGCTGCCCTACTGCCTGCTGATCCTGCCCTGCTATGGAGACCTGAAGAAACACCTCCAGAGTGTCTCCACCACTTTCTCCCTGCCCCCCTGAGTGTTGGGGGGTTCACAAGGACCGTAAGGACTCATAAAGATCACCACGTTTTCGGTCTTGATTAAACTGTCACTGCAACACAGAGGGTGTGTAAACACTTTACAAATTGGCCCCGGAGTTCAACGTTGCTGGCCGTGCTCAAGCGCATCCAGAATTGTTCCCAGCATCACCGTCGCTGGACAGGGCTGAACACGTACTGAAAACACCCCCACGGCACTGTGCGTGGGTGCTTACACTCCAGTGAAACTAGATTGGAATCTGCCCCTGAGTCACCGCCACGGGCCCGAACCAAACGAGGCCAGCATCTGCCTTTGAAATCACCACCGCCGGTCCGAGATCTACGGAAGGTGCTTACCTCGTGATCGCCTCTGCGCATGGCTGTGAGGGACCCGAGCACACTGTGTGGGAACAGCGCTACTGGGCCCTCAATGAAACAAGGAAGCCGGGCTGCATTCCAGCGCTGCCCGGCCCCGGGAAACCTCTCTGAGCTGAAGTGCCGCGCTCGAGGGCGGGAGGGGCTGCCTCACTCTCCACCGGGCTCAGACCAGGCGTCGCCTAGCAACGGGGGCTCTAGACTCGTCATTGCCGAGTGAGAGAGCACCAGTGGGACGCCCCAGGGCAGAGCGCTGATGGAGAAGAGCTGCGCACGTCCCAGGAGGGGCTATCTCGCACCTTCGTGCCGCATCACCGAAGCAGGACTCTCCGGAGCACCCGCGAGCTGGCAGCCGCCCCGTCCTCCACCCCCAGGTAAAAGCTTGGCACTGCAGGACAGAAGTTGGGAGAACGCGCCGGAGCCAGGTAACTCCCCAAGCGGGGCGCTTACGTTACCACGAGCGGGACTGTGGGGGTTGTCTACGCTGCATAGCGGGCCCGCCGGGACCTACGTGTGACATCACCTGGGAGTGACTACCTTTCCTCCAAGTGTGGGGACTGCACTGGGCTAACCACGGGCCTCCCGGGAGCTGTGTAAACTGCTAACGGCTCCTTCCTTCCCCCCCCCGCGCATGGGTTATGCATTTCTGACAGTGGGACAGTGATTGACTGCATTGTTAAAAGTGGGGCTGGCGGGGTCTGCTCTCACTTAATAGCGGGCCGCTGGAGACTGTACTCCATAACCTGTCTTAGCGATTACGCAGTTGGGGCACATTTCTACAGAGCCTGACCACGGAACCCCAATTTTCCTGGCAAAGTACCCTAATGATTGCAGGGGCCCGGTCACTACAATCCTATGATCAGAAGAGGGACATGTTCTGGTAATTTCTCTACCACTGCCAATCAAGGACATACTTAGTGAGAAACCCTACGTGTGTAATGAACTCTTGTCATGTTTAACCCTGCCAATTACCTTTGCAACAATCATCCCAAAGACAGTACTTACTGGAAGTCTTCACTGGTTTATGACCTATTTCTACCCTTTTTCTTTTGGGATTTTGCATAAACTTTAAATAAAGATAATTTTATTTTTATATCAAATCGGTGTGGTGTCCTTTTGTGAGTGCTTTTACTGTGTCATTGTCGCTGTTTGTTGCACAAATACTTTACACATTGCCTCTGAAGTTACACCTTCCTGCTCTGTGCCAAGCTACCCGGTCGGAAGCGGTGGTCCCTACTTGGACTAGGGTGCATACCCCGGCCAACTAGAGCCCCCGGTTCTAACATTCCCCTAAATCTTTTACTACAGTATGTTATGGACAAATTGCTCAGGGCGCTCACAATGGGTGTATACAGGAGACATCAGATCATATATATGTGAGTGACCCTGAGAATGATCCCCAACCGCACTCGAAACATAGTAAGAACCCTGATGTTTCGAAGGGGATACAAGCAGTAAATCATGCTGGGAAGAGTCCTGTGAACCTAAGTAAAAAGTCGCTATCTAAGAAAAGGAAAAATATTGGTAAACAATCAAAAACAGGTGAACATAGAAGGTCTGTTGGCTCAGGGAGACCCACCGTAAACATGCTAATTGAGGGCCAAACTCTTGAAATTGATAACATTTGTAATTACAAGGGAAATTGATGACTTATATAACTATGTGGTTGGTGCTTTGGGGAAATTATCAGAGAGAGTAGCTGATATAGAGGGATGTTTAAGAGGAGATAAGAGGGTTACTGCAGGGCCCGTGAATACACAATGTATTGCTAACTATCCTCATAGCGTACTCTCAATTCCACATGTAGGGAACCATGCCCCCAGTACTGTACCCGTAGAAACCCTGAGTACAGGCCCTATGTCTGGTATAACTAGACTGGCCACACACAGATCAACATCACCTTGTAATAAATCGCAAGTTAATAATGATCATAATAAGCCAATAATAGAGAAGAAAGGAACTAATATTAGAACAGGGGGACACCCAATTGGGGCGAGGGAATCCCCAGAGAACCTAGGATATAACCATATTGACTTACCACCGGCTGCCACACCATACATAGTAATCCTAGCCAATGTTCCTTCACTACATACATCAGTGTATGAAAAGTGAGAGGGTCTTCGAAATAAATCTCTTTATTGGCTAGGTAAAAAATCAGGTCTTACTGATGCATTATTTGAAAATTTCAAAATGGTTAGACAGGTTACATGGGTTGGAAATGGCCGAAAAATTCTTCAGGGAGATTGTATTGTTTTGACTTTTAGCGACCCTACGTTGGTGCATGCTGCTCTCACAAGGGCAGGGAATGCACGTTTTAATTATACCGAAATTGACGTCTTACTCCCAGGGGCTTTCTATCAGCCCCTAGCTGTGATTCATTGTAAAAGCCATGAAAGGGATCCCTATGTTGACACAATGAGATCATGTGATGTCCCGCTGTATAATCGTTTTGATCTGTTAACCAAACTTGAAGATATAGATTGACCTAGGGTATAGCATAGGAGAGGGGATGGCCAAATTAGGCTGGAATTTCTACCATTCACTGGTGATACCTCACAAGAGCAGCTCCTTGGTCAAGTGATTGTGTTTGTTACTGGGATAGATTGCAATTCGAAAATAGTTCAAATAAATGAGGGTGCAGACACTGATGAAAACATAATTAACTGTGAAGACAATACTGAAATTAGTCCTAAATATATAGTACCATCAATAATGGATGGTGTTAAACTCCAACGGAGATGTGAACATTAAGATGCCAGGAGGGGACAGGAAAAGGAAGATACAGTTAAGGCTTGTAAAATACTTTGTAGAATAATATTCTATAATCTGTCTACAAGAAACCTGCACAGTTAAGGAACAACATATCAATGGTTATCGAACTTTTCACACTCCAGCAGTCATCAGTGAGCAGGGGCATAACAAAGGTGGATTATGCATTTATGTAACTAACACTGTAGGGGTGACCAACTTGAAACTTACAATTGAGACTGATTATTATCAGATCCTAGTAATGAATATGGCAGGAGGGTACTGTTCAACGTTACTCAATTTCTATAATAATATCCCCAAAATTCAGACAATGTGTGTGTTATCAAATTTACCTCAAACATTGAGTAATCTAGAAGACAAGATGTCTGGTGATATGTGTATTATATGGGGGAGTGATTATAACTGCTTCTTGTGCCAACATAGCCAAAGGGGCATTTGTGGTTTAGGGAAAGATAAAGAAGATACACTGGCACATTTTTCACATACAACACTGGGGGACTTGTTAAATGAAATAGTCTTTCAGTTTGACTTGGGATATGCTAACGAGTTGTGTACTCCCTTAGTACCTTTTGAGCCTACCTTTAATGGTAGAGGTTGCAATTCAATTATTATTATTATGAGTGATCATTACCCAATCAGTATTGCCTTCGATCTAGAGAGTTCTGATAGAACTAAGAAGAAAAAGGGTCTACACTTGAATTTTAATATCAATCTTTCCAGCACAAACGGGTATTCTTTAAATTGGTCAAAAGTGGATCCCGTGGTTTTTATAAAGCAACTTGTAAAAAGGTCCAGTGATGATTTTGAAGTTTGTCTTTCCGAGGAAAGGGATGACAAAGAAGTTCTAAATGGCTTCCTTAAAATTACCGGGGAGGTCCAGAAATGATTAAGTAGGGAGCAGAAATAGGGAATGCACAAGACACTGGGCTGGTTTGATAGGGATTGTAGTAAGGCCCACATTCAATTGAAGAAAGTATTGCATAGGGAAAGTAGAAATAGAGAGGAAATAAGATAGGCTAGAATTACATATTGGCAGGCGATAAAGTGAAAGGTACAATTAAGATTGGAGGTGTGGCAGACGCTACACCAGGCATACTTGAGGAAGGATAATAATGGCTTTTGGAAAGCGGTTAATGCACTGCACCTTTTTTTGCTAACAGGCATACTGACATTGTAGATATTGCCATTACAGAGGATAATTGGATTCAGTATTTTACTGGTCTCTATAACGATGAGACAAACAGATATGATTGAGGTATCTTCAGTAGTTATGGTGACTGACGATAGTGTACAGACTACAGTATTGCCTATAGATATCTGTTTTCCTTTAGAGGAAGTAACTAGAGCCATAAATGAGAGCGCATCTGGTAAAGCACCGGGGCCGGATGGCGTTCCTGTCGATTTATATAAAGTTAATAGTAAGCTGTGGGCCCACTTTTAACTAATGTTTCAACTAACTGTAGTCGACACGGTTTCATTCCAACATGGTTGGACGCAATAGTGATCCCCATTATTAAGGGTGATAGAAACAAATCTAGGTGCTATTGACCTATTTCCCTGTTAGATTCCCTCTTGAAAGTAGTAGGGAGGGTAATTTTAAACAAACTACAATTATGGGCTGAAGAGACAGGAGTGTTATCTAATCTGCAATATGGGTTCCGAGCGGGGCTTGGTACGAAAGAGCAAGGACTCAATTTAACCCTGATTATAAGTACATAAACTTTAGCAAAGGAGGGAAAACTATTTTTGTCATTTGTTGACCTTAGCTCAGCGTTTGACTGCGTAAATCATGACAAGTTATGGGGTGTTCTTAAAGGGATGGGAGTTGATCCACCTTTGCTTTTATTCATAAAGGAATTGTATAGGGAGGCAGGGGCAAAGGTTCATTTTGGGAGGCAGGGGGGATGTTCAGCTAAGTTTCAAATTTGAAAAGGAGTGAGGCAAGGCTGTATACTTGCCCCTTTTCTTTTCTCATTATACATTAATAGTCTTGGCCAATATCTGATTGAACACCGGCAGGACAACTCAATCATTAAAAACACACCCGTCCCCATTTCACTTTATGCGGACGATGCGGTTATAATGGCGCGGACGCACATAGGGTTACAAAGAACTGTCACTAACTTTGTTGTTTTTATGCAAGATAGGGGTCTGAATGTGAATATCAGTAAGACATACACAATGAATTGTGGAAAAAAATGACTAAAAAATGTGACATTTTTATTAATAATAATAAAATTGAAAGCACTGATAAATTCTCCTATCTGGGGATTAACTTTGATCGGACAGGGTCTTGGACTGCCCCAATTCAGGTAAGGAAATTAATGTTTTCAAGAGCAATAGGTGCGGAGATTAATTTCTCTAGGAAACTAGGCTGCAGACCCGTCCCTGAGTTATTAGCTATTTACAAATCCAAATGTCTATCAACAGCTATGTACGGGGCAGGTATATGGGGATTTGCGGATGATCAACACCTACAACACTGAAAATGCCTTTAAGCGTTATCTGCTGGCAGTTCCTAGCTCTTCTGCTAATTTTAATTGTCACTCGGAACTTGGTCTGCCTTTTATTTCTAATAGTATTAGAATTAACCCTCTTTTACTTTGGCATAAGGTTTGGGCATTAACTGAGACTGGTTTTGATTGTGATATCATTATGGATTGTTGAAAACTTGGTTGCTACTATACCTTGGCTTAGGTATATTAAAAAAATGGCGAACGAAATCGGCCATCCTGAATTCTTTGAAACACCAGAGACCATGGTAACAATCCCTAGAAAAACCTTAAAAACAGATCGTTTGACCTACCTAGAGAACAAGCGATGGCTTAAAGAGAGAGTTAAAAAAACGTTATAGATAACCATTTGATGACAATATGCCCAGGTATACAACCCTACCTGGAACAGGTACAGGGAAGCTTTGCTCGTATGCTTTTAACTTGTTTTCGTTTTGGGACTTTCCATAGATTGATTACCTTTCCAGAAGTTAATGACTGGTCAAGAAACCTACTCCCATGTCCGTGTGATGACATTTCAATCCAAACCACGATGCATAGTATTTTATTTTTCAAAATGTATACATTTTCTAGGAAAAGGTTTCTAATACCAATTTTAAAGAGTTTGGATTTAAGACAATGCAGAATAGCTTACCTGAAGTTACAATCATTAGAAAATGAATTGATTATAATGGCCATTTCCCTGTTCAGAAACAGTGTTATTAGATATAGGAATACAATGTAAAGATACAAAGCTATGTAACTCTTGTTTGCCTGATATACATTTACTGGATTTACTCTGCATCATAAGTGAAGTGTTTTTTAACTGTGCTTTTATGATTTTTTTTTTTTATTTTTAAATCGAATAAAGCTGAATTTGAATTTGAACTTGATTTTTGTTGATTAGTGCATTGTTTTATTTAATTGCGTATTTTTATTTGTTTTCAACCAATAATGAAAAAAATCCACATGCTATAGTATAGGTGCCTCAACAACATCTTGATCCTGATGTGCATTTGATAGATAAGGAATTCAGATAATCGGTGAACAATGACGGAGACATATAAAACAATTTACAGATAAAGTTGCATTCATCTTCTTATCAAACAATAAATATTGCAAGACTTTTTGCTGTTAAGCTATTTTAATAAATGAAGAAGCCATTTGCTGGGGTGATCCATCAGGGGCGGGTGTTAAACTGTAAACATGTACCAATAATGTGCTATATAGTGCCTTAGAGCATATGGCAATGAAACGTCTTTGTGATTTTAGGTTTGTTCGTTTTATTTACTGCATAATTAGTTTAGATTCTTCCAAAACCAACTCATTCTTTCATCATTTTGAGGTCAATAAAATATGCACAATGAAATCAGTAATAACAACACTTATGATTTAGCAATAAAAACTGTGGTATGATGTTGCAGGATATCGCTGAGCAGATGTAGAAGTCAAAACTAGAGTTTAGCACAGTTAAAGATTAAATCATGAATTGGTATAAAAATATAAATTGTATCACCTAGACCTTTGATCTGACAATTACAATGTTCCCAATTTTCGTTGAGGATAAGGGTTAAACAGAAAGCAAAAGGAAAGAACAAAAATAAATTCCCTTTTAGCAACAGCAATATGCATTAATGTTAATAAAATTGTATCAAATATCCAATACATCCAATCCGCGGTTGTTTAGCTAGACCTTCTGAATTGCTATCAATAGTATCCCGTCATCAATGCATTTATGTTTACTACATCCCATTTGCCAAAGTCCATCTCACTTGCATTTCCTAGGTATATTGGATGCTTCTTTAATTTCCAGTGAGTGGATTAAAGCCAGGGCTATCCTCACTGCAGTCGATAGGCCTCATTCCACTGGGTTACCATTCTTCAATTAGGTTTGATTGCCGATCACATAACATTGCACATCTCTGCAAAGCACATCTTACAAAACTCTTCCAAATGAGGACAAATCCAGACTTTATAATCCCAGAATCTAATACTCCCTTGCCATCAAATGCATAGATTGCTGATCTTTGGAAAAATACTTTGAGTTTACTCTGAAGTGTCTTATGATCTATATAAAAATGCTAAATTCTTCACAGATTGGATCATAAAAACAAAGAGTTAATGTTCTTGCACATATTAATAGCCTTATCAAACATTAATTCCGATTTCTCCACCAATCAGGACTGAAGCCCCTATCATCCCCATTAGTATTCTAAACCAGAATACGGTGATAGTTCTACATTTTAAATAAAATTAAAATTCTTGGTGTCCCTGATAATGTTGTAATAATGTGACAAAACCCACCGTTAAAGACTGCTTTGTCAATCTGATAATGCTGCTTTGTGTTTTTCTTTGTTTGGAGACAACCCAGCGGGCATTTACTGCAGTTAAAACTACGATGCCATTTTGCTTGTGCTTTGTATTCTCACATGTTTACTTCTGACTGCACAAAAGATAGCAACATGTTAATACGGAAATCAATTTGTGCACAGAACTTAGGTCAAATTCATGTATACTTGGACACGAGTTGAAGCTTTGCGTGCTACACTGATTTAATATGTTTGTTAAAAATACCTAAGGTCTAGAGTTATGTGAACTGATCAACACTAACAATAGATCTGTGCCTTTTGGCTAAACATGGAGTAACACAGGAACAACCCTTTATGCCCCAACCAGAACTAGGGTATATCATGCAAAATAGGAACAACGGTTCTTTGGGTCCTATTTCAGTCAAATTAACACACTGTTAGAACTGGGGTGTCTGTTTGTCAAAGTATGCACCTTGTGCAAACAGGATCCACCACTCTAGTCAGGCTAAGCTGTATACCAGACTAAAAGACAACCTGTGCTCACCCTCTGGTAGCTTGGCACAGAGCATTTCAGGCTTTCCTAAAGAGGCAAAGTGTAAAGTATTTGTTCAAGGCACACACAATAACACAATGAAAACACTAGAAGAATACCTTACAGATGGTTAGTAAAATAGATTATATTTTAATGAAAAAACAAGACCAAAATGACAAAAATACAATAAGTAGAACCGGAGTTATGAATTTTTAAAGAATAAATCAAAAGTAGCGGCTAGAAGCAAATAATACTTAGAGGGTTACTTGAGATCGCACTGGACGAGAGTAGATCCAAAGTTCAGGCTGACCACAATGGAAGGAAGGCCAGCTACAGGACCCACAAAGGCCCTGCTGAAAAAGTACCTTGGAAGGAGCAAGTGTCAACGTCAAAGACTCGATGCGAGGATCTGAGGAGGTGATGTGTCGACATAAATCCTGTGGATGCAGGTGATGCGGAGGTTCAGATCCGTGAAGTCGATGAATGCTTCGTTGATGAACCCCTTTACAATGCAGTCACTGTGTCTTCATCGAGCTGTGCTGACGGTTGTTGTCGAGCCGCGCAGTCCGTCAAAGCGATGTTGCCAATCGGCTCCTGCGTTGAAGGGCAATGCATCGGTTCATGATAGGCGCAAAGTCGTTACTGCGTCGATTTTGATGGTTCTGTACAGCTGCAGTCATCTTTCTAGGGTCCAGGACTGGATTGTCACCACTGGGCAGGGCAGGGCTCACAGATAGCAGAGTCCAGGTGCTATTGCACGGCTGAAGGAAGTCTTTGATGGGCCTGAGTCTTCAGAACAAGGGGCAAGCCAGCAATCCCTTGGACTCACTCTGGGTTCAAATTATATGGATCCATTCCTTGTCCTCAGTGGGGCACAGATCAGCAGGCAGCAGGGCAGCAGAGCAAAGCAGAAATCAGCTCTTCCAGGGCAGCAGTCAAACAGAGTGGCAATCCTTGGAGCACAGCAGTCTTTACTCCTGGCAGAGTTCTTCACAGGCCCAGTAGTGTAGTGTCTTGGCATGGTCAGATGACCTCTACTTATATCCTGTTGTGCCGTTGAAGTGGTGGTGACTTCAAAGAAGGGTCTTTGAAGTGCTGGGAAGAAGTGAAGTTCTTCCCAGCCCTGGCTCCAGACTTTCATTAGGGGGTATTCACCCCTTTTGTGTGAAACTGGAAACTGCCTATTTATGTGTGTCATCTTCCCCCTCCTCACTTCCTGCCCAGGAAGAGCTATCAGAATGTAGAGGAATGAAGATGAGTTCTCAGTCACACCCACCCTTCCTGTGTTTGTGGTTGCCTAGATGGAATTCACCTACCATGGAGTGTATCTGTCACCCTCCCCAGATGTGTATTGGAGACAGGCTGCAAGGCACACAGAGCAGTAAGAGCAGAGAAATGTCCACTTTCTAAAGGTGGCATTTCTAAACATGTAGAGTTGAATCCATCTTTACAAGTAAAGGGGATTTATCATCACTATTTCAAAGGTATGAAACATGAATCATCTACTCCTTTCTAATCAGGAATTACATCTTAAAAGTGTCTTAAGGAACTCTCAGTGTTAGCCTATGAGAGGAGTAGGCCTCACAGTAGTGGAAAATGAATTTAGCTGTCTGTCACTACTAGGACATGCAAAACTTACCAGTACATGTTGTACCCTTTACTCACACGGCACCCTTCCCATAGGGCTACCTAGAGCCTACCTTAGGAGTGACTTATGTGTAATAAAAGGGCAGTTCAAAGCTTGGCAAGCAGTTTTAAATGCCAAGTCGAAGTGGCAGTACACTGCACACACAGGCCTTGCAATGGCAGGCCTGAGTCAGGTTTGAAAGGCTAGCTACTTGTGTGGGGGCAGAACAATTGGTGCAGGCCCACTAGTAGCATTGAGATCACAGGCCTGGGTATATGGTATACCACGGTACAAGGGACTTACAAGTAAACTACGTATGCTAATCATGTGTACACCAATCTTACCATGTTTAGGGGAGAAGCATATGCACTTTAACACTGGTCAGCAGTGGTAAAGTGCTCAGAGTCCTAAGGTCAACAAGAAAAATGTCAGGAAAAGAGGAGGAAGGCACAAACTGATACATTGAATGAAAGCATACAAGGCCTTTCTGAATGCAAAAAGGTTTATCATTGTTATTCTTATTATATCACTTTGGTTAATAAAATACTTTTTAAAGTACAGACTGTGCAGATCTCGCAAGTGATGTGAATGATAAAAATAAGATACACATATGTAAAGGACCAGGCTGTCCCCAGTTTGTTAAAAATATACAGTACAATTAAAACATGGTTCCTTGTCTCAAGGCAATTCTTGTGAAGGATAATCAATAGGCAGCTGTTGATGTTTCAACCCAAATTCTTAATTTACTGGATCTCCTGAGGACTCAAACCAACAAGCACCAGGGTTACTCTCTTTGGGAGCAGGTTGCGGGGCTCACTGAGCAAGGATTTTTAGACCTGTGCGCCGGTTGAAAAAATGAGTTTGTTTCACGAGGTGCCAATCACTGGCCCTAGACTTTGCCAAACCCAGTATGCACAATTCAGCTCTACAGTTTTGAGGTGTTGTGCCAGATGGCCTTTACTGTCCTGAGTAGATCTGGTGAAATAATATTAGTAATTTTAGACTTAACATCGACATCAGCTTGGGAATGCCCTTTGTAAGAACTTAACTCCAGTGATTAATGCACTTGATGGAGACATCTGTTATTTGTCTAGTGATGATTCTGGCCCATGCTAAGGTAGCATGGAGGGTAAGATTTTTGCTGCATAGCACAATGTGGCATGCATTTCAAAGATTGCTATTTTTGTGGATAGCTCATTGGGTTACTGCTTTTGACACGGACATCATTCTGTTACTTGCACTTCATAAGTTATCACCCTACTAATATAACACAGTGAGCTATGAGCAGGTATCAAATTGTTGCAAGCAAACTGCAAGATGAGGGGTTAAAACTTTTTTGCTTTTTTCTTCAATTGTATGGCATTCTGAGGTTGCTAATAAAGGATTCCTTTGGGTAGTAATACATTTTTGTTAGCATAAACAACCAAACTCAATATATTACGTTTTATATCCTGAGTTTGTGGTTCAGCTTTGCTACCACTTTCCGCTGGACTTGCATCGCTAAAGCGGCACAAACCTGATGCCGAGTCTTGTTTTGGGATTTACTTCCAGCACAAATCCTGAATTGTTTTGGAAAATAGCCCTCAAGTAGTATTATGGTCCATTTTGTGCTACTTTGTGACGAGGGACGTACACCGGAAGGTGCATGGACATTTCCATGCAGCCATATGGATTTTGATGCTAATCCCTTTCTGCTATCATTGGTAGGAAGGGATTTGCATCAGAAAATTACACTTCCTAGAAGCAGGTGTAACGATTCAGCACATATACAAGATAGTAAAGTGTTAAACCTTGTCATAAGGTACCTAGTGGAAAGGTACCGTTCTCTGCAAAACCGCAGGGTAACTTTCTAGTACAAAAGTTATGCTTGTTATCACATACATACCCTTGCACTTTGGTACTCAGGTGTGTGTGTTGGCAAAAGTCAGCCTAAAGTAAGCCAGCACGAAGGGAAAGAGCAAAGGTGCCATATCCTGGTAGAGATGGTTGTGTTGTGCTTTCCTTTTTGCCCAATACACTGTAGCATTTTTGGTTACTGTGCTGTGTTGCATGAAAACATAGTACACCTTCCCCTTCATTTCTCCAGATGAAGCATTACCATATAGTGTCTACCAGTATGGGTGACATGTGAATCTTAGACCTTGTGGCCCTCGTCTTAGGAAACATTTCCTGTACATTGATCTACACTTTCATTCTTTGACATTATATGTGTGTTATTGAAAGCACACTGACAACCTATGAGTGTGGTATGACCAGTGCTATAAAAAAAAGTAAATAAATGCAAGAGATGGGCTAAGGAGACATGGTGGGCACCATTGAAGGGTGGTAGTGAGGGAGTCCCTGGAGAAGGATGTTACTTGGGCCTGGGGAAGGCACCAACACAGATTGTCGCACTAGGTGCCACCAATGCTAAAGGCAACCCTGACCCCCTCCCCCTGAGTTCCTGCCTCTCAGAGACATTTAGTGCATGATCTGGTATCTTGAGGGGGGGCACACTCTTATGTGCAGCAGACTCCTCCTTCTTCTCTTCCTCCTGGTACTCACCGCCTTAGCTGGGCTGCTGCCTGCCTGCTCCATGTACTAGTTCTGTGGTACCGTCTAGTACCTGCTGGCCTTGCCCTGTCTAGGCGCTGTCTGCTTTAGAGAACGATAAGAAAGGGCTGCCATCCCAGCTGCGTATGTCTCAATATGAAACTACTGAAATGGTTAACCTGCATGATAACATATTTGATGTGTGGCACAACACTGCGACTTGTGCATGTAAGCACCTATCACAAAGATGGATGACAAATATATTCTACTGTCACAGGGGTTATAAACTCGAACGGACAACATGTCACCTCCTTCACACTCGCTTTCCTTCTTCGCCCACAGCTGCCCTTGGGCATGAAATTAACAACGACTGCACAGTCACAACCAGATGGTTTGACTTATGCCACCCATGTTTGAGAAATATATTAAGCAGTAGGCACTTATAATTGATTCCCTGAGATGTTACAATTCATATCAGCCCAGAAGTGAGCGTTATGCCTATGTTTATTCCTGTTGGCATACAGCCACGACACCTGTGCCCATATTCAATACAACATGTTTTCATTAAGTTGTCGTTGTGATATGTACACAACATTACATAAATCTGAATGGAAATGCAAGTCTGATTAAGAATGTGTTTATGGGAAGGTTATACTAACAGCACATGGCAGATGCCTTACACCAACCCTTCATGACATCGACAAACTACAAGCCATATTGTACCAGGTAAGACACAAACCATGAGAGCACAGTGCATACTGTTACATTGATTATGCTCAGTTATGCATGTGACAGGTGTCTCATACTAATGAGCCGAGTCCTGGGCAGGATCACTAGGAAGTATTGCCTGGACATTTTTTCCAAGATCGTGAAGTCTGGACTTCAACCCAGGACTCGTGCAGAGCCCTGGACGAAGCAGAGACCAGCATTGCACACCACGCGGCACCCGGACATTGAAGGCGTGCAGCATTTTGAGATTTCTGTAGATAACAGCCTGCTTTTGGGGAGACCAAATGCATGTGAGAGCTCTCAATGGCCCCTATCCCATTGACTCACCGAGGGTTCAAACCGACCATATGGTGAGGATTCAAAGGATAATGGTAAAGAAAAGCGTGATTGAAGTATCGAGAAGGGAATACAAGTACCTTCATGAAAAAGTTGGTGAGTCCAATTAAGACCGAGATCTTTCCATTCTCTCCAAAAAAGTGTCTTATATCTAACTTTAATAAGGGGATTATACCAAATAGGGGATTGTAAGAAATGTGAGCGATCGTCTAGACCATCCAGGAAGAGAGGAGAAAATATTTTTCGGGAATTTTTAAGAATAGGGAGAGAGGGGGGAGGAGCCTAGCGCTTGACCAAGATGGCCGCGTGAGCCTTGAGCTCCCGCTACCCTCGCGCCCTCCGGCAATCATCCTGTCCTAAATCCTGATTTTCATGCACGGAATCCTGCAGATGAGTCACAGCTGGGGCGATTGACGTTGTCCGGGCTGAGATCGCCCACCGGGGACCGAAGTTGTGCATGGCGGAAGATTGCGGCCTACCTCCGAAGGATGCCAGGGGCTTGCGTTGGCAGGATGCCCGGCCACTAATTGAACAACAGCGGCCTAGGGAGGTGTGAACCGACGGACCGATGCCGCTGCACTTTCACTTTCGCTTTCTCGCCCCTTTGTTTGCGCTGGGTTGGGAGCGTTTCATGCAGATCCGCTGTGGCCTGGAAGACCTCCACTCGGTCCTGACTGGCTGCTGAAGTCCGAGTTGACCCTGTTTCCCCTAGCTGAGTGAGGGACGTCTATTTGCGACTGATCGTCCTGCAGTTCGGGATGTCGACCAAATCGGAGGCAGACAGGTCGAAGTCCAAGACTACCAGGCGGGGAGGCTATACCCAATCCAACAATATGGATCGTTATGCCCAGCAGAAAGGGTCACCTGGTGGATCGGGACAGTCGCTGGAGGCACAGAAGGCCGATTCGCCCCCAGCCTCGGAGTTATCATTGCAGGATATCAAGGGGGCGATAGATGGGATGCAAACATCGATTGGGCGACAGTTTGAGGCCCTGGCGCACAAGGTGGACACAATCTTGGTGAATGTCAACTTGATTCGCGCGGACCTGGGCAAAACCAATGAGCGGGTCAAGTCCCTGGACCTCAAGACTACTGGCCTTGCGGACGATGTCTCGGAACTCCAGGCTGAGGTTCGTAAGTTACGAACCGCGAATGACCTCTCCGCCCGCCGGCTTGAAGACTTTGAAGGTCGGGCCCGGCGCAACAATGTGCGCCTTATTGGGGTCCCGGAAACCTCAGAGGAGCACTCCGTGGATTTACTTGTCGACGACTTGGTGGTGAATCATCTTGCGCCTAAGGGCCTCGGCAGGTTTTTTGCGGTGGAGCGGGCTCACCGAGTGCCTGGCGGACGGCCTAAGGTGGGAGCCCCCCGCGGCCGATTGTAGCCCGGATCTTTAATTTCCGGGATCGAGACGCTATCCTGCAAGCATCGAGGGTGACAGGCCCGGTGCCTTTTCAGAATGCCTCCGTGAGCTTCTATCCTGACTTCACCCAGATGGTGCAGAAACAGAGGCAAAGTTTTTTGGGGGTAAAGCGGCGGCTTCGGGAGATGGACCTGAAGTATGCCATGCTTTTCCCCGCCAGGCTACGTGTGGTGTATGACGATCGGAATTTCTTCTTCGAATCACCGGACATGGCAGGGGACTGGTTGGATGCGCTCCCGCGGCGACAGCCTGGCCGGGACAGCGTGGATGGAGCGGAAGGAGACCGAGATGGCCAGAAGTGATATCTCCGGTGTCGGCTGGTTTTTGACTCAGCTCCGGACAGTGACTCGCACCTTACTGCAGTAATGGGAGGGCGGCGGGGGGAAGATAGGAGCTCTTTCCTCCCTTGGGGTACTTTTCGTAGATTTGTTTTTTGATAGGGCGACAGGCACACTGCAAGTTGGGGGGGCTTAGTAAGCTGACGCAGGGGTGCAGGGAGGGGGGGGGATTCGGGATGTGGGGGTTGTTGTTGGGGGTTGTTTTCTTTTTTGCAAGGCGTAGCAATGGTTGTCAGTATTGTCCGATCGTGGTTCTCTGGGGGGGGTGGGGGTCTCTTTGTGTTCAGGGATGGGGGATAGGGGCTTAAACATAATTAGCTGGAATGTTAATGGCTTAGGGGATCGTATTAAACGGGGGATAGTCCTGCAATTCTTGAAACGGACCTCGCCAGATGTGGTCCTCCTGCAGAAGACCCATCTTATAGGGAATATGTGTTATGCACTTAACAGAAAGGGTTACAAATTCATTGCTGACTCGGGGTTCTCCACGGGCTCCAGGGGTGCGGGCATACTCGTCAGAGCTTCCCTACCATTTGAGGTTGACTCCACCATTGCTGATGACAGGGGGCGCTTTGTGGCTGTGGCGGGGAGGTGGGAGGGCAGAACGTTGGTATTGGTTTCTGTTTATGTCCCTCCAGCCCTGCAGGCCTCCACGTTTGCTGATCTGGGCAAGGCCTTGTTGGAACTCCCCGAAGGGCTGCTAGTGGTGGGAGGAGACTTCAATGCGGTTGGTTCTGGAACGCTCGATAGGCACCCGCCCAGAGACATCGGGGGTGCTCAGAAGTGGCTTCCCAACTTTATAGATACTTTTGGTCTGGTAGATTGTTGGAGGCTACGGAACCCCACTCAGAGACAATATACCTTCCATTCCGGGGCCCACGGGAGTCTCTCTCGGATTGATTACTTGCTCACTCTGGCTGCCCACGCCTCTTTGGTGTCTGAGGCTAGGCACATGGCACGGGGCATATCTGATCATTCACCGGTGTGGGCCCGTCTTGATAGTGGCCGGGTGGTGGGGGGCAGGGTGGCTCCCATTAACCCCTGGTACTTTCGTGACCCCAAGATGCGCAGTGCGTTGCTGAAGACAGTTGACCACTATTTTCAAGAAAATCAGGGTTCAGTTGAATCAGCGGTGTCCCTATGGGAAGCTTTTAAGACGGTATTGAGAGGGGAGGCCCTTTCCTTGGTAGTGGCCGCCAAGCGGCGGAGAGACGCTGAGGTGACACAAGTAGAGGGCGAGATAGCGGCTTTAGAAGTGGCCTTGGGAGAGGATGTTGCAACGGCCACACTGCATAATTTGAGCTTGAAGCAATTGGAATATAGGGACCTGGTGACTAATGCTGCCAAGACCCTCAATAGAGAGCAGCAGGGTCGATTGTACGATGTTGGTGATAAGGCCGGGAAATTGCTGGCGTGGTTGGATAAAAAAGAGCGTGTTAATCGTGTGGTGCCGGAGTTGTCGACGGATGGGGGAGAGGTTGTCACTGATCCCGATGGTATAGTTCAGTGTTTCTCGGACTATTTTCGTACGGTATACACCTCGGTCTCGGACAGGCCCACTGAGGACTCGTGTGACCTTCTGCGAGACATCACTCTGCCCTGCCTTTCTGCCATTTATAGGGATGACCTCGATGGGGATATAACGGTAGATGAAGTGGCGTGTGCTATCCGAGCGTTGCGCTCCGGTAAGGCTTCGGGCCCAAATGGTTTGCCGATTGAGCTGTACAAGCTCCATCCTGATAAGTTGGCTCCTCACCTGCGCGCCATGTACGTGGAGGCGCGGGTGAATGGGTTTCTTCCGCTCGATCAATGGCTGGCGACGATTGTGGTAATACATAAAGACGGTAAGCCCCGGGACAAGTGTGGCTCCTATCGGCCGATATCACTTCTCAACGCCGAGCCGAAAATCCTTGCTAAGATCCTTGCTAACCGCTTGGTCCGGGTGCTTGGCGACTTGATCCACCCGGATCAGTCGGGCTTTATCCCGCACCGTAACACTGCACTGAATCTTAAACGCCTTCACGGAGTGATTGCTAGGGCGGGCACGATACGAGAGCCGGCTATCGTGGCGTCCCTCGATGCCACAATGGCCTTCGATACGGTGGAGTGGGCATACCTATGGGCTGTGCTAGCCAAGTTCGGCTTTGGGCCTGGATTTGTAGGCTGGGTGAGGTTGCTCTATGAGGGGCCTCTTGCTAGCGTCGTGGTGAACGGGCGGGCGTCGACACCGTTCGAGCTCGGGAGAGGCACCCGGCAGGGCTGTCCCCTGTCGCCGTTGTTGTTCGCCCTTGCCCTTGAGCCGTTGGCGGCGTGGATACGATGGCACCCGGATATACGTGGGCTTCGTTGGTCGCCTGACCACGAGGACCGCATTTCACTCTCCGCCGACGATATTCTGCTATACCTCGCCTCGCCTAAGAAATCTCTGATAGTGGTTTGTGACGTCTTGACTTCTTTCGGTCGGAACTCTGGTCTTGTCATCAACTGGGAGAAGTCACACTTGTATGTCCTGTGTGGGGACGTCCCGCCTGTCCCGCGCAACTGTTCGATCCAGATAGCCCGGCAGGGCTTTTTGTATTTGGGGATCGATATTTCCACCGACCCCATTTTACGATACGAGAAGAACTTGCTCCCTCCCTTGGCACGTCTGCGACGGGACGTGGCGGGCTGGCGGCGGTTGCCGCTTTCCCCCCTTGGCCGTGCCGCCCTGTTTAAAATGATGTCTCTTCCCCGTTTCCTCTATGCCCTGCAGAATACCCTTGACCTGGTCCCGGCCAGTTATTTCCGTGAGGTCGAAAGCCACCAGCGCGCGCTCTTGTGGGAAGGGCGTCCGCCTATAGCGATTGCTAAGTTGACGCTCCCGTGGAACGACGGTGGTATCGCGCTTCCAGACATTCGACGTTATTACTGTGCCACCCAGTTGAACGCGATTAACCATGGTGTGTATGGTCCGGCGCTGAGCCCTGGCTTCGCCATGGACCGCTGGTTGCTGCGTGGGGGCAATTACCACAGAGCGCTGTACTCGAAGTCGTCCGACTTAACCCTTACGGGGCCCACCAGGGTGGCCGTGCGTGTATGGAAGGTGGCGACGGATTCACTGGGCTGGAAGGGTAAGCTTACCCTTGCCACCCCTCTGTTTGACTCCGATATTCTGGGAAAGCTTTGGCATACAAAAGGGTTTGCGAAGTGGGACCTGATCGGTATATCCAGGGTTGGAGACCTTTTGGTTAAGGGTAGGATAAAGTCATTCGAGGAGCTGCAGAAGGAATATGAGCTAGGGAACTCGGAGTTCTTCCGCTACGCCCAAGTGTGCCACGCCTTGCGGTCAGTCCTGGTAGAAGGTGAGAAGGTGCCTGAGTCCTCCCCGTTGGAGGACCGGATCCTGGACAGCCATATGCCAGAGAGTACGATCTCGCTCATTTATAAGAAACTTATTAATGTTCGGGCGGATCTTCTTCTAGGGTTGCGCGACCAATGGATCAGGGATGGCCTTGAACTGGACGACGAGGATTGGCAGTATGCAGTTTCTTCTCCCAAAGAGGTCGCGATCCCCGCGTGCCTGCGGCTGGTGCAGCTTAAAATACTCCATAGGGTCTACGTGACGGGGCCTAGGCTGGTTCATATGGGTTTCTCTGAGGAGGGCTTATGTAAGAGAGGCTGTGGTATGGTGGGCACCTTCCTACATATTATTTGGGAATGCGGTGTGATCATGGAGTTTTGGAGGCGAGTACACGAGGTGATGGGGGAGGTGACGGGCATCGTCATGCAGCCTGAGGCGCGGTGCTGTCTCCTGAATGTTTGGGGTCCTACTGACCACGACGCGGCACAGACCCAATGGGTGACCCTAGGGAATATGGTAGCCAAGCGCGACATCGCACGTCTGTGGGGCTCTAATAGGCCACCTACATTGACAGCGTGGATGGAAAACATGGATTGGAGCATGTTTAGGGAGAAGACAGTGTATTGTGCTCGAGGGCGCCCTCGGAAATGGCACTCTGTATGGGGGCGATGGAACCAGTACAGAGGGGGCATATGCCTGCCCCCAGACCCGGACCTGCCCGAGGAGCAGCTCTCCCCTTAGCCCCCTTTTTCCGGCTTAGACCTCTTTGCTGAATGTGTTTGTCCTCTTGAGTCCCTGAATTCCCCTCCTTTCCCTTACTATAAATCTGTGTCTGTTGGACGAAACGGGGCTCGCTCCCCCTGATGGGAACCCTTTTGGTGCTTATAGTGATTACCGCCTTGCTTGTGTTCTGGTTTGGATTTGTGTTTATTTAAAACAGAACCTTTGCCTATCCTGTCAGTGAAATGTGGACACCCGTAAGTGTTGTGTTTCTAAAGCTGCCGTACCTCCGGGTTGTCGGCTGAATAGCTGTGTCACTGATTTGCAAAATAAAGGTTTTGGACAAAAAAAAAAAAAAGAATAGGGAGAGAGAACTTCTTGGGAATATGGGATAATGACACAAATTCTTCAAAAGTGAAAGGATGAAAGAAGGAGGATTCAATCTCTACCCACAATGGTTGAGAGGCGAGATCCGACATATGGTCAAATAATAAGGAAACAGAATGATTAAGAAAAAATGAAGTGTGATATGAGGAGAAATCCCGAAAATTAACTCCACCCAGATGTTTAGGACATTTAAGTTTAGCAAATTACATCCTAGCTTTCTTGTTTTGCCATAAAAATGTTGATAATGTAGAATAAATATTTTTATAGCAGGATTTAGGAATATTAACTGGAAGGTTAGAAAGGAAAAATAAAATTATTGGAACTAACATCATTTTAATAGAGTCTAGTCTACCCCACCAGGATAAGAACAAGGGATGCCAATGAGTTGTAGATTTGTTTAGAGTTGTTTGTAGATTTTTTATATTTAGTGTTACAGTATCTTTAATTGAGGGTTTGAACCATAAACCTAAGTATTTGATCTTAGTCGGACTCCAGTGAAAAGAAGAAGCCAAGAAATCTACATGGAAACAAAACTTATTTAGAGGGAGAATTTCACATTTATCAACATTAAGTTTGTAACCTGATACCATCGCAAAATCAGAAACTTCTGATAGAAAGGTTGGAATAGAGGTTTGGGGGTTAGAAATGAATAAAAGAATATCGTCTGCATAAGTAGAAATTTTCAGATGTTTATCCCCATAAGGGAAGCCAGTAATATCTTTATTCATTCGAATTTTTGTTAAGAAAGGTTCTAATGCCAAAATAAAAAGAAGAGGAGAAAGAGGACATCCTTGCCTGACACCTCTAAAGAGAGGAAACGAAGAAGAAACAAGGCCGTTAGCTAAGATAAAAGATCTAGGAAAGGAGTACAATAATGAAAAATAAGAAAGAAATTTTGGGGCAAAACCAAACCAAACAAGGGTTGAGAATATAAATTGCCAATTAACCCTGTCAAATGCTTTTTCAGCATCTAATGCAACAGCAGCTAATGAATGTTGATAGGAATGGGATTTACTAAGAACATTAAAAAAGAGACGGGTATTGTCAGAAAGGTGACGACCCTTGATGAAACCACATTGTTCTTTACCAATTAGTTTAGGTAAAATTTTGTCCAGACAAAGCGCAAGAATTTTCGCAAATATCTTGTAATCCAGGTTGATTAAAGAAATAGGTCTATAATTTTTACATAAAGTATGATCCTTATTATCTTTGGGAAGAAGACAAATTGAAGCCTCCTGAAAGGAGCCTTCAGATTTTTTGGACGATATAAAAAATGAAAATAATTGGTGAAGTTTAGGAACAAGTAGGTTGGAAAAATGTAAATAAAATTCTATTGTGAAGCCATCTGGTCCAGGAGCTTTCCCTTTTTTAAGCACCTGAATTGACTCCAGAATATCTTTAGGGTATATATCAGCTTCTAAGGAGGAAAAATCTATTTCTGGAAAGGAAGGAGAGGGAATGGAGGACAAATAATGATCACTGTCAGATAATAAGGGAGGGGATTCCGGAGTATTAAGATTTTGATAAAAGTTAGTGAACTCTGTCAGAAAATCTTCATCTTTATGAAGCGTGATATTAGATGAGGTGACAATAGATAAAATTTTTGTCCGCTCTCTTTAAACTTTAAGATAATTGGCAAGAAGGTTGCCAGCTTTATTTTGCGCGCTATAATATTTAGCACTAGATTTAAGTAGATATAAATTTGCAGATTTCGTGGAAAGTTTATTGAAAGAGAATTTGGCCTTAAGAAGTTTATCCAAGTCTGATTGAGACTTAGTTAAGTAATAACAATGTTCCAATTGTTTAATTTGCGTATTAAGTGATTGCAAGGAATTAGAGGCCGTGCGTCTTTTTTGGGCGACAAATGAAATCTCTAGACACAGCCTTAAAAGTGTCCCATAACAGTTGAGGGGATATCAGAGGAGATTCATTGTCTGTAAAAAATAGGGATGCAAAATCAAGGAAGGCTGATGTAAATTTGGGATCCAATAGGAGAGAATTATTAAACCTCCATCTCCTAGTACCTTTTATGGGGGGGAGTAAGTCTAGGCTTAAGGAAACTGGAGCATGATCAAAGATTAAAATAGAGCCTATATCAGAATGGGTAATGTGTTGAGACAAGGCTTTGGAAATAAAAAGATAGTCAATCCGGGATTGGGAAGAGTGAGCAGGTGAGTAGTACGTGTTCTCTTGGAGCGTAGGGTGGCAGAGTCTCCAGGAGTCAACAAGAGATCTTTGAGATATAGTAGAGGTAAAATGAGTGTGCATGGGAGAGGGTGGGAAATGAGAATTGGACCTTCTATCTAAAATATGATCCATAATCATGTTAGAATAACCCCCTAAAATGAGATAATCATCAGTATATTGCATCAGTGAGGCAAGAATCTGGGGCCAAAACAATTTGTCTTGTATAGTGGGAGCATACAAATTAAAAATAGTTAAAGGGATTTTATCAATCACCAAAGATACAGCAACCCATCTGCCATCAGAATCATTGTCTTGGTTTATAAGTTTGATATTTAACCGCTAAAGGCAGAGAATAGCCACACCATTACGTTTCCCTGAACCAGGACACGCAAAAACATGGCCTACCCAATTACGACGTAATTTAGTAATTTCAACATCTTTTATATGAATTTCTTGTAATAACACAATGTCTCCTTTCAAAGTCGCTAAATGAGATAAGACTCGTTGTCGCTTAATGGGGGAACCCAAACCTTTAACATTCAAGAAAGTATATTTAACAACATCTAAAAATATAAATTATAACGAAAAACTTTGAGAAAGTCAATTATGTACATGAGTAAAAAATAAAACATCATATGGTAATTTGAGAGATTGAAGCTGAAAATAGAGGAATATTGGCGGAATAAAGCAGAAAAATATGAAATAGGAAAGAGTAATGAAATAAGGAGATTGAAAACAGAAAAGTATGAATTAGTAAAAGAGAGAATTAGAGGTGAGCAATAAGAGAAATGCAAGAGATAGAAAAAGGACCAGAAATTGGAGTAAAAGGAAAAAATGATAGAAAGGAAAGGTAGAAAGGGACGAACATAACAAAAAACAAAGGGACAAAGCGAAACAAACATTTGATGAAAAAATATTGTAACAAAAAGGCATACCACAAGAAGACAGGAAGAACGGGGTTGGTGAAGCCACATAAGGGAGGTAAGACACTGAACGGAAGATCTCCGGATGAGACGGTAAGGAGAGGACATCTTCCAGGTAAGCTGAAGAGAACAAGAAATGACAAGGGACCACAAGACCGCAACCTGATGAAAGGAAGAAAAAAGGAACATATTAATACAACAGAATGCCACATAATACATTAGGAAGGAAATTAATCATCACTAAGAACAAAACAAATAACAAACAGATAATACTGAAATAAATAAGTCTGTCATGGCTGAGGCACCTCCATGGACTCCACTCTGCAACTGTTCAAAAATTGTTGGAGTAGCGCTGGATCTTCATAACTAGTTGTTTTATTATTATAAGTCACTTTGAAGAGACATGGGTGGAACAAGCCATAACGAGCATTTAAGCTACGTAACCCTGGTCTCATCTCCAAGAACCTTTTCCAACGTTCAGCAGTTGTCTTGGCATAGTCCTGAGCAAAAAAGAGATAAGAACCATTCCAAGAACTTTTTCCGCGTTGCTTGGCAGCATGGAGTACTTTGAGTAAATCTGTGTACTCCAAAAAATACAAAATAACGCCTCTCAGCTTAGTAGAGGGTGACGAAGAACGAGCAATCTGACCTAGATGATGCGCCCGTTGGATATTCAATGAAGGGGTTTCAGGAAGACCCAGAAGAGTTGGCAGAAAATACTGAAAAAATTGAATTGGATTAGAGCCTTCAAGTCCTTCAACTAATCCGTAAATGCATAGGTTATTACGCCTGTTGCGATTTTCTAAATTTTCAATCTGCTGTTTAAGTTGTTCTATCTCTTTAGATATGAGAGGAACTTGATTTGTAAGTCCTTGAACAGAATCAACACGCTTCTCTAGGTCCCCAACTCTCTTCTCAGTAAGGGACCAATTAGCTTCCAGATTCTGAAGTCGGGTGTTGGTTTCCTCCATATGTGGCTTGAGAGCATGAATTTCGTCAAGAAGGAGCTCCATGGATATTAAGGATGACGAATTAGTAGGAGAGGGTGGATTAGCTTTCACTCGTTTACCTGAAGTAGACGCTGACGCAGAAGGTATTTTGGAGCCTTGTTTAATGCCTAGACGAAGAGTAGATGTAGTAGAAGTCTTGGAACCAGCAGAGTCTTTGAGATTATCATCAGTGTGATCCTGTTGGACGTCAAAAGGATTGTAGACCTCTAAACCCGCCTCATTGGAAGGAAGAGAGCCACTACGATTAGTGCGAGGCATTGCCATATGTGGCAGTGTGAGGAGAAACACTTTATATACGATGAAGAAAATATTGTAATAATGGAGTCACACTGAGTCCTATAAAAGGAACTAGAGTCAAACTGGTGAAGAAATGAGAAGAAAATTAGAGTACACTAGTCCAGGAGGTATCAGCATAAAAATTTAGGAGTGAAGTGGAATAAATGGTGGCCAAAAAACGACAGAAACTGCAGTAGTTGAAGAGGCATCAGTCTAAAAATTATTAGGGATCAAATAATATAAATGCTGTCCAAAAACGAAAGAAGTAAGCTGTAATAGCAAAAAACGGGCATTCAGCTGTGAAGGAGTAACGTCTCACAGCCTCAGGCGGGAACCATAGGAGCGCTGGAAAAACAAAATGGCGGCCGCGATGATGAGGTGAGTCGCAGCCGGCAAATAATTATAAAAATATGTCCGCTGGTCTCACCCTGTGCGCAAACAATGGCAGCATTCATGCGGTTCTGGGGTCCGAAGAGAAGAATAGCTGCCTGGAGAGGTCCCGCCACCTCACGTTCCGACGGAGCTCCCGGGAACAGCGGCCATCTCCTGTGGCTCCGAAGCCACGCCCCGCCATTCAACCATCCTGTTTCCGTAAATCACGCGGAGAACAATGCTAGTGCGGTGCAGCTCATGTGACATACATAAGGTGTGACTGTTCCTGTAAAACACTTCTGCTCGAGCCAAGTCCTGTGGCGGTAGAGCCATTCAGGTGATGTATGCGTAAGAAAAACAGGAAATCAGGTGAATTATGAGTACTAGGCAGAGGCGGCTGGTAACATATGAAAGTGGTGCGGTGAGTGAAGTGTCCCACCGCTTCCCAAAACACACAATTAAACAAGCAAGCAAAATAAACACACTGACGTGTTACAATAAAATTAAAACTAAAATAAATGCTCTTACCCAGGCTGTGTCCTCCATGTCCCGTCTGTGGCTCTGAGCACGATTCGAAATGCTGCTCATGTGATCCGCGACATGATTGGATGGAGCGGGCTGGCTAGATGCTCCATCAGGCGCTGGAGGCCTGTGCTTGGTCTCCACCCAGCTGTCTAAGACAGCTGGGTGCAGACCTGCATAGTGTTCATGCCAGGCTGTCCGTCACAAGACAGCCGTCCAAACTGACATGCATACTTTGCAGTGTCGGGTCCGCCTTCCTCTAGTTCTCCATGCTGCCAGTCGGCAGCAGAGGACAGGATACACCCTCATTTCTTTGGCTCAGAGGCTCATTTCACTGCCATTTTAATGTTCACGTTTACAGTGGCTCACAGAGGGCGGGGGGGGGCGACGCTCCGCCGCCCTCAAGAAGAAACCGACGCTGGTAATTGGAAACATAAAAGTGCAGGAGCCTCTTGTACTGGAGTACCTGCATGCTGCTGGGAAGTGTTGGTACTCTCCCATTATAAGCACTGGAGCATTGCGGAGAAGTGTTGATACTATGCCTTCCATATTGAAGAAGTGCACGTACTGAGTAACTGATAGTGCCTGCCCATTTAACCCTTTCCCTGCATCCAACAGCCTGGATCCGTCCGACGTCACGGTGGGCGTGTGCATCGGACGGCTCCTGGCCGTCCTAGCACACACCCACGGGGGAAGTGCTGACGCTCCCCCGTGGGCTGCCCTTAATGTTGCTGCCACCGGGGCAGGGAGGGGAAGGCCTCCCCCTGCTCCCCCTGCCCCCCCACATCATCTAATGACATCAGCGCACCTCACGCGCTGATGTCATTACATGATACCGGACGAGCTGGAAGCCATTTGCTTCCAGCGTGTCCAGCAAAGGGGAAGTGAGTTTCTCCTCGGGAGGGGGTGATTTTAACAAAAGAGGCATTGGAGGAAAGGGTTTTCCTTTCTCCCGATGCTTCTATTGAGCATTCCTGCTGCACAATTGCGCGATCATGCAGCAGGAATGCCCACTAGACACCAGGGATTTCTTTTTTTATTGAAATGTGATTAACTGTTTGCGGGGAGCGACCCCTTATGCAAGGGTCACTCCCCTTTGGGGGCAATGTTTTTGGCTGTGTCTGCCAGATCTGGCCCTTTTATAAAATGATCGTGCCCACTAGACCACCAGGGATTTATTTGTGGGGAGTGGCCCCTTGGGCAAGGGTCGCTCCCCTTTGGGGAGCATTATTGTGGCCATTTCTGCCCCCCTGGTGGGCAGATCGGTCCATATTTTTAAAAACCACCAGGGATATTTTTGCGGGGAGCAGCCCCTTGGGCAAGGATTGCTCCCAGTTAAGGAGCATTATTTTGGCTGTTTCTGCCCCCCAGGGCGGCAGATTGGATCATTCAAAAAAGAAAATTGTCCCCACATATGTTTGCGGGGAGATGCCTCTTGGGCAAGGGTCGCTCCCCTTTTGGGAGCATTATTTTGGCCGTTTCTGCCCCCCACCCCAAGGGGGGCACAAGCCACTAGACACCAGGTTTTAAAAAAAATGTTGCTGGGAAGCGGACCCTTGGGCAAGGGTTGCTCACTTTATGGGGGGATGATTGTGGCCATTTCTGCCCTCTTTGGGGCGGATCAGCCATATGTTTTAGGCCCATCTGTCCCCAAGGGGGGCAGAAGCCACTAGACACCAGGGTTTTTTAATTGTTGGTGTGGGGAGTGGCCTCTTGGGCAAGGGTTGCTCCCCTTTTATGGGGGTGAATATTTTGGCTCTTTCTGCCCCCCTTGAGGACAGATCAGCCTTATACTCTTAGGCCCACCTAACCCTTAGCTTGGCTGGTGGATTGTGTGTGGACTGGTGTATTATTTGCATTTGCTATTGTAAAGTTTTATTTCTCCTTTTTATTCTAGTGCAAAGCTTTTGATTCTTGTGTGAGGTTTCGGCAGTGGTTGTTATGCAGTTTTGTGTAGTTGCATTTATTTGGTAAGAATTTCTTTCTGTTGTGTATACTCCAAATGAATATTATTGTCATGCATGAATACATTTTTTGTAAGTGGTGTCATAATGGCAGCATATTAGGTTAGTGGTTTGAGCGTGAAATTCTTTGCCATGTATTTTGCGTTGTCTTATGTGTAGTTTTCTTTTCTTTTTCTTTTTTAGTGGGATATTGTTGGTCCTTGCTGTGTCTGTGCAGAATAGGTGGTGGTGAGTCTAGCTGTTTCTGGAAAGTGAGTGGCATAGTTTTGGAGCATATAGGTCTTTGTGATAAAGGCCACATTTTGTTTACTACTTATTTTACAAAGTGTTTGTTGTTGTTGACTTGTTTGACAAGTTACCTTTATTAGTAAGGATTATGGCTAGCCATAGGATTACTGATCAGCAGGTGGTTGGTATGCTTTTTGAATCTTCCTCTGAGCAGGATTATGAGACTGACAGTGCGTCTGAGGGAGAGGAGGGCGTGCAAGATTCTGGCAGTGAGCTTTTTGTCCACGAGGAATCATCTAATGATGAAGTTACTCTCAGTACGGATGAAGCTACTCTCAGTGCCGATGAAGTGCCAGTTTTAGAGGAGGACACTGATGTGTTGATGGTGGAGCAAGAAACATCAGGATTGCAGCCTGGGGCTGCAAAGCATCCTACTGGAAGTGCTGGACTCTGGGTTGAACATGGTGCAGACAGTGTTGCCTTCCTTTAGTGGTGATGCGGGGTGTAGAGTGGATTGTGAAATCTTTTTGCCTATACAGTTTTTTCAGTTGTTTATGGGTGATATATTTTTGGCTGAGATTGTTGAGCAGACTAATTTGTATGCTGAACATTTTTTGAGGGACAACAGTGCCAGACTTTGGCCCCGCTTTAGAGCTTCCCGGTGGACTCTCACAAATTTTGATGAGATGAAGACATTTTTGGGTTTGACGTTTTTTGATGGGCTTGATAAGGAAGCCGTCTCTGGCTTCATATTGGTCTACCAGTCCCTTGATGGCAACAACAATATTTCTTGCAATTATCATTTTGTTGATAATGCTTTGGCGTTACCACGAGATCACCCTGACTGTGACCGTCTTTTTAAGAGTTGGCCTGTTCATGATCACTTTGTAGATCGATTTTCAGAGATCTATACTCCAGGGAAAGAAATAGCTGTTGATGGGTCTTTGGTCATGTTCAAGGGCCGTTTGGTTTTTAGGCAGTACTAGCAAGAGTGCATGTTATGGAATTAAGATGTATATGTTGTCTGAGAGTAGGACAGGATATGCCTATAATTTCTGGGTGTACACTGGTAAAGATTCCACTATTGATCCCCTTGGTTGTACATCCACTTTAGGAGTTTCAGAGAACATTGTGGGAACTTGCTAGATAGATGACTGTTTTACAAAGGTCACCATTTGTACCTTGATAACTTCTACACTGCTGTGCAATTGTTTAAGGAATTGTTCAAAGTGGACAGTTTTGCTTGTGGCACAATCCACTCTAACCGTAAAGGTTACCCAAAAGAGCTTGTTTGCAAAAAGCTTCAGAGGGGATAGGGCATTGCCTTGCATAGTGAGGAACTGCTAGCTGTGAAATTTGAGGACAAGAGGGATATGTACATGCTGATTACCATCCATGATGTCAGTACTTCACCTGTGACTGTATGGGATCAGGTTGCTGAAGTGCACAAACCTGTGTGCATTGTAGACGACAGTAAGCACATGGATGGTGTTGATAGAGTAGATCAGAGGTTTGAACCTTACACTGCTATTCGGAAGTCTTACATTTGGTATAAGAAGTTGGCCATCCATCTCTTCAATTTAGCAACTTTTAATGCTTTTGTTGTGTTCAAGGAGTGTTCTCCTGCATCAAAGATGACTTGTGCTCAGTTTCAGGAGTCTGTGATAGGCAGCCTCGTTGTAGTGGAACAGGCATGTGTTCCTAGGGTTGAGTTGGTGGAGGATGTGGCTAGATTGGAAGATTGCCACTTTCCTGATTAATTCCTCCCATGTCCCAAAAAAACAATCCCTGTAGGAGATGTAGAGTTTGTTTGAGAAGAGGTATGCAGGGAAAGTCATATGCACTGTGCTGATTGTCCTTCTAATCCTGGGCTGTGTGTGCCCACATGTTTGAGATTGATGCACACTCAAAAGACTTTTTGGGAGCAACCTTGAGTCTAATAGTGTACTGCCTGGTCTGTATGGTTTTATATAGTTGTTGTTCAATTTCACGGTTGGCATTAGAATGATGTTTTTAGTTACTGCTGTTGTGTTTGTAGTTATAGTTTTTTTATCTAGTTCCAATTGGTTTGTGTTTTTTTTCTGGTTAAAAAAAAAATTGATGACGGTGTGAGTGGACGGCACTTGGCTGGTGGTGTGCCTGGGCTGGTTGTGTGGGTGGACTGGGGCTTGGCTGGCAGTGTGTGTGTGGGCTGGCGATTGGCTGGCAATATGCATGGGCTGGCAGTGTGGGTGGGCTGGTGCTTGGCTGGTGGTGTGCGTGGGCTGGCCTTTGGCTGGCAGTGTGTGAGTAGTGACTTGCTGATGGTCATTACACAGTCTGCTAGTCAAACGCCACTGCACACACTATGTCAACCACCAGCCGGAGTGATTGCTGTGTCAGTCATGTGGGCGTATGAAAGTGATGGGCCGTAGAATGGTACTGTCTGTTGATGTGAATGTTGTAATGTGCTGTGCCCGCGGCTGGCCTGTGTGAATGGTCTTGTGTCTCACGTATGAAAGGTGTGTGAATGGCCTGTAAATAGGTTGGTGCCTTGCCGTGCCTATACAGCTCACAAGCTGTGAGTCAATGGTTCAGGTTTTTAACCTTTTAAATATTAGCACCGCATTTCCTTTTTGCGAAATCTCTTGTTAATAGAATTTTATGCTCAACCTTCACTCACCCTTGTGCCAAATCCAACCAGTATGTGTGAGTACTTAAGGAATTGTTCATTTTGAAGTAATATTTGTCTTTTTTGTCTCTCTCTGCCAGGGTGTACATTGTCTCCACATTGTCTGTCTATGTGAGTGTTGTAATGTGCTGGGGCAGCAGCTGGTGGTGTGAAAGTGTGTGTCAAGTATGAAAGGTGTAAATGGCCTGTAAAGAGGTTGGTGCCTTGTCGTGGCTTTACAGCTCACGAGCTGCAAGTCATTGGTTCAGGTTTTTACCTTTTAATTATTAACAGTGAATTTCCTTTTTGTGAAATCTCTTGTTAATAAAATATACATTTTGAACCTTTCACTCACCCTTGTGCCAAATCCAACCAGTATGTGTGTGTGTACTTGAGGAACAGATGGATAGGCAGCCATATTTATCTCATCAGTGTTTCTGTGCTAAGTTGTAGTCTGTCTCTATGGAAAATCTTCCAACTTTATATATTTCTTTGAACTAAAAAAAAATGGGGAGTGCTGGGTGGTGTGCCTCTCATGGATCCCAACAGTTTTTTTTACTCACAATGCCATGCAAACCTCAAAATGTGACTATAGTCACACATTTTTCTTGCATTACTGTGTCATAATATTCTGGTATCAGAAAAACCAAAATTTTCTTACCATCCAGCATTCCACCTAGGACTCCCGATAAAAATGGTACCTCACTTGCATGGGTGGGCCAGGCGACAGCCAAGGGTCTAAAACATATGAGGCAACATCAAAATTACCTATCACAAAACAACCTGGTTTTGCAAGGAGGGTCACCCACACATTTCTGAAAACTAGTCCAGCTAGGTATTGCTTGTGTAGACCCCCCAACGATTTCCTACCCAGAATCCCCTGCAAACCTTAAATGTAGCTGAAAAAGTCACATTTTTCTCATATTTCTGTGTGGGAAAGTTGTGGGATCACCGGGCTGACACAATTTTCCTACCACCCAGGGTTCCCCCAGGTTTGCTAGGTTTCCCTAGGTGCCGGCAGAGCTAGGGTTCAAAATCCACAGCTAGGCATTTTGCAAAAAAAGGATCAGTTTTCACTGTACAAATGTGGTGCATCCATGTTGCATTTTGGTCCGTTTCCTGTCACGGGCACTAGACCTACCCACACAAGTGAGGTACCATTTTATCGGAAGACTTTGGGGAATGCGGGGTGGGTGGAATTTTGTGGATCCACGCAGAATCCAGAACTTTCCATCTTAAAATGTGAGGAAAATGTGTTTTTGTTTTGGCAAAGTTTGAGGTTTGCAAGGGATTCTGAGTATAAGAACCTGGTGAGAGCCAGACAAGTCACCCCATCCTGGATTCCCCTGGGTGTCTAGATTTAAAAAAATGTATAGGTTTGCTAGGTTTTCCTAGGTGCTGGCTGGGCTAGGGTTCAAAATTGACAGCGAGGCACTTTGCAAAAAAAGGGTCAGGGTTCACTGTACAAATGTGGTGTGTCCAAGTTGTGTTTTGGGCCGTTTCCTGTCACGGGCACTAGATCTACCCACACAAGCGAGGTACCATTTTTATCGGAAGATGTCGGGAAATGCAGGGTGGGTGGAATTTTGTGGATCCATGCAGATTCCAGAACTTTCCATCACAGAAATGTGAGGAAAATGTTTTTTTTTCCAAAGTTTGAGGTTTGCAAGGGATTCTGGGTAACAGAGTCTTGTGAGAGCCAGACAAGTCACCCCATCCTGGATTCCCCTGGATATCTAGTTTACATTTTTTATAGGTTTGCTAGGTTTCCCTAGTTGCTGGCAGAGCTGGGGTTCAAATTCCACAGCTAGGCACTTTGAAAAAAAAGGGTTAGTTTTCGCTGTAAAAATGTGGTCTGTCCACGATGCGTTTTTAGAAGTTTCCTGTCGCGGGCACTAGGCCTACTCACACAAGTGAGGTGCCATTTTTATCAGGAGACTTAGAGTAACACAGAATTGTAGAGCATATTACCTATTGACTTTCGATGCATTTCTGCCTTCCAAATGAAAGACAATGTGTAAAAAAGAAGTCCATTTTGAAAAATGTCCTATAATGCACATGCTAGTATGGATACTCACAATTTCGGAGATGTGCAAATAGGAACTGTCTTTCATCCCGATTTTTCACTGTATATATTTTCCCAAATCAATTGCTATATACCCGGTACACAATAAAAAAACGGTGCAAGACGCTGCTCAGTTATTGCATCTGGGTTCGCCGGGTTCTTGGTGAACCTACAAGCCCTATATATCCCCACAACCAGAAATGTCCAGTAGATATAACAGTATATTGCATAAAAAAATATATCATACTTAGAAGAAGTACGTTGACAAAATGGCTGTTTTTTTCCACTCATTTTCAATTTGCTCTATATTCAACTGTTAGTTTCTATAAAGAAACCTTGAAGGATCTACACAAATGACCCCTTGCTGAATTCGGAATTTCGTCTACTTTTCTAAAGTGTATAGCTTTCCAGGATCCATTCTTGTTTTCATACCCATTTCTACCATTAACTGGAAGAAGGTTGAAAGCACAACAAATAGCAAAAAGGCCATGTCCCAGTAAAATGCCAAAAATGTGTAAAAAATGTTGGTTTTCTGACAAAACTCTGTCAGTACCTGAAAGCAGGTAACATGATGATTTCTGCACCACAAATCCTTTGTTGATACTATTTTCAGGGGGAAAAAAACTGACGCTTTCATTTGTAGCACTTTTTTCCCATTTAAAAAAAAAAAACATTAGCTGTATTTTCACTACTTTTTGGGTCCCCTTTGGGGGAATCCACAAACCCTGGGTCCCTTTAGAATCCCCATGATGTTGGAAGAAAAGGACGCAAATTTGGCATGGATACCTTATGTGGGCAAAAATGTACAGGTTGTTTAAGAAAACAATGGTTCTGGTGTGGACTGAAGGTCCAACCTGAAGTGACCCTGTGGGGGGCACTTATGATTGAGAGTAGGAACTTAATTCCTAAAAGAGAGCGGTCAGTAATATAAGGAGGGACATGTAAGTCAATATATGACAGATATTTATTCCACAACAATAGTATTCAGGTGCTCACACAATAAGCGACAAAAAGCGTGCCGTGAAAAGTGAGGGTGAAATTAAAATAAAGACATCGCATTGACAACAGTGATAGAAGCTCCTTTAGAAGATTTTTACAGAGTAAAAGGAGTTCATGTTGTAGGGGGTCGACGGCGTTTCGAACTCACTTATTGGAGTTCATCTTCAGGACATACATATGTGAGCAAGCCGAATCTAAAATTCATGGAAGGGAAGGGGGAAAAGGGAAAAAATAAAAAATAAAATAAGTCTGATCCCTAAGTATATTTACATCATGGTCAAGTCATTGTTTAATTATAAGCTCTCTATTGGGCAGATAAGCATAATCAGGTTATGCATACAGATTCTATTTCAGAGTAAAATGAACAATTGATATTAAATGACATAACCTTATCCCTAGATATATATACGTCATGGTCAAGTTACTGATTAAATGTATAAGATCCCCTTTGGGCAGTTAGGTTATGCACAAGTTGTATTTCAAAGTGCTAGCCCTTCAATAGAGAAATGACACAGGGCGTGGTGTGCAGTTAAGGTAAGGAGGTCCCAGAGATTCAAGATACCCATTCATGGCTCCAAGGAATTATAGAATTCTCTGAAAGGAACGTGCTAGCAAGTTGGCGGTGTTCCTAGTACGCAATAGGTGAAGTCAGAGAAGGGCCGGAATTAGGTATACAGGGCAGCGCTGTGGTTAAAACTTAGCAAGTAATTGTGAGAGGTGCTGATATGGATAGGCATCCGGAATTAAGGAACTGGGGACGAGGGGCGCAAGGACAAACGCGGAACTCCTAGTGAGGTGCAGACCATTGCAGCGCTGTGATGTCTGTTAATTAATTCCCAGGTTCTTGGTATCTGCACCATCAAATCTCCCCATGGTTCCCTCACCCATCTTAAGTGGACATTTGTGCTGTATACACAGCTCCCAGCCTCCCCTTGTTTCTCTTGCTCCTTCTTAAGTAAAGAAGTGTGTGGTATGGACAGAATTCAGCCTCCGGTTGGTGCCCCGCCCCCATTTAAGTGGACATTGGTGCTGTCTACACTAATCCCAGCCCTACTTTTTTTTTTTTGCCGAGTTTTATATAGCGCGAACTTGACCTGAATCCAGTCAGGTATCAGAGCGCTTTACATAGCACCAGTTGCGTTACATTAGGACACACATTCATTCTTTGGTAGGCACGGGGAGATTAAGTGATTTGCCCAGAATCACAGGATGTTCAGCGTCATTACTGAGACTCAAACCCAATTCCCCAGGTCCGAGGTCGAGCGCCCTAGCCGTTAGGCCAACTCCTCTCCATTTGTGTTCCCTCGCCCATTCTTAGTCATTTGTGCAGTATAGACAGCTCCCAGCCAGCAGTATAGACAGCTCCCACCCTCCACTTGGTTCCCTCGCCCCTTCTTAGGTAAAGTGTGTGGTATAGACAACTCTCAACCTCCTCTTGGTTCCCTCGCTTCTTCTTAAATAAAGTGTGCGGTATAGACAGCTCCCATCCTCCCCTTGGTTACCTCACTACTTTTTAAGTAAAGTGAGCAGTATAGAAAGCTCCCACCCTCCGCTTGGTTCCCTCGCCCCATCTTAGGTAAAGTGTGAGATATAAACTGCTCCCAGCCTCCCCTTGGTTCCCTCGCCACTACTTAAGTAAAGTGTGCGGTATACACAGCTCCCAGCCTCCCCTTGGTTCCCTCGCCTCATCTTAAGTAAAGTGTGTGGTATAGACAGCTCCCAGTCTCCCCTTAGTTCCCTCGCCCTTTCTTAAGTAAAGTGTGCGGTATAGATAGCTCCAAACCTCTGCTTGCTTCCCTCGCCCCTTCTTAAGTAAAGTGAGCACCCAACCTGTCCTTGGTTCCCTTGCCCCTTCTTATGTGAAGTGTGTGGTATAGACATCTCCCAACCTGTCCTTGGTTCCCTCACCCCTTCTTAAGTAAAGTGTGTGGTATAGACATCTCCCAACCTGTCCTTGGTTGCCTTGCCCCTTCTTATGTAAAGTGTGTGGTATAGACAGCTCCCAGCCTCCCCTTGGTTCCCTCACCACTTCTTAAGTAAAGTGTGTGGTATAGACATCTCCCAACCTGTCCTTGGTTGCCTTGCCCTTCTTATGTAAAGTGTGTGGTATAGACAGCTCCTAGCCTCCCCTTGGTTCCCTCACCACTTCTTATGTAAAGTGTGGGGTATAGACAGCTCCCAGCCTGTCCTTGGTTCCCTCACCCATTCTTAAGCAAAGTGTGTGGGATAGACAGCTTCCAGCCTCCCCTTGGTTCCCTCGCCACTTCTTAAGTAAAGTGTGCAGTATAGACAGCTCTCATTCTCCCCATGGTTCCCTTGCCTTTTCTTAGGTTAAGTGTACGGTATAGACAGCTCCCAGCCTCCCTTGGTTCCCTCGCTTCTTCTTAATTGAAGTGTGCGGTATAGATAGCTCCAAACCTCTGCTTTGTTACCTCGCCCCTACTTAAGTAAAATGTGCAGTGTAGGCACCACCCAACCAGTCCTTGGTTCCCTCGTCCCATCTTATATAGAGTGTGTGGTATAGACAGCTCCCACCCTCCCCTTGGTTCCATCGCCCCTTCTTAGGTAAAGTGTGTGGTATAGACAGCTTCCAGCCTCCCCTTGGTTCCCTCGCCACTTCTGAATTAAAGTGTATGGTATAGACAGCTCCCACCCTGCCCTTGGTTCCCTCGCTTCTTCTTAAGTAAAGTGTGCGGTATGGACAGCTCCCACCCTCCCCTTGGTTCCCTCACTTCTTCTTAAGTAAAGTGTGCAGTATAGAAAGGTCCCAGCCTCCCCTTAGTTCCCTCGTCCTTTCTTAAGTAAAGTTTGCGGTATAGATAGCTCCAAGCCTCTGTTAGGTTCCTTCGCCCCTTCTTAAGTAAAGTGTGCAGTGTAGACAGCACCCAATTTGTCCTTGGTTCCCTTACCCCTTCTTACAAAAAGTGCGTGGTATAGACAGCTCCCAACCTCCACTTGGTTCTGTCGCCCCTTCTTAAGTAAAGTGTCTTATTTAAGTAGGTGGCCAGAGAGGTGGCAGCCAGGTGGAAGTGAAGTTATGTATTATGGGTTGGAGCAAAAAGGAGCTGAGTGAGTCTTTTCAAGGATCTGTGAATACTGAGGCCCTGAGTCACAAACTGTAGGATCTCCACACCACAGTTTTCCATTGCTAATATCCAGACACTAGTGCAGAGACTCAGCCACGACTGCAGAGCCTCAGCCCTAGAGCGGAGGCTCTTTGTGAATCAGGGACTGATAATGTTATCATACATGTGGGTTCCTCTGATGCTGCCTAGCCCCCGGCCCTGCCAGGACCATGTATTACCACTAACCAATGATGCAGTTGCTCAAACCTTGAAGTTACTGCTGGGGAAATCAAAGTGCTGCATTGGGATGGTCACAGGTTCTAATCTTGATGGGAATGAACATGCCTTCATTCTATCTGAGTTCAGTAAAGCGCTGCCTTAGAGGGAGGGTCTGGAGAGGCATGCCTGCTGGATGGACAAATGGACATGTGAAAAGTCCATGCACCCTGAGAACAACAGACTTTTTGCATGTTAATATCCCTTGTTAGCCAATTTGGAATAGGAGGGAATGGTCCATTGCCAGGAAATTATCACAATCATGACCCAGTAGATCTCTTTTGGACCTTTAAGAAAAACAGATATAAACCTAACTTACCAGCCTGAGAACAGAGATTGCACAAGTTATCAGTGGCGGCTGGCATCTATGGGGAGTAGTGGGGTGGGCAAATGGGTGGTGGGTAAATATACAAAATAAAAAACACCTGCGACATGTCCGACTCTGACCTCTTCCTCGCTGCATGTCTCCTTCTGCAGCGCGAGCCCTTGAGATGCCTTAACCAATCCTGGTGCTGCTCTCATGCTGTGAGAGCAGCACCCTGATTGAAGGAAGCGGCCTC
Source organism: Triturus cristatus (assembly GCF_964204655.1). NCBI lineage: Eukaryota > Metazoa > Chordata > Amphibia > Caudata > Salamandridae > Triturus > Triturus cristatus. The sequence goes on along the minus strand of NC_140594.1, from coordinate 1,088,793,172 downwards.
ACTCATTGCTCCCAAGCACACTGGAGCCCTGCACTTACTCTAACCCAATTGACTTAAGACAGCTGGGTGAGAGCGTTCAAAGTGTGCATATGTGGCAGGGACATGCACACTTTAAAAAGTGCCAGGGCAGCCCACCTTCATCCCTGCTGCTGTCACTCAGCAGCTGCACTGCCCCCGTCCTCACTCTCGACTACCAACTTTTTTACCATTTTAGTTTTCAATTCTGGGGCATGGAGGGGCATTTTAACCAGTGGGGCATGAAGGAAGTGATCCTTAGGGGCCACCCGGGTTACTTACAACCACCTGCTATGCCTTCCCAAGAATGAAGAGTTGGTCAGACAGTAGAGAATACAAACACCATTTATTAGCAATGCTCTGCAGAGGAGTCCAATCTGACCTATACCCTAAGATGTCTGCCTAGGGACTGACCCCCCAACAGTCTGCAACACGTAATGAATCTTCCCAAGAGCCTCCGACCATGCCCACAATGGAAAGTTACCACCCTGGGACAAACTTGAACAAAGGAGGCACAGGAGGATGAGCTACCACCTGCCAGATGGGTGCATGTTATCTACAATTCAAGGCTACAGCGCTGAGTCTCAGCGTCTCCTACCGGGGGATCAGAACTACACACGTGGATAGGTATGCGAGGGCAGAATGGCCTATTCATTAGTAAGTCGGGAAGCAGCCTTGGACAAGAGAGAAAATAAGTACTCTGCTGAGGCAAGAAATACTGAATAATGAGGCCTAGTATGGGCACAGCCTAAACAGTCTAATAGGGACTACGAAATACAAAATGAAGTCACACTTGCTAACTGAAGCCTGCACATTACGGGAATAACTCTGTGGGTTGCATAACGTGAATACAAATGGCGTCTATTTAGCCACACATTGCTAACCTAATATAGAATTAAACGAGTGCATTGCGGGAATGGGATTTTCAAACCTAACAGGCAACGCTCCTTCGCTCAAACGGAGGAGTTGCGATTACAAGTTATGGCCCATGCTTCTCTCTCAACTTAATCAGAGTGAAGGCGTGTTAGGTACATAACAAGACCTGCCAGAGGCTGTCAAGCACTTGATTTACTGTTGTGAGTTCTGGCACCCGGGAGCCCCAAGCGTGTACACACACAAAATCCACAATGTTATTTTTAAGGCGTTATATAGAACTAATTTTAGTGCAGAATAACTTTAAAAAGTATTATTTCAGACATCAGAACAATAGAAGCAAACATGAACAAACAAAATATAAAAAATATGAAAGAAAGCAATATAGTACATGATGAGATTCTCTATATATCTTACACTAGATAATAACAAAATTAGCATTACAAGCCTGTCGTTTTATGAGAGTTCAGTATTTAGATGTTGTTGGTCCATATGCATACATGAAATTCATTTATTTTTCAGTCTTCAGCCTGTCTCCCTGACACGGCTAAATTGTGTCTCTATGGCCACTTTTATTATCAGGTTGTGGCCTTGGTGCAGGTACACTGAGAGCTGGCAGTCTGAGCGTTTCTTTTGGGAAGAGAGGGCTGTGAATGATACGTTTACACCATTCATTTACATACTTTTCAGGAAAATAAACCCTGGTATTAGTGATGAGATGTGAAGAATGCCATAAGAAGTTCACCTACACATTCATTTTAAAGCTTTTATCCCTTTCTCTAAACATCGAACATTCAAATGAATATATGACTATATGAAGCAGACACATACTCTCAGGATATGTAATAAATCTAGCACACATTATTATAGGATAATTAACATATATGCATATGAGGTCGTCAATATTTGGAAACGAATAATGATGTACTGGGCCTGAGGATGTCATAAAAAATCCACAATATTAAGGCTTCTTAATATGTATTTAAGGCAAGACACATGACAGGAGAAGATGGGGGAGGACGGGCAAGGGAACAGACTGTGTCAATAATCCCGTGTATTCTGCAGTTTTATGATTTATCATTATACGGTGACAGGAGACTTCAGTGCCATGAACGCGACAAGCAATGTAAGAGGACCCCAGCGAATCCCCCACCTTTCTTCCCTGTTTGTCGCCATATAGCAGCGATTCTGTGGGGGATATTCACAAGGACCGGAGATAACTACCGCAAACGCCAGTTAGTGGTAGTTTTTTTATCGCCGCCTAAACCTGAAAACTATCGCCATGTTAGCGATGTATTACCAAGCTGTCGCTACATGGCGATAGTATCAGGGAACGGCGGTGAAAACTGCCGCTAGCATCAGCGCGAAGGCAACAGGAAATCCGGCGTTAGCGGGCAATAACTACCGATAGGCCTATTATCTGCAAAAGAACTCACGCTAGTCAGCCCAACGTGAGACTCTTTTTTGTCTCTAATGAGTGGGATGCAGAGGAGCTGTGGAGTAGATGAGCCGTGGTGGTAGACATTGAGCCGCGACGATCGCCCGTACCTGGTGGTGAAGTCTGGCAGGTCGCATGGAGACACGTTGCTGACCTGTGTGAGAGGACCTCCTTGCGCACCTTGCAGCTGTCAATAGTAAAGGTGCTCCTGCGCCCCAACGTAGGGAGGTCTGCATCGCGTACTACGATCCACCACTACACCGGGGTGCACGGAGGGGTTTACCAACGGTTGGTGCTGCCTCTCTGCATCACAGGCCAGATGATGTTGGGCTGACCGGACGCTGTGGAAGGTGGGGCCCCTGAGCTGCGCAGAACTTGTGTGGCATAAGTGCTGCAACTTCACGCTGCATCAACTGCATCGGGAGGTCCACCAGCGGACTTCGCAGCGACTGCTGTACCCAGGCTTGTGAAATCCCTCCTGGCTGAGGCTCCTGCTGGCTGAGTCACAGATTTGGAGAGAGTGCAGCGGATTGCTCCATGGTGTCAATGTCCAGGTAAGGAGAAGGTGGGGCGCGGAGTGCAGGATGCCTGGGGATCGAGTCGCACCCCCAGTGTCGGCTCATCGGCTATGGTGGAAGTGCGTCGCACCCCTGCTTTCAATCAGTGCAGAGGAGGAACAATCATCATATGATAATAGCTTACTGATGTAACCATGCCCTGTTTCCCTTGCGGGTGGAAGGATGGGTAGGACTGCTCCAAGCACGGGGCAAGGCATGGGCGGATTGGCATGCCCACTCAAGTGCGCGATGACTGTTTGGTCGGCCCCTCAGGCCGCCCAAAGCAGTTGTGCATTTCCCTGTTCGTAATGCAGGCTGCATTACAGGCTGCATGGAGAACATGCCCACCCCTCCAGCCTCTGGCCCCTGGCTGCATGCCTTGTCCCGTTGTCACTTACCAATCCCACCGCCACCTAGCAGCATTGTGATTGGCTCAGGGGAGGGAGCCTGGCTGCCTACTTCCTGTTCCTGTAAGCAGATGCAGGAGAGCAGAAGCAACAAAGACACAGGACCCGGCTTCGCGGTAAGACTTCCCTTATCACATTTTTTACAACACCCGCTCACACACACATCCCCGCGTCCATGCCTCATCCAGTGTTCTTTCCAGCGTTTACCACCTCACTGATGTCCAGCCCCCCCAGCCCTTCCGAAATGCGGCCGCTATGCGCCCATGCACAGCGGCCTTACCACCTGTGTGACAATGGCACATATGTGGTTGTGACGCATGCCATAACACCGCATTCCATTCCCATGCATACTAATACTAGGCACATTGCAACAGTAGAGTAGGTGTTGCATAGCGGAGACATCAATATCACCATTCCCCCATCAGTGAGTGCAACCCAAAACTTACCTTTGCACTCCAAACCCAACCGTGAACCCTGGAATTCCTTTTTGAGCCCCCATAACACACTCAAAGATCAAATTTGACCCGAATGCACACCCCAATTTTCATATTTTACCTCAAAACAGACCCCAATTTTCATATTTTACCCCAATTTTCATATTTTACCTCAAAACAGACCCCAATTTCCATATTTTACCTCAAAACACACCCCAATTTTCATATTTTACCCCAAAACACACAACAATTCTCATATGTTACATCCGAAACCCATACCCACACGAAAAACTTTAAATTACACCATTACTGACCTCACAATGTGTTGTAATCAAATGCAATGTAAAGGGCCTGTATTGTTGGAGTTGCAATGTTAACGTTGTACTGCCTGTGCTGTAATGGTCGTCTCCCGTGCCAATGGCAACCCATAGGCTACGGCGTTTGTGTCCGGCTGTCCCTGGACCGCGCTCAGCACCAAGGAGCCTTCCTCTTGGACACTCCACGGCTACGACGCCAGCACCCTCCTCGTCATCAAAACTGGATGCCACCTCGTCTGCCAGGACCAATCTCTGCTCCAGACCGGACATCGCCATCCCTGACGGCTGCAGTATCACCCGCAAGGAGCACCCCGACCATCAAGGAGGAGGCATTGTCATCACCTACAGAAGCACACTCAGTCTGACCATGCACTCTAATGACCCAAGGGGTGACCATGGACAACCTCATCTCCCAGATCCAGATCAAGCTCAAGCACATCCTCTGTGACACCCTCATGTGAAGGCACCCCAGGCTATAATACCATTGTAGACCTCATTGCACCCGAGGGTCTCCCATCCACTCGGTGAGTTCAAGTTCCACCTGGACAACCCCTGTGACCAGGACACCACCCCCACCTGGGGAAGGTCCCCTACATCAGAGGCAAGCAGCAGGTCACCTCAACAAGCCATATAGCAGGACACACGGTCGAGCACGTCACCTCCACCAGCAGGAACTTCAACTACAGCCACAACAGTGGACTCTCCTGGACTGACCATCATTGGTAACATCACGTCTTCACCTTGCCCACCGGACGCCACCGCCATCATCGCACCTTCTCGCAGCTGGATCAAGGCCACCGAAGAATGTCTCGTCAACTCCCTCCACACCAACACTACACCATTGCTTCCATATGATGGCACTGCCTCCCGCAACCACCAACGATGGATCTCCAACAACACTGACATTCAGGCACCCCTCATGAATGGCACAGCGTCAGTACCTTCTGCATGCCTGATGGCAGGCGTGAGGGTGACGCAGTGCCACAGGGATAGTTGCATTGCTGGAGTTGCGTCATGGTTGTGACACGACTGCAGCAATGCGTGACTTTAGCTCAGACAGATACGTCAGGATTCCTGACGTATCTGTCATTACTTGCAGCATGGAGCGCTGTCCAGTGAATACAGCGCATCCATGCTGTCACAAGAAGGGTGTAGTGAGAAGTGTTGCAACGCTGTCTTGTCACAGTGCTGCAACACTTTTCATTACTGAGGACCAGGAATGCGCACTATCTTATTGATGATGCGCATTCCTGCAATGGAGTTTTGTCGCAGGGTAGCACTGCAACATTGCTTGCAGCGCTGTCCAGCACCAAATCCCCATTTTTAAGACCAGCTATTTTCTAGTCTTAAGCCAGTTTTTGTGGTCTTCAGAAGTTCAAGGATCCCCTTGAGAATATGGAGTAGTGGTGTTTGCGTGTGTTTTTGCACAGGAACACCTCTCCTGCATATAATTATCGCTAACAGAAGTGGCAATCTTTAAGACGGACACTTTTGCCTAAAAACTGTCGCTAACGGCTATTAGCGACAGCTTGGTAATAGAGCGATAAAATCATCACCTCATTAGCAGCAGAAAACGCGGCAATAACTCCTTGAGAATATGCCCCAGTGTTTCTCCTGTCACTTCTTTTAGGCATTCCCTTTTCATGCACTTCCCCCCCATCCTTCACACAGCATGGCACGCCCCAAGAGCCCGCGCCAGCCTGATCGGACCCACATGACATTTGAGCGCCATTGCGTGAAACGTGCAAGAGGTCTCGGCCTTTCGTTCCACCCAAACCTTTGTTAATGACAAATGAAACAACAAATGTTCCGAAAATAAAGATTTTAAATTATACTTTTAAAGTCTTGGCATCTATTTAGCTCAACATATGTCATTTTTGTGATTTATAAAAACATAAAACAGGTGTTTTTAGGATTCACATGACCATTGTATTTCTTTCAAGGCTCATGCGTAGGCTCTTAGAGCCAAGCCAGGCTGATTCTTTGGTTCTGCTTTCCATGTGAATTATCTGCCTTGCCCATACCTACACTCAATACACCTAAATCTAAATAGGCCGGGAACATTTTTGTTACCCCAGTGTAACCTTGCATAATTTCCTGCATTTTGCGTTGCTTGTAATGTGTAATTCAATAAATGACAATAGTATGCCAAGTCCTGTAATGTAGGGTTTCTGGTTTTAAAAAATCCTATTGTAGGAGCATGGTAACAATTTGAACAGACAGAACGTGACCTATTTTTTAGCTCAAAATTAGTCCTTGTGTCCAAAGTGGACATGAGGACACATTTTACGCAGAAATTTAGTTGTAACTGTCAACTTGGCACATCGAGTAATTTGGCATATTTTTTTCAGAAATTTCGCATAGTTATGTAAGAAAGAGTGAGGAGTTGCTATAGGGTAGACCCTCAGTTTCCCAAACTCTAATCCAGAATATACCCACAAGGGGGTTAACCCCACTCTCGTAAATCCTGTCTTTTACCCCGTTGTATGTGAGGCCTCTCAAATATTTCAGGCGAGTGTGCAGGCACCCAGGTAAATCAGTGCTCTCACCACATTTCTTGGATATATTTGTTGGGTCCTCACTCACAGGTACCACCTGTGGCCTACTTCATCACTGGACCCACGTCTACATCTCCTAATGAGAGTGGAACACTTAGAAGGTGAAAGGCAAGGGATTTGTGAGTGAATTCAAATTGCCTCATAGACCCTAAAACTATGATTTAATAAGTAAGGTCTTGGGCAAGATTAAAAACAGTTAGATGTCATCAGGATCTAAAAAGGTCGATATGTTTCAGCCGTAACACTGCCCCTCGGATTTCTTCAGGACCAAGTTTTGTCTTTTCAATCCCTGCGTGGTGTGATTAAGCTTTCCAAACTATTTTAATGCATTCATAATAATTTCAAAGAAGAATGCACACAAAAATACAGACCATACTTAGGGCACTTTCCTTGATATGGTCATGGATAGCCTACATATTAAGGCATCATAGGGTATTGCGGGATGGATGGTCCCTGCTAGTCAAATCTTCAAGTCAAGGGATCATGTCTATGACATTTTTTGCATCTATTCCTGCAACCCTGCAAAAAAAAAGAACAAATCTAAGGCTACTAATACTACACAGCACATAGACTTTGGTGTGCACAGCCTAGGACTGGACTGGGGCCCCGGTGACCCCTTCCACTGGGGCAAAACATATATATTAAGAGGAGGGGGGTATGCAGACCCCTCCCTGACCCTTAATTTGCCCCGAAGACGCCACCCCCGGGGTCAATTCTAAAAAAAAGGTGAAGGGGCCTCGCAGCCACCCTTCCCAAGCCTTCTTGGGCTCCCAGCGACCCAATCCCTGGGGCCAAAATCTATAGGGATGAGGTGTGCAGCCCCCTCCCCGAGCCTTATTAGGCCTCGAGACTCCATCCTCTGGGGAAATGTATAAACAACATCAGTTCTCAGTGTTGATTTTATTGCACATGATATGTTGCAGAGTCATTGGAAATGTGCTATCTTGACGACTGAATGTAGTTTCAAACACTAATTGCCAGGAACACCCCTGGAAACCATTGTAACTATAAACAAGCAGCAAGGCCTCTCCTTGCCCCTTCACTAACATTTTTTTCATGAACCCTCTAAATACAGTGAAGGAAGTGCAGCTCTGCAGGGGGAGAGGTTTCTGCGGAGGTGGCAGTACGTATTGCTCACCCCAGAAAATTGATTTCCCTACAGGGCCTGCATTTTCCAAGGAAAAATAACAAACCCGCCCATCACCATTACTGTTTTAATGCACTGCAGGCTAATGTGGGCATCTTGTCGGTGGCACAATTAGACGCAGCAGCGTGCTTGGCATTATAGAAACAACTGGGATTCATGCATTGCATATCAAACGATGGCTCACAGAGGGAGCTGAATGCACAGAATGACACTGATTTAGTTATGTTCCTTAGATTACTGAAACTCACATAGAGGGCTGTATGCTTAAGTGTTGAGGTATGCACTTAGCCTACTCTAGGCAGATTCTCCCTCTCATCCATTTTGTTATTGTTGCAGTTTTATATAGTGTGAACGGTACCCGAAGGTATCAGAGCGCTTTACATGAGCACCAGGTGTGTTACAGATGGACACATTCATTTTTAGGCATGGGAAGATGGAGTCATTTCCCCAGAATCACAGGATGTTTGAGCCTCCCACCAGACTCGAACCTGGTTCCCCAGCTACAAGGTTGTCTGCTCTGGCCCTTAAGCCACATCCTCTCCCTTCAAGGTGTCAGAATGCCTAGTAGAAGGCAGCTCTGGAATGGCGGGTTAAGATCTGGTCTATGGATGACCACACCTGTTGGCTCACATAATATATGCAAGTTTTTTGTAGGCATGGGGGCATATTATCAACGGCCAGCAATAATTAGCCAGCGATAATTATCACTGGCCGCTCTTAGCGTTAAAATGTTTAATGCCGGCTATTGTAGATAATTATCGCCATGCTAGCGCTGTATTAACAACGCTCAGTGCAATGGCGATAATTATCCTAGCAATAGCGGTGTTTTCCATGGAACATTGCTGGTTTTCCAGCGATGTTCCATGGAAAACCAGCGATACCCTTGATGATAGGGGCCTGTGGTCTTAGCCACACAATCCACCCCCCCATGTTAAGTATTCCTTAGTCAGGAATTTAACAGACGTTAAATTCCTGCGTTAAGGCATACTTAACGCGATTTAAAAAATCGCTACCCTTCCTTGATAATATCGCGAAGCTGCCTTCGCAATATTTTTCCTGGTTGGCTTCACAGCCACACCTATTTTGCATCTCATTAGCGATGCAAAGTTAGGCATGCTGGAAACGGGGGCTAAGTGAACAAAACACGCGTGTCCTTGCTGATTAGGTGATAAAGTTTTCGCCGCTTTACGCCCGAAAACGGACACTAAAGCGGCGATAAGTTTATCGCCTTGCCTTGATAAAATGCCCCATGGTTCTTTTTGTGTCGACCTATATGTGCGACATGCACAAGCTAAATAGGAATTTACCTGTAAGAGGTCAGACTAGGTGCATTGATTGGTTCCTCTGCTTTCAGTGACTTCCCTTTTGTAGTGGAAGGGGATACTCTTGCAGTTCTCCTACAGGCATGCTCACTTGGTACTAGTCTGTGACATGCATGGCTGGGGGTGGCTATTCTTTCTTGAATCCCTACCTTGAAACAATCCATTTGAGCATATGCTGTACTGGGCAACTTTCCGTACATGAGATATTTTAGCATCTTGATCCTGCTTGCCAAGTCCCTTCTGTAACCATGCTTGTCAGCTTACTTTTTCTCTGGATCACTGTATATTTACATCACATGGAGGAATTGCTGTTCTTTAATTATTCTGCCCCTGCAGGGAATGAACTTTGAAAGAAAACCGTTTCATCACATTTAGCTGGTGGCCAACAGGCTTAAGATTTGACCCAGAGTGAAGAACAATCATCAGGTGATGAACAAGTCAACCTTTCTTTTGGAAACTAATTGCAAAGTGCACTTTAAAATCGAGTGCCCTGTTGGACCAAACACATTGCAGAACAAAGGCGAGCCTCCTGCCTGAAGGAGGAAGTTGAAGTCCCCACAACAGTGCCGACTTTGCAGGCTGGATCTGGCCTAAAAAGGTATGGCTCATCAATATCAAGTAGGGCATATAGTGGGACCTTAACAACTTAGACAGAATATTGAGGAACAATAATATTGAAAGGTAAATATGTATAGATTTTCTATACCTAACTCCACGTATATGTACCTTGGGAAAAAACAAATATATATATATATATATATATATATATATATATATATATATATATATATATATATATATATTACCTACTGGCGGTCGCCAGTAGGTAGTTATAGTTAGGACCACGTTTCCATAGGAAAACCTCAACATTCTATTTTGAATAACTTTGGCGCCGGTCGACGAATCCTCGCGAATTTCTCAAAATAGGTGGGGCGCTACGCTCCGCTCCTACCCTGAAAGTCTCGGGGGGATTCGTCAAGCGGGGGCTGAGATAAAAGGGGGGTCCCAAAACGCGTTTTTCCCATGCATTTTTCCATAGGACCTTTAGAACGAGCTACAGCCCGAACGGCTGAACAGAATTACTAGAAATTTGGCAGAGAGGTAGTCCCTAGGTCAAGGAAGTGCCTTTTGTAGGTTTGGTGTAAATCTGTTCAGTAGATTCTGAGAAAATAGCCTTTAAATCAATATATATATCTGAGCCCGCTTACGGTACGCTAACCGTACGCTTACGGTAAGCGTACGGTGGCGTGCGCGAGCGCGATTCTGATTGGCTCTTAGATCTTAGTAAACATTCGAATCGGCAGAAACCAGGAAGCGGCGTCCGCCATTTTGTCTACCGCACTGAGTGTTATGTATCAAACATGATGGCCAAAAACATGTTATGGGGATGTTTTGACAACTCCCTCTCACATAGTCATGTTGAGGGAGTCCCCAAACATCCCCCAAGAGCAAAAACGGCATTATTTTTTTTTCGGCAAATTCGCGGGGTACGCTTACCGTACGCTTACCGTAAGCGTACGGTAAAAAAATAAAAATAAAAAAAACACTATCCACACTTTCTCCACCCCTTGTGCAAATGGTGGCCGAAGGCCACCATTTGTGCATGGCTTATCAGAGCACAGAAATTTCCCAAAAAATTTCAACAGATTACCTATCACAAGGAAGCGCATAATATGTCCTCCATGTGCGCACGGTGCGCGAAGCGCATCGTGCGTACATGGCCCATCTAGCGTAACGTGGGCACGGCACTAACTGCGTAAAGTGGGTGCGCGGTGCGCGAAGCGCACCGCGTGCTCACTGTGCGCGCACGGTGCGCGAAGCGCACCGTGCGCGCACGGAACGAACTGCGTTAAGTGGGCGCGCACGCCACGAATGGCGTAAAGTCACTTAGCATTTAAAAAACCGTACAAATTCACTGAAAAAACCATAGGTTTCACACACGTTATAGTTAGGAATTAGCATTTAAAAAACCTTGCAAATTCACTGAAAAAACCATAGGTTTCACACATGTTATAGTTAGCGGAAATTTTACTGATAAAAAACCAATGAAATTGCCCCGTTATAGTTAGTGCTGGCAACTATAACTCACGCGACCGCAATCTTCTGCTGATGACATATGTGTCTTTATGAAAAAAAAATATTTGTAATATATGTATAGCTAAAAATGTATGGAAGAAGACATGGGCAAATAAGTGTCTAAATACAGTATTAGCATCAGCAGAGGATTGCGGTCGCGTGAGTTATAGTTGCCAGCACTAACTATAACGGGGCAATTTCATTGGTTTTTTATCAGTAAAATTTCCGCTAACTATAACATGTGTGAAACCTATGGTTTTTTCAGTGAATATATATATATATATATATATACATATATATATATATATATATATAAATATATATATACATATATATATATATATATATAAATATATATATATATTCGAGAATCTTAGGGTCCTTCCGGGGTTAATCCCATAGTCGGGTGGCGCTTTGCCGGCAGGTACCCCAACGCCGGAAATTAGTATCACAATCCAAGTTCAGGTAAAAAGCGCACTCAGGATACAGAGAATTGCCAAGTTTCTTTATTCTTCGTAACGCGTTTCAACACCCACTGGTGTCTTGTTCACACGATAGTTACACTGCCGGACAATCGTGTATAAATAAACCATACCAAACATAGACAATTCACTTGCAGTTTTTGGTCAAAGTGGCCAAGCGAAAACGAGCGCCATCTTGGAATGGTCACTGTATGTTGGAAATAGCAAATTCCTTTTCCCAAAGTGAGACTATTGTAAACCTGTGTTAGGAAAGGCAAATACACGATTCATACTGCTGGTATTTTGACACTTATTGTTGTATTAGCTGTCACATGAAACGACAAAATTGTGTAATTACGACTAGTGCGTAATTCATGACACGATATACACATAATTTCATGAGAGTTATAAATATACATGTTAACATCAACTCGATTTAGGTAAATGCGGACTAGTGCCTTATATCCCCCTTATTGTTATACCGTTGTCACAGAGAAGCGTTATATATGCCTTTTCTCAAATTTGATAATTCCTGATTTATAGTCATGTTCAAAAGATTCTGCAAAGTGCAAGTGCTGAGTATAAAGTGAAAAAATTATTTAAGATATTGTTTCAAGATTTTTTTAAAAAACAATTATATCCATAAAGAAGATGTGTAAAAAAGTGCCCACACCAAATTAAAGAGAAAATCTCTTCTCATTATAAATAAACAGGGATGATAGAGAACCCATAAGCTTTTTCGAGCCAAACAGATTTGGAGTCCCTTCCTGGTCCCTGTAACAAAACAAGTTAAAAACCTTGTTAAAATATATATACAATTATATATATTTTTTATCTTTTACACACAGTTTAGAAAAATAGACATGACAGAACAAAAGAGTTTGTATTACATTTCAATAAAGTTTTTCATTAATCATGAAGATGAGTTGCCAGTTCTTCATCTAAATTGTGGCCCCCCGGGGAACGGGTTTCTAATTCCATAATCCATTTTGATTCTTTCTTTCTCAAGATTAGTTCCCTATTGCCACCCTTTCTGCCCATATTGACCTGTTCGATGGCAAAAAATTTCAATAGAGCATTGTTCGACTGATGTTTTTCTTGGAAATAGCGGGCAATGGGATGATGTAAATCCCCATTTGTGATGGCCGTAAGATGTTCCTGTACCCGTTTTTTGACCATACATACGGTACTCCCCACATACCTTAACCTGCAGAGGCACTCGAGTACATATATAACAAAGTTGGTACTGCATGTTAGAAACTGTGAGATAGTATAGTTTCTTTTTCCAGGTACTGTTATATCTTTCACCATCTTGCTAGTTCTGCACGCTCTACAATGTCCACATGGGAAAAAACCTTTCAAATTGTGGACATTGTGGCTGCTGGTTTCAGATATGTCACCTCTAATGAGAATATCTCTGAGGTTTCTGCCTCTGCGATAGGTTATTTTCGGCCGATCATCAATTTGTGGGCCAATAATTGGATCAGATTTTAGTATGTTCCAATTATCAGCCAACAACTTGCGTATTTTTTTCGAATCTTTATTGAAAGTGGTAATCATTCTGGACTCCACTTCTTTGGAAGGAGTGATCTCCTTATCACCCAGGATGTCTGCCCTATTGATGTCTTTGGCTTTATTGATAGCTTTATTCAATACCCACAATGGGTAACCTCGATCTTTAAATCTAGTAATCATTCTGTTTTGTTCAAGTTCGAATGATTCTGTGGTACTGCAGTTTCTTTTCGCCCTCAGTAACTCACCGTAGGGTATACTCCATTTGAGTGCCTCCGGATGAGCACTGAGGGCATGAAGTAAGCTGTTTCCTGCTGTTGTTTTTCTATGGAGACTTGTAGTTAGTCTCCCTCCACATATGGTTACCTGGGTATCAAGAAATTCAATATCAACATAACTCATTGTTGACGTGAGTTTAATGTTATATGGATTGTTGTTGAGTTGTTCAATGAAGGTCTTAGCCTCTTCTTCTGATCCTCTCCATATGACAAAAAGATCATCAATATAACGGATCCATATTTTGACAAGACTGAAAAATTTGACGAGATTTTGATCACTGCAGATCTCCTCCTCCCATTTGCCAAGGAAGAGGTTCGCGAAACTTGGCACGAAGCTTGAACCCATCGCGGTGCCACGCACCTGCCTGTAGAGATCATTGTTGAACAAGAAAATATTGTTCTTGAGGCAAATCTTCATCATCTCTACAAGCATGTGCGTGTGCTCCAAATATGAGATATCTCTCTGTTGGAGAAAATGAAAACACGCCTGAATTCCCTGATCGTGATCTATTATAGTGTAAAGGGAACTCACATCCATAGTAATGAGAATCAAACCCTGTTCCCATACAATTTTGTCCATTTTATTAAGGAAGTCTTTTGTATCCTTAATATATGATGGTAAAGATGTCACGTATTCGCTAAGAAAGAAGTCAATGTATTTAGATAAATTCTCATTAGTACTACCCATGGAGGAAACAATGGCTCTCCCTGGAGGTGTAGTGGGATTTTTATGGATTTTTGGTAACAGATAAAAAATGGGCAGTTTAGGGTAATCTTTCTTGAGATAACAGTATTCCTGCCATGTAAGTAACCCTTCCCTTTGCCATTTTATAAGTTTCTCCCATGTATCTGTTATGCTGAAATTGTATTCACTGGTATTACTTCTACAGTAAAAGGTTGTATCATCCAGTTGTTTAGTTGCTTCATTGATGTACATTCCTCTCCCCCATAACACAATATTTCCCCCTTATCAGAGGGTCTGATGATTACATCTCTGTCCTCAGCTAGAGAAACAATAAAGTTACGTTGTGTTTTGGATAAGTTTGAATGAATAAAGTTGTTTCTAGTTTGTTTGTGTTTGTGTTTTATTAATTCTTTGGTCATGACCTCATGAAACGTATCAATTGCGTCATGGGGCATCACTGGCAAGAAGACAGATTTGGGCCTGAAAGATGTACATGCTGCCCTATCCATAATAATATCATCACGTTCTTGTGAGTTTCTTTCAATTTCTTCAACAACAGGTATCTCCCCTAACTCATAGACAGTATGCAGTGTATCTAAGTCCCCTACTGTTAACTTGGGTGAATATGATTTTACTTGTATATCATCGTTGTTTTTCTTACTGTATACATTATGCCATTTTTTAAGTTTGAGCTTTCATATAAACTTAAACATGTCAACTCTGGTATTTGTATAGTTGAAGAGTTCTGTTGGACAAAACGACAGACCTAAACAAAGAGTTGATTTCTCAGCGTCACTAAGCGATCTTGAAGATAGATTTACAATAGTTTTATTTACCATTGATATATCCATTATTGTTGTCCTTTTCTGTAGCCCCCCCTTCTTCTGGTTCCCATGGGCTTTGGATTTATTGGATCTTTGTCTTGCTTTGAGTCTTCTTCTCTTTGAACGCCCCTGCCTCTTGATCTTCCTCTTGTTCTCCCTCGGCCTCGGACTGTCTTTGATGTCATGTTGTTGTTCCTGGTTTCTTCCTGATCTCTGCGGGATCGTAGTACTCGGAACTCGTCTAAAAAAGTCGCCGGTTTCTTAGTTATTTCTACATCTGACATAGAGCTTGTTGTTACACTAGAGACATCAGTGTCCGAGTCATCCACTTGGGTGCCTTCTTGATGTTCATCTTCCTGTCGTATTGGTTCATTGGCATATTGTGCATTGGAGTTATCCTGTTTATATAGATGGTCATATTTTGGGCTGTATGTTAAAATGCGGCCACTCTCATAGTCCCCGCAATCCCTGTGGAGTTTTCTTTGTTTGCGATATTTTATGTCATTTTCATATTTGATCAGTCTTCCTTTCAGATCTTCCTTAAATTTTGCAATTTTGTCTTGTTATGTATTAATTTTAAGTTCCTCTTCGATTTCAGATATTTCCTTTAATATATTATCACGGTCTTCCCAAGCATATTTAATTAAGGAATCTAGGAAGACCCTGGTCCACGCCCTTGTCACGTCAAGACCGGACTACGGCAATGTCCTTTATCTGGGAGCCAATGCCACTAGCCGGCGGCGACTGCAGACAATTCAGAATGCTGCCGCTCGCCTGGTCCTCCGGCTGCCCAGAAGAGCCCCTTCAAAAAAATCCCTACGAACTCTGCATTGGCTGCCGATCAATGAGAGAATTGATTTCAAAGTCCTTTGCATTGGTCACAGGATCGTACATGGCAAGGGCCCGGCCTTCCTTCGGAACCTTCTTTGCCCCTATACGCCCACTCGACAACTCCGCTCGTTAGGAGCAGGCCTCCTCGCTGTCCCCAGACACAAGAAAGCCAGAATGGGAGGTAAATCCTTTCGTATTTTGGCGGCACATAAATGGAACTCTCTCCCCCTGAGCTTAAGAGTGGAAACTTCGGAGCTCATCTTCCGGAGAAAGCTCAAAACATTCCTCTTCCCTAAAGACTAACCCGTCTTGTCTGACTGACGGAGTAGATGGCTCTTCTGACAGCGCGGGGACACACTGTAAGTGTAACCATGCGCTTTACAAATTCAGAAATAATAATAATAATACAATTTCAGCATAACAGATACATGGGAGAAACTTATAAAATGGCAAAGGGAAGGGTTACTTACATGGCAGGAATACTGTTATCTCAAGAAAGATTACCCTAAACTGCCCATTTTTTATCTGTTACCAAAAATCCATAAAAATCCCACTACACCTCCAGGGAGAGCCATTGTTTCCTCCATGGGTAGTACTAATGAGAATTTATCTAAATACATTGACTTCTTTCTTAGCGAATACGTGACATCTTTACCATCATATATTAAGGATACAAAAGACTTCCTTAATAAAATGGACAAAATTGTATGGGAACAGGGTTTGATTCTCATTACTATGGATGTGAGTTCCCTTTACACTATAATAGATCACGATCAGGGAATTCAGGCGTGTTTTCATTTTCTCCAACAGAGAGATATCTCATATTTGGAGCACACGCACATGCTTGTAGAGATGATGAAGATTTGCCTCAAGAACAATATTTTCTTGTTCAACAACGATCTCTACAGGCAGGTGCGTGGCACCGCGATGGGTTCAAGCTTCGTGCCAAGTTTCGCGAACCTCTTCCTTGGCAAATGGGAGGAGGAGATCTGCAGTGATCAAAATCTCGTCAAATTTTTCAGTCTTGTCAAAATATGGATCCGTTATATTGATGATCTTTTTGTCATATGGAGAGGATCAGAAGAAGAGGCTAAGACCTTCATTGAACAACTCAACAACAATCCATATAACATTAAACTCACGTCAACAATGAGTTATGTTGATATTGAATTTCTTGATACCCAGGTAACCATATGTGGAGGGAGACTAACTACAAGTCTCCATAGAAAAACAACAGCAGGAAACAGCTTACTTCATGCCCTCAGTGCTCATCCGGAGGCACTCAAATGGAGTATACCCTACGGTGAGTTACTGAGGGCGAAAAGAAACTGCAGTACCACAGAATCATTCGAACTTGAACAAAACAGAATGATTACTAGATTTAAAGATCGAGGTTACCCATTGTGGGTATTGAATAAAGCTATCAATAAAGTCAAAGACATCAATAGGGCAGACATCCTGGGTGATAAGGAGATCACTCCTTCCAAAGAAGTGGAGTCCAGAATGATTACCACTTTCAATAAAGATTCGAAAAAAATACGCAAGTTGCTGGCTGATAATTGGAACATACTAAAATCTGATCCAATTATTGGCCCACAAATTGATGATCGGCCGAAAATAACCTATCGCAGAGGCAGAAACCTCAGAGATATTCTCATTAGAGGTGACATATCTGAAACCAGCAGCCACAATGTCCACAATTTGAAAGGTTTTTTCCCATGTGGACATTGTAGAGCGTGCAGAACTAGCAAGATGGTGAAAGATATAACAGTACCTGGAAAAAGAAACTATACTATCTCACAGTTTCTAACATGCAGTACCAACTTTGTTATATATGTACTCGAGTGCCTCTGCAGGTTAAGGTATGTGGGGAGTACCGTATGTATGGTCAAAAAACGGGTACAGGAACATCTTAGGGCCATCACAAATGGGGATTTACATCATCCCATTGCCCGCCATTTCCAAGAAAAACATCAGTCGAACAATGCTCTATTGAAATTTTATGCCATCGAACAGGTCAATATGGGCAGAAGGGGTGGCAATAGGGAACTAATCTTGAGAAAGAAATAATCAAAATGGATTATGGAATTAGAAACCCGTTACCCGGGGGGCCACAATTTAGATGAAGAACTGGCAACTCATCTTCATGATTAATGAAAAACTTTATTGAAATGTAATACAAACTCTTTTGTTCTGTCATGTCTATTTTTCTAAACTGTGTGTAAAAGATAAAAAATATATATAATTGTATATATATTTTAACAAGGTTTTTAACTTGTTTTGTTCCAGGGACGAGGAAGGGACTCCAAATCTGTTTGGCTCAAAAAAGCTTATGGGTTCTCTATCATCCCTGTTTATTTATAATGAGAAGAGATTTTCTCTTTAATTTGGTGTTGGCACTTTTTTACACATCTTCTTTATGGATATAATTGTTTTTTAAAAAAATCTTGAAACAATATCTTAAATAATTTTTTCACTTTATACTCAGCACTTGCACTTTGCAGAATCTTTTGAACATGACTATAAATCAGGAATTATCAAATTCGAGAAAAGGCATATATAACGCTTCTCTGTGACAACGGTATAACAATAAGGGGGATATAAGGCACTAGTCCGCATTTACCTAAATCGAGTTGATGTTAACATGTATATTTATCACTCTCATGAAATTATGTGTATATCGTGTCATGAATTACGCACTAGTCGTAATTACACAATTTTGTCGTTTCATGTGACAGCTAATACAACAATAAGTGTCAAAATACCAGCAATATGAATCATGTATTTGCCTTTCCTAACACAGGTTTACAATAGTCTCACTTTGGGAAAAGGAATTTGCTATTTCCAACATACAGTGACCATTCCAAGATGGCGCTCGTTTTCGCTTGGCCACTTTGACCAAAAACTGCAAGTGCATTGTCTATGTTTGGTATGGTTTATTTATACACGTTTGTCCGGCAGTGTAACTATCGTGTGAACAAGACACCAGTGGGTGTTGAAACGCGTTACGAAGAATAAAGCAACTTGGCAATTCTCTGTATCCTGAGTGCGCTTTTTACCTGAACTTGGATTGTGATATATATATACATATATATATATATATATATATATATATATATATATATATATATATATATATATATATATATATATATATATATATATATATATATATATATATATATATATATATATATATATATATATATATATATATATATATATATATATATATATATATATATATATGAATCAACAAAGTGCCCAGAAGCTTAAGTGAGCACTCAACAGCTCTTCCACCATCCGGTGCTCATCGTCAACCTGCCAGCAGGAAGCCATTAATTTATATTCGCCTGACGCGTTTCAGGGTAGATAACCCCTTTTTTCAAAGGCTGCTTGCTTCAAACAATGGCGCTGATATACTCTCTCATTTGCAGATGCTCTTTTATTGGTTGCTGGCCCCCATGTGTCATCTTGAGCCTTGCTGAGTGCAGTAGCATATCCGGTGCACTCTGGGACATGCAGTTCCATCTGCAAATAAGCGCCAAAGAATTACTAGTTAGGAAGACTTTAAATGTCTATAGTAGATTCCAGAATCATGCAGCTGTCACTGCACGTGTCTCAGAAAATGACAAAAACATATCAAAGTACAGTTCAGTTCCCAGCAAAATATGCAAATACCCTTTGCATGTACACACAATAGAGAACAATACTCGAGAACATACGCAGAAACGGCTGCCATGTTGGGACATTGTCCAAAGTACAAATTTTACCACAAGTATGGCAGTTGTGAGGGAACATGCACACAAAACTGCAGAAACATGAGGGAACATATGGTGCAAGCTCAAAATGTCAAACAGCCAACATGCCACTGTGAAGTCAGTGCGGTAAGTACCTTCACCAGGTGTGAAGTAGCATGGAGGAAAACCAAGGGAAGTAACCTGTGCCTTCTTCTGTGTGCATGGACATGTAAAGTGTGCAAATGCACAGCAAGTGGGCTGACGTGCAAGGAGAGATGTGGGACTCTTCCTGTCTTAGGCGCGGGGAGGAAAAATGCAGCAGGAGGGCTCAGTGTAGCCTTCTGGAATGCAGATGAATGGAAGATGTTTGCCCTCCTGGCGCGATGCGGGTAGTAAGTGACCTTGCAACAAGGAGGACTGAAAAGACAACCCATGGTGGACGTACCAGACAGTCAAGTGTTAGCTGCATGACAACTGCACAAGTGGTGAGTGGAAGCAATGACTGCCTGTAAAAACATCAAGTCCAAGTGGGCAAGCACACAGTCATAAGATGAGCAAAAAGTATGAGGGCCTCATGTATCAAAGCCGATATCAGGGCAAAATGAATCAATGTGCACAAAATTTAAGTGAGACTTTTCCTTATCTGTACTGTGAACCACCCGAACCCGTGATGATGAAGAAAAGGGAAATGGAACCCAAGCAGTATATCCCAATTTTTGGCCAATATGTTGCGTATGTCTTTGGAGTTGCTGTTGAAAGTCATGACCCCTCTGAGGTCGATCTCTGCGTCAGTGTCCCTGACTTTTGTGTTGTCAAAGAAGGTGTGTGCCCTAATCACATTCTGCAGCAAGGCTCTGTTTCCAACTCCCTGCAGGCAGCCAACCTCCACACTGCACGCAGCCTTTTGGCCGTGCACTGTAGCCACAAGGCTTGGCCTGCCACCAGGCCTTGCAGCCAAACCAACAGCAGGCTACTAATACTACACAGCACAAAGGCTTTAGTGTGCACAGCCTAGGATTGGACTGGGGCCCCTGTGACCCCTTCCCCTTGGCCAAAACATATATATTAAGGAGAGGGGGATATGCAGACCCCTCCCTGAGCCTTAATTTGCCCCGCAGACCCCATCCCTGGGGCCAGTTCCAATAAAAAGGTGAAGGCGCCCCGCAGCCACACTTCCCAAGACTTCTTGGGCCCCCAGGGAGCCAATCCCTGGGGCCTAAATCTATAAGGAGGAGGTGTGCAGCCCCCCTCCCCGAGCCTTATTAGGCCTCGGGATCCCATCCCCTGGGGCAATACCAATACAAAATGGGAGGGGGACCTGGTGGCCCCCCTGTCCAAACCCAATTAGGTCCTGAGGACTCTATCACCCAGGGCTGTTTTTTTTTTTTTAAGGGAAGGGGGCAATACAACTTAGAAGACATTTTGAAGAAAATGTTGTGAGAAGGTTAGGTTCAGCAGGGCAAGGCTGCAGGCGGTGTACGAGAAGGGAGCGTCATCATTGGGGAGCCGCTGGATTAAGTCACAATGAAGATTTCTATGTTTGTACTCAGTCACTTTTTTGGAAGTCCTAAATCTCCAGCTGGACGAGACAGGAAACTGTAGTCGATGAAAGTTCCAGGCTGAATACCTCATTGGTGAAGGTCCGCTGAACAGGATTTGCTCTTTTGGAGAAGGATGTAGCGGGAGCTCTCACAAAGTCAGGCTGACTGGCGATCGATAGACAAGCAGGTTGGTCCCGGTCTTCCCTGGTTCTTAAAGCAGTTTTTAGACCAATTATTGTTTTAGCCAAACATGTTCTGTCTCAAGTTTTGGATCTTGGCTATCTGGCCATCTTTAGCATCATCACCAAGGGTCTAGGACTGGACGGGCACCACTTGGGAGGTTAGAACTCACTAAGGCGGGGCCCAAGTGTGGGTTCAAGATGGGGGGAGCCTGTTATGTCCCTGTGGCTCTGAACAGGTGGTCAGCAGACTGGCCCTTGAGGTACTCTGGTAGTCCTGGGTTCAAGTGATGAAGCAGGGCTCGAGCAGTAGAGCAGGCCTCTGAGGGATCAAAGCAAGCACCAGACAGCAAAGCAGTCCTTCCAGGTGCAGCAGAACAGTCTTGTGGAGTACACATCAGGCTACAGCAGAAGGCAATCCTTGTGAGAGTTTTCCGCAGGTACAGAAAGTGAACTGAAGAAGAGTGGAACTGAGGGTTCCTTCTTTTGATTGAGCATTCGAGACCTCTTGTATATACTTTAGTAAATACTTTAGTACATACGTATGTGTGTATGTACTTTGTGGGCTCTGGAGATCAGCTCTAGGACTTGTCTGCTTCTGCTTAGGGACTTTTTTTTTCTTTTCAACTGCCTCTATTTAACTGTCTTGATAGAAAACGACCAGCAGAAGTCAGTAAAATACCAGAATGGCTTTCTGCTGAGGAACTTCCTTTTTTTAAAGTTTTCTGGCAACTGCCTCCATTTAACTTTCTTGATAGAAAACAACCAGCAGAGGTTAGTAAAATACCAGAATCATTTTAGCATTCTCTAGATTCCAGTCCATAGTAATTTTCTTCCACGAGCCCCCGTAAACAAGAATATTTTTTTCAAATCTTATATTTTCTGTGATATGACCACCGAAGACCCTAATTTTAAATCTTTAAAACAGAGCTTTGGACAATACCATTTCCCGCTGAAAGGTAATATTTCTCTCCATGTGTTCCCATACCTGACATGTCACACAATTTGGTGCTTACTTTCCCTCCATGTTAAAGAACAGTAGATTTATCAGCACCCAGGCAAATGTGCTGCATAGCTAAATACATATAAGGTCCCAAAGGCGAGACCAAATGCATTGCAACTGCTTGGTATAGAGGTTGCTTTCTTTGAAGAAGGAGAAGTTTGAAGACAATTCTCTTTGAAGTCCTAGAAGTTGCCTGTCTCCCCTGCTCTGGATTCAAGCTGTCTGCATGAACAATGCAGTGGTGAAAAGTCCTTTGGGTAAAGGTAGGGCACAGCCTCTTTAGTTGCAAGTGGGGCTGTGCCTATTTCCCCCATTCAGGCACACCTAATCCCTCTCCTGTGTGACTGTCTGGGAGGAATAAGCAAAGTCCAAATGCCAGCTACATCCAGTCATGTGACCTAGGACAGGATGCACCAAACAGCAAGACAGGAAAATGCCAACATTTTAAAAGTGGCAATTCAAGATTGCAATTTAAAATCTGCTTTACCTTTAAAGAGGATTTTTAATTACAATTTCACAGACACCAAACATGAAATTCACACCTGTCACAATGTTATCCCATGGGAAATTGTACATTTTTTTTACTACCAGAATGAGTCAAACTTCAAAGCACATGTATGACCTTTTAATTACAATCCACCCTGCCCTATTGACTTCTTAAGGTCTACCTTAGGGGTAACTTATAAGCAGTAAAAGAAGAGACATATGCAATAAAAGGGGATATTAAGGCTTGACAAGAATGTCATATTTCAAAGTCTAATTGGCAGTTTAAAACTGCATTCAGGTTGCAATGACAGGCCTGGGGCATGTTTTAAAGGGCTACTTAAGTGGGTGGCACAATAGGTGCTGCAGGGCCCTGTTAAATTTACAGACCCTCGGTATATGTATACCACTCTACCAGGGACTTATAAGTAAATCAAAATGCCAATCAGGTGTAAGCCAATTTTATCTTGTTTAAAGGAGCGAACATAAGCATGGTAGCACTAGTTTGCAGTGGTAAAATGGACAGACTCCTAACCAGGGCTGGACTGGGAACCAAAACCGTCCCTGACAAAGTGCTCGGCCGGCCCCCACGGGGCCGGCCGAGCACTTTGCCAGGGACGGTTTTCTGACGATTTTGTTACAGGGCCGATTTTGCAGCTATGCTGCAAAAACGGCCCTGTAACAAAAACGGCCCCAGGGGCCCAAAACCGGCCCCCACCCATGCGGCGCACCGGGGGATCGCCCGGTGCCCGCTACGGCCAGTCCGGCCCTGCTCCTAACATGGACAACAAAAATTAAATCAGCACAAATGGGAGAGGTGAAGGCAAAACGTTTAGGGGTGACCCGCAGAGAGGGCCAGGTCCAACATATATTATGCATGTGTGTATACATATACACACACACATAGGTTGAAATCCTCTTTTGCAATAGGGCAATTGTGAAGCCTTTTTTGAATTTTGTTTTTACGTGTGGTTTTATTGTGACTCCTTGGTAAACGCAACATAGCATTCCTTGCTGGTTTAACAGCACCTCCTGTTGCTCTTTTGCTCCTCGACGTAGATCTTGCTTAGTGAATTAATAGCGCCTCCAAATATCTCTGTTTGTGATACAACTGAATCAAATTTACACACCCTATGAAACGCAAATGATGCACATCAATTATAAATCAATCCTTTTCCAGGCCCAAACTTTCCTTTTTAATACACATGAGTCACCCCAGAAAGTTGGCATTTTCTTGTCCTAACTATTTGGTGCCTGCAGCCTGTTCCGGGGCCACATGTCTAGGTGTGGTTGGCAGCTGGTCCATGTTTATTGCTCCCAGGCAGTGAGACAAAGGAAAGACAGGTGTTGGCACGATGGACCAATTTGAGTTAACGAGGGGGGAAGCCTTTCTCCTACCAACTTGCACATCAGAAAGGTGCTCTCTGAGCACTCTTACTAAGAGAGTTTCACAAGTCTATTGTGACCCCAGACAAGCTGGGGCCAAAACAGGGAGGAAGGGGTGCCTGACAGCTCAGGAGGTGGAAACCTCTGGAAGCTTCCTCCACTTCAAAGTGTGCACCAGGTTTACATATTGAACTTTAGAAGCTCAATTCTTCTGTACACTTCTGGACCTGAGGACTCCGCCAGCTCTGCTGTGCTGCTGAAAGGACTGCCAATCTGCTGAACTGCTGTTCTAAAGGACAGCTGCCCTGCTGTGATGACCTATTCCCTGCTGCCCTATTGCCTGGGTGAGAAGGATAGGACCGGCATCTGTTGAACCCAGGAACACAGAGTGATTCAAGGTCTAGTTGGCTGGCTCATGACTAGAGCCTCAGGGACAGAAGGCTCCACTGACCTTGAACCCAGCACGGGAACTCTGCATCTGTGAGTCCTACTCTGCCCTTGGTGCCATCCCTGTCCTGGACCAAAGGAAGTGGGCCTGAGTGTGCTGTGCCAGCCAATCTGTGGATCCAGCAGATCTGAAGCATCCCATCTGCTGCGCGTAGCATTCCCGAGCAGAACCAATGCATCTCCTCAGCTGCGTGGACTATCCAGGGGCACGAATGTCACATCACAGCCCACAGTCTCATCAGAACCCTATCTGCATGATGTATCTTTGGCTCAGGCCCTCGCATCACAAGTCTCTCATCAACGGCAGCCTCAACAACAATGAAGGACTTCGCATCGCTACGTCTGCAGCTTCTTCGGAACCAGCCGGTGCGCGATGCATCCTCGACACAGGACTTCGCATCACAAGCCCTCCTCGTTGATGGCAAACTTAAGGACAACGGAGGACCCTGCCTCACAGCCACGCAACCCCTAGGAACCTGCTCCTACTCAGAACTTGCATCACCATGGCAGTGCATCACATCCTCAACGCATCCATGAAAAAAATACCAATCAGAGAAAGTCACAAACTCACCAGGGGTGTGAAGCACTACCTACATTATAATACAGCCGGGTGGAGAACATGCCAAGTACCCTTGAGGGGTTTGGCCGGCCGGAGACAGCCAGCCAAACCCCTCATGCGCACTTAGGAGAGTGCCACCACTCCTTCCCCGGCTCTGCAGAAAGCGCAGCCCCACCCCGCCCTGCCCTCACCAGATTTGCATAGCCAATAAAGAAACATAAAATGATAATAACACTGTTATTATAATTTTATTTTTCTTGTTGAGTGACGCCCCCCTGCCGTAGCGGAGGGCCCGCCACTGCATGCTTCATGAAAGAGAAAGGTAACCAGCTGTTTATCAGAAGTACAACTGGTTTGCAATTTCATCTTGCAGCGCCTCATATATTTTATTCACAATAATTGATATCATTGTTTACACATCACTAGTAAAGAATATTATTTGCTGTCAACCTTGAAAGAAAACTCTATATTTCGAGTGCCTTTGTAATTACAGTTGTCAGTGATCATACCTTAGTTGGTTGACACACATTTAACCTCCTCACGCCTTGAAGAAATGTGCAGCCACTCTGTATCCGTGGCTGCTCACAGAATGCCCTTCATGTTTCAACAGTGATGAACTGAAAGACTGACATTACTCTTAGAGCATCTGTCAATCAAGCAGAAAGAGAAGGGCAAAGCAGGTGACGTTTTCAGATCCCATTAATTCAAGCAGGACAGGCTGCTTCCTAGTTCTTGTTCAGCTGTTTGAGCTCTGGATAAAGTAGACATAATAACAACAATCACAAAAGCAGATTGTTCCCTAGGAGCAATACTTTAGATGCAAAGAACCAAATGGCAAATAAAATGCATTCAAAGTAGTTTATGAAAAAGAATTTGAATACACATAGCCATGAAGTGAATATTGGTGAAACAGAAATGTGTTCGGTGCTCTCTCTAGGGGTGGTACACTTAAGTGATGAATCGCGATCAACAAGTGTATCAACAAACACAAGAACAGCACGGCCCATCGAAGCAATTTCTCAACAATCTGTGTTTTCAAAGTTGACAGCGGTTCGATCCCAATAAAAATAGCAGGATTATCAGCAGAACTCATGGGGATACACAGAGAGAGATTATGAAAGGTAATGCAGTTGATAAAGAAGAAGGTCCCTTGTGACAAGCCGCAGGAACAGGGTGTCCAATCAGTGGGAAGCGCGTTTGGGGGTCTTGTTCTCCGGGTTGAATGCCAGATTCCTTCACTGAGGTCGAATCTACCCAAAAATGGAGATGTGCAGGTAGCACTGACCGGCAGCATGGAGTCCTTTCTGGATAAAGTAGATAGCAAAACTACAGGTGTATTCCTTCAGCATAAATTGAGCGGGTTCCTCACTAAGATAAAACTAAAATTATTGTTACTCCTTATAGATTTAACTAGGTGTGATAGAAGATAATATTTCTAACACTTTTGCATCCAATAATGGCATTGGGGCCTACTCACAAATTCAATTTTGTGGTATGTGAAGTAGTTCTATAGTAGTGCTACTCACACGCTACAAGACACTATTTACTGACTGTGTATTAGTAGTAAATGTGGGATTACTGTGTGACTTCAAAAAACAGAATACCAACTACTTAATGGGAGGGTTTAATGAAAAGTAAGCAAGAGTACAGAGAGGACGGGCTACTAGAAACACCCACCTACAAAAGAGCCATTGCTAATCACAAACTACCCTTCTAAAGTTACTAATTCAATTCAATATTTATTAAAGATTTGGAACTCCAATGAGGTCCACAGTACAGTACATACCCATTTTTACATAAATTGAATAAAACATAAGGAGAACACATTTCGTGGACCAACATACATTTCCAAGAGCCTAACAGGAAGCAAGAAGCTCACAGGCTCCCCATAGCCAAATACAATGCTGCATTGTACGGTTGTGATTGGTCTGAGTGCCGTGGTTCAGCGCTCAGACAGGTAATGTGACCCTGGGCATGTTCTTCACCCATGCTGAAATTCAGAACATGCAAAGCATGCGTGACTGTTTGGCCGGCAAAACATTCATGAACGCTTGGACTGGGCAAACCACTCCTTCCCCTGCCCTGAGAACAGAGCTCCCCGCCCCGCAAAGCTGCTAGAGCAGAAAAAAAATACAATTGTAATAACCTCGAGCTATTATCATTTTATGTTTCCTTTATTTCACTGTGGAAAGTGAGTGGGGCAACGCTGCTGCCTGTGGGTTCCAATGTGTTATGCGTAATGCACATATAAGTATAGGCAAAACTCACACTTTGCAGTACATTTTATAGTACGTGTTGTAGTGCTACAAAGCACAGTTTGTGAATGAGGCAAATTGTGCTGAATATTTGGGTATTTTTTCAGGTTCACCTCAAGAGTAAAGATGAGATGTCAGGAGCCCAATTTTACTCCGCAGATGAACCAAAAATAGTGCCATTTCCTTCCGATTCGCTTTTCTTCTAAATTTTTCACCCAATCACCTATTTCAGGCATCAAAAGAACATAAAGGGGCAGATTTATGAGCCCCTTGCGCCACTTTTGCGTCACTTTTAACATGGGAAAAGTGACGCAAAAGTGGCGCAAGGGGCTCATAAATCTGCCCCATAGAGCTTTATTTCTGAGAAAGACTGATGGGTATTAAAGTGAACATGCTGATCAAAGACATTAACTGAAAACTGCTTTCAGAATCCAAGAAATATTAGCATGAGGATGAGGAAGAGGTGTGGCACCGCGGCCAGGGCGACTGACTCTGGGAATCACGGTTCGATCCCCGGCGCAGGTGGCAGATTAGCCCAGCACCATGTGACTCTGGGCAATAGCTTGCTTAATTTTCCCGACGGCCCCCAGCGCCTAGAGACCCTTACGGGTGATTGTTCGCGCTTTACAAATGTGGATTATTATTAGCATAGTCATCCTGAAAGACAGAGTCAGTCCGAGTGCTGGTGACTCATTTCTTGGACTGGCACCTATCACAGTGCCCTTTCATATGAACCTCTCAAAATCCTTCAGCTCTAAAGAGCAGTGTCAACAAGCATCAGAAAAGGAATATTGAGGGCAGCGACACAAGGATTATCCGTCCCTTAAGCCTCAAAATAGAATGAGCCGCTGCCAAGCAACGAATGAGATGCAATGTGGATCAGAAACTGATGCTTGAGCGCGCGCGCGTGTCACAGTCTATCTGCTCAGAATGGATTTCATTCACGCAACATTTATATTTATGTCTGCATCACTTAAATCTTCCAGGAGCAGGTACAACAGGTCGATTTATCCCGAATGAAGCATTAGGCTGTCCCACACAAGGCACACTCTCCATCACCGGTCTATGATTCACTGTTCAGTGGCTTAAGAAGGCGCATCCTTGACTGCAAACTGGAAGTTTCTTCAATAAACTGTGAGCCAATCACCAGGGAGGCTTCGTGATTAATGCAGACAATATCATGCTTGTCAACACTGTAGGACCACAAAGAGATAAGGGGCCTCATGCATCAAAAACGCACCTTGTAACAGTGGTGGCAATTTGCGCACCAACCTTTACCGAACGCATTGGTATTTTGCGGACCGGCCTATGTACTAGTAGGTCACTTTACAAAACACTGAATCGTAGTGAGTCACAATTCAACCTGCCTCATGAAGATTAATGAGGAGGGTCGCAAATTGCAGGCCACTATGATTCGCTGCCATCACAAGGATGGTGGCCTGCTGGTGTCCTCAAACCACCATGTCTGTGATTGCTTTTAAATCAAGCTTTCTTTAATGCAACCAGTTTGCCTCAAAGTGAAATGTAATATATATTTTTTTTTTTCAAAAAGGAAAGTTTAGCAAACTGTTTTTAGGGGTAGAACCATCTGCTCCTAAAATCTTTCTTTGGTCAACATTCACAAAGGAGAAGGGGTCCTTATGAGACCCCTTTCCAATTGGGAATGGCTTGCCGCCTCCTTTGATGGGTTGGAAAAATATTAATGTTTTGTAATCAGATTTTGGTCGCAAAACAATAATACACTACCATAAGGAACTGTAATTTGGAGGTGGCACCCTTAACAAGCCCCTTCTAAACACCAATTTAGGATGTTTCATAAGCCCATTTAACAATTTGCTAAACCGTTTCAGAAACGTTAAATGGGCTTAGTACATTTGAAAAAGGATTTTAGCATTCGCAAGCCCCCAGATTTACTGAATCAAAGTGTTTGCAAACGCTACAACCCTAGTATGTCTGGCTTAAGATTTTTAAGGTTTTTGAACATGCTAATTTGCATATTGTTCACATCACACAAAATAACCTCACATTACATGTGATCGCACCTTAAAGTGCAGCAGATATTGCGTGGGATGACTTGGATGAACAGAATGAAATGACTTATTGATTGCAGATGAGGGCTGCAGACAGTATCCAGTTTAACCATTAACTACCTATGCTTTATTCATCGACCGTATATTATCTGCAGTTTAATTCTACCTTCCAGTTTGATTCATGCACTGTATCCGAGGACTATCCATTGTCACCATTTCCAAATTACTCATTTGTTCGAATCGTCCCTCACTGCAGGGTCACCCCCAAACATTTTTGCCTTCACCCCTTCCATTTTCTGAATTTGTTTCTGTTCGTCTTGGGACTCTGCCCACTTTGCCACTTCTCACTAGTGCTAAAGTACTTGAGCTCATTCCCTTAAACATGGTAAAACTGGCTGACACCCAATTGGCACATTTAATTTCTTGCAAGTCCCTAGTAAAATGGTACCTATTGCGCCACACACTTAAATAGCCTTTTTAAACATGTCCCAGGCTTGCCATTGCAGCTTTTGTACAGTTTTAAACTGCCAATTGAATTTGGCAAAAAGAAACCTTTTGAAAAGCTTAAAATTCCCATTTTTATACATATGTCACCCTAAGATAGGCCCTAAACAGCCCACAGGGCAGGATGCATCGCATGAAAAAAGTCGGACATGTACTTTTAAGTGTTACATATCCTGGTAGTGAAAAGCTCTTACATTTGTTTTTCACTACTGCAAGGCCTCCCTCTCCCATAGGATAACATTAGAGTTACCTTATTACATTTAATAAGCTGTAACTTCCAAATGGGAGCAGGTAAACTGTTCATGTTTGGTGTCTTTGGAATTGTAATGAAAAATCATCTTTTATGGTAAAATCAGATTTAAAATTAATATTTTGAAAATACCACTTCTAGAAAGTTTGCATTTTCCTCCCTTAGCCATTTGTTTCCTGTAGTGTGTTTCTGGGTCACATGACTATTTGTAGGTGGAAGTTACACTTGTATTCCTACTAAACAGCCGCACACATTAAAGAGCTTAGGTGTGCCTGGATGGGTCATCACTGGCAGGATGGGAGGGAGGAGCTGGGCACAGCCTTACTTACATTTAATTAAGCTGCGTACTGCTTCTATGCAAAGGGCTGCATACCCCCTGTAGTTAGTCTGGAACCAGGTCAGGGGAGGTAGGAAACCTGTGCACTTCAGAGAGAAGCCTCTAGAAGCTTTTCCCACTTCAAAGGAGGCACCTGATATAAATATTGAACCTCAGACATCAACTCTTCAGTGCACCTCTGGTGCTGTGGAGACCCTTCCAGGTGGAAGGACTGCTGTGCTGTTGAAAGGACTGCCACTCAGCTGGACTGCTGCCCTGCTGGACTGCTGCCTTGCTGGGCTGCTGTCTTCATGGGTTGCTGCCCTCCTGCCTGAGACAGAGGGATTGGTCCTGAATCTGAACCCAGGTCTCCCAGAGTGACTCCAAGGGCTAGTCTGCTGGCCTCCTGTTCAGGGCCACAGGGACATAACAGGTTCCCAACTACCTGAACCAGCACACAGATCATAGAGAGAGTGGAGAGTAAAAGATGATGGTTTAAAGGGAAAGTATGAAAAAACAGGACTAGGGCCCGGCTTACAACAACTTTATGTTGGTTTTTGTCATACAGACTCAGTGCAAAATCTAATAGTAAGATTTACAATCCAATGTAAATTGTGATTTGCATTTGACTGCGCAGTATGCAATGCAAGGGTATCTGTGTTGGAGCATGGCTGTCTAAATTGTGCCAGTGAAGGAAAAGAGCAGAATAGAGTCACGTCTTAGTGGATATGGTGCTTTTCGGCTCTCTTCCCCTCAAACAATGCAGCACCACAAATCCTGGTGCTGCGCATGATGGATGATTCCTTTGTGAATCTGGCTCTAGGGTAGGAGAAGTAATTTATGGTGCAAAACCTATTCAAGAAATCTTGGTTGGAAAATTTTGTTGGGAGGGTCAAAACTAAAATGAAATTGGCATACACTTTTGTTCCCATTTGGCATTTGACTATTACAACAATGATCCACATCATTGAAGTATTATTAAACATAACTACACAGGTTTCATGGCGGGACAGGATGATCTCCCAGCTCTGTGCAGAGTGGCATTGATTTTGCACCCAGGACACAGGTCCTGGGGTGGGTCCTTCATTCCCCTCTTTAGGAGGTGGTCCCACAAATTGGCTAGGTAGTTCTAAAGCAGCTCTATTGCTTCACCCTAATGGAAAGTGGTTTGTTACTTTAAGTGCAGATTTGTGTGCATCAACTTTCTCTTTCCCTATGCAGTTTGCATATTGAGAGCTATGCAGGACAGAAAAAACCCAATAAATCAGTTAACACCTGATCACCCTTTCACTTGAATTGATTTTTGAATCCAGGTTTGAATCAAAGGGTTTTCATACCTTTAAACTGCATCAGGACTGTATTTGCCAATAGTGCCCTGGCCTCATAAGAGCAGTAGGATAGCAGCACAAATTGGTAGGCAGTAGAACTGCCAAAAACCTGTAGTCTACAACGTAAATTGGTAGTGTTGTCAAGTGTGCAATTGTGTCTCTTTATTCAGATTTCAACTTGCAGTTTTCTCTGTTAAAGATTGAATTATAAGATACAAATTAATTTTTAAACAATATGCCCAGCCTGAAGGGCTTGCATTTTAGATGGTGAACAAGGAGTTAAATAGTGTTCACTAAGCCACTAGGGCCCTGATATGCAAAACCATAGGGCTTCCATCCATAAAAGGGATTTCTACAATGTACTAAAGCTCTTTACCAGTTAGATAAACCATTCTGGCTGAAAAAATAGCTTTTTGGCCTTTTGGGATTGCAAATAGTAAGGAGTGTGAAAGTGGCATCACCATCATATTTGCAAATTGAAATGATATGCATCCTTGGTTTGTGGCCAAAGGTGCAGATGCAAATCATTGATCAGTTATGGACCCATCAGCTGGGGTGCTAACTGATTGTCATGGAGGAAGCTGCTCCTTATGGGTCAGCTTCCCTTTTGGGAAGAGTGTTCCCAAATCATTAACACTTTTTTTAAAGTACCACCTGTCCCTTTAATGGACATAGGGTGCTTACAAAAATGTAATTCAGGGAATGAATTCTGCTATCTCTTGCAGACTTCCATCCTTGTATTCCCAGCCAATCACAAGGGGTGGCAAATTATAACCTGCCTGATTAATATTCATTAGTCCGGTTGGTGTCCAAATTGCACATTCCTTGTTTATGATTGGGTATAGTTACCAGCCCATATGTCTGGATTTCAGGTGCCAATGCATGCAAACTCAAGGATACACAAAAGTGGGCAGAGTATTTGAGCCATGCCACTTTGGTAACTGGCTTCATGCTACTCAGGACAACCCTTGAAAGCACAACATATGCAATGCCACACTGTGCTTCCATCTCACTTCAGGCACAATGTATGCCCCAAAACAAATGCCAGAAGAATGTTTGTGCAATTACTGTTCAGTACACAGTCCAAGGCCTTCACTCACGCCCAGATAGTGCTGGATAGTGCCTGAGCCGTTTCGGCCACTTGGCTCAGGCACTATACAGAAAATATCTAAAACAAACAAATACTCACCCACACAAACACTCAACCACATACACACACAGCACAACTGACGGAATGCCCTTTCCTGTTGCCATCATGGACTGCACAACGGCAGCCACAACATGTCCAAAGATATTCTGAAGTGTCAGCTCCATCCTGCCCAGATCTCAGACTCCCACTGATCCAGAAAAGCAAGATCACAACCACCCAACATGTACGACTCAATATGGCTTACTATGCTAGGCTCACTATAGTCTAACCAGCTTAGGCCTACAGAATGCCCACTAAAGGATGCCAAAAAAAGGCCAAGTGAGGCAGGAACATGGGTGGTCAATTCAAGCCATCCCTACTGATGACCAGCCTAAGCAGGCCTACTGATAGATTTTCCAAATATATTCATAATAGATTGCTTACCAGTGCAAGCCAAAATGTGAACCACAGTAACATCCCACGGATGACTAACTGCTGTAGGAACATAGCAGGCTATAAGAGCATGCCCTGCAAGGCCTCTGATTCAAGCTTCTGCAGCATCACATGCCCCATCGGGCCCAGAAATTAGGCCTCAAATGGCCAAGCACTGAATATCAGTGGCTCTCCATACTGTCTAAAATGGGAGCATTCATAGAGAATCCACCAAACAGAGTAGTGAGTAATACAATAATTATTTGTGATGGCACCTGCTGTGTATGCTAATACTTCCCTCACTCACACAGATGTGTGACATGCTTCATCATAGGGATGCTTACAATACACCCCGGCATAGCCACGTACGGGGTGGAGCAATCGGTTGGGGGACTTTTATTCCTGGGCCCTCCGGCTAGGGTTAAAAACGTAAAGGATGGTGACGCTGATATTAGGATGAAAGAGATTAAGTACTTCTAGCTGCTTACTCTCCTTTCTGTTTAGTTCTTCACATTGATGTTCATTTGTATTCCCTGTTTTTAGAAATCCTACTAATTATTAGAGGAAATACCTCTCCACCGATGATCTGGCTTTTATGATACTCCTGTATCTCTACTGGAGGTGTGAGTATCAATACACTGGGGCAGGTAGAGTCCTGAGGAAGGCCGGCGTGACCCTGGATGTGGGGCACACACACACGGCCGAAACATTTTGACCACCTGGCAGTAAAGGAGGGGTGTTAGGAGCACATAGTATCTCCCACGCACCACCATCCTTCACATTTTTAACCCTGGCCGGAGGGTCCAGGAACAAAAGTCTTAGTCACAGCGACACTTCCGAGCTAGTTTTAACCCACTTATCACTGTACTTTCACTACCGTCGTTCCCAGCTACTGTGACATAATTTGTCTCTTTTTTTTTGTGTTGTATTGTCTTCCCCCACCCTATTGCTCCACCCCATGCATGGCTACGCCGGGATGTATTATAAGCAGCCCTATGATGAAGCATGTGACACATATGTGTGAGTGAGGAGAGTATTAGCCTACACAGCAGGTGCCATCACAAATAATTATTGCCTTACTCCCTACTCTTTTTGGTGAATTAAGTATTGATGGGGGTTTAGAGTAAGCAAGTCCGTACCCTCACCCCTCCTTTTGTGTTTTCGAGTTTTCATAGATAATCCACTAAGAAAATAGATTCAAAAACCCACAGATGAACAGGTCCACAGACAATTCAAAAGCAACCAATTCCAGATTCATCCAAAACAAAGCCAGTCCCACATGCAATCCTAAATCATTACTCATGCCTTGACTAAACTTAGCCAGCTTTACAAAGATCCTCAGGAATGGGTACCTTTGTGCTCCTCAAGTTCTGGTGCTTCCAGCCCTCTACTTTGCAGTCTCTTAAGTTTTAAAGAAATTACTGCTGGTGTAACTTTAAAGCATGGCAGGCTTGAGCCTGTGACTAATCGCCTCACCACAACTATATTTTAAAGAAATACCCCTGACCCTTGCATACATCCTCACCGTTCTCTGCGAACACTGTTGTCACTGTATCTGGTCAGCAGAGACTGCCAACATATATTCTTTATTATTTTGGGCACTTACTCATTATCACCCTAGTGACTGAAGCAATCCAAAGGCTCAATGACCCTTAGATCCAGATTGCAAATTGGCCAAGAATGTGAAAGGTATTTACAACCTCAATTTCCAAAGGAGCGAAATTTCCACCTAAAAACGAGGAATTGCAATTTACATTTGTGCGTAGCATGTAAAACTCCCCGTGTTTCAAAATTTACCATGCAGTAATCACCAATAAATTTTGCCAGGTATGAATTTGCCATAATTTAGCTGAGGAAAATCGTGGGGAGTTCAGTCATTATAAATGCTCTCATAATTTGATCCCTGAACAAATAGGGATTTACTAAGGGAACCAGTTGAAATGTATGGCTCACAATTAGAACCATATCCAATTTTTAAGGGTCTGATAGCCAGCAAAGTCTTTCTGAGTATTGGTAGATTTGCTTCCTGAAGCATAAAAAATGATTAGCAGACTGGTACACATAGTTTGTGTTTGTTTCCAGTTATAAGTCAAATTCCGCTGCTTAGTCTGATCTTAGAGAATAGAATTGTAAATCTTGCATTGATTTTTCATTTGGTCACCATCCACATGGGAATTTCGCTACAGGCTTAATATGGCACAAACGTTTCTGAACCAGTTGAATGAGAATTCTAATATTTATTTCTTGAAATGAATAATGAAGGCTTGCTACTTACACCCTCAGAGTTTCCAAACATGATTGTCAAGACGGCCACATGAATTGATCTAAAAGAACACTGGGGCATATCATCAATGAGGCGATAAAAAATTCTTGCCGCTTTTGCGTCCGTTTTCGGGCGAAAAGCGGCGATAATTTTATCGCCTAATAAGCAAGGTTGTGCTATTGCGTGAAACCTTGCATTAGCGCTTGAAATCTGAACACCCAGCTTTGCATCTCTAATGAGATGCAAAGTGGGCGTTCCTGCCCTGACATGACTGGAGAAATGTCGCTTAGCGACATTTCTCCTATCATCAAGCCCCACGCTATGATGCATAGCGGCAAGAAAAGTAGCGATAACCCCTGTTATCGCTACTTTCCTTACGCCTGCTTCAAGACTGACTTAGCCATGATATGCTATGGAAGGTGGATATCATGGCTAAGTATGTGAGGTCCTATCATCAAGCTAACGCCAAACTTTGTGAGATTATCGCTGGATTGCCAGAGATAATCTCACGTTTGGCAGTTAGCGCTAGGATTTTTATCGCTTTTGAGATAACAATATGTATTCTGGAGTTTTGCTTTTTTAACTGCTTTATTGCTGGTGTCGGCCAATAGCCGACACCCACACTACCTCCCCAGTGCGTCTGTGGGCTATTGACCAACACTGGGGAGGTAAAGAAAGGACCTCTGGTCCCCTGGCACTAGAGGGATTCATTTATTATTCTTTAATCTCAGTCTGCATTTTTTTTATTTAGTGTAATGACGAGCAGGGGGCATTGCCATCATTACACTAAGGTGAAAGAAAAACAAGCAAAAGGGCTCATTTTACTTTCACTGCACCAGTGCTCAGGCAGCATATCTCTAACCCCGAGCACTGATTAGGGTGGGAGAGGTATTGTAGGAAAGAGGGGAAGCTCTCCTTTCCAATTACATCTCTACCCAGGGGATCTCTACTTGGTGATTGCCATAGGAGTACGATCCACAATCAGGGATCCACCCACTAGACACCAGGGATTTTGGATTTTGAGAGAGTGGCCCCTTAGGCAAGGGCTTGTGCTTCCCCCACCCCCATATGAGGACAGTCTTCCTCCCCCCCCTGGGGGGTGGATAGGGTAAGCTATCCTTAATCTATCTTCAGGGGCAGAAAGTGCACTGGACACCAGGGTCTATGTTTAAAATAAATATAGGGTTGGGGGCTGCCCACTACAAGCATAGCCATGCCCCACCACCCAAAAACTACAGAGATAGTCGTTCTGCCCCCCTTGAGGGCAGATGGGGTGATTATCCCCAATCATCCCCCCGCGGGGGGCAGAAAGCCCACTAGACACCAAAAAATGTTTTTTTTAAAGATAGGGGTGGGGGCTGTCAAACATGGTCATGGCCATACCCCATCCCAATATTTCAGCCCATCCTACAGCATACAACTCTTCTGAAGTTATGGTGTCACAGCTCCAGTACTTTTACCAGTTCCTGCCTTTGAAGTAGGCAAACTTAAAAGAAAAGTCTCTGTAGTGCACAAGACCCTGCCTTTCCCGGACCTGGCTCCAGACACACTACAGGGGGTGGAGACAGGCACAGCCTTATTCAGGTGTCAGTGACAACTACTCCCACCACTCTACCTCAGTTAGACCCATCAGTCTAGTGATGGGCCATCAGTATATGCAAAGCGATACCAAAGGGGATGATGGACGGAGCGCTTGAGCAAATCAAACACTCACCCCCAGTCACCTGGTCTGGGTTTAATCCATCATCACTCTTTAGCTCACTCCACCACCCCAGTTCAGATATGGCCATATGCAAATCAGTCTGAAGCTGTGCCTCATGGGAACAGTCCAGCCCGAACTGCCAAGCCATGTCTTCCCTGGACCGGAAACCAGCATCCTGGGACCGGTTTCGGGCTCACAACCCTCATCAGCCAGGCTATCTTGAATCCAGTGGCAGTATATGCAGGGCACATCAGTTTGGGCTGGACTGTCCCACAAGGAATAGTGTCAAGACTGATTTGCATATGGCTGGGTCCAAACTCGGGTGCATATGTCGCTCTAAGTGGGAAGGGTAAGCACAGACATGGGTCCCGTGCTCACCACACCACTGGATTCAAGCTAGGCTGGCTGATGAAGGGTGGTGCCCTGAAACCGGTCCCAGGATGGTTGGTTCCGGTCCAGGGAGGACCTGGCTTGGCAGTCCGGGCTGGACTGTTCCGACAAGGAACAGGGTCAAGACTGATTTGCAAATGGCTGGGTCCAAACTGGGGTGGTGTGGTGATCAAAAGAATGATGGATTTAACCCAGATCCTTGTGACTGAGGTGAATGTATTTATTGTCCAGCATTCCGTCAATCAATTGTTTCTTTTGCATCTGTCGCCCTAAATGAGAAGGGTATGCCCATACGTGGGTCCTGTGCTCACCACACCACTGGATTCAAGCTAGTCTGGCTGATGAAGGGTGATGCCCTGAAACCGGTTCCAGGATGGTTGTTTCCGGTCCAGGGAGGAGCTGGCTTGGCAGTTCGGGCTGGACTGTTCCCACAAGTAACAGGGTCAAGACTGATTTGCATGTGGCTGGGTCCAAACTGGGGTGGGGTGGTGAGCAAAGGAATGATGGATTTAACCCATATCCTTGTGACTGGGGGTGAATGTTTGCATTTTCCAGCATTCCCTTCATCAATTGTTTCTTTTGCATGTGTCATCCTAAGTGGTACAGGTATGCCCAGACATGAGTCCCATGCTCACCACATCACTGGATTCAAGCTAGTCTGACTGATGAAGGGTGATGCCCTGAAACCGGTACCAGGATGGTTCTTTTCGGTCCAGGAAAGAACTGGCTTGGCAGTTCGGGCTGGACTGTTCCCACAAGTAACAGGGTCAAGACTGATTTGTATATGGCTGGGTCCAAACTGGGATGGTGTTATAGAGCAAAAGAATTATGGATTTAACCCAGATCCTTGTGACTGGGGTAATTGGTTGCATTGTCCAACATTCCGTCCATCAATTGTTTCTTTTGCATATGTCGCCCTAAGTGGGAAGGGTAAGCCCAGACGTGGGTCCCGTGCTCACCACACCACTGGATTCAAGCTAGCCTGGCTGATGAAGGGTGATGCCCTGAAACCGGTCCCAGGATGGTTGTTTCCGGTCCAGGGAAGACCTGGCTTGGCAGTTTGTGCTGAACTGTTCCCACAAGGAACAGGGTCAAGACTGATTTACAAATGGCTGGGTCCAAACTGGGGTGGTGTGGTGAGCAAAAGAATGATGGATTTAACCCAGATCTTTGTGACTGGGGTGAATGTTTGCATTGTCCAGCATTCCGTCCATCAATTGTTTCTTTTGCATATGTCGCCCTAAGTGGAAAGGGTATGCTCAGACGTGGGTCCCATGCTCACCACACCACTGCATTCAAGCTACTGATGAACGGTGATGCCCGGAAACTGGCCCAGGATGGTTGTTTTTGGTCCAGGGAGGACCTGGCTTGGCAGTTTGGGCAGAACTGTTCCCACAAGGAACTGGGTCAAGACTGATTTGCATGTGGCTGGGTCCAAACTGGGGTGGTGTGGTGTGCAAAAGAATGATGGATTTAACCCAGATCAGGTGAATGTTTGCATTGTTCAGCATTCTGTCCATCAATTGTTTCTTTTGCATATGTCGCCCTAAATGGGAAGCGTATGCCCATACGGGGACCCGTGGTCACCACACCACTGGATTCAAGCTAGCCTGGCTGATGAAGAGTGATGCCCTGAAACCGGTTCCAGGATGGTAGTTTCCGGTCCAGGGAGGAACTGGCTTGGCAGTTCGGGCTGAACTGTTCCCACTAGGAACAGGGTCAAGACTGATTTGCATATCGCTGGGTCTAAACTGGGGTGGTGTGGTGAGCAAAAGAATGATGGATTTAACCCTGATCCTTTTGACTGGAGGTGAATGTTGCATTGTCCAGCATTCCGTCCATTAATTGTTTCTTTTGCATATGTTGCCCTAAGTGGCAAGAGTATGCCCAGATGTGGGTCCCATGCTCACCACACCACTGGATTGAAGCTACTGATGAACGGTGATGCCCTGAAACCGGTCCCAGGATGGTTGTTTCCGGTCCAGGGAGGACTTGGCTTGACAGTTTGGGATAGACTGTTCCCACAAAGAACAGGGTCAAGCCTGATTTGCATATGGCTGGGTCCAAACTGGGGTGGTGTGGTGAGCAAAAGAATAATGGATTTAACACAGATCATTGTGACTGGTGGTGAATGTTGGCATTTTCCAGCATTCCCTCCATCAATTGTTTCTTTTGAATCTGTCAAACTAAGTGGGACAGGTATGCCCAGACATGAGTCCCGTGCTCACCACATCACTAGATTCAAGCTAGCCTGGCTGATGAAGGGTGATGCCCTGAAAACAGTCCCAGGATGGTTCTTTCCGGTCCAGGGAGGACCTGGCTGCGCAGTTTGGGCTGGACTGTCCCACAAGGAATAGGGTCAAGACTGATTTGCATATGGCTGGGTCCAAACTCGGGTGGTGTGGTGAGCAAAGGAATGATGGATTTAACCCTGATCCTTGTGACTGGAGGTGAATGTTTGCATTGTCCAGCATTCCATCCATCAATTGTTTCATTTGCATATGTCGCCCTAAATGGGAAGGGTAAGCCCAGACGTGGGTCCTGTGCTCACCACACCACTGGATTCAAGCAGGCCTGGCTGATGAAGGGTGATGCTCTGAATCCGGTCCCAGGATGGTTGTTTCCGGTCCAGGGAGGACCTGGCTTGGCAGTTCGGGCTGGACTGTTCCGACAAGGAACAGGGTCAAGACTGATTTACAAATGGCTGGGTCCAAACTGGGGTGGTGTGGTGAGCAATAGAATGATGGATTTAACCCAGATCCTTGTGGCTGGGGGAGAATGTTTGCATTTTCCAGCATTCCATCCATCAATTGTTACTTTTGCATATGTCGCCCTAAGTGGGAAGGGTAAGCCCAGACGTGGGTCCCGTGCTCACCACACCACTGGATTCAAGCTAGCCTGGCTGATGAAGGGTGATGCTCTGAAACCGGTCCCAGGATGGTTGTTTCCGGTCCAGGGAGGACCTGGCTTGGCAGTTTGTGCTGAACTGTTCCCACAAGGAACAGGTTCAAGACTGATTTGCATATGGCTGGGTCCAAACTGGGGAGGTGTGGTGAGCAAAAGAATGATGGATTTAACCCAGATCCTTGTGACTGGGGGTTAATGTTAGCATTTTCCAGCATTCCGTCTATCAATTGTTTCTTTTGCGTCTGTCGTCCTAAGTGAGATAGGTATGTCCAGACATGAGTCCCGTGCTCACCACACTACTGGATTCAAGCTAGCCTGGCTGATGAAGGGTAATGCCCTAAAACCGGTACCAGGATGGTTGTTTCCGGTCCAGGGAGGACCTGGCTTGGCAGTTCGGGCTGGATTGTTCCGACAAGGAACAGGGTCAAGACTGATTTACAAATGGCTGGGTCCAAACTTGGGTGGTGTGGTGAGCAAAAGAATGATGGATTTAACCCAGATCTTTGTGACTGGGGTGAATGTTTGCATTGTCCAGCATTCCGTCCATCAATTGTTTCTTTTGCATGTGTTGCCCTAAATGAGAAGGGTATGCCCAGACGTGGGTCCCGTGCTCCTCACACCACTGGATTCAAGCTAGCTTGGCTGATGAAGGCTGATGCCCTGAAACCCGTCCCAGGATGGATGTTTCCGGTTCAGAGAGGACATGGCTTGGCAGTTCCGGCTGGACTGTTCCCAAAAGGAATAGTGTCAAGACTGATTTGCATATGGATGGGTCCAAACTGGGGTGGTGTAGTGAGCAAAAGAATGATGGATTTAATCCAGATCCGTGTGACTGGGGGTGAATGTTTGCATTGTCCAGCATTCCGTCCATCAATTGTTTCTTTTGCATATGTCACCCTAAGTGGGAAGGGTATGCCCATACGAGGATCCTGTGCTCACCAAACCACTGGATTCAAGCTACTCAGGCTGATGAAGGGTGATGCCCTGAAACCTGTTCCAGGATGGTTGTTTCCGGTCCAGGGAGGAGCTGGCTTGGCAGTTCGGGCTGGACTGTTCTCACAAGGAAAAGGGTCAAGACTGATTTGCATGTGGCTGGGTCCAAACTGGTGTGTGGTGGTGAGCAAAAGAATGATGGATTTAACCCAGATCCTTGTGACTGTTGGTGAATGTTCGCATTTTCCAGCATTCCCTCCATCAATTGTTTCTTTTGCATCTGTTGTCCTAAGTGGGACAGGGATGCCCAGACACGAGTCCTGTGCTCACCACCTCACTGGATTCAAGCTAGCCTGACTGATAAAGGGTGATGCCCTGAAACCGGTACCAGGATGGTTCTTTCCGGTCCAGGGGGGATCTGGCTTGGCAGTTCGGGTTGGACTGTTCCCACAAGGAACAGAGTCAAGACTGATTTGCATGTGGTTGGGTCACAACTGGGGTGTTGTGGTGAGCAAAAGAATAATGTATTTAACCCAGAGCCTTGTGACTGGGGGTGAATGCTTGCATTGTCCAGCATTCCGTCCATCAATTGTTTCTTTTGCATATGTCACCCTAAGTGGGAAGCGTATGCCCATATGGGATACCGTGCTCATCACACCACTGGATTCAAGCTAGCCTGGGTGATGCCCTGAAACCATTTCCAGGATGGTTGATGCCGGTCCAGGGAGGAACTGGCTTGGTAGTTCGGGGTGGACTGTTCCCACAGGGAACAGGGCAAGACTGATTTGGATATGGCTGGGGTGGTGTGGTGAGCAAAAGAATGATGGATTTAACCCAGATCCTTGTGACTGGGGTGAATGTTTGCATTGTCCAGCATTCCGTCCATCAATTGTTTCTTTTGCATATGTTGCTCTAAATGACAAGGGTATGCCCAGACGTGGGTCCCGTGCTCCACACAACACTGAATTCAAGCTAGCTTGGCTGATGAAGGCTGATGCCCTGACACCCGTCCCAGGATGGTTTTTCTGGTCCAGGGAGGACCTGGCTTGGCAGTTCCGGCTGGACTGTTCCCACAAGGAATAGGGTCAAGACTGATTTGCATGTGGCTTGGTACAAACTGGGGTGGTGTTTATGAGCAAAATATTGATGGATTTAACCCAGATCCTTGTGCTGGGGGTGAATGTTTTAATTGTCCAGCATTCCATCCATCATTTGTTTCTTTTGCGCCTGTCGTCCTAAGTGGGACAGGTATTCCCAGACATGAGTCCCGTGCTCACCACGTCTCTCGATTCAAGCTAGCCTGGCTAATGAAGGGTGATGCCCTGAACCCGGTCCCAGGATGGTTGTTTCTGGTCCAGGGAGGACATGGCTTGGCAGTTCGGGCTGGAATGTTCCCACAAGGAACAGGGTCAGGACTGATTTGCATGTGTCTGGGTCTAAACTGGGATGGTGTTGTGAGCAAAAGAATGCTGGATTTAACCCAGATCCTTGTGACTGGGGGTGAATGTTTGCATTCTCCAGCATTCCATCCATCAATTGTTTCTTTTGCATATGTCACCCTAAGTGGGAAGAGTATGCCCATACTGGGTCCAGTGCTCACCACACAACTTTTTTCAAGCTAGCCTGGCTGATGAAGGGTGATGCCCTGAGACCGATTCCAGGATGGCTGTTTCTGGTCCAGGGAGGAACTGGATTGGCAATTTGGACTGGAATGTTCCCACAAGGAACAGGGTCAAGACTAATTTGCATATGGCTGGGTCCAAACTGGGGTGCTGTGGTGAGCAAAAGAATGATGGATTTAACCCAGATCCGTGTGACTGGGGGTGAATGTTTGCATTTTCCAGCATTCCGTCCATCAAGTGTTTGTTTTGCATCTGTCGTCCTAAGTGGGACAGGTATGCCCAGACATGAGTCCCATGCTCACCACACCACTAGATTCAAGCTAGCCTGGCTGATGAAGGGTGATGCCCTGAAACCGGTCCCAGGATGGTTCTTTCCGGTCCAGGGAGGACCTGGCTTGGCAGTTCGGGCTGGACTGTCCCACAAGGAATATTGACAAGACTGATTTGAATATGGCTGGGTCCAAACTCGGGTGGTATGGTGAGCAAAAGAATGATGGATTTAATCCTGATCCTTGTGACTGGTGGTGAGTGTTTGCATTGTCCAGCATTCCATCCATCAATTGTTTCTTTTGCATATGTCGCCCTAAGTGGGAAGGGTAAGCCCGGACGTGGGTCCCGTGCTCATCACACCACGGGATTCAAGCTAGCCTGGCTGATGAAGGGTGATGCCCTGAAACCAGTTCCAGGATGGTTGTTGCCGGTCCAGGGAGGACCTGGCTTGGCAGTTCGGGCTGGACTGTTCCCACAAGGAACAAGGTCAAGACTGATTTTCATATGGCTGGGTCCAAACTAGGGTGGTGGGGTGAACAAAAGAATCATGGATTTAACCCTTATCCTTGTGACTGGAGGTGGATGTTGCATTGTCCAGCATTCCGT
Source organism: Triturus cristatus (assembly GCF_964204655.1). Classification (NCBI taxonomy): domain Eukaryota; kingdom Metazoa; phylum Chordata; class Amphibia; order Caudata; family Salamandridae; genus Triturus; species Triturus cristatus. The sequence goes on along the minus strand of NC_140594.1, from coordinate 1,088,749,162 downwards.
CCATCAATTGTTTATTTTGCATATCTTGCCCTAAGTGGCAAGGGTATGCTCAGACGTGGGTCCCATGCTCACCACACCACTGCATTCAAGCTACTGATGAACGGTGATGCCCTGAAACTGGCCCAGGATGGTTGTTTCCGGTCCAGGGAGGACCTGGCTTGGCAGTTTGGGCTAAACTGTTCCCACAAGGAACTGGGTCAACACTGATTTGCATGTGGCTGGGTCCAAACTGGGGTGGTGTGGTGTGCAAAAGAATGATGGATTTAACCCAGATCCTTGTGACAGGAGGTGAATGTTTGCATTGTCCAGCATTCTGTCCATCAATTGTTTCTTTTGCATATGTCGCCCTAAATGGGAAGCGTATGCCCATACGGGGACCTGTGGTCACCACACCACTGGATTCAAGCTAGCCTGGCTGATGAAGAGTGATGCCCTGAAACCGGTTCCAGGATGGTTGTTTCCGGTCCAGAGAGGAACTGGCTTGGCAGTTCGGGCTGGACTGTTCCCACAAGGAACATGGTCAAGACTGATTTGCATATGGCTGGGTCTAAACTGGGGTGGTGTGGTGAGCAAAAGAATGATGGATTTAACCCTGATCCTTTTGACTGAAGGTGAATGTTGCATTGTCCAGCATTCCGTCCATCAATTGTTTATTTAGCATATCTTGCCCTAAGTGGCAAGGGTATGCCCAGATGAGGGTCCTATGCTCACCACACCACTGGATTGAAGCTACTGATGAACGGTGATGCCCTGAAACTGGTACCAGGATGGTTGTTTCTGGTCCAGGGAGGACTTGGCTTGGCAGTTTGGGATGGACTGTTCACACAGGCAACAGGGTCAAGACTGATTTGCATATGGCTGGGTCCAAACTGGGGTGGTGTGGTGAGCAAAAGAATTATGGATTTAACACAGATCCTTGCGACTGGTGGTGAATGTTCGCATTTTCCAGCATTCCCTCCATCAATTGTTTCATTTGCATCTGTCATCCTAAGTGGGACAGGTATGCCCAGACATGAGTCCTGTGCTCACCACACCACTGGATTCAAGCTAGCCTGGCTGATGAAGAGTGATGCCCTGAAACCGGTTCCAGGATGGTTGTTTCCGGTCCAGGGAGGACCTGGCTTGGCAGTTCGGGCTGAACTGTTCCCACAAGGAACAGGGTCAAGACTGATTTGCATATCGCTGGGTCTAAACTGGGGTGGTGTGGTGAGAAAAAGAATGATGGATTTAACCCTGATCCTTGTGACTGGAGGTGAATTTTTGCATTGCCCAGCATTCCATCCATCAATTGTTTCTTTTGCATATGTCGCTCTAAGTGGGAAGGGTAAGCACAGACATGGGTCCCGTGCTCACCACACCACTGGATTCAAGCTAGCCTGGCTGATGAAGGGTGATGCTCTGAAACCAGTCCCAGGATGGTTGTTTCCGGTCCAGGGAGGACCTGGCTTGGCAGTTCGGGCTGGACTGTTCCAACAAGGAACAGGGTCAAGACTGATTTGCATATGGCTGGGTCCAAACTGGGGTGGTGTGGTGAGCAAAAGAATTATGGATTTAACACAGATCCTTGCGACTGGTGGTGAATGTTTGCATTTTCCAGCATTCCCTCCATCAATTGTTTCATTTGCATCTGTCATCCTAAGTGGGACAGGTATGCCCAGACATGAGTCCTGTGCTCACCACACCACTGGATTCAAGCTAGCCTGGCTGATGAAGAGTGATGCCCTGAAACCGGTTCCAGGATGGTTGTTTCCGGTCCAGGGAGGAACTGGCTTGGCAGTTCGGGCTGAACTGTTCCCACAAGGAACAGGGTCAAGACTGATTTGCATATCGCTGGGTCTAAACTGGGGTGGTGTGGTGAGAAAAAGAATGATGGATTTAACCCTGATCCTTGTGACTGGAGGTGAATTTTTGCATTGCCCAGCATTCCATCCATCAATTGTTTCTTTTGCATATGTCGCTCTAAGTGGGAAGGGTAAGCACAGACATGGGTCCCGTGCTCACCACACCACTGGATTCATGCTAGCCTGGCTGATGAAGGGTGATGCTCTGAAACCAGTCCCAGGATGGTTGTTTCCGGTCCAGGGAGGACCTGGCTTGGCAGTTCGGGCTGGACTGTTCCAACAAGGAACAGGGTCAAGACTGATTTACAAATGGCTGGGTCCAAACTGGGGTGGTGTGGTGAGCAATGGAATTATGGATTTAACCCAGATCCTTGTGGCGGGGGGTGAATGTTAGCATTTTCCAACATTCCGTCTATCAATTGTTTCTTTTGCATTTGTCGTCCTAAGTGGCACAGGTATGTCCAGACATGAGTCCCGTGCTCACCACACCACTGGTTTCAAGCTAGCCTGGCTGATGAAGGGTGATGCCCACCAACCGGTCCCAGGATGGTTGTTTCCGGTCCAGGGAGGACCTGGCTTGGCAGTTCGGGTTGGACTGTTCCAACAAGGAAGAGGGTCAAGACTGATTTACAAATGGCTGGGTCCAAACTGGGGTGGTGTGGTGAACAAAAGAATCATGGATTTAACCCTGATCCTTGTGACTGGAGGTGGATGTTGCATTGTCCAGCATTCGGTCCATTAATTGTTTATTTTGCATATGTTGCCCTAAGTGGCAAGGGTATGCTCAGACGTGGGTCCCATGCTCACCACACCACTGCATTCAAGCTACTGATGAACGGTGATGCCCTGAAACTGGCCCAGGATGGTTGTTTCCAGTCCAGGGAGGACCTGGCTTGGCAGTTTGGGCAGAACTGTTCCCACAAGGAACTGGGTCAAGACTGATTTGCATGTGGCTGGGTCCAAACTGGGGTGGTGTGGTGTGCAAAAGAATGATGGATTTAACCCAAATCAGGTGAATGTTTGCATTGTCCAGCATTCTGTCCATCAATTGTTTCTTTTACATATGTCGCCCTAAATGGGAAGCGTATGCCCATACGGGGACCCGTGGTCACCACACCACTGGATTCAAGCTAGCCTGGCTGATGAAGAGTGATGCCCTGAAACCGGTTCCAGGATGGTTGTTTCCGGTCCAGGGAGGAACTGGCTTGGCAGTTCGGGCTGAACCGTTCCCACAAGGAACAGGGTCAAGACTGATTTGCATATCGCTGGGTCTAAACTGGGGTGGTGTGGTGAGAAAAAGAATGATGGATTTAACCCTGATCCTTTTGACTGGAGGTGAATGTTGCATTGTCCAGCATTCCGTCCATTAATTGTTTCTTTTGCATATGTTGCCCTAAGTGGCAAGGGTATGCCCAGATGTGGGTCCCATGCTCACCACACCACTGGATTGTAGCTACTGATGAACGGTGATGCCCTGAAACCGGTCCCAGGATGGTTGTTTCCGGTCCAGTGAGGACTTGGCTTGGCAGTTTGGGATGGACCGTTCCCACAAAGAACAGGGTCAAGCCTGATTTGCATATGGCTGGGTCCAAACTGGGGTGGTGTGGTGAGCAAAAGAATAATGGATTTAACACAGATCCTTGTGACTGGTGGTCAATGTTTGCATTTTCCAGCATTCCCTCCATCAATTGTTTCTTTTGCATCTGTCATCCTAAGTGGGACAGGTATGCCCAGACATGAGTCCTGTGCTCACCACATCACTAGATTCAAGCTAGCCTGGCTGATGAAGGGTGATGACCTGAAAACGGTCCCAGGATGGTTCTTTCCGGTCCAGGGGGGACCTGGCTGCGCAGTTTGGGCTGGACTGTCCCACAAGGAATAGTGTCAAGACTGATTTGCATATGGCTGGGTCCAAACTCGGGTGGTGTGGTGAGCAAAGGAATGATGGATTTAACCCTGATCCTTGTGACTGGAGGTGAATGTTTGCATTGTCCAGCATTCCATCCATCAATTGTTTCTTTTGCATATGTCGCCCTAAGTGGGAAGGGTAAGCCCAGACGTGGGTCCTGCGCTCACCACATCACTGGATTCAAGCTAGCCTGGCTGATGAAGTGTGATTCTCTGAATCCAGTCCCAGGATGGTTGTTTCCGGTCCAGGGAGGACCTGGCTTGGCAGTTCGGGCTGGACTGCTCCGACAAGGAACAGGGTCAAGACTGATTTACAAATGGCTGGGTCCAAACTGGGGTGGTGTGGTGAGCAATAGAATGATGGATTTAACCCAGATCCTTGTGGCTGGGGGAGAATGTTAGCATTTTCCAGCATTCCGTCTATCAATTGTTTCTTTTGCATCTGTCGTCCTAAGTGGGACAGGTAAGTCCAGACATGAGTCCCGTGCTCACCACATCACTAGATTTAAGCTAGCCTGGCTGATGAAGGGTGATGCCCTGAAAACGGTCCCAGGATGGTTCTTTCCGGTCCAGGGAGGACCTGGCTTGGCAGTTCGGGCTGAACTGTTCCGACAAGGAACAGGGTCAAGACTGATTTGCATATGGCTGGGTCCAAACTGGGGTGGTGTGGTGAACAAAAGAATCATGGATTTAACCCTGATCCTTGTGACTGGAGGTGGATGTTGCATTGTCCAGCATTCCGTCCATTAATTGTTTATTTTGCATATGTTGCCCTAAGTGGCAAGGGTATGCTCAGACGTGGGTCCCATGCTCGCCACACCACTGGATTCAAGCTAGCCTGGCTGATGAAGGGTGATGCCCTGAAACCAGTCCCAGGATGGTTGTTGCCGGTCCAGGGAGGACCTGGCTTGGCAGTTCGGGCTGGACTGTTCCCACAAGGAACAAGGTCAAGACTGATTTTCATATGGCTGGGTCCAAACTAGGGTGGTGTGGTGAACAAAAGAATCATGGATTTAACCCTGATCCTTGTGACTGGAGGTGGATGTTGCATTGTCCAGCATTCCGTCCATCAATTGTTTATTTTGCATATGTTGCCCTAAGTGTCAAGGGTATGTTCAGACGTGGGTCCCATGCTCACCACACCACTGCATTCAAGCTACTGATGAACGGTGATGCCCTGAAACTGGCCCAGGATGGTTGTTTCCGGTCCAGGGAGGACCTGGCTTGGCAGTTTGGGCAGAACTGTTCCCACAAGGAACTGGGTCAAGACTGATTTGCATGTGGCTGGGTCCAAACTGGGGTGGTGTGGTGTGCAAAAGAATGATGGATTTAACCCAGATCAGGTGAATGTTTGCATTGTCCAGCATTCTGTCCATCAATTGTTTCTTTTGCATATGTCGCCCTAAATGGGAAGCGTATGCCCATACGGCGACCCGTGGTCACCACACCACTGGATTCAAGCTAGCCTGGCTGATGAAGAGTGATGCCCTGAAACGGGTTCCAGGATGGTTGTTTCCGGTCCAGGGAGGAACTGGCTTGGCAGTTCGGGCTGAACTGTTCCCACAAGGAACAGGGTCAAGACTGATTTGCATAATGCTGGGTCTAAACTGGGGTGGTGTGGTGAGAAAAAGAATGATGGATTTAACCCTGATCCTTGTGACTGGAGGTGAATGTTTGCATTGTCCAGCATTCCATCCATCAATTGTTTCTTTTGCATATGTCGCTCTAAGTGGGAAGGGTAAGCCCAGACATGGGTCCCGTGCTCACCACACCACTGGATTCAAGCCAGCCTGGCTGATGAAGGGTGATGCTCTGAAACCAGTCCCAGGATGGTTGTTTCCGGTCCAGGGAGGACCTGGCTTGGCAGTTCGGGCTGGACTGTTCCAACAAGGAACAGGATCAAGACTGATTTACAAATGGCTGGGTCCAAACTGGGGTGGTGTGGTGAGCAATGGAATTATGGATTTAACCCAGATCCTTGTGGCTGGGGGTGAATGTTAGCATTTTCCAACATTCCGTCTATCAATTGTTTCTTTTGAATCTGTCGTCCTAAGTGGGACAGGTATGTCCAGACATGAGTCCCGTGCTCACCACACCACTGGTTTCAAGCTAGCCTGGCTGATGAAGGGTGATGCCCACCAACCGGTCCCAGGATGGTTGTTTCCGGTCCAGGGAGGACCTGGCTTGGCAGTTCGGGTTGGACTGTTCCAACAAGGAAGAGGGTCAAGACTGATTTACAAATGGCTGGGTCCAAACTGGGGTGGTGTGGTGAGCAAAAGAATGATGGATTTAACCCAGATCTTTGTGACTGGGGTGAATGTTTGCATTGTCCAGCATTCCGTCCATCAATTGTTTCTTTTGCATATGTCGCCCTAAGTGGGAATGGTAAGCCCAGACATGGGTCCCGTGCTCACCACACCACTGGATTCAAGCTAGCCTGGCTGATGAAGGGTGATGCCCTGAAACCAGTCCCAGGATGGTTGTTGCCGGTCCAGGGAGGACCTGGCTTGGCAGTTCGGGCTGGACTGTTCCCACAAAGAACAAGGTCAAGGCTGATTTTCATATGGCTGGGTCCAAACTGGGGTGGTGTGGTGAGCAATAGAATGATGGATTTAACCCTGATCCTTGTGACTGGAGGTGAATGTTTGCATTTTCCAGCATTCCGTCTATCAATTGTTTCTTTTGCATATGTCGTCCTAAGTGGGACAGGTATGTCCAGACATGAGTCCCGTGCTCACCACACCACTGGTTTCAAGCTAGCCTGGCTGATGAAGGGTGATGCCCACCAACCGGTCCCAGGATGTTTGTTTCCGGTCCAGGGAGGACCTGGCTTGGCAGTTCGGGCTGGACTGTTCCCACAAGGGACAGGGTCAAGACTGATTTGCATATGGCTGTGTCCAAACTGGGGTGGTGAGGTGAGCAAAAGAATTATAGATTTAACCCAGATCCTTGTGGCTGGGGGAGAATGTTAGCATTTTCCAGCATTCCGTCTATCAATTGTTTCTTTTGCATCTGTCGTCCTAAGTGGGACAGGTAAGTCCAGACATGAGTCCCGTGCTCACCACATCACTAGATTTAAGCTAGCCTGGCTGATGAAGGGTGATGCCCTGAAAACGGTCCCAGGATGGTTCTTTCCGGTCCAGGGAGGACCTGGCTTGGCAGTTCGGGCTGAACTGTTCCGACAAGGAACAGGGTCAAGACTGATTTGCATATGGCTGAGTCCAAACTCGGGTGGTGTGGTGAGCAAAGGAATGATGGATTTAACCCTGATCCTTGTGACTGGAGGTGAATGTTTGCATTTTCCAGCATTCCGTCTATCAATTGTTTCTTTTGCATATGTCGCCCTAAGTGGGAAGGGTATGTCCAGACATGAGTCCCATGCTCACCACATCACTGGATTCAAGCTAGTCTGACTGATGAAGGGTGATGCCCTGAAACCGGTACCAGGATGGTTCTTTTCGGTCCAGGGAAGAACTGGCTTGGCAGTTCGGGCTGGACTGTTCCCACAAGTAACAGGGTCAAGACTGATTTGTGTATGGCTGGGTCCAAACTGGGATGGTGTTAGAGAGCAACAGAATGATGGATTTAACCCAGATCCTTGTGACTGGGGTAATTGGTTGCATTGTCCAGCATTCCGTCCATCAATTGTTTCTTTTGCATATCTCGCCCTAAATGAGAAGGATATGCCCAAACGTGGGTCCCATGCTCACCACACCACTTGATTCAAGCTAGCCTGGCTGATGAAGGGTGATGCCCTGAAACTGGTTCCAGGATGGCTGTTTCCGGTCCAGGGAGGACCTGGCTCTGCAGTTTGGGCTGGACTGTTCCCACAAGGAACAGGGTCAAGACTGATTTGCAAATGACTGCGTCCAAACTGGGGTAGTGTGGTGAGCAAAAGAGTGATGGATTTAACACAGATCCTTGTGACTGGGGGTGAATGTTTGCATTTTCCAGCATTCCCTCCATCAATTGTTTCTTTTGCATCTGTCATCCTAAGTGGGACAGGTATGCCCAGACATGAGTCCAGTGCTCACCACATCACTAGATTCAAGCTAGCCTGGCTGATGAAGGGTGATGCCCTGAAACCGGTCCCAGGATGGTTCTTTCCGGTCCAGGGAGGACTTGGCATGGCAGTTTGTGCTGAACTGTTCCCACAAGGAACAGGGTCAAGACTGATTTGCATATGGCTGGGTCCAAACTGGGGAGGTGTGGTGAGCAAAAGAATGATGGATTTAACCCAGATCCTTGTGACTGGGGGTTAATGTTAGCATTTTCCAGCATTCCGTCTATCAATTGTTTCTTTTGCGTCTGTCGTCCTAAGTGAGATAGGTATGTCCAGACATGAGTCCCGTGCTCACCACACTACTGGATTCAAGCTAGCCTGGCTGATGAAGGGTAATGCCCTAAAACCGGTACCAGGATGGTTGTTTCCGGTCCAGGGAGGACCTGGCTTGGCAGTTCGGGCTGGACTGTTCCGACAAGGAACAGGGTCAAGACTGATTTACAAATGGCTGGGTCCAAACTGGGGTGGTGTGGTGAGCAAAAGAATGATGGATTTAACCCAGACCTTTGTGACTGGGGTGAATGTTTGCATTGTCCAGCATTCCGTCCATCAATTGTTTCTTTTGCATGTGTTGACCTAAATGAGAAGGGTATGCCCAGACGTGGGTCCCGTGCTCCTCACACCACTGGATTCAAGCTAGCTTGGCTGATGAAGGCTGATGCCCTGAAACCCGTCCCAGGATGGTTGTTTCCGGTCCAGGGAGGACCTGGCTTGGCAGTTCCGGCTGGACAGTTCCCAAAAGGAATAGTGTCAAGACTGATTTGCATATGGATGGGTCCTAACTGGGGTGGTGTAGTGAGCAAAAGAATGATGGATTCAATCCAGATCCGTGTGACTGGGGGTGAATGTTTGCATTGTCCAGCATTCCGTCCATCAATTGTTTCTTTTGCATATGTCACCCTAAGTGGGAAGGGTATGCCCATACGAGGGTCCTGTGCTCACCAAACCACTGGATTCAAGCTACTCAGGCTGATGAAGGGTGATGCCCTGAAACCTGTTCCAGGATGGTTGTTTCCGGTCCAGGGAGGAGCTGGCTTGGCAGTTCGGGCTGGTCTGTTCCCACAAGGAAAAGGGTCAAGACTGATTTGCATGTGGCTGGGTCCAAACTGGTGTGTGGTGGTGAGCAAAAGAATGATGGATTTAACCCAGATCCTTGTGACTGGTGGTGAATGTTTGCATTTTCCAGCATTCCCTCCATCAATTGTTTCTTTTGCATCAGTCGTCCTAAGTGGGACAGGGATGCCCAGACACGAGTGCTGTGCTCACCACCTCACTGGATTCAAGCTAGCCTGACTGATAAAGGGTGATGCCCTGAAACCGGTACCAGGATGGTTCTTTCCGGTCCAGGGAGGACCTGGCTTGGCAGTTCGGGTTGGACTGTTCCCACAGGGAACAGGGTCAAGACTGATTTGCATGTGGCTGGGTCAAAACTGGGGTGTTGTGGTGAGCAAAAGAATAATGTATTTAACCCAGAGCCTTGTGACTGGGGGTGAATGCTTGCATTGTCCAGCATTCCGTCCATCAATTGTTTCTTTTGCATATGTCGCCCTAAGTGGGAAGCGTATGCCCAAATGGGATACCGTGCTCATCACACCACTGGATTCAAGCTAGCCTGGGTGATGCCCTGAAACCATTTCCAGGATGGTTGATTCCGGTCCAGGGAGGAACTGGCTTGGTAGTTCGGGGTGGACTTTTCCCACAGGGAACAGGGCAAGACTGATTTGGATATGGCTGGGTCCAAGCTGGGGTGGTGTGGTGAGCAAAAGAATGATGGATTTAACCCAGATCCTTGTGACTGGGGTGAATGTTTGCATTGTCCAGCATTCCGTCCATCAATTGTTTCTTTTGCATATGTTGCTCTAAATGAGAAGGGTATGCCCAGACGTGGGTCCTGTGCTCCACACAACACTGAATTCAAGCTAGCTTGGCTGATGAAGGCTGATGCCCTGACACCCGTCCCAGGATGGTTTTTCTGGTCCAGGGAGGACCTGGCATGGCAGTTCCGGCTGGACTGTTCCCACAAGGAATAGGGTCAAGACTGATTTGCATGTGGCTTGGTACAAACTGGGGTGGTGTTTATGAGCAAAATATTGATGGATTTAACCCAGATCCTTGTGCTGGGGGTGAATGTTTTCATTGGCTAGCCTTCCATCCATCATTTGTTTCTTTTGCGCCTGTCGTCCTAAGTGGGACAGGTATTCCCAGACATGAGTCCCGTGCTCACCACATCACTCAATTCAAGCTAGCCTGGCTGATGAAGGGTGATGCCCTGAACCCGGTCCCAGGATGGTTGTTTCCGGTCCAGAGAGGACATGGCTTGGCAGTTCGGGCTGGAATGTTCCCACAAGGAACAGGGTCAGGACTGATTTGCATGTGTCTGGGTCCAAACTGGGGTGGTGTTGTGAGCAAAAGAATGCTGGATTTAACCCAGATCCTTGTGACTGGGGGTGAATGTTTGCATTCTCCAGCATTCCATCCATCAATTGTTTCTTTTGCATATGTCACCCTAAGTGGGAAGAGTATGCCCATACTGGGTCCAGTGCTCACCACACAAATGGATTCAAGCTAGCCTGGCTGATGAAGGGTGATTCCCTGAGACCCGTTCCAGGATGGCTGTTTCTGGTCCAGGGAGGAATTGGATTGGCAATTTGGACTGGAATGTTCCCACAAGGAACAGGGTCAAGACTGATTTGCATATGGCTGGGTCCAAACTGGGGTGCTGTGGTGAGCAAAAGAATGATGGATATAACCCAGATCCGAGTGACTGGGGGTGAATGTTTGCATTTTCCAGCATTCCGTCCATCAAGTGTTTGTTTTGCATCTGTCGTCCTAAGTGGGGAAGGTATGCCCAGACATGAGTCCCATGCTCACCACACCACTAGATTCAAGCTAGCCTGGCTGATGAAGGGTGATGCCCTGAAACCGGTCCCAGGATGGTTCTTTCCGGTCCAGGGAGGACCTGGCTTGGCAGTTCGGGCTGGACTGTCCCACAAGGAATAGGGACAAGACTGATTTGCATATGGCTGGGTCCAAACTCGGGTGGTGTGGTGAGCAAAAGAATGATGGATTTAATCCTGATCCTTGTGACTGGTGGTGAGTGTTTGCATTGTCCAGCATTCCATCCATCAATTGTTTCTTTTGCATATGTCGCCCTAAGTGGGAAGGGTAAGCCCAGACGTGGGTCCCGTGCTCGCCACACCACTGGATTCAAGCTAGCCTGGCTGATGAAGGGTGATGCCCTGAAACCAGTCCCAGGATGGTTGTTGCCGGTCCAGGGAGGACCTGGCTTGGCAGTTCGGGCTGGACTGTTCCCACAAGGAACAAGGTCAAGACTGATTTTCATATGGCTGGGTCCAAACTAGGGTGGTGTGGTGAACAAAAGAATCATGGATTTAACCCTGATCCTTGTGACTGGAGGTGGATGTTGCATTGTCCAGCATTCCGTCCATCAATTGTTTATTTTGCATATGTTGCCCTAAGTGTCAAGGGTATGTTCAGACGTGGGTCCCATGCTCACCACACCACTGCATTCAAGCTACTGATGAACGGTGATGCCCTGAAACTGGCCCAGGATGGTTGTTTCCGGTCCAGGGAGGACCTGGCTTGGCAGTTTGGGCTAAACTGTTCCCACAAGGAACTGGGTCAAGACTGATTTGCATGTGGCTGGGTCCAAACTGGGGTGGTGTGGTAAGCAAAAGAATGATGGATTTAACCTAGATCCTTGTGACTGGGGGTGAATGTTTGCATTGTCCAGCATTCTGTCCATCAATTGTTTCTTTTGCATATGTCCCCCTAAATGGGAAGCGTATGCCCATACGGGGACCCGTGGTCACCACACCACTGGATTCAAGCTAGCCTGGCTGATGAAGAGTGATGCCCTGAAACCGGTTCCAGGATGGTTGTTTCCGGTCCAGGGAGGAACTGGCTTGGCAGTTCGGGCTGGACTGTTCCCACAAGGAACAAGGTCAAGACTGATTTGCATATGGCTGGGTCCAAACTGGGGTGGTGTGGTGAGCAAAAGAATCATGGATTTAACCCTGATCCTTGTGACTGGAGGTGAATGTTGCATTGTCCAACATTCCATCCAACAATTGTTTCTTTTGCTTATGTTGCCCTAAGTGGCAAGGGTATGCTCAGACGTGGGTCCCATGCTCACCACACCACTGGATTGAAGCTGCTGATGAACGGTGATGCCCTGAAACTGGTCCCAGGATGGTTGTTTCCGGTCCAGGGAGGACCTGGTTTGGCAGTTCGGGCTGGACTGTTCCCACAAGGAAGAGGGTCAAGACTGATTTGCATATGGCTGGGTCCAAACTGGGGTGGTGTGGTAAGCAAAAGAATGATGGATTTAACCTAGATCCTTGTGACTGGGGGTGAATGTTTGCATATTCCAGCATTCCATCCATCAATTTTTTCTTTTGCATATGTCGCCCTAAGTGGGAAGGGTAAGCCCAGACGTGGGTCCCGTGCTCACCACACCACTGGATTCAAGCTAGCCTGGCTGATGACGGGTGATGCCCTGAATCCGGTCCCAGGATGATTGTTTACGGTCCTGGGACGACCTGGCTTGGCAGTTCGGGCTGGACTGTTCCCACAAGGGACAGGGTCAAGACTGATTTGCATATGGCTGTGTCCAAACTGGGGTGGTGAGGTGAGCAAAAGAATTATAGATTTAACCCAGATCCTTGTGACTGGAGGTGAATGTTTGCATTTTCCAGCATTCCGTTTATCAATTGTTTCTTTTGCATCTGTCGTCCTAAGTGGGACAGGTAGGCCCAGACATGAGTCCCGTGCTCACCATACCACTGGATTCAAGCTAGCCTGGCTGATGAAGGGTGATGCCCTGAAACCGGTCCCAGCATGGTTGTTTCCGGTCCAGTGAGTACCTGGCTTGGCAGTTCGGGCTGGACTGTTCCCACAAGGAACAGGGTCAAGACTGATTTGCATATGGCTGGGTCCAAACTGGGGTGGTGTAGTGAGCAAAGGAATAATGAATGTAACCCAGATCCTTCTGACTGGGGTGAATGTTTGCATTGTCCAGCATTCCGTCCATCAATTGATTGTTTTGCATATGTCGCCCTAAATGAGAAGGGTATGCCCAGACATGTGTCCCGTGCTCCCCACACCATTGGATTCAAGCTAGCTTGTCTGATGAAGGTTGATGCCCTGAAACCGGTCCCAAGATGGTTGTTTCCGGTCCAGGGAGGACCTGGCTTGGCAGTTCCGGCTGGACTGTTCCCACAAGGAACAGGGTCAAGACTGATTTGCATATGGCTGGGTCCAAACTGGGGTGGTGAGCAAAAGAATGATGGATTTAACCCAGTTCCTTGTGACTGGGGGCGAATGTTTGCATTGTCCAGCATTCCGTCCATCGATTGTTTCTTTTGCATATCTCAGTGTAAGTGGGAAAGGTATGCCTAGATGTGGGTCCCGTGCTCACCACACCACTGGATTGAAGCTAGCCTGGCTGATGAAGGGTGATGCCCTGAAACCGGTCCCAGGATGGTTGTCTCCGGTCCATGGAGGACCTGGCTTGGCAGTTCGGGCTGGACTGTTCCCACAAGGAACAGGTTCAAGACTGATTTGCATATGGCTGGGTCCAAACTGGGGCGATGTGGTGAGCAAAAGAATGATGGATTTAACCCTGATCCATGTGACTGGAGGTGAATGTTTCCATTGTCCAGCATTCCATCCATCAATTGTTTCTTTTGCATATGTCGCCCTAAGTGGGAAGGGTAAGCCCAGACGTGGGTCCCGTGCTCACCACACCACTGGATTCAAGCTAGCCTGGCTGATGAAGGGTGATGCTCTGAAACCGGCCCACTAGGAGTATTTGATGTAGAAGCCCTGGGCACACCAGAGGCACTTTACTAGTGACTTACTAGTAAATCAAGTATTCCAATCAGGGATAAAACAATGACAGATACAGTGTACACAGGAGCACTTGCATTTTAGCACTGTCAGCAGTGGTAAGGTGCCCGGAGTGATAAAACCAGGAAAATCGAAATACAGCACATAGTCAAAAACAGGAGGTTAGGAGCAAAAAAGCCAAAGGAAACACAGATGCCAGGTCTAGCTCGGCCCAATATAATTCCTGATTCCTGGGGATGGATACACCAGACATTTCAAACAGGAGCCAAACAAAAAGATGGTGATGCCTACTCTGGCATTGAGCCATACCCTCTCCCAAGAAGGGGCAATAGTTTATTTCTGCTCCCAAGAGTGCAATTTAAGAGGTTGGTCCGAATTGGAGTGATTGCCCCAAATATGTCGGGGTGGGTAGGAAGTCCTTCTGACACCTGGGATTATTGCCTTTCTGGCAAAAAACAAAGTGGTTCGGGTCTCTCACTCTGTTATTGGCCACACCACTACCCCCAAAAAAGGATCAAACCAGGCTTTTTGCCCACCCACTCCCACCACGGGTCAGGCAGGAAGTTTGCCCTAATTTGCCCTGGAGAGCAGAAAGCCACTGTATGGCAGGCATATATTTTTTAATTAAAAAACGGGTGGGTCTTGCCAATCCTAACATCCACCCCACCCTCACCCCTAAAGCCTCAGCAGTCTTTCTGCTCCCCTGCAGACTAAAAAATCCCATCCCAATGACAAACAAGAGGTAATTATATTCCTTTGGGTGTTGTTTTTACAGATAGGACTGGAGAGTTTGGCTAGCTCTCAATCTCATTCCACTTGCAATGGTGAATGACTGCACTTGCTGGGTTTAGGTAGGCTGCCTCCTGAGAAAACCTACCAGACAGTTCTGAAAACTAGTCACCCGGAGGAGTCCAGGTTGAAGTACTTCACGTGTATCCGACAGCATTTTCTTACCCACAATGTCCTGCAAACTGCAAACTTTGACTAAAAACATATACTTTCCTCATATGTCTGTGAGGAAAACATCTGAAATCTACGAGGAGTCACAAATTTGCTACCACCCAGTTTCCCCCAAGTCATCCAATAACATTGGTACCTCACTTGTGTGGGTAGTCCTAGAGACCTTGACAGTAAAGGCCCTATAGGACTACGTGGAGGGATCAAAGATAGGGTAGGTGCAGGGTTTGGGGCCGTGCTCGACTGCCACCTTGGAAACCTATGAACCACAAACATATTTGAAAACTAGACAAAAGGGGATTCCAGGGTGGTGTGCTTTGCCTCTATCCAATTAGTTTTTCTTACCCGCAAATTACCTGCAGACCTCACTATGCCTTAAATCACACATTTTCCTTATACTATGATGGAAACTTCTGGAATCCACAGGAAACCAAAATCCCTACCAGCCAGCGTTATCCCATTTGTGTCGATAAAAATGCTGCTAGGGGACTCCGATTGACCTTGGTTTGATCTGATCCTGTCAGGGTCTCTAGTCCCAACCACACAAGTGGCACAGCATTTTTATCAATCTTTTTTGGATCACTCATGGGTTTCTTACTGGTTTCCACCTCAAACTGGTAGTGGGTTGAGAGCTCAAAAAATAGGAAAAATTGGATACCTTTTCAAAAAATGACAAAATTGTGATACAAAATGAGGGGATATATTTACTAGGAAATGGTGTAGCCTCTGCATGCAATTTTGCAGCGCCGTCATTTAAAAAATGCAGGGATGCACTATATTTACAAGTGATTTCTTTTGCGCTGGTGGTAAAAAAAAAACTGCCGAGCACTAACACAGAAGCCCTTGCACCATAGTGAAACGGTGCCTGCATTGCAGGGATGCTTGTTTATGTGCAAAACGCAGCACATGTAGAAAGAGCAAGCAACAAGGAGAAATAAAAGTATTTCTCCTCATTGCTCCAATCTAACGCCTGCTATTCAGTGGCATTCGTTTTTGGCGCTGCCTCAGATATACAGAACCTTGTAAATCTTGGGCAGTGTCAAAAAGCAATGGATGCTCTGGTGGAATGCACACAGCAACACCGATTGCACGCCCCTTTCATGCAGAAAACTGTGTGAAAGGGTACAATATTTATGAAGCGAAATTAAGTTACACAAAGTGGCTTAATGGTGCTTTGTAAATATGGTGCAGGGCATTGCGCCACCAGAACGCCGTAAAAAGTGACGCTCCAGTAGTGCAATCCCCCTGTAAATATGCCCCTAGTTTCTTTACTCTACTCTGAATCTTCCCGAAAGCTGGGAAGATGGTGACTTTAGCCCAGCAAACCGTTCTTTCATGCCATTTTCAGAGGAAATAAGCAAACACTTTTCTCCAGAGGGCTTTTTTCCTATTTTTCCCCAAAAACTCAAAATGGAGTTGTATTTTGCCTCTTGTCTCCATCCCCTCCAGGAAATACCACAAATCCTGGAATGTTTTTAAAATCCCTAGGATGTTGGGAAAAAAAGGGCACAAGTTTGGCATGAATACCTTATGTGGATAAAATGTTATGCAGTCCTAAGCGTGAACTATCCCAAATAGCCAAAGAGGGCACAACACTGGCTGGGGGTGGGGGGGGGGGATTTGGGGGGGGGCTGCACTTAAAGAGTAAATGACTAGTGCTTATTTTTTTTTATTTATTATGTCATCATTAACCAAATGGTCCCTTTAAAGGTTCCATTCCATGTTAGTTTGAATTGCCATGGTGCTGGCGACACTCGGCCGCATCCATTTTAACATGCTTCCCCATTATGTAGCTCATTTAGATGGCCACATACTCTTCCATACTCTCTGAACTGCAAGTGACAACCTCCATCATGAAATGGTAAAATGGGTGTTTGTGTATTCACTCCGACATCACATAGTATTGCATCTAAACACTAAAGGGATGGCACATTTCATATTTCAGGCTTGTTTTTGCTCAGTGGTTGAGGTGGGGCGCATCTTTCATTTTCCATTGTGCTATTTGTGTATTAAAGCCTTGTATTGCATATATGAAAGAGGAATGCAAAAGCTCCAAACAAAATATACTGTGACAATGGCTTATTATCTCAAACATGGTGTTGTATGTTTAGACAGCCAAAATTAATTTAGTATATTATTGTTTGCACAGATAAATTATTCTAAACCATATTAATTGCACCATGAATACATAATATACAATTAATTGTTAATTATATAAACCTAAAACAATCAATAAAACTGGTGAAAAGGTCATGTGTAAAAAATAATAGTGGCAAATCGCAAATGAGAAAGTTACTTAAATCTCCCTTGAAAAGAGTAATTAATATTCTTATCAATTGCAAAACATATTGTAGGGGGTCGTACTGGGGGTGGTGTTTCAGGGTTTAGGGCAGTGCAGTGGTGTTCGGGCAGTGTAGGGGGTCTTGCTGGGGGTGGTGTTTTAGGGTTTAGGCAGTGCAGTCGTGTTCGGGCAGTGTAGGGGGTCGTGCTGGGGCGTGGTGTTTCAGGGTTTGGGCACTGCAGTGGTGTTCGGGCAGTGTAGGGGGTCATGCTGTGGGATGGTGTTTCAGGGTTAAGGGCAGTGCAGTGGTGTTCGGGTAGTGTAGGGGGTCATGCTGGGGTGGTGTTTCAAGGTTTAGGGTAGTGCAGTGGTGATCGGGAAGTGTAGGGGGTCATGCGGGGGTGGTGTTTCAGGGTTTAGGGCAGAGCATTGGTGTTCGGGCAGTGTAGGGGGTCATGCGGGGGGTGATGTTTCAGGGTTTAGGGCAGTGCAGTGGTGTTCGGGCAGTGTAGGGGGTCATGCTGGGGCTGGTGTTTCAGGGTTTAGTTCATTGCAGTGGTGTTCGGGCAGTGTAGGGGGTCGTGCAGGGGGTGGGGTTTCAGGGTTTATGGCAGTGCAGTGGTGTTCGGGCAGTGTAGGGGGTCGTGCTGGGGCTGGTGTTTCAGGGTTTAGGGCAGTGCAGTGGTGTTCGGGCAGTGTAGGGGGTCGTGCAGGGGGTGGTGTTTCAGGGTTTATGGCAGTGCAGTGGTGTTCGGGCAGTGTAGGGGGTTGTGCTGGGGCTGGTGTTTCAGGGTTTAGGGCACTGTAGTGGTGTTCGGGGAGTGTAGGGGGTCCTGTTGAGGCTGGTGCTTTAGGGTTTAGGGCGGTGCAGTGGTGTTCGGGCAGTGTAGGGGGTCGTGCTGGGGCCGGTGTTTTAGGGTTTAGGGCAGGGCAGAGCAGTGGTGTTCGGGCAGTGTAGGGGTTGTGCTGGGGCTGGTGTTTTAGGGTTGAGGGCAGAGCAGTTGTGTTCGGGCAGAGTAGGGGGTCGTGCTGGGGGTGGTGTTTAGGGTTTAGGGCAGTGCAGTGGTGTTCGGGCAGTGTAGGGGGTCGTGCTGGGGGTGGTGTTTCAGAGTTTAAGGCAGTGCAGTGGTATTAGGGCAGTGTAGGAGGTCGTGCAGGGGGTGGTGTTTCAGGGTTTAGGGCAGTGCAGTGGGGTTCGGGCAGTGTAGGGGGTCTTGCTGGGGGTGGTGTTTCACTGTTTAGGGCAGTGCAGTGGTGTTCGGGCAGTGTAGGGGGTCTTGCTGTGGCTGGTGTTTCAGGGTTTAGGGCAAAGCAGTGGTGTTCGGGCAGTGTAGGGCGTCTTGCTGGGGCTAGTGTTTCAGGGTTTAAGGCAGTGCAGTGGTGTTCGGGCAGTGTAGGGGGTCTTGCTGGGGCTGGTGTTTCAGGGTTTAGGGCAGTGCAGAGGTGTTTGGGCAGTGTAGGTTGTCGTGCTGGGTCTGGTGTTTCAGGGATTAGGGCAGTGCAGTGGTGTTCGGGCAGTGTAGGGGGCCGTGCGGGGGGTGATGTTTCAGGGTTTAGGGCAGTGCAGTGGTGTTCGGGCAGTGTAGGGGGTCATGCTGGGGCTGGTGTTTCAGGGTTTAGGGCAGTGCAGTGGTGTTCGGGCAGTGTAGGGGGTCGTGCAGGGGGAGGTGTTTCACGGTTTATGGCAGTGCAGTGGTGTTCGGGCAGTGTAGGGGGTCGTGCTGGACCTGGTGTTTCAGGGTTTAGGGCAGTGCAGTGGTGTTTGTTGAGTGTAGGGGGTCCTGCTGAGGCTGGTGCTTTAGGGTTTAGGGCAGTGCAGTGGTGTTCGGGCAGTGTAGGGGGTCGTGCTGGGGCTGGTGTTTTAGGGTTTAGGGCAGAGCAGTGGTGTTTGGGCGGTGTAGGGGTTGTGCTGGGGCTGGTGTTTCAGGGTTTAGGGCAGTGGTGTTTGGCCAGTGTAGGGGGTCGTGCAGGAGGTGGTGTTTCATGGTTTATGGCAGTGCAGTGGTGTTCGGGCAGTGTAGGGGTCGTGCTGGGCCTGGTGTTTCAGGGTTTAGGGCAGTGCAGTGGTGTTCGGGGAGTGTAGGGGGTCCTGCTGAGGCTGCTGCTTTAGGGTTTAGGGCAGTGCAGTGGTGTTCGGGCAGTGTAGGGGGATGTGCTGGGGCTGGAGTTTTAGGGTTTAGGGCAGAGCAGTGGTGTTCGGGCAGTGTAGGGGGATGTGCTGGGGCTGGAGTTTTAGGGTTTAGGGCAGAGCAGTGGTGTTCGGGCAGTGTAGGGGTTGTGCTGGGGCTGGTGTTTTAGGGTTTAGGGCAGAGCAGTGGTGTTCGGGCAGAGTAGGGGGTCGTGCTGGGGGTGGTGTTTAGGGTTTAGGGCAGTGCAGTGGTGTTCGGGCAGTGTAGGGGGTCGTGCTGGGGTGGTGTTTCAGAGTTTAAGGCAGTGCAGTGGTGTTCAAGCAGTGTAGGAGGTCATGCAGGGGGTGGTGTTTCAGGGTTCAGGGCAGTGCAGTGGTGTTCGGACAGTGTAGTGGGTCTTGCAGGGGGTGGTGGCATTGGTGTTTGGGCAGTGTAGGGACACTTGCTGGGGGTGGTGTTTCAGGGTTTAGGGCAGTGCAGTGGGGTTCGGGCAGAGGAGGGGGTCTTGCTGGGGGTGGTGTTTTAGGGTTTAGGGCAGTGCAGTGGTGTTCGGGCAGTGTAGGGGGTCTTGCTGTGGCTGGTGTTTCAGGGTTTAGGGCAGTGCAGTGGTATTCGGGCAGTGTAGGGTGTCTTGCTGGGGCTGGTGTTTCAGGGTTTAGGGCAGTGCAGTGGTGTTCGGGCAGTGTAGGGGGTCTTGCTGGAGCTGATGTTTCAGGGTTTAGGGCAGTGCAGTGGTGTTTGGGCAGTGTAGGGTGTCGTGCTGGGTCTGGTGTTTCAGAGATTAGGGCAGTTCAGTGGTGTTCGGGCAGTGTAGGGGGTCATGCTCGGGGTGGTGCTTCAGGGTTTAGGGCAGTGCAGTGGTGTTCGGACAGTGTAGGGGGTCATGCTGGGGTAGTGTTTCAGGGTTTAGGGCAGTGCAGTGGTGTTCGTGCAGTGTAGGGGTACGTGCAGGGGTGGTGTTTCAGGGTTTAGGGCAGTGCAGTGGTGGGTGGGCGGTGTAGGGGGTCATGCCTGGGGGTGGTGTTTCAGGGTTTAGGGCAGTGCAGTGGTGTTTGGGCAGTGTAGGGGGTCTTGCTAGGAGTGGTGTTTCAGGGTTTAGGGCAGTGGTGTTCGGGCAGTGTAGGGGGTCGTGCTGGGGGTGGTGTTTCAGGGTTTAGGGCAGTGCAGTGGTGGGCGGGCGATGTAGGAGGTCGTGCCTGGGAGTGGTGTTTCAGGGTTTAGGGCAGTGCAGTGGTGTTCGGGCAGTGTAGGGGGTTGTGCTGGGGGTGGTGTTTCAGGGTTTATTGTAGTGCAGTGGTGTCTGGGGAGTGTAGGGGGTCATGTGGGGGGTGGTGGTTCAGGGTTTAGAGCAGTGCAGTGCTGTTCGGGCAGTGTAGGGGGTCGTGCTGGGGGTGGTGTTTAAGGGTTTGGGGCAGTGCAGTGATTTTCAGGTAGTGTAGGGGGTCATGCTGGGGGTGGTGTTTCAGGGTTTAGGGCAGTGCAGTGGTGTTTGGGCAGTGTAGTGGGTCGTGCGGGGGTGTTTCAGGGTTTAGGGCAGTGCAGTGGTGTTCGGGCAGTGTAGGGTGTCTTGCGGGTGGTGGTGTTTCAGGGTTTAGGGCAGTGCAGTGGTGTTCGGGCAGTGTAGGGCGTCTTGCTGGGGCTGATGTTTCGGGGTTTAGGGCAGTGCAGTGGTGTTCGGGCAGTGTAGGGGGTCGTGCTGGGGGTGGTGTTTCAGGGTTTGGGGCAGTGCAGTGATTTTCAGGTAGTGTAGGGGGTCATGCTGGGGGTGGTGTTTCAGGGTTTAGGGCAGTGCAGTGGTGTTTGGGCAGTGTAGTGGGTCGTGCGGGGGTGTTTCAGGGTATAGGGCAGTGCAGTGGTGTTCGGGCAGTGTAGGATATCTTGCGGGTGGTGGTGTTTCAGGGTTTAGAGCAGTGCAGTGGTGTTCGGGCAGTGTAGGGGGTCGTGCTGGGGGAGGTGTTTCAGGGTTTAGGGCAGTGCAGTGATTTTTGGGCAGTGTAGGGAGTCGTGCTGGGGGTGGTGTTTCAGGGTTTAGGGCAGTGCAGTGGTGGGCGGGCGATGTAGGAGGTTGTGCCTGGGGGTGGTGTTTCAGGGTTTAGGGCAGTGCAGTGGTGTTCGGGCAGTGTAGGGGGTTGTGCTGGGGGTGGTGTTTCAGGGTTTAGGGTAGTGCAGTGGTGTCTGGGGAGTGTAGGGGGTGATGTGGGGGGTGGTGGTTCAGGGTTTAGAGCAGTGCAGTGCTGTTCGGGCAGTGTAGGGGGTCATGCTGGGGGTGGTGTTTAAGGGTTTGGGGCAGTGCAGTGACTTTCAGGTAGTGTAGGGGGTCATGCTGGGGGTGGTGTTTCAGGGTTTAGGGCAGTGCAGTGGTGTTTGGGCAGTGTAGTGGGTCGTGCGGGGGTGTTTCAGGGTTTAGGGCAGTGCAGTGGTGTTCGGGCAGTGTAGGGTGTCTTGCGGGTGGTGGTGTTTCAGGGTTTAGGGCAGTGCAGTGGTGTTCGGGCAGTGTAGGGCGTCTTGCTGGGGCTGATGTTTCGGGGTTTAGGGCAGTGCAGTGGTGTTCGGGCAGTGTAGGGGGTCGTGCTGGGGGTGGTGTTTCAGGGTTTGGGGCAGTGCAGTGATTTTCAGGTAGTGTAGGGGGTCATGCTGGGGGTGGTGTTTCAGGGTTTAGGGCAGTGCAGTGGTGTTTGGGCAGTGTAGTGGGTCGTGCGGGGGTGTTTCAGGGTATAGGGCAGTGCAGTGGTGTTCGGGCAGTGTAGGATATCTTGCGGGTGGTGGTGTTTCAGGGTTTAGAGCAGTGCAGTGGTGTTCGGGCAGTGTAGGGGGTCGTGCTGGGGGAGGTGTTTCAGGGTTTAGGGCAGTGCAGTGATTTTTGGGCAGTGTAGGGAGTCGTGCTGGGGGTGGTGTTTCAGGGTTTAGGGCAGTGCAGTGGTGTTTGGGCAGTGTAGGGGGACTTGCTGGGGGTGGTGTTTCAGGGTTTAGGGCAGTGCAGTGGGGTTCGGGCAGTGTAGGGGGTCTTGCTGGGGGTGGTTTCAGGGTTTAGGGCAGTGCAGTGGTGTTCGGGCAGTGTAGGGGGTCTTGCTGTGGCTGGTGTTTCAGGGTTTAGGGCAGTGCAGTGGTGTTCGGGCAGTGTAGGGCGTCTTGCTGGGGCTGATGTTTCGGGGTTTAGGGCAGTGCAGTGGTGTTCGGGCAGTGTAGGGGGTCTTGCTGGGGCTGGTGTCTCAGGGTTTAGGGCAGTGCAGGGGTGTTTGGGCAGTGTAGGTTGTCATGCTGGGTCTGGTGTTTCAGGGATTAGGGCAGTGCAGTGGTGTTCGGGCAGTGTAGGGGGTCGTGCGGGGGGTGATGTTTCAGGGTTTAGGGCAGTGCAGTGGTGTTCGGGCAGTGTAGGGGGTCATGCTGGGGCTGGTGTTTCAGGGTTTAGGGCAGTTCAGTGGTGTTCGGGCAGTGTAGGGGGTCGTGCAGGGGGTGGTGTTTCACAGTTTATGGCAGTGCAGTGGTGTTCAGGCAGTGTAGGGGGTCATGCTGGGCCTGGTGTTTCAGGGTTTAGGGCAGTGCAGTGGTGTTCGGGGAGTGTAGGGGGTCCTGCTGAGGCTGGTGCTTTAGGGTTTAGGGCAGTGCAGTGGTGTTCGGGCAGTGTAGGGGGTCGTGCTGGGGCTGGTGTTTTAGGATTTAGGGCAGAGCAGTGGTGTTCGGGCAGTGTAGGGGTTGTGCTGGGGCTGGTGTTTCAGGGTTTAGGGCAGTGCAGTGGTGTTCGGGCAGTGTAGGGGGTCGTGCAGAGGGTGGTGTTTCACGGTTTATGGCAGTGCAGTGGTGTTCGGGCAGTGTAGGGGGTCGTGCTGGGCCTGGTGTTTCAGGGTTTAGGGCAGTGCAGTGGTGTTCGGGGAGTGTAGGGGGTCCTGCTGAGGCTAGTGCTTTAGGGTTTAGGGCAGTGCAGTGGTGTTCGGGCAGTGTAGGGGGTCGTGCTGGGGCTAGTGTTTTAGGGTTTAGGGCAGAGCAGTGGTGTTTGGGCAGTGTAGGGGTTGTGCTGGGGGTGGTGTTTAGGGTTTAGGGCAGTGCAGTGGTGTTCGGGCAGTGTAGGGTGTCGTGCTGGGGTGGTGTTTCAGAGTTTAAGGCAGTGCAGTGGGGTTCGGGCAGTGTAGGGGGTATTGCTGGGGGTGGTGTTTCAGGGTTTAGGGCAGTGCAGTGGTGTTCGGGCAGTGTAGGGGGTCTTGCTGGAGCTGGTGTTTCAGGGTTTAGGGCAGTGCAGTGGTGTTTGGGCAGTGTAGGGTGTTGTGCTGGGTCTGGTGTTTCAGGGTTTAGGGCAGTGCAGTGGTGTTCGGACAGTGTAGGGGGTCATGCTGGGGTAGTGTTTCAGGGTTTAGGGCAGTGTAGTGGTGTTCGTGCAGTGTAGGGGTACGTGCAGGGGGTGGTGTTTCAGGGTTTAGGGCAGTGCAGTTGTGGGTGGGCGGTGTAGGGGGTCGTGCCTGGGGGTGGTGTTTCAGGGTTTAGGGCAGTGCAGTGGTGTTTGGGCAGTGTAGGGGGTCTTGCTCGGAGTGGTGTTTCAGGGTTTAGGGCAGTAGTGTTCGGGCAGTGTAGGGGGTCGTGCTGGGGGTGGTGTTTCAGGGTTTAGGGCAGTGCAGTGGTGGGTGGGCGATTTAGGGGGTCGTGCCTGGGGGTGGTGTTTCAGGGTTTAGGGCAGCGCAGTGGTGTTCGGGCAGTGTAGGGGGTCATGCTGGGGGTGGTGTTTCAGGGTTTAGGGCAGTGCAGTGGTGTTCGGGCAGTGTAGGGGGTCGTGCTGGGGGTGGTGTTTCAGGGTTTAGGGCAGTGCAGTGGTGTTCGGGCAGTGTAGGGGGTCATGCTAGGGGTGGTGTTTCAGGGTGTAGAGCAGTGCAGTGGTGTTCGGGCAGTGTAGGGGGTCGTGCTGTGGGGTGGTGTTTCAGGGTTTAGGGTAGTGCAGTGGTGTCTTGGGAGTGTAGGGGGTGATGCGGGGGGTGGTGGTTCAGGGTTTAGGGCAGTGCAGTGGTGTTCGGGCAGTGTAGGGGGTCATGCTGGGGGTGGTGTGTCAGGGTTTAGAGCAGTGCAGTGGTGTTCGGACAGTGTAGGGGGTCGTGCTGGGGTGGTGTTTCAGGGTTTGGGGCAGTGCAGTGATTTTCAGGTAGTGTAGGGGGTCATGCTGGGGGTGGTGTTTCAGGGTTTAGGGCAGTGCAGTGGTGTTTGGGCAGTGTAGTGGGTCTTGCGGGGGGCGTTTCAGGGTTTAGGGCAGTGCAGTGGTGTTCGGGCAGTGTAGGGTGTCTTGCGGGTGGTGGTGTTTCAGGGTTTAGGGCAGTGCAGTGTTTTTCGGGCAGTGTAGGGTGTCGTGTTGGGAGGTGGTGTTTCAGGGTTTAGAGCAGTGCAGTGATGTTCGGGCAGTGTAGGTGGTCGTGCTGGGGCTGGTGTTTCAGGGTTTAGGTCAGTGCAGTGATATTCGGGCAGTGTAGCGGGTCGTGCTGGGGGGTGGTGTTTCAGGGTTTAGGGCAGGGCAGTGGTGTTTGGGCAGTTTAGTGGGTCTTGCGGGGGTGCTTCAGGGTTTAGGGCAGTGCAGTGGTGTTCAGGCAGTGTAGGATGTCTTGCGGGTGGTAGTATTTCAGGGTTTAGAGCAGTGCAGTGGTGTTCGGGCAGTGTAGGGGGTCGTGCTGGGGGTGGTGTTTTAGGGTTTAGGGCAGTGCAGTGATTTTTGGGCAGTGTAGGGAGTCGTGCTGGGGGTGGTGTTTCAGGGTTTAGGGCAGTGCAGTGGTGTTCGGGCAGTGTAGGGTGTCGTGCAGGGGGTGGTGTTTCAGCGATTAGGGCAATGCAGTGGTGTTCGGGCAGTGTAGTGGGTCGTGCTGGGGTGGTGTTTCAGGGTTTAGGGCAGTGCAGTGGTGTTCAGGCAGTGTAGGATGTCTTGCGGGTGGTGGTGTTTCAGGGTTTAGAGCAGTGCAGTGGTGTTCGGGCAGTGTAGGGGCGTGCTGGGGGTGGTGTTTCAGGGTTTAGGGCAGTGCAGTGGTGTTTGGGCAGTGTAGTGGGTCTTGCTGGGGGTGGTGTTTCAGGGTTTAGGGCAGTGCAGTGGTGTTCGGGCAGTGTAGGGTGTCGTGCAGGGGGTGGTGTTTCAGCGATTAGGGCAATGCAGTGGTGTTCGGGCAGTGTAGTGGGTCGTGCTGGGGTGGTGTTTCAGGGTTTAG
Organism: Triturus cristatus; assembly: GCF_964204655.1. Lineage (NCBI taxonomy): Eukaryota > Metazoa > Chordata > Amphibia > Caudata > Salamandridae > Triturus > Triturus cristatus. The sequence continues at coordinate 1,088,723,948 of NC_140594.1, read as the reverse complement.
GGCAGTGCAGTGGTGTTAGGGCAGTGCAGGGGGTCATGCTGGGGGTGGTGTTTCAGGGATTAGGGCAGTGCAGTGGTGTTCGGGCAGTGTAGGGAGTCGTGCAGGGGGTGGTGTTTCAGGGTTTATGGCAGTGCAGTGGTGTTCGGGCAGTGTAGTGGGTTGTGCGGGGGGTGTTTCAGGGTTTAAGGCAGTGCAGTGGTGTTCGGGCAGTGTAAGGGGTCATGTGGGGGGTGTTGTTTCAGGGTTTCGGGCAGTGCAATGGTGTTCGGGCAGTGTAGGCTGTCTTGCGGGTGGGTGTTTCAGGGTTTAGGGCAGTGCAGTGGTGTTTGGGCAGTGTAGGGGTTCATGCGGGGGAAGGTGTTTCAGGGTTTAGGGCAGTGCAGTAGTGTTCAGGCAGTGTAGGGGGTCATGTGGGGGGTGGTGTTTCAGGGTTTAGGGCAGTGCAATGGTGTTTGGGCAGTGTAGGGTGTCTTGCGGAGGGTGTTTCAGGGTTTAGGGCAGTGCAGTGGTGTTCGGGCAGTGTAGGGGCTCGTGTGGGGGTGGTGTTTCAGGGTTTAGGGCAGTGCAGTGGTGTTTGGGCAGTGTAGGGGGTCATGCGGGGGAAGGTTTTTCAGGGTTTAGGGCAGTGCAGTAGTGTTCAGGCAGTGTAGGGGGTCATGCTGGGATAGGTGTTTTAGGGTTTAGGGCAGTGCAGTGGTATTTGTGCAGTGCGCGGCGCATGCGCTCCATTGCTAGGCGAGACCTAAAAAGCATTGCACCGAGATGGCTGCCAACACTTCCTGGATTGAAGTGTTGGCAGCCAATTAAAGCCAAGCTCGTGCTTGTGTAGTTAGGTCTTGCCAAGATATATAAAGATTTTTTTCCTTTAATATCTTGAAAACTACTCAACGGATTGACACCGTTTAAAAAAAGGTTGCTTTATGAACCAAGCACTACCTTTTTGCAAAATTTGGTGTAATTCCGTTCAGCAGTTTCAGCTGTAATCGAGTCTAAAGTTTCCTATGGGAAATTAATTTTTTGACCTCTATTTTTTGAATTTCTCAGGAACTACTGAACGGATTAAGACTATTTGAAAAAAAGGTCTCTTTCTGAACCAAGGACTACCTTTTTGCCAAATTTGGTGTAATTCCGTTCAGCAGTTCGGGCTGTAGTCGTGTCTAAATTTTCCTATGGGAAATAACATGGAAAAAACACGTTTTGGGACCCCCCTTTTTTCTCAGACCCCACTAGGCGAATCACCCCGAAACTTTCAGGACTGGAGCTGACGGAGCGGGCCACAAGTTTTGAACATTTCGCGAAGATTCGTCAACCCGCGCCAAAGTTATTTGCAAAAGAAAAAAAACACTTTTCCTATGGAAACTAGGTCCTAACTAAAACTATCTACTGGCAACTGGCAACCACCAGTAGATTATATATATATATATATGTGTGGCTCTTTTCTCGCACCAGAGGGAGATTTTGCGAGTTGACTGGGAATATATATATATATATATATAGGCCACAGTATCGTGAGCAAGGTCTTGAGGCAAGACCGAAACGCGTCGCTTTGTTTTTGGATTTATTGCAAACTACATATGGGCTGAAATAAAAACAGTTCTTGTATTTTGCGGAGTGCGACCCTATTTTCTCTTGTTTAAGAGAGTTGGACATATGGTAACGGTCTGGGCTCGACCGTAGGATAACGCACTGGGGAGAGCGCCATTCTTTCCGACGAAACGAGCCAGCAACGTGGGATATATATATATATATATATATATATATATATATATATATATATATATATACCTACTGGCGGTCGCCAGTAGGTAGTTATAGTTAGGACCACGTTTCCATAGGAAAACCTCAACATTCTATTTTGAATAACTTTGGCGCCGGTCGATGAATCCTCGCGAATTTCTCAAAATAGGTGGGGCGCTACGCTCCGCTCCTACCCTGAAAGTCTCGGGGGGATCCGTCAAGCGGGGGCTGAGATAAAAGGGGGGTCCCAAAACGCGTTTTTCCCATGCATTTTTCCATAGGACCTTTAGAACGAGCTACAGCCCGAACGGCTGAACAGAATTACTCAAAATTTGGCAGAGAGGTAGTCCCTAGGTCAAGGAAGTGCCTTTTGTAGGTTTGGTGTAAATCTGTTCAGTAGATTCTGAGAAAATAGCCTTTAAATCAATATATATATCTGAGCCCGCTTACGGTACGCTTACCGTACGCTTACGGTAAGCGTACGGTGGCGTGCGCGAGCGCGATTCTGATTGGCTCTTAGATCTTAGTAAACATTCGAATCGGTCGAAACCAGGAAGCGGCGGCCGCCATTTTGTGTATTTCACTCTGAAAAAAAAGAGTGAAAACAAGGAAAGGGGGCAATGAGGAGAGTTACAGACCCCCTAACATTTGTAAGGGGGTCAAAGAAGGACAGAAAAGTACAAAAAAAACATTTATTGATTTTAAAAAAAATCACGGGGTACGCGTACGGTAAGCTTACGGTAAGCGTACGGTAAAAAAAAATAAAAAAAAAATAAATGAAAAGCAGATTTAAGAGTTTAGATATTAAACTTTAGAATTTTATTGGATTACCGTTGGAAATTTATTCCAAAAAAAAATTTAAAATTACTATTTGGTCTAAAGGAAATGAAATCAGATGTATTTTGGAGTTATTTGAGATATAATATTGTGATTATACTTCTGAAACAAACATATCAGACGGTATTTTAAAGAAATAAGTATTGGTATTAGATGATATTTTTTTAGAATATTATGCATTTCTATAATGTTAAGTTTAAGTAAAAAAAGAATCAGGGCTTTTTTAATACAATCTTTGTGATTGTTATTTTTTTTTGCCCGCTGTAAAATGATGAATGCAATTGCTTTCACAATTTATAGTGAAATGCAATATATTCTGAAAACAGCAAAAATAAGGCAAAAATATTTTTGGGAAAAAAATGTAAATATGTGTACTGTATTATAAAATGTTTTAAAAATATTAATACTTTTTTCTTTTTTTCCAGATAGATATAGAAAATTTTCGAAAACTACAAACATTTTTAAAAATATTTTTTTAAAAAACAAATGAATAAATATTTTTTCAGTGAGTATGGTAAGTCAATAATAATAATTGTAGTCTCTCAAGGACCTTGTAATGTGTTTATTGATTTTTATTGTTTTTAAAAAAAAAAAAAAAAAAGTACGCGCACCGTACGCGTACGGTAAAAAAAAATAAAAAAAAGTTTTAAAAAACATATGTAAAAAAAAGATGAAAGATAAGGTTGGCTCTTAAAAGAACCGTTGTGTTCATGCAGGGACAGAGGAAAGGAAGCATGGGAAAATTATTCAAAGCGACAAATGTGCTGATCTATTTTGTTGTTCACTAGGGAAACACTGGTCTCCCTATGGCAAATTAGATCTTTACAAAATGTGCAATGAATATCAACCTTCCGAAAACGAGGGTTCATTTCCAGAGGGCCAGCAAAAGGAGATTCTCCCCCCACAGATGAAGGGCTCACCTGACCTGCAGAAGAAGGAGTCAGCCCTGCAGATGATGGTCCAGGCTGAGCTACTGTGGATGTACTGGCTCGTCTTTCTGAAGAGTTACCTCCAAAAAGATGACCATGTGTCCTTCTGTGTACATCCTGGAGGTGTCTCTTCATGGTGTGATTCCCAAAGGAATACTTCCTGTTAGGATTACCTCTAGAAAGTACACGCTTACACAGCTTACAAGTCACTAAGGGTGCATTTACCTTTTGCTGGCCTTCAGGAAAAGTAAAATAATCCCATACATAAGAGGGCTTTTGTTTCCTTGATCTCTGCCTCAAGACAGTGCTGCTAGTGCTAGCCTCACTCTCAGAAGAGCTCTGCTGTTCTGCCATCGTATCCCAAAGACAAACCAGCTCCTTCTCCCAAGGGATCACAAGCAGAAATGAGGGGAATGGGTGTGGTGTAGGAGAGTTCTAGAACTGAAAGTAGTTTCAACCAATCAAAAGTTGTGTTTCATGATCACATGACCTACCATACGCTTACGGTACGCTTACGGTGCGCTTACGGCAAAAGTACGCATGCGCGTAAAAAAGACACGCGCTTGCGCGCATGCGCATAACAGTCACTCCCCGACACTTCCGCGTAACGTGCGCGTGTAGCGTAAGCGCGCACGCGTCCCACGCGCAGTACGCCCGGCTACGCAAAGTGCGTAACTATACGCAAGCAGCGTAGATAGATTACGGACGTTGCGTAAACCGTACGCTTACCGTGAGCTTACGGTACGCGTACTAAAAAAATATTTTTTTTTAAAAAAAAAGTACTGCAAATAAATTTTACATGTTTATTTTAAAAAATATATTTAAAAAAACATATTAAAGAATTTTAAAAATTTAATCATAGTCTTTATAAAAGGTAAGATAATTAAATTAAAAATAAGTTAGAAAAAAAAAAAAAAAAATTAGCATTTAAAAAACCTTGCAAATTCACTGAAAAAACCATGGGTTTCACACACGTTATAGTTAGGAATTAGCATTTAAAAAACCTTGCAAATTCACTGAAAAAACCATAGGTTTCACACACGTTATAGTTAGGAATTAGCATTTAAAAAACCTTAGAAATTCAGTGAAAAAACCATAGGTTTCACACATGTTATAGTTAGCTGGACATTTTACTCGTAAAAAACCAATGAAATTGCCCCGTTATAGTTAGCTCAGCTAACTATAACTCGCGCGCCCGCAATGCACTGCTGATGACGTCACATATTACATCACTCATGACATGGTCAGTGACATCACTCATGACATCACTGATGACATCTCAAATGACATCACTGATGACATCACTGATGACATCATCCTTGTGATAGAGTGGCAGACCTCCTCTCACCCTAATATAACCTTTGACACACACATTCAAAAATAGAGACTAAAATTTTCAAAACAATGGACATACCAATACCAGTTACAACAACCTCTTCAGTAATTCTAAGATCCACATACACATCCACTCATTCACCAACAGTCCAATACAGTCACTCATACATGTACTCACTCATCATATGTACTCATACACCTATACATCCTGTTACACAATGCCACTCATCCATAGAGTTACTCACACACATAGTCACTCGTACTAATAAAGAATCAAACATACATTTACTTGCATATACAGTTATACACACACCACCATACTTACTTCTACGGAAACTTACACATACTTAGTCTTTTAAACAATCACTTATAGAAACACATACTTATTCATACAGGAACTCTTCCAATCTCTCACCCTTGCATATACTCACATATATACACCAATAGTCACATATACTAGTTTTAAACATATGTAGTTACTCATAAAGACACTATTGAGACAGTCATTCACTCACTAACACACCCATACACACACTCATCCACCCATGCAGTCCTGCACACATGGTCTGTACAACACATACAAACAGTGAGTCACTCATTCATGCACCTGTGCACTACGTAATACCCCCCACCGAACCATGCAGACACTCAGACTGATACTCAAAAAACCAACTAATAACCTATATAGACACCCATGTAGCTACTCACCAACCCATGCAGCCACTTATACACAAAGTGAGAGACTGATACAGATATATACATATTTAAACATTACTCACTAAAACATGTATTCACTATGATACACTTAATCAGTCAGTTAAACAATCAATTTTTCAAAAACAAATCATCCATTTAGACACTTATATACCCATTTATTCTTCCATCGACCTTGAGATATACATATATAAAACATATTTAATTTTCAGAAAAACCCACATTCACTGGATGATGTCATCAGTGATGTCATCAGTGATGTCATTTGAGATGTCATCAGTGATGTCATGAGTGATGTCACTGACCATGTCATGAGTGATGTAATATGTGACGTCATCAGCAGTGCATTGCGGGCGCGCGAGTTATAGTTAGCTGAACTAACTATAACGGGGCAATTTCATTGGTTTTTTACGAGTAAAATGTCCAGCTAACTATAACATGTGTGAAACCTATGGTTTTTTCACTGAATTTCTAAGGTTTTTTAAATGCTAATTCCTAACTATAACGTGTGTGAAACCTATGGTTTTTTCAGTGAATATATATATATATATATATATATATATATATATATGTATATATTCAATGAAAAAACCAAAGGTTTCACACATGTTATAGTTAGCTGGACATTTCACTCGTAAAAAACCAATGAAATTTCCTCGTTATAGTTAGTTCAGCTAACTATAACTCGCGCGCCCGCAATGCACTGCTGATGACGTCACATATTACATCACTCATGACATGGTCACTGACATCACTCATGACATCACTGATGACATCTCAAATGACATCACTGATGACATCACTGATGACATCTTCCTTGTGATAGAGTGGCAGACCTCCTCTTCCCCTAATATAACCTATGATACACACATACAAAAATAGAAACTAAAATTTTCAAAACAATGGACATACCAATATCAGTTACAACAACCTATTCAGTAATTCTTAGAACCACATACACATCCACTCATTCACCAACAGTCCTATACAGTCACTCATACATGCACTCACTCTTCATATGTACTCATACACCTATACATCCTGTTACACAATGCCACTCATCCATAGAGTTACTCACACATAGTCACTCATGCTAATAAAGAAACAAACATACATTTATTAGCTTATACAGTTATACACACACCACCACACTTACTTCTACGGAAACTTACACATAGTTAGTCTAAAAAACAATCACTTATAGAAACACATACTTATTCATACAGGAACTCTTTCAATCTCTCACTGTCACATATACTCACTTATATACACCAATAGTCGCATATACTAGTTTAATAGAAATGTAGTTACTCATAAAGACAGTATTGAGACAGTCATTCACTCACTAACACACCCATACACACACTCATCCACCCATACAGTCCTGCACACATGTTGTCTTCAACACATACAAAGAGTGAATCACTCATTCATGCACCAATGCACTACATAATACCCCCCACCGAACCATACAGACACTCAGACTGATACTTAAAAAAAGAACTATTTACCTATATAGATACCCATGAAGCTACTCACCAACCCATGCAGCCACTTATACACAAAGTGAGAGACTGATACAGATATTTTCATATTTAAACATTACTCAGTAAGCCATGTATTCACTATGATACACTTAATCAGTCAGTTACACAAAAATGTATTCAAAAAAAAGCATCCATTTAAACAATTATATACCCATTTATTCTTCCATTGTCCTTGAGATATACATAAATATAAAACATATTTAATTTTCAGAAAAACACACATTCACTGGATGATGTCATCAGTGATGTCATCAGTGATGTCATTTGAGATGTCATCAGTGATGTCATGAGTGATGTCAGTGACCATGTCATGAGTGATGTAATATGTGACGTCATCAGCAGTGCATTGCGGGCGCGCGAGTTATAGTTAGCTGAACTAACTATAACGAGGAAATTTCATTGGTTTTTTACGAGTGAAATGTCCAGCTAACTATAACATGTGTGAAACCTTTGGTTTTTTCATTGAATTTGCAAGGTTTTTTAAATGCTAATTCCTAACTATAACGTGTGTGAAACCCATGGTTTTTTCAGTGAATTTGCAAGGTTTTTTAAATGCTAATTCCTAACTATAACGTGTGTGAAACCCATTGTTTTTTCAGTGATTTTGCAAGGTTTTTTAAATGCTATTTTTTTTTTTCATTTTTTTTTTACATATTTTTATTATAATTTTCTATCCTTTTTTAAAGACTATGGTTAAATTTTAAAAATTCTACAATATGTTTTTTTTTACCATTTTTATAAAATAAACAGGTAAGATTTATTAGTATAACATATTGGGGTTTTTTTCCCCTTTTTTTTTTTTTTTAACGTGCGCGTACGGTAAGCGCACGTCTTGCTCTCATTACGTTAGATTTCTACGCTGTTTGCGTTCATTTACGCAATTTGCGTAGACGTACGTCACGCGCGCGCAGCGCGTAACGCGTACGCTGCACGCGCTTGTTACGCGGAAGTGAAGGGGCGTGCCTGTTTTGCGCATGCGCGCGAGCGCGTGTCTTTTTTACGCGCATGCGTACTTTTACCGTAAGCGCACCGTAAGCGCACCGTAAGCATAACGTACGTGCACGGTGGGTCATGTGATCATGAAACACAACTTTTGATTGGTTGAAACTACTTTCAGTTCTAGAACTCTCCTACACCACACCCATTCCCCTCATTTCTGCTTGTGATCCCTTAGGAGAAGGAGCTGAGTTGTCTTTGTGATACGATGGCAGAACAGCAGAACTCTTCTGAGAGTGAGGCTAGCAGCACTACCTTGAGGCAGAGAAGGAGGAAACAAAAGAGCTCTTTCATATGGGAGTATTTTTCTTTTCCAGAGGGACAGCAAAAGGTAAATGCACCCTTAGTGACTTGTAAGCTTTGTGGCCGTGTACTTTCAAGAGGGAATCCCAACAAGAAGTATTCCTTCGGGAATCACACCATGTTGAGACACCTTCAAGATGTACACGGTAGGACACATGCTCGACATACTGAAGGTAACCCTTCAGTAAGTCAACCAAGCACATCCACAGCAGCTCAGCCTGGTCCATCATCTGCAGTGCCGAGTCCATCTTCGGCAGGTCAGCTGAGCCCTTCATCTGTGGGGGGAGCATCTCCTTTTTCTCGTCTTCTGGAAATCAACCATCGGTTTTCGAGGGTTTTAGTTCGGTGCGCCACTTGTCATGATCTAATTGCTCATAGGGAGACCAGTGTTGCCCTACTGAACAATTTAATAGATCAGCACATTTGTCGTAGAGACTAATATTCCCACTCTTTCTTTCCTCTGTCCCTGCATGAACACAACGGCTCTTTTAAGAGCCAACCTTACCTTTTAACTTTTTTTTATATATTTTTTAAAACTTTTTTTATTTTTATTTTTTACCGTACGCGTACGGTACGCGTAATTTTTTTTTTTTTTTTTAAAAACACTAAAAATCAAGTATCACATTACAAGGTCCTTGAGAGACTACAATGAAAAACTGAAAATGTGATTGTGGAGAAGTGGAAAAAAGGGACCATGACATTTTTGACTTACCATACCCACTCAAAAAATTATTTATTAATTAAAATTTAATTTTAATTGCTTTAAAAATGGTTCAAGTTTTCGAAAATTTTCTATCTCAATCTGAAAAAAAAGAAAAAAGTATTAATATTTAATAAAACATTTTATAATACAGTACACATATTTACATATTTTCTCCAAAAATGTTTTGCCTTTTTTTTGCTGTTTTCAGAATATTTTGCATTTCACTATAAATTGTGAAAGCAATTGCATTCATCATTTAACAGCGGGCAAAAAAAAAATTAACAATCTCAAAGATTGTTTTAAAAAAGCCCATAATCTCTTTTTGCATAAACATAACATTATAGAAATGCATAATATTCTAAAAAAATATCATCTAATATCAATACTTATTTCTTTAAAATACCGTCTGACATTTTTGTTTCAGAAGTATATTCACAAAAATATATCTCAAATAACTCCACAATACATCTGGTTCCATTTCCTTTAGGCCAAATAGTAATTTTAAAATTCTTTTTTGATTAAATTTCCAATGGTAATCCAATAAAAAACTAAAGTTTAAATTGTACAGATCTCAACGATTGTCTGTAACATTTTGGTTTCCGAACGATTAATTAATAATTAAATAAGTCCACAATAGAATTGTTTACCTTTCCTCATGGCCAAATAGTAATTTTAAAAATCTTTTTTGAATAAATTTCGAATGGCAATCCAATAACATTCCAAAATTTTAAATTGTGCAGATGTTACCGATTTTGTCTAAATTTTTGGTTTTCCAAAGTTTCATAAAAAATTTTAAAAGTCCACATTACAATTGGTTACCTTTCCATTAGGCCAAATGATAATTTGTAAAATCATTTTTTTTTTAAATTCCAATGGTAATCCAATAAAATGGTAAAATTGTTTTGTACAGATGTTGCCAAATCTCTCTAAAATTTTGGTTTCAGGAAGATTAGATAGGAATTTGCTAAATCAAAAGGCAAACGTTGCTTGAAAATCAATTAGGAATCATTACACAGTGTCCAGCCTTTTTCACATTTAAGATAAACTGTGTAATGTCCAGAAGTAACAGTAAGTCCTTCATGGAAAATTATTGCAACTGTTACAAACGTTTTTCCTGAAATTGATAATTGCTGTCCTGTAAACTTCTTTATTAAAGTATCTAATTTTGAACCATCAGCTTTACATCGTTGCATAATTAAAATTACATATTGTCCGTATTCCTTTAAAATTAACGTTGAAAACATTTCAGATTTACACTCACTGCATTCCATGCTATGATTAGCATCTTTAACTAATTTAGCAAAAGTGACTGTTTTACTTTCTGGCAATGTTAAATAAATAAACCTTTCAGAATCAACATTAGAGCCACATATATTGTAACAGTTTTCACAACTATGTTCCCATTTATAAGAGAGACCAAACAAATTTTCAATGGGAACCCCTTCTTCTTCCAGTACCTGAAGAAAAAACATCAAGAATTCCTGTGCGTCTTGCTGTACATTTTGAGAAAACTGTGTTCGTCCTGAACATACATCTAAAAAAAGTTTTCTAATTTCAGTAGCACTTTCTATTTGAGTTTTATCATTACTCAGCTTTTGAAAAACATGTGTAACCTGGGTGACTGACTACACTCCAGCAAGGGCAACCAGCCTTATTGATGCTGATTGTATTTGCATTACTGACTGAAACCTCAAACCCCACTCGGTTGTGAATACTGTGCATGATTCCACAGGATAAACAGCTGGGTATGTGCTAAGAGTCTGCTTCTGCACAAAAAAATGGCTCCCCCTTTCCATCTAATGCAAATGTGAAATCTCCAGAGCAATACGCAATAAATCTCTGCCTGTAATTCCTATTTGCACACAGAGTCATGTTTTCACATTAGTCACAAAACGAAATTTCTTTGCCAATTTGAAAGCACACTTACTACTCTTTTTTTTGGCAAGTGATAAACACTTTTACAGACTGACACATTTTGAATCCACTTTTCAGATTCTTAAAAAAGCACATGTCCAAACTGCTTTTTCAGACCAGCACCATGTGTAACCTGGGTGACTGACTACACTCCAGCAAGGGCAACCAGCCTTATTGATGCTGATTGTATTTGCATTACTGACTGAAACCTCAAACCCCACTCGGTTGTGAATACTGTGCATGATTCCACAGGATAAACAGCTGGGTATGTGCTAAGAGTCTGCTTCTGCACAAAAAAATGGCTCCCCCTTTCCATCTAATGCAAATGTGAAATCTCCAGAGCAATACGCAATAAATCTCTGCCTGTAATTCCTATTTGCACACAGAGTCATGTTTTCACATTAGTCACAAAACGAAATTTCTTTGCCAATTTGAAAGCACACTTACTACTCTTTTTTTTGGCAAGTGATAAACACTTTTACAGACTGACACATTTTGAATCCACTTTTCAGATTCTTAAAAAAGCACATGTCCAAACTGCTTTTTCAGACCAGCACCATGTGTAACCTGGGTGACTGACTACACTCCAGCAAGGGCAACCAGCCTTTTTGATGCTGAATGTATTTGCATTACTGAGTGCAACCTCAAACCCTTAAAGTATTCCTTATTTTTACCAGTACACCTTTTTTTATCATGAAAACATAGTCCATATTATTTTACATGTTCCTCACATTTAAATTTATCCCAAAACAGATAAAAAAATAAACACAACTTCAACAAAAGGAATTCCAATTCTATTATTCATTTCTTAATTTACCATATACATCCCCTCTCAAACTCTAAACTCACCTTTTAAATTAGTTAGTTGTGAAAAAAATGTGGTACTCAAACAGCAGATTATCAGAGCCAGGATCTCTGTTCTGTTCACCTCTCTCCTCTCAGCAGAACCAGATAATGGCAAAGTTTCCCTCTCTTTTTCCACACATATACATGTTAGGTTCAAATCTCAGTGCTTCCCCCTTTTTTTCAAATGTAATCACACATTTCTATTGGTTGAAAACCAACCCTTTTCCAAAAGTACCCTTCCCCCAACTTGACTTGGAACACTGCTGTGTGGAGTTAGGTCAGAAGTTCGCCACACAATGTTTCAATTCCAAAGAGCAGGAGTGCTTGACTTTTCAAACCTAACAGCAAATCCATAGTACTGTTCTTTAGTAACACATTTTTCTGTACCAATACAAAACATGCTTCTATAAATTTACACATACAGCCTAGTTTTTATTCTAGAATGGTATGAAACAGCCAATCAGTTCTTTTTTTTATAAAAAAATATGTATGCCTCCATTTCCAAACTGTCTTTCATTTCTTTTTACCATTCTACTGAATTACACCTCCTGAGTGCATCCAGTTCTCCTTTGAAGATGTTCACAGTGTGGATTGTAGGGCACAGCTATGTCTTCTGGAGTGAAAAGTATGCAGAGAAAACCGATATGGTGAGAGACCTTGCTTTGCCAAATGTAGACATTAAATGGATTGGTCAGAGAGGGTTAAAGTGGCACCAATTGATGCCATTGGTGAAATCCTTCATGCAAATCCAACACCCTGACCTCATAATAGTGCACTGTGGTGGCAATGACCTAGGCACTTTGACTGGGGTAGGTCTGGAAATGCTTATGAAGGAGACCTTTGCACAACTGTTTTCACTTTTCCCTAAAACTGCCTTTGTATTTTCTAACATATGCCAAAGGCAAAAATGGAACTGGTCCAATCATTTTTGTCCGCAGATTGACAAAGCAAGAAAGCACGTCAACAAATCTGTTTCTGCTTTCCTCCGTGACTATGGTATGGGTTCCATTTACCACAACAACTTGCGTTACGACATGCAAGACATTTATAGAGGAGATGGTGTACACTTCACTGATGAAGGGAACAGAGTCTTCCTCTTGAACCTTAGACTCTGCATCGGTACTTACTTGTAGGTACCAATAAAAAATCACTTCATAAACACAACGGCTCTTTTTAGAGCCCCCTAATATCTAAACACTTAAATCTGCATTTCATTTCTTTTTTTATTTTTTTTTTCTACCGTACGCGTACGGTGAGCTTACCGTACGCGTACCCCGCGATTTTTTTAAAAATCAATAAATGTTTTCTTTGTACTTTTCTGTCCTTCTTTGACCCCCTTACAAATGTTAGGGGGTCTGTAACTCTCTTCCTTGCCCCCTTTTCAAGATATCACCCTTTTTTACCGGAGTGAAATACACAAAATGGCGGCTGCCGCTTCCTGGTTTCGACCGATTCCAATGTTTACTAAGATCTAAGAGCCAATCAGAATCGCGCTCGCGCACGTCACCGTACGCGTACGGTAAGCGCACCGTAAGCGCACCGTAAGCTGGCTCAGATATATATATTGATTTAAAGGCTATTTTCTCAGAATCTACTGAACAGATTTACACCAAACCTACAAAAGGCACTTCCTTGACCTGAGGACTACCTCTCTGCCAAATTTCATTAAATTCTGTTCAGCCGTTCGGGCTGTAGCAGTGTCTAAAGGTCCTATGGAAAAATGCATGGGAAAAACGCGTTTTGGGACCCCACTTTTATCTCAGCCCCCGCTTGACGAATCCCCCCGAGACTTTCAGGGTAGGAGCGTAGCGTAGCGCCCCACCTATTTTGAGAAATTCGCGAGGATTCGTTGACCGGCGCCAAAGTTATTCAAAATAGAATGTTGCGGATTTCCTATGGAAACGTGGTCCTAACTAAAACTACCTACTGGCGACCGCCAGTAGGTAATATATATATATATATATATATATATATATATATATATATATATATATATATATATATATATATATATATATATAGGTAGTTAGGACTGAGGTTCCATAGGAAAGGAGGATTTTTGTTTTGCCAATAACTTTGGTGCCATTTGACGATTCCTCACAAATGTTTTAAAACTAGTTGCCACTCACTTCAGCTGCTGTCTTCAAAGTTTTTTTGTGATCCATCAAGCAGGGCAGAGAAAAAGGCAGGTCCCAAAATTCATTTTTACCATGCAATTTCACATACTAACATTCGACACAACTACAGCCCGAACAGCTGACCAGAATTGAACTAAATTTGGCAGAAACGTTGATATTAGTCCAGAGAAATGCCTTTTTCTGATTTAGTGTAAATGAAGTCAGCAGTTTTGGAAATATTAAAGAAAATCCAAATTTCTATATATAGGAATGTGGATCCTCAATGGATCCTACTCAGATTTGTGAATCCACACGCCAACAGAAAAGCCGTGTTTGGCTGGTCACACCCTGAGAGGAAAGTTGCAGCTGCCATTTTGTTAATCTGGACTTGGTTCCCTGCAGGCAAAATAAAGTTAAAAAAAAATTATAGAAGGGTTCAGGGTAGAGTAACCCTGACCACATGGGATGAATGGAGGGGTCTGTGAGAGACCCCTCATGGGTAAGAAATTGATCAAAAACCTTTTTTTAATTACCATGCCAAGAGTTGTGGGACCTCCTTGGATTCTGGTGTATTTGGGGAGGATTCAGTGATTCAATCCCCAATGAAAAAAACATACAGTCACTCACTCACAGTTCCACACACCTACTCATATATTCACTCACACAGTCCCTTATACACCCACACACCCACTCATACACCCATACATCCACTCACACACCGACTCACATACCCACAGAAAAACTCACACATTCACTCACAGACTCACACAGCCAGTCACACAGCTACTCAAACATCCACTCAGACACTCACACAACTGCTGACACAACCACACACCCACTCACACTCTCATACAGTCACTCAGAAACCCAATCATACATCCATGCAGCCATTTACACACCTACTCACTGACCCTCAAAATAAATTACACACCCATACAACCACTCACACACACATACATCAACTCAAACACCCACTCACAAACACTCAAAACCAGTCACGCACCCACTCACAGACCCATACCCACACAACCACTCACACAATCACTGATGCACCCATACAGAAACTCACACACGTACTCACAGACCCTCAAAACCACTCACACAGCCACCTACAGACCCACACAACTTTCACACACCCACTCACATACTTGCACACCCACTTACATACCCATACAACCACTCACACACACATACAACCCCTCACACACACACACACTGACAGACCCACAATATCACTAACTCCTACACAGCCACTCCCATACCCTCTCACAGACCCACACAGCCAGTCACACATGCACTCAAACACCCATCACACAGTCGCCCACCCACTCACACAACCCCTCAAACACCCAGGTTGAGGGATGCTCTTGTTAGGAAATAGCATTAAAAAAGTAGAAATTCACTAAAAAAATGAAAGGTTACATTGACTTTATTATTATGCTCAGATTTCACTCATACAAAACCATTGAAATTCAGCAGTTATAGTTAGAGTTATCACAAGTAACTAGAACTCGTTGCCTAAGATAACTATAACTCACACCCTCCACATGCTCTGCTAATTACCACACATATTTCATCAATCATGACATCTTCTATGACATCTTCCATAATATCACTGCAACATTTACTGTAAAATTATTGATGAGAAAACTGTGCACATATATATGTGTGTGTGTGTGTGTGTGAGTGCATGTGTCTGTGTGTGTGTGAAGTTAAGAATTGTAAACCCATAGTTCCCTTTATAGGTATACCTATGAAATTCTTGTACTCGATATTTAAGAGTACAATCTTCCAAAGACACAAAGAGAAACCTGTAAATGGTTTCAAAATATTGCAGGTGCCAAATTCAGGTTTAATTGGGCCCTGCCAGGTTCAAGTTCTGACCAGCATCGTAAACACAGTTCTCTGGGTGTTTTATGTAGTGACTGCTCAATATTTCAGACGATCCACTCCCAATGCAATCTTTTCAATAAGAAATACTGGAACATTTAGAATCTATTGTTTTTATTAACTTCTATATTCATCCTTATCTAAAACAATTATTGATCAATCACAGATGGAAAAATAGCCAATGACATTATACAAGCTTGATAATATTACTCTCTATGAATTACTATCAGCATATTCAGATTTTAGTTTTTATTCGCATAGTTTAAAAGTTAAACAAACAAATACGAAAATATTCCTCTTTCATGTAATTTTGGCATCCGCCCTCATCTCACATGATTCCTATCATTGTCTGCACACATATTGAGAACAAAACAAAAAGGATATACAAATAAAATGCACAAGACTGTGTCTTCCTCACACTATAAACACATAGTGCTAGCACTGGAGTAAGAAAACACATAAAAAACCCAAAACGCCATTTAGTCAGTGATCTTCATGCTATAAAGGCATTCCAGGCTGAAGTTGAGTCATGCTGGGAGCATCTTATATGTGTCTAGTGCAGGCCTTCATGACACAGTAAGGGCAGTTGCTTAGATTGATAGCTGGTGACTGCATACAGTCAACACTCTGCACAGAGGGCTGCCCCTACCCCATTCTCTGCACCAGCAGCTCACCTTCCCACACAACTTGGTGTGGATGTCTGATCCCAAAAATATTGGTCTGCTTGGCAGTATGACAAAGGCAAGCACCCAGATATATATACACAAAAAGAGCTTCCAGAGGATCCCCAGACCTCTTAGGAGTGGAGCGCATTGGCTGGATGAGAAAGGCAGCCCGTGGACTATAAACTAGAGGAAAATCACAGCACACACACAGGAAAGATGAAAGTTGAGTGTTTATTCACCACACCAGATACATTTCAGCCCAGCCGTTCCTTGGTTTCATCCCAGCTGAGCCTTGGTCACTGGCCTAAAACGAATGTGATGTGGTGGATAAACACTCAACAATTCATATTCCCCCACATGAGCGCGGTGATTCTCTTCTTGTTTGCATATATAAATGCCAGTAGGTAGTTATAGTTAGGACCTAGTTTCCATTGGAAGACAGTTTTTTTCATTTGCCAATAAGTTTGGCATTCTTTGACGAATCCTCGTGAAATTCTGAGGACTAGTATGACGCACACTGGGGCTTCTGTCTTGAAAGTTTGGTGTTGATCCGTCAAGCAGGGGCAGAGAAAAAGGGGGGCGGCCCAAAATGCATTTTCCCTATGTTAATTCCCATAGAGAATTTAGACACGACTACAGCCCGAACTGCTCAGTGCAATTATACCAAATTTGGCAGAAAGGTAGCTGTTGCTCCAGAAAGCAACCTTTTTGTAAATTGGCGTAAATCCAGTGTTTGAGATATAAAGATAAAAAAACTATTTGTATATATAGGGAAGCGAAATCTTCCTAAACTCGCCCTATCTCCAGCCATGGCCCGTCCAAGTAAAAGCGGAGGAAAGAAATAAGTAAGATAATGAACAGAAATGAGCCGAAAGAGGCAGAATAAAGGCCAGAATTGAGCAGCAAGAGGTATAAAAGGTGAGAAATGATCAGACAGAGGCAGAATAAAGGTCAGGGAATGGGCAGAAAACTGGTCAGAAATGAGCAGAAAGAGGGTGAAAAAAGGTCAGCAATAAGCGGAAAGAGGCTAAATAAGGTGAGAAGGTCAGAAATGAGCAGCAAGAGGCAGAATAGAGGTCACAAACAAGCAGAAAAGGCAGAATAATGATCATAAACGAGCAGTAGGAGGCAAAATAGAGGTCACAAATTAGCAGAAAGAGGCAGAATAAGGGTAAGAAATGCTTGGCAGTATGACAAAGGCAAGCACCCAGATATATATACACAAAAAGAGCTTCCAGAGGATCCCCAGACCTCTTAGGAGTGGAGCGCATTGGCTGGATGAGAAAGGCAGCCCGTAGAATAGAAACTAGAGGAAAATCACTGTCATGAACCCACTTTCTTCAAAACAAGGATGTGAGACCACAAGAAAACCTATTTTAGAGTGTTATATATAGATATATGTCGCTATGTTTTATCCTTTTTTCATTTAGAAAAAACTTGTTGTGAAAGAGAAGAACAGGAAGGTTACAGAAGTAAGTGAACAGGGACATAGGGTAATTTAAGGAGCGAGAAGCAGCTCAGTTGTTTAAACGTGCAGAATTATTAACAGTGACTATATTGTTTGCTCGCAGATTTCCTACATCATTCCTACATCATACTGCTTAATAACACACATCTAGCAAAGAACAGGGAAAAGAACATCGGACTCCCTTCACCTGACAACGACTTCCTCACAACAACTTCCTGGACGCGAAGCCCTACCCTGTAGAATCGCAGGTAGGAATCTTTGTAGCTATAAAGTAAACCTAACCAAACTGAAACTGAAATGTCTTTGACCAATGACTAGAGTATATTTCGAAGAATCATTTTCGCTAAGGAATCTTCTTGTTGCCTCACAGGTCGACTACAGGAACTTCATTAGCGTCGATTCCGGCCCTTCTCCCTCAATCCTATAATCAACCTGAAGTGTGCATTTGATTTCTTGGGTTGTTAAATAGAGTTATAGGGAGTTTGGCCCATACCGTCTCTGCGAAAAACACCACCAAGCACCTTACAGGTAAGGGTTTGGAGAACTCAGGTAAGAGTGCTTGGTATACCTGACAATCACAGCACACACACAGGGAAGATGAAAGTTGAGTGTTTATTCACCACACCAGATACATTTCAGCCCAGCCGGTCCTTGGTTTCATCCCAGCTGGGCCTTGGTCACTGGCCTAAAACGCATGTGATGTGGTGTATAAACAGTCAACAATTCATATTCCCCCACATGAGCGCGGTGATTCTCTTCTTGTTTGCATATATAAATGCCAGTAGGTAGTTATAGTTAGGACCTAGTTTCCATTGGAAGACCGTTTTTTCATTTGCCAATAAGTTTGGCATTCTTTGACGAATCCTCGTGAAATTCTGAGGAATAGTATGACGTACACTACGGCTTCTGTCTTGAAAGTTTGGTGTTGATCCGTCAAGCAGGGACAGAGAAAAAGGGGGGTGGCCCAAAATGCATTTTCCCTATGTTAATTCCCATAGACAGTTTAGACACGACTACAGCCCGAACTCCTCAGTGGAATTATACCACATTTGGCAGAAAGGTAGCTGTTGCTCCAGAAAGCAACCTTTTTGTAAATTGGTGTAAATCCAGTGTTTGAGATATAAAGATAAAAAACTATTTGTATATATAGGAAAGCGAGAGCTTCCTAAACTCGCCCTATCTCCAGCCGTGGCCTGTGCAAGTAAAAGCGGAGGCGCGGTGGGGTTGGGTGGGGTGTATTTTGATGGATGTTGATGAGGGAAAAATAATTATTTATTTATTTTTCACTCTTCATTGTCCATTGAATTCCCCCTTCCCAGATACACCGCCCCACCTCTCTTACCTGCACAGGCCGCAGATGCATATCTTGTACTGAGATCTGATTGGCTGCCAAAACTTCAAACAAAAAAGTGTTGGCAGCCATCTTGGGGTTTGGCTTTAGTTGAGTCTCAGAAAACAGCATTAAAAAAAGATAAGGGGGCATGGTAGAAATACCCTGACCCTCTAGGCCTCTTGGGGGGGGGGGCAAGAGGGACCCAAAGAGGGCAAAACTATGTTTTAAATTAAATAGTAATTTAGTGAGAGCCACACTGGGGCCGTGGCTCCCGTAAAAAAGAAAAAACAAGCATGGACTTCCGTGCTTCTCTATTGTTTAGCCCCCGGGTGGGCCCGGGGACATGCAGCCATTAATGTTGAAAAGAAATGGTGGGGTCTTGTGGACCCCCTGTGTCCCTGGGACCGCCACCTCTTCGGGGCTAATCCAAAATAAATCAAGGGGGCCTCAAAGACCTCTCCGTGCCCCAGGGCACACCACCTTCCCACGGCTATTTTATGGGTAAAGGTGGTCCTCACAAACTGCCCCAGACCCTGGTAAACACCACCCCGACAGTGCGAAATTCTATTTTAAAAATGGGCCTGGGCCCACACATCCCACCTCCCAGGCCGTTCTCTGCCACGGGGACCGCCACTTCCCTGGGGCAGGTCCTACTACAGCAAAGGAGTGGGTCTGCACACACCCCCTCCTGGAGCCATAGATGGCCCTGGGGACCACTACCCCCCAGGGCTGGCTCCTGCCTTGTCTCGGTTTGCCCATCCCTGAGACATGGCTGTTTGCTGTGGCTTGGTGGGGGCTTTACCCACTCCCTCCAAGCCACAGCAAACACTCCGCTTCCAGCAAGCAGGAGCAGTAAAATGCTTTTTCTTGCTGGAAGCTGAGCATTCGTATGTTTCCCTGCCCACTGTCAAGCGAGCAGGGAAACAGAAAAATCGCTTTCAGACACACGGAGCTGCATATTTAGCAGCTTCCTGTTTGTAAAAGCAATGGCGCCACCCACTGGAGTCGGGGGTCTTGAGACTCCCCGTGCGGTCCTAGTGAAGAGCCAAAAGAGACAAAATAAAAGTCAGATACAAGCAGAAAGAGGCAGAATAAAGGATAGAAATAAGCAAGATAAAGGACAGAAATGAGCCAAAAGAGGCAGAATAAAGGCCAGAATTGTGCAGCAAGAGGTATAAAATGTGAGAAATGATCAGACAGAGGCAGAATAAAGGTCAGGGAATGGGCAGAAAACCGGTCAGAAATTAGCAGAAAGAGGGTGAAAAAAGGTCAGCAATAAGCAGAAAGAGGCTAAATAAGGTCAGAAGGTCAGAAATGAGCAGCAAGAGGCAGAATAGAGGTCACAAACTAGCAGAAAAGGCAGAATAATGATCATGAACGAGCAGCAGGAGGCAAAATAGAGGTCACAAATTAGCAGAAAGAGGCAGAATAAAGGTCAGAAATGAGCAAAAAGCAGCAAAAAAAAATAAGAAACAAGAGACAGAGGCAAAAAAATGGGCAGATATGAGCGGTAACAGGCAAATTAAAGGTCAGAAACAAGCGGCAAAGGGCAGAATAGAGGTCAGAAACTTGCAGAAAGAGTTAGAATAAGGGCCAGAAATGAGTAGGAAAAGTCAAAATAAAGGGTAGAAATGAGTAGAAAGAGGCAGAATAAAGGTCAGAAACAAGCAGAAGGAGGCAATACAAAGGTCAGAAACGAGCTTGCTGAGACATCGTCAGTGGCCCGCCCCTTTCGCAACCACGCTGCACACGGGCCTCCGGGCGTACTAATAGTTGAGGGATGAACTCCCCATGACTACTGAGGCTTGTTGGGGCCAAGATCCCCTATTGTTACGATAACTAAGTCCTCCACAGCGGGATTGCTGAGATGGCATCACAGGCCCGCCCAAATTCTTAACCGCTCTGCACAGGGTCCTCCTGGCCAACTACTGGTTGGGAAATTAACGTCCCTTGGCTGCTGAGGGTCATTGGAGGCCAAGAACCCCTATTGTTGCAATAACCAAGTCCCCCACACCCAGATTACTGAGATGGCATCAGAGGCCCGTCCCCTTTTACAACCATTCTGCACAGGTGCCTCCTGGCCTACTCCTGGTTGGGGGATGAACTCCCCTTGACTGCTGAGGATGGTTGGGGGCCAAGAACTCCTATTGTTGCTATAGGTAATTCCCCCACAGCCAGACTGCTGAGAAATCGTCAGTGGCCCCATCCCCTTTCTCAACCACTCTGCACAGGGACCTACTGGCATACTACTGGTTGGAGGGTGAACTCCCCTTGACTACTGAGGGTCGTTGGGGGCTAAGAACCCCTAAAGTTGTGACAACTAAGTCCTCCATAGCCGGATTGCTGAGACGTCATCGGAGGCCCTGCCCCCTTTCTAAACTACTCTGCACAGGGGTCTCCTGGTGTATTACTGGCTGGGGTATGAACTCCCCTTGGCTGCTGAGGGTTGTTTGGAGCCAAGTACCACTATTGTTGCGATAATTAGGTCCCCCACAGCTGGATTGCTGAGACATCTTCAGAGGCCCCACTCCCTTTCTCAACCAATGTGCACAGGGGCCTCCTGGCGTACAACGGGTTGGGGAAGGAACTTCCATTGGCTGCTGAGGGTTGTTGGGGGCCAAGAACTCCTATTATTGCGATAGATAAATCCCCTACAGTCAGAGACAGCATCGGAGGCCCGCCCCCTTTTTCAACCACTCTGCACAAGGGCCTCCTGGCATATTACTGGTTGGGGGGTAAACTCCCCTAGATTACTGAGGGTCGCTGGGGTCAAGAACCCCTATTGTTGCGATAACTAAGTCCCCCATAGCCGGATTGCTGAGACGTCGTCGGAGACTCTGCCCCCATTCTCAACCACTCTGCACAGGGGTATCCTGGTGTATTACTGGTTGGGGGATGAACTCCCCTTGGCTGCTGAGGGTCGTTGGGAGCCAAGAACTCCTATTGTTGCAATAATTAGGTTCCCCACAGCTGGATTGTTGAGACATCATCGGAAGCCCAAATCTCTTTCTCAACCACTCTCTACAGGGGCCTCCTGGCATACAACTGGTTGGAGATGAACTGCCATTGGCTGCTGAGGGTTGTTGGGGGCCAAGAACCCCTACTGTTGCGATAAGTAAGTCCCCCACAGTCAGAGACGGCATCGGAGGCCCGCCACCATTTTCAACCACTCTGCACAGGGGCCTACTGACATATCAATGGTTGGGGGATAAACTCCCCTAGATTACTGAAGGAGTTGGGGGACAAGAACCCCTATTGTTGCGATAACTAAGTCCCCCACTGCCGGATTGCTGAGACCTTATCACAGGCCCGCCCCCTTTCAGAACAACTCTGCAAAGGGGCCTCCTGGTGCACTACTGGTTGAGGGATGAACTTCCCTTGGCTGCTGAGGGTTGTTGGGGTCCAAGAACTCCTGTAAGTCCCTCACATCTGGATTGCTGAGATGCATAAGAGGCCCCACCCCACTTATCAACCACTCTTCACAGGGGCCTCAAGTAATTCTTTCGGATGGGTGATGATCTTCCCTTGGTGCTGAGGGTCGTTTGGGGTCCAAGAACCCCTATTATTGTGATAGCTAAGTCCCCCACAGCCGTACTGCTGAGACCTAGTCAGAGGCCCTTCCCCTTTCACAACCACTCTGCAAAGTGGCCTCCTGGTGCACTACTGGTTGGGGGATGAAATCCGCTTGACTGCTGAGGGTTGCCCAGCTGCTGAGGAGCGTCCATCAAGTATAGTCCCGCTCCCTTTTTTTGTCTCTGGCTACCTTACAGAAGTGTGGAACTTTTCATAATCTTAACCATTTGCAACGTCCCCCTGACTCAATTCTCACTTTCATGATTCTTTCTAGGATTCTTTAATCCACAATGTAAACATTTTTTTAAACATAATTTATGTTTCAAATTTTTAAGTATGTAACGCTGAATGCGAAAACTATTTATCAGTTAATTGAAGCAATTTGTTTTTAATTGCAGTTTGTGGTTCAAGTTCAGAGTTCAAATTCTTCATTTTAAATTTTCTCAGTTGAACGGTCAAATATCTGCAATTTTTAGTATAAAAAACTACAATTTATCTAGTTCTACACATAAAAGGAAGAGAATAACATATTTGTTTTATGATACAAGGTGAGTGTGCAGAGGTAAGGGATCCAGGAAACCAATATAATTTTACCCTCACAAATGTTTACACTAGATTAACTCTTCACTGCCTCCGAGATGTGAGGACCTTCCAGAGTTTGTGCTTCAGTTTGTTGTTTCTTTGAATCAAGATGATGGTTTGTGCTGGAGTAAAAAATGTAACGAAGATCCCCAAAACAAAATTTGCCCAATTTTTGCCTAAAAGTAGTGCGACAGACTCTGTCACTAAAAATGAAGCAAAGAGCAATAGGAGGGATCCCACCATTTTGGCTGCACCTAGATGAGCATCCAGGCGGGGTTGACTGAATCCTGACGCATTCTCCTTCATCCACCGAGCATGTCTGTAGAGCAGGGGTCTTCAAACTGTGGGGCGCGACCCCCAGGGGGGCCGTGGAGTGATGCAAAGGGGGTCGCGTCTTCCCAGTAACACTTCTGCCCAGGCCCAAGGGCTTCAGCCCCCCCCCCCCCCCACTTCCCCCGTCATGTGTCTCAGCCCGGGCTGCTGCAGTGAAACTTGAGCTGCTGGGGGCTCGTCAGGGCAGTGTCTGGAGTCTTATCTCCGGCACCCCTGTGTTTTTACATGCCTTTGCAAACTAGTTACAGAGGCTTAGGTTTTTTTGCTGGTTCCAGTGCCCCCTGCATCCCAACTCAGCCTATTCCTTAAATTTGTATTTTACATTTACTGCTGTAGAGTGAGAATGCATTTCATGGAAAGGAATACAAAGTAGGCTTGCCAAAAGAAAAATGCCTGCCGTGTTTTGTTTAAAGAGCCTGCAAAGATCTCCTCTTAGTACTAAATAGACTTAGAAATAAAAAAGTATGTATGCATTCGTTATGTGACTTTTCTGTCTTTGTTCTCTTTAATTATCAGTCATGGATCATTGAGGCAGCCCTAGAACACAATTCAAAGTGCTTTCTATTTATATTTGCTGTTGGAAGTATGCACAGATAAGCGCTGAAAATACCGCTTTACGTGACTGCTTTTTTTTGTACCGACTGGGCCATCAAAATAATCTGCTGGCAACCCTAACCATAGGACTGGAAGTTTGTTGCAGGATCAGCACATTATTTATTTCCTTCACCCTCGATCCCCGATTAATGCCGCAATAGTTTAACTTACATCTTAAACTCTACGCCGCCGTCAATAACATGCTGAGTTACTTCATGGGTCTGGGAATGCACCCTGCATTCAGACAACTCATTCCTCATTCTCGCCCTTCATTTTCACGCTCACCCTGCACTCACAGTGATCACAATACACTCACACTGATAACCATGCACTCACACCATTCACCCGCTTACCCTGCACTCACACTGATCACCATGCACTCACACCATTCACCCGCTCACCTTGCACTCACAGTGATCACTCTGCACTCACAATGCACTTGTGCTGCTCACCCTATACCTCAACCGGCAGTCACACGAGTACACTACTCATCCTGCACTCATGTGACACTTCACTCACCTGTCCCCCTCACTACTCAATATGCAACTCACTCAAACAAGCCCATCAGTAATCATACATTCATTCATCCCATTCTGAACTTGCATCCACACCCAAATTCATATGCCACCTCACTCACCCTGCAGTCACTCCTCTTGTCCTACTCTCACACTGTTGCATCGCTCATCGTGCACTCACATGGGCACTCTTGTTACCCACACAGTGCAGAGGGTTAATGTGCCTGCTACAAAGTATATGTACCATGCAGATCCCAGAAATGAGTGTGAGTAAACTATGAGTAGTGCTATAAAAAATGAAATGTTTATGAGAAAGGTGCTATAGATAGATGCGGTGCATTGTTGGTGAGTTGCAGTGAAGGAATTCATGGAGAAGGAGGAAACGAGGGTGGGGCATCAAAAAAGACTGATGCACCGGGTGCGACCAGCGTTAGGACCAGCCCTGACTGGGAGTGTTAGCCCCCCCCCCACTCTGAAGTTCTGGTCTAGTGGCTCCCCTGCTTCTGCCTATTATTTACATTTGTAGTGTGCTACTGTTACCAAAAGATGTCCTGGGGCTAATAACTATCTACTGCCTCAAGGCAAATGAGAAACACACAGAAGGAGAAGGAGAACCAGCCAAATGGGGTAACCTACAGAGCATAGAGAAAGGTTTTTATATTTTCTAAAGGATAATATATTCTTGGTGGAACGAAGCAAAGGAGGATGCAAGTTCCATAACTGCATGATCTCCATCAAAACAGCGAGACAGACAACTCATGCCTTCTTGAATTAGGGAACAATAAGCAGAGTGGCACCTGCCAAGAGGAGCATACGGGTCCGACCCGTATGCTTGGTGATGAGAGGATGAGAGAGGACAGCAAGGGAGTGAGAGAACTTGATTGAAGAGGTCAGGGATGAGGAGAAATGTGAATTGCCAAAGAGAAGTGTGGACACGCAAGAAGTGAGTGTGATCCAAAGGTGAGGGCTTCTGTTAGAACAAAGGGGAGATGTGAAAGAGGAATGGGCGGACTGGAGAGGAGTAAGATACAAATAGACAAAAATTTGAATGGAGAGACGAGGTGAATGAGAAGTGCTGAGGGGCACGGGAGGTGACAGGGCCAGAGAGGCCATGAGATAAATGTGAGAGACTGTTAGAGATGAGGGCAGTGAGAAGACAGAATGGCAAGAGGTGATTAAAGGTGAAGTGAGAGGGTGAATGGGGAGAATTCAGAAGTTGTAAAAAGGGGTGAAAGAAAATGGCCTGCAAAGTGAGAGAGGGATCCGGGGTTAGGAGAGGAGAGAGGGATGGAAGGGAGGGGGTGAGAGGAAAGCTGCATGGGTAAACGGCTTAACTCTGCACAAAACTGCCAGGGTTTTAAGGGACCCCTGCTTCTCCCGGTCAGGGCCAGGTAAGCTTCTAATGTGGCAGCACGTATTGCTGCAGAGTGGAAGGCCTTTAACAAAGGTTGACTTAAAATCTTTCTGATGATAATTGCTGTATTTTGGTTATAAATGGGTACTGATTGGGTGAAATCTTTCCTCAGTGTTACTGTGTGTAACAAATGTCAAAATAATGAAGCAATGCTATCCCAAAATACGCGGCATCACTTAACCTCATTTACATTTTCATCCCACGCAATTTAGTCAACAGGTTTAGACATTTTTGTCAGGAGGGGGTCCTTACGCCTCAAAATGTTGACAGGGGGGTCTCGGCATCCAAAAGTTTGAAGACCTCTGCTGTAGAGTGATGTGAGGATGAGTACGATGGAAGCAATTTCAAGAAGAGGAGGCAAGCAGAATCCAAAAACATTCCCTAATATGTATGAAAGTTTCCATGTCATTTCACAACTGATGAGAGTAGTGTTAGCTGTGAGATTAGCTGGTGAATTCCAATAAGACTCTCCATATAAATCCAAGTATATGGCCATACTGTAAGTCAAAGATCAGATGATTGTCACTAGGAGAACCCATGGCATGTTCTTAGAGATTCTCAGTTTTATCCAGTAGAAGAGGTAGTGGTTGATGTCCACAATTTTCACGCAGTAGAAGACACAGAGACAAGCAGTAACCCAACAGCTGGTGAGGAAGGTCCAGAATAGAAATAGAAATATGACTGGAGTCATGGAACCCACATCATAAATACCCTGTGATAATTCAGAAATATAAATGTTTCCTAATTGCATGCATTCAAATGAAATGGATGAGATCCCGAGAACCACCAAGATCAGATCACAAGTGGTCAGACACCTGCTTTTAGCCCAGTCCAGAAGATTACATGCCACAATAAAGCCACAAGCAAGTATTCCAAACACATTCAATAATGCCATGAGAATCAAAAACAAGATTTGAAGAACAAACTCCATTTGGTGTCCTCCTTATAGATCACTTGAAGGAATCAGAAATACATGTGTTGCTCGCAAGAGAGGTGGCCTTTGAGTGTCAGGTGCACGGAGATACCTGCAGCAGCTCTTGGTTTAGATTACGGTTTGCATCATCACTGTTTTAAATTCTCATTTGATTATGGATAGATGCAAATCTGATCTTGAAGTCAAACTACTTTACTCATTTTAATACCCATGCTACAGAGGGCAAATATTTTGTTGTGTTTTAATAGACTTGACACTGTAGTGACGACTGACACCACACTCCATAGGAAAACTGACATTTATTCCCTTAATATCTTTGGCCAATCCCTGACCAAACTGTGAGGACAAACTGAATAGGTGAGCAAATAGGAGATACTTCATTTGGTGTTGATAGGACAAATGGTTCAAAGGTTATAAGAGGGTCCCAAACTCGATGCTTGTGCTTGGTTTGGCGAAAATCCATTTAACCGCTTTGGAGATATCAGACAAAATG
Source organism: Triturus cristatus (assembly GCF_964204655.1). Classification (NCBI taxonomy): domain Eukaryota; kingdom Metazoa; phylum Chordata; class Amphibia; order Caudata; family Salamandridae; genus Triturus; species Triturus cristatus. The sequence continues at coordinate 1,088,696,176 of NC_140594.1, read as the reverse complement.
TGAATGTATACTACACATGTCAAAGTATTTATATTCTTCAAATTATATGCAAACTTAATGGGGAAAAAAAGGACATAGTGAGCATGCACAACACTCAAGGGCAGTCGTGTTTTTATCCCAATGTTTACAAACACTGAGTGAAAAGCATGAAAAAATTGAAGAAAATAGTATGGTGATGCTGCAGTATGCATAAGTGGGTATTCAGCCGCTTATGAATGTCTTTAATTGGCTTTTTTAACATGCAAAGGAGAGATAAAAAGCCAGAAACACCTTTTCATCTTACCCACTTGCCTTCCCAGAAGCAAGCACCTTACTTGCTGAAGGGTGAATGGAGTTAATTTACTCCCTCAGTAGCCTTGATTAAGGCCTGTGGTCAATAGATGCCAACCACACCATTTGCAAAGTGAAGACCGATGTACTCTTTTCTCCCCTCCTCACCTTGCCCCATAGTCAAAAGGGAGAGGTCAAATTAGTGTTCATTTTCTACTAAGGGGTCTATTAGGATGGCGGCCATCCGCCTGCCATCGAAACCCAGAAAACCGCCGGTACGATTAGCATCGCAGTCGTGACCGCCGCGGTGTGATTTTCCGCCCGTCGCTTTTCCACCTGTTGCAGTCCGCCCGCTTGCCTGGCGGCCGGAGCTTGACCACTACAATTGTTGCAGATTAGGGTCAAGCACCGCCGGCACGATTATGATGCCGGCGGTAGCCAGCCTTTCCGCTGCATTGGAACCGCCATGGAAAGGCATGCAGAGACATGTCCCGGAGGCCCAATGCAGGCCCCCAATGTGATGGGTGTGTGTGGGTGCACTGGGGGGTACCATGGGTACCCCCCTACATGTCCCTGTTCCAGGTGGCAGGCACTGTGCAGGGCCTGCCACGCAGTGCAGGGATATGCAGGACATGCTCTTTTTGACATCGTGGCGGTGCTGCTGGCAGCAACGACCGCCGCAAAGTTAATCGCGAGAATCCGACCGCTGCGGTCGGATTTCGACTGCAGAGCATCCTAATTGGACCGGCGGTTATGCATGCGGTCCTTGCGGGCGGTCTTTTCCTGCTACCATGGCGGTCGGGGAGATTTTCCGACCGCCATTCTAATAGACCCCTAAATTTGGCATCATTTGACAAATCCACGTTAAATTTGGCAGACATTTAGAATATTTTGTGTTCTGTGGATATGGCAAACTCCATGCAGATCCATCAAGGGTGGACTAAAACGGCGGCAATCTTTAATGAAGCTTCTTGAAATTTGCAAGATAATATCCAGTTAAGACAAGTGCAGAATCTCATTTTTCATGCAATTCCACAAAGGAAGGTCAAGAAAGTTAAATAGGGGATTAAACAAAATCATGCATTTCGTAATAACTCTGGCAGTGTTTTACAGATCTCTGTAATGATTGTCACACACTTTCCATTTTTAGTTTTCCACTGATATCTTGAGTTTCATCCATATCTGATGAAGGGAACACTTAATGGATGGTAAAAAAAAAAGCAAAATTTGCCATTTTAACTCCCCTAAAAATATTTATTCTCCATGATGGAAAAAAAACAAGGCACAGAATTACGCCAGATTTGACATAAACTACAACTTTACTTAGGGATGTGCCTTTGCTTGGTTTGGTGTAGATTTTCAGAATTGTGCATTACAAAAAAATGTGTCTTGGGCTTATAAGTTTTAAAAGTTTGATATACATTGCGTAGTCTGTCATACACTCCTCAAAATCATATTCGCAGACTGTTGAATGGCCTAAACATAAATAAATCAAAGCCCCCCCATTGAACAAGGGAGCATTTTGTTCTCTTCATCCATTTCTGGTCCGCAATATCAAAGTTGGGTCTGTGAACCTCATAAAATGATTCACAAGCCCTGAAAGTTCTTTAAAAAAAAAAGCAATGCAGTGCCAGGTCACAGATTGTGCCCAACAGCTGATTCCCACTGCTGTGCAGTCTTTGGCCATCGGCAGTGGGTTGGGTAGAAGGCCAGCCCCACCAGTCAAACATGGCCTGCCCAACTTCCACTTCACATGTCCCCTTTACTGTTGCCCACCCCTTCATCATTTTGTTTTCTGAGTTTTATATAGCGCGTACTTGACCCAGAGGTATCAGTGATCAGAGCTCTTTACACGAGCACCAGTTATGTTACAGGCAGATGCATTCATTTTTGTTAGGCATGGGGAGTTTAAGTGATTTGCCCAAAATCACAGGATGTTGAGCATCGTTGCCGAGACTTGGACTTGGTTCCCCAGATTTGAAGTCAACTGCCCTAGCTGTTAGGCCACATCCTCTCACCATTGTCCTCCATTGCACATACTGTAGAAATATGATATTCCTGCACTGGGTTTAACTTGCTAAAAGCCTGTCAAATACTGTGCAGCTTCATTAACAATTGATGGATTTGGGGACGTGGCTTAGCCAGCTACAAGATGGCCGCACCTTGAGCGGGTTCTGCCGGCCAAGCTTATAATCCGTTAGCATCCTGCAGACTGGGGGCTCCCTGAACCCCCTTTGCCTGAGTTGTGAGGTGCCCGAACCCTGGGGATTGCGGCGACAGCAGCATTTCCGCGAACATCGCACTACAGAGGGGACACATCCTACGAGGGCTGTGGGGATGGCGACCCAACATGGCGGCCCCCACATCTCAGCTGGAAGGTGCGGGACGGGCTGCCCTTGCGGCACAGGTGTAGCAAGCTGCTGAACTGTCGACTGCGCTACTGAGAGACGATTTGGTGGTGTTAAACGACAACGTGGCTGCAGGGAGCAACTGAAGGCTGTGGTGCATGTGAGGTACGGGACCGCGCTGGGCACCGAAGCGCACAGAGAGGCTCAAGTAAGTGGTGCGGCTTGTGGTGGCAGGGGACTGAGGGCAGAGTAGGGGCACAGGTGCTGTACTGCGGGAGCCGGGTGGACACGGCCCGGTGGGGGGAGGGAGCTCTCCTCCTGGTTGCTGGTGTGTCTGCGCGGGCCCCGCGACGGGAGCGCTGCGCCTCCCTGGCTTCCCCATCCAAAGTGTACCCGCTGCTGAAGCTGCACCGAAGAGAGCACCTGAAGGCCTAACGTGGCCTGGTGAGCACATCTGGGGGACACTGTTGGTGCGACGAGCAGGCGCCAAAGTAGAAAGACAGTGCAATACACCTACTTGCTGGACGCTACGTGGACCTTCTCCCTATACCAGATTGGTCCTCGGCCCGGTGGGGCCTGCATGCAGTGAAAAACATGAGAGGAGACAGGTACCTGCTGTGAAGATCTGCACTTGACTTGCCTCCTGGTGTGATGGCCTGGCTGAATGCATGATATTAGTTGAGCTGTGTTTTATCAAAGAGAACTAGCTCTGGAGTGGGTGCTCCTAGCGTATGTTTGTTTTGGAAAGGAAACACATTATGTTTATAGTAAGGCCCTCACTCACCAATCTAGTTGGTGACATGCTTCATCATCGGGCCCCACCCAAGGCACCGAGTGCACCTTGGGTGTGCTATGACGCCTGGATACAGCAGAGCTGGTATTGTGCCGTGAGAGTGCAGTGAAAGGAAGTGAGTGAATGTTAAAAAAGCTGCCCTAAGGGTCCTTGGGATAAAAAAATGACTATTTTAATGAGTGGGCCCTTGGCAGTTAATAAAAACGAGAGTCGGATTTTTAAGGGGATCTTAAGGTAACTCCTATATCCTAGTCGGTCAACATGTTTCAGCCATGCTCTCTTAGTGGTATGGCTTTCTTCAGGACCTATGTGTAGTGCAAAGTGAGTGGTCTAAAAACATGTTATTTAAAAGACCATATATGTGACATGCTCTAAGGTGTGATATGTGGTAGAGGAGAATTTCCTCTAGTGGCGCTTTCCTGTGGGGATGGAAAAGACAAACAAACATACAGAGAAACATTTAACATACTGGTATAGTTGTTTCAGGAGCGGAGTGCCCGTGCTCTTATGCTATCAAAGGCACAGTCAGGACGGGGTGTGGTGAAATTAGTTATAATAGACACCTGGTAATTTATGCGGTACCGAGTGGTAATCGAGAAGCGCATAACGTGGTGCATCGTGTAACTTAAAAACGAAACGTAAAAAAAGCAAAGTATCTTACTCAGACAATATCCGGAAAGTGCCCCATGAGTTCCATGTGGGGGCCCGACCTGTAGTCACACTCTATGTGACAAAAATTAAAAGAGGAGACAAAAGCGATTTAAGAGTGCCTAAACCAACACCTGAAACCCTTTGAACCACACCAGTTCCCACTCCTGCTGGAAGTGAAATCCAGCCTCAGCACTATAGATTCCAAACTTGACCAGCTGACTGCTCGCCTCGACCAGGTGAAGGCAAGAGTGGACACGCATGATACACATATAACACAGCTTGAGACGCGAGGATTTGGAGGCGCGCTCCAGGAGGGGCAACATCCGCATCACGGGCCTGCCCGAATTCACCGACATCGCGAGGATGGAAGACTATGTGGAAACTTTGCTTCGGAAGCTCTTTGGCAATGTGCTTTCTTCGATATTTATTGTGGAGCGGGTACACAGATCTCTGGGGCCGAGACCCCCGCCGGGAGCGCCAGCTCGCCCGATCATAGCCAAACTGTTGAATTACCATGACCGTGACGCTGTGCTGTGGGCGGCGTTGGATATGGGAGAAGTGCGGCACCAGGGGAATCTTTTATCGTTTTATCCCGACTTCACCTTGGCGGTGCAGGCCGCCCTCCGAGAGTTTCTCTCTGCAAAAAGAATCCTCCAAAAACAAGAGGTGCAATACGTTCTGATCTACCCTTCCAAGCTCAAGATCCAGAGGGGCGCTCAAACTTAGATCTTTAGTGACCCTAAGGCTGCGCTGTCATTTGCCAAGAAGCTAGAAGTGCAGAAGCGTAATGCATATGAGACCACTGAGAATGTCGAAAAAGGACAATTAAGTGACAATGACTAACTGAGTTGCTGGGTCTGTTCATTGGTTTGATACTGCAATGCAGCTTGGATAACAGAGCTGTCAATATGACGATGTTTCGGGCTTACAGATGAGTCTCTATCGGGGCAGGACACCTCTATGCTTAAGCATGATTTGCTTCATCAATGTCCGACCACTAGTGTGGCTTGGCCACCCTGTCTTTCTGGCAGGGGTGTATGCCAGGTGGAACCATGCCCCTTTGGGATAATTCCCTTTCCCATCTACGTTGCTATTGCTCCAAGTTCGGGGTCCCTGGGCGGGATGGGTGAGGATACTCAACCTAATTGGGGGGTTGGAGTGGGTGGTGGGTGGGTTGGGGATTCTACTACGAAGTTGGCGCCTCCTACAAGAGGCTTGTTCCTTTTATTGTTCTGTTTTGTTTTTGGCATGTTGTATCAGCACTGTAGGCAAAGAATGTGAAGGCAACCCAAAGACTTTGTACACTAATGTGCTCGTGAGACACAAAGCTGACGGCGCAAGTGACAAGTGAGAGAAAACATCGGAAGGCGCAAAGTTGAACTGGCACCGCGAATTGCGCTGACATTTCAGCGCAATTCGTGGCGCCAGTTCAACTATGGTTCACTCAAAATGCCTATGAAACTATGACTAAATAGTGATAATAACTCCTTGTGAACCATATATTTTTGTACATATCTGTCACCTTTTTTCACTTTGTGTCTTCCGCTGTTTTCTCTCACTTGTCACTAGCGCTGTCACCTTCATGTGTTACGAGCACATTAGTGTACGAAGTCTTTGCTTTGCTTACGCATTCTTTGCCTACAGTGCTGATATTACTGTCTTGTATTACTTTTTGCAGCTTTAAATATATGATGCCATGAGCACATTTTACAATGAATTACGAGTCTCCCTTCTTTTCCTTGTAATGTCTTGTACATACATGTTAAATTGCCTTTCTCAATAATACCGACATTGTTGTTAGTTTTCACTTACTCGCCCTGATCTCAACCTGTTCTATGGGTTATACTTCTGTTGTGTTTTACTCTAGTGCTTGCTAAGAGCAGGGTGGCGATCCACTGGGGGCGTAAACTGGAGCCTGCGGTCAAGAGCTGGTTGGACGATGCAGCCCACTGCCAGACATTTCTGGGTGAATTTTGGAATCTGATGCCGGCGGCCAGCAGGCCCCCAGACATATGGATTCCCTTCATCTCCTACCTCCAATGATTGACCACTTCCGACAACCCAATAACAGACTCCCCCATCACCGACACACAGAATGCCCGAGATGAGACCGCAGGTATCACCTCTCCCCCAGGCCAGATTACTAGTGCATCTTCTAATGTGCCTTAATTGTAACTCACTACAGATGGGCTCTACAATGTGTTCCTTTCGTCATCTATCACCTTGCAACGTGGAATGTAATTGTAAGTGCAACTCCTATTGTATTAACTGTTGAAATGACACCCTGTAAAGTGCCATGTTTTCCTTTTATCAAGAAAGGTTTAAAAAAGAAAAAAGATGCGAAGACCCAGGTGTCCACCACACAAATATCCGGCAAAGGTTTATCTTTTAAGAATTCAACGGGGGGCACTCTGTCCCAGACAGAAGGTGTGTGAGGTGGATCCCCCAACAAAGCTTAAAAGTCACTTGCTTCCTGACCAAGTAACTGATATTTCACGTAATGATTACGCAAAGCATTGAATAATGCCTATAAACTGATCCTCAAACCGGGTTGAGATTCCACCGAGCTGATACATGGACCTGTAGGAAGCTATTCACCAATCCCTTCAATCCCATGCGAAACTACAGGAATCACAAAATGAAAAGCTCATTCTGTCCTCTTAAGAAGAGGGAGAGCACCTTAATATATCCTTTCTCAGTTGAAATTTGCTACTCTTCCTTGACAAGGTACAATGACAAATACAGCACCACAGACAGTGAGATTTTAAATGCATAAACGTTGGCATTCCATGGCGGAAGAACGCAGTAACGAGGGCAGCATCCAAACCAAAGCATCTGACTTTTATGGACTGCAGGATTCACATCTTTCTAGATTTTAGTTGAGCAACCGGGAGGAGGAGAGAAGAACTCCAAGGTATTAAAAAATAAATGTTGGCTTTGGAACCTTAGAAGTCACTTTGGTACCTGCCCATGCTCCGTCTGTTTATAGAAGCCAGAATACATGCGTTCTGTCAATTTGGTACTCTGTGAGACTTTCTTGGGGAGGAGGTTGGAGTTGGTGGAGCAGGGGCTCTGGCTACTTGAGAATTCATTAACTGTGATGGTGGTGTGACCTTGCCCCACATGTGGTTGTAGTTCTTGGAGAGAAGTCTTTTATGTATCCTTTGTGTACATGGTTTAATGTGCTCCATAATAAAAACAATTTAAAAGGAAAAAAAGCAATTGATGAAGTCACAAGCAAATGAGCCCTTTAAGTGTGCCCCCTTGACAGATTTCCATGAAACTCGAATTATTAAAAGTAAATCAAACCTGCTAAGAGTCTACTAAATTCCGTACACATTCATAATACACAAACCAAAGAAATGACCAAACCAAAGATTTGTTTTGACCCCTTTTAACTCTGCTTTCCTTTTTCAGATCTATCTGAAACCTAAGACTCGGGGACCGAGTTTAACTAACTTCCTAACAGCCTGTCAGATATCTTATAGAGTCATTAACCAGGGCCAAAGTTGTAAGAAAATTAATACTTTTATTGAATTTCCCTATTTAACTGTGCCATTCTTTGATGGATGGTCATGAAACTGAAAGTGTTAAGAGTAAGCTAAACATGATTAGGGAATGCCAAATGTTGTGCAAATTGGATACAAGACTGTTATGTTTTCATTACATGTTGTGGTTTGGATCAGCTCCTAGCAACAAGGTTCCTTTGTTGGAATCCGGTTTGTGGAGTCCAACAGAGAAGCTTGGCTGTGGAGCTGAGAGGTTGGCTCTGGGGGTCATTATGGATATTCATCAATAAATCTTCTATTTATAATTATAACTTCTGTGTCCTGTGATCACAAAAATGGCGACGAGCATGGGATGCTGTGACTGAAGAGGACATTACAGAAGATTTTGGACATAAAATACACCTTACTGGATTTCCTATTTAATTCTGGATGTATTAGAAAGAAAAAAAAAACGGAACCAAAAGACCTCCAGTTTGTTCAACCGTCAACATACAAAGGTCAGTCATATGAATGTTCTGAACGATTGGAGATAAATACTTATCGTGTTAATTGATCACGATTGAAAAGACTGTTACTGTTTGAATCTTACTTGGTAACGCCATTTGCGGAGAGAGTCACGTGTTGTGCCTGAAGAAGAGAGTGCGCACTGTGTTCACGAGAGGCGTGCTGTATCGTGCTGCATCGGCGAGGTGGAAGCGTGAAGTGTCCTCGTGAGAAATCTCTGTGTTTACGTTCAAGAGATTCAGGAGAGGTTCGTTTTGCATTGAAGCGAAGTCTACTGTTCTGTCGGAGGACGTGACGACACACGCAGGTGCATGCGCAGTGTGCGAAGAAGATTCTGAAGAAAGGCCACAGTGGTTAAAAGAACCGGTGTGACGTGATTACATGCGCATGCGTGGAGAGGATTTCGAAGAAAGGCAACAGTAGTCAAGAGAATCGACGTGATGTTCCACATGGTCACATATGGCCAATGAACGTGAAGCATCATTGCGGTAACCTAGCAACTGATTTTATCGACAGTACACACACGCACCGAGGAAAGCGTGTATTTACTTTGGTAAACTGTGAAAGTGCTTCGTGCTTCCGGGAAAGCCAATTGACTCGCAATGTTATTTTTTAATGCTTTGTGATTTTGTTCCACATACGGTGAGTGACTGGGGTTCTGCACTAGCCAGTGCCAGTTGACAGTGAAGACAGACAGACATTGATTTTGAAGCCAATTATCAATTATTTCAACAAGCTATGAACGTGTAAATTGAACCTGAGGGAATTTTTTTTTACTTTTAAAAATTGGATAACGTGTGTAAGGTGAAATTTGAGCTGTGTGATCCATGCATTATAGAAACTTTCTTACATAACATCCACGCATTATAGTGATTCTCTTAAATAATAACAGCATTTTATAGGTTAATTAGACATGGCTACACAATCATCCATTCCTACTCCACCTACGTTTCTACCAGAACCTGGTTCTCCATGCATGGAGAAGGAAGATAGGAGAGAAGCTTTCACCACTTATCTGGAAGCTATTCGTGGTGATGTGTTCATTCCTAAAAGGAAGTTAGCCATATTAATAGTATGTTTAGGAGTTTGAAGGAAGGAATGTTTTGAATACTTTACCTAACTTTCAACCTAACGTTAGAAATGTTGATAATTCTTCAGATGAAGAGGAGGAAGATGTTTATGAGATGGCTTTAACTGCATTATAGTTGTAGAGAGGCATAAATTATTTTCCCGTTCCCAAAAGCAAGGAGAAAAAATTTAACATTATGTAGCAGCATTGAGGAAATTATCTATTACATGCAAATTCAAGGACTTAAGAGATGATATTATTAGAGATCAACTCATAAACAGAACTAACAATAAGAGAGTTCAAGAAAAATTGTTGGATCTAAAAGATCCATCTATGGAAAAATCTACCGAAATTGCTAGACACATTGAGAACACTTCTCGATATGTGAAAGAATTGTCTGAAAATAGTTCTAAAAATGAAGCAGAGTCCAACAGAGTATGCGGGTTGAATTCCAATAAAAAAAAATGTTAAAACTAATACTGATGAAAGCACTAATGTAGGAAAGAAACTAGAGGGAAACTACAAAAAAAGTTGCTACAGATGTGGCAGTTATCGGCACAGTGCTGATGCCATACAATGTCCTGCTGCAAAACGTCGCTGTTACAAATGCAGAAGAATCCGTCATTTTTCTCGCGTATGTAAGACTAATTATGTTTCTAGTGCAAGGAAAACTGTAAACAATACATGTTGGTCCAAAATGCATGGCACTAGAGACGAAGTGGAAGATGTTAATGACAGTGACATTGAAGTAATGGTAGTAGAAAATGTAAACACCTTACAGAATAGCCTAAAGGATACTTATAATCCCCCAAAATGCGTAGTATTTGTTAACAATTCTGAAGTGCATATGTGGGAGGATTCATGTTCCCCTTTCACCTTAATCGATAAGAGCAATTGGAATGGTTTAGGATCTATCACATTAATTCCCACTGATGTTGAACCACTTGGATATTGTGGCATTAAATTACCAGTGTTGGGATATTTTAATGCTAAAATACAATTCAAAACCTGTTGGAAACGGCCCTTTTTGCAGGGTTATCCCCAAACTTTTTGCTTCTTCCTCCTTTATTTTTTCTGACCTGTGGTTGTTGGCAATAGGACCCTGGGCGCTTTACCACTGCTAATCAGTGCTAAAGTGCATATGCTCTCCGTATAAATTGTTATATTGATTGGTTATCCATGATTGGCATATTTGTTTCACCTGTTAGCCCCTAGTAAAGTGCACTGAGTGTGCCAGGGCTGGTGATTCAAATGCTACTAGTGGGCTGCAGCACTAATTGTGCCACCCACAGGAGTAGCGCTAAAATGATGTCTTAGGCCTGCTTGCAGTGCCTATGTGCAGTCCAGGACTGCCATGTCGACCTGGCCAGTGCACCCACTGACCAGGCCTTATCCTTCCCTTTCTGTAAATGTCAGGCATCCCTATGGTGGCCCTAGGTACCCCCCTGGGCTGGGTGCAGTGTATCTGAAAGGTAGGGCATGTACTGAGGTGTGTAACATGCCCTGGTAGTGAATTACAGCCATTTTCGTTTTTCACTGCTGAGAGGCTATCTTGCCCATAGGATAGAATGGGGAAGGCTGTTTACATGCCTATCTTCCCATAAGGGCAAGATAGAAAATCCTAGTTTGGTATCTTTGTGTTCAGAATTTAATTATACATCTTTTTAGCAAGATGGTTTTTAAATTCACTGTGTGAGAATAGCACTTTTTAGAAAGTAGCTATTCTCCTGTTTAACCTTCCTGTGTGCCTGTGTGCTGGTTGGCTGACTGGTGTCATGTGATGGGCTAGGTGGCTCCAGGAGCCTGGATGAGTCAGCAGCAGGGTGAATAGGGAGATCTGCTTTCGATGGGTGGGAGGAGTAGTCCCTGGGTTTGAATAGGGCTGCATCTGCCAGCACAAAGCTGGCTCCACCCCCTGCTGGCCAGGCTGAGGACTCTGCCTCTGCTGGCACAAAGAAGGCTCCACCTCCTGCTGAGCGTCTAACGACCCTGCCCCTCACTCTGAAAGGAACCAGGTGCTCCAGGGCAGAGCACACCCAGGAACCGGTTTGAGCAGGGGAATCCCCCCACTGAAACACAGAGAGACAAAGACTTGGAGGGGTATAAGAAGAGGACCCCAGACACCTAAACTTTAGATCACTTTGGAACTAAGAAGAAACCTCTGCCAAGGAGAAAGCTGAAAAGAACTGAAGAGGAGAAGACTGCCTGCTTGCTGTTTTGCTTTGCTGCCAAGGAGAGGAGAAGGACTTTGCTGTGTCCCCTTCTTTTGATTCTGATCTCCAAGGGCCTGAGAAGAGCTGGCTCCCTGTTAAGAAGTCCCAGGAACAAAAGGACTTCACCACCAGCTCCCCTGGAACTCTGCTGAGAGAGTTCTGACCTGCCTTGGAGTGCTTGCCCAGTCTTGAGGCCTCAGGAGGTCGTTTTGCTGTGTTTGGGAGCTGGGAAGCAGAAGCGTGAAAAAGAGTAACTGGTACCCAACGCATCATCCGATTGCGTGTCGCAAGAACGAGAGTGCGAGGAGAATTTCATCGCGGCGTCATCGCAGCACCCGGAGTCCCCGCATCGCCGAGTGCGTCGAGCATCGTCCCGGTGCGAGAAGATTCCTGACGCTGCGAGGGTCGTCGCAGAACCAGTTTGCGGGCCGCACCACTGCCGGTGCGTGAAAGTATCCAGTCACTGCGTGCGTCGACGCAGAGTCCCGTTCCGCATCGAGAGTTGCGGCGCCGGAAGGCAACGCTGCGCCACGCATCGCACCACATCGAAGAGTGTCGCATCGAACCTGTGCGTGAAGCTTCCCCCCAAGAAACCTACGCAACGAAGGCCAAAGTCATTGCATCCTCCCCCTACAGATCGGAGCCGGCGCATCCACCTCTGCTGCGTGAAGCAGGGCTGCTGCAAAGCCTCCCCAGGATCTCAGGAGTATCGCATCGCCTTTGCCATCTTCCTTGTTATAGCTTTTCGGAACCTTATCGCAACTACAGGTACTGTTGGGCACGAGAGTGTCGCATTTTGTGCGTTGAGAGTCGCATTGTGCAGGACACTGATTTTGACATCCTGGAGTACTTTCTGCAAACTCTTGAACTATTTTTAAAGTAACCTTTTTAATTGTATGTTGGTTTGTCTGTAGTATTTGGTCTTGTGAAGTTTTTAGTAAAGATAGCTTATTTTTCTAAAACTGGTGTGGATTAAATCTGTGGTGTTTTCACTGTGTTAATGTGAGTGTTGGTACAAATACTTTACACATTGCCTTTGATTTTTTTATTTATTTTATTTTTGGATATTTTGCACAGGGAAATCAAGAGAAACATTATTACACTGAGAAAAAAAAATTATCATAGAAGGCACAAAAAAGAAACCAAATAATCACTGCAAATTCCATATTACAAAAACAGCATTAAGTCCCAAAATACAAAATATAGAACACAGAGTTATAACTTCATCATTACATCTCATCGGTTTCCCAGATCGGGCCCCAAACCCGAAGACCTCTTCTTTTGGCCCTTTTCCCTTTACATTTATAAAGTGCCTTCTCTAAATTAAAAACATGATGAAGTCTTGCATACCATTCATGAAATGTGGGTGATTCAACATCCTTCCAATGAGTCGCAATAATTAAACGAAAAATGGCAGAAACCATAAAGCAAAAATAGGCTTGGGAAGAATCCAAACATAGGCTAGCATCAATCCCTATCAAAATCAGAGTGGGAGTTAATCGTACTAAGCCCCCAATGATTTGATTGAGAAATTCCTCTATCTTTGATTTCAGATTATCCAGTTGATTACACCCACTGAACATGTGAATCATGTCTGCCGGACCTTCCTTACATCTGGGACACCAATCAGTTTCCCTTTTCCCCCAACTAAAAAGTTTGGCGGGGTATAATAAAGCCTAAACAAAGTTTTAAAATGTTGAGCTTTAAGATTAGCTGCGAGAAATATTTTCTTTGATAAATACAATGACCGACAAATGTCGACATCAGGGTCCCCAAGCAAACCTGCCCAAACAGATTCAGAGCTGGCAATATCATCCTTATTGGCATTCAACAAAATTAGGTATAAGTCCTTTACCCGTGGCTGCCTATGTCCAAGCCAGTCAAGTATCGGAATATTATCGAATCCAGTTATTTGAACCATTGCAATTTTGATAATCTCCCTGAATTGTAAATATTTAAAGAATGTCTTGGTATCCAACCCAAATTGAATTTGAAGCTCTTCAAAGGATTTTAGTTCAGCCTGCACAAATAGATCTCCAATTACATTAATGCCAGCCTGTTCCCAAGTTTTCCCAAGATTATCATAAAATAAAGATGGGAACAGAGACGATCCCCAAATAGCATGGTATCTATGCAGCTTAGGAATCCTCAGCAGTTTACTAATTTTATACCAGACATTCCAAGCGGTTCTAACAATTTTAAATCGTGTTCTTTTATAATAGCTACCATCCAATTGCCTTAATAAAACACCCGGTGCATAATCCCCTAAGGCCAACTCATAAATAGAAGGAGGGGAATCGCTGCAATCGTTCGTCAATGTAGTTCCTACAAGATATTTTGGGCGGAACAAAACGATCATTTGCTGCAGCATCACAGCCCAAAAATAATATAACATATGTGGGATAGCTAGCCCGCCACGATTTTGGGGGAGAGTCATAAATTTTATTGATCTCCTGATCTTTTTATATCCCCATATAAACTGAGAGAATATCCCTTCAATTTTTGTGAAAAACCTTTTAGGGGGTTCAATTGGAATGCATCTGAAAAGATAGAAAATTTTAGGAAACATCGTCATTTTAATAGTGTTAGCCCGTCCAATGATAGAGATGTGTAATTTATCTAAGCGCTTTAAATCTGTGCTGATCTTAGTTAATAGCTGTGTCAGATTGATATCCCATATATTTGCAACCTCTGCGCTTATATTTATCCCTAGATAAGTAGTCTCCAGAGACCTCCGAGCATCCTTAAACAAGGTATTGCTAGAGCAGACAATCTTTGTTTTAGCTGTATTCAGCCTGTAACCAGACTGACGACCAAATTCTAATGCCTGAGCCTCAATGCGGACCAAAGCAGCCTGAGGGTCAGAGGTAACTATGGCGATGTCATCCGCATATGCTAAAACTTTAGTACTAAATCCCCTAACCACTATAGGTTGAATAGCCTGATCATTAAGCAAAGCTCTAATCAGCGGATCAATATATAGAGCAAACAGAATCGGGGAACATGGGCAGCCCTGTCTAGTGCCCCGTGAGATCTTAATCCTCCCAGATTCCATCCCCATCATTTGTATTTTTGCATATGGTTGCATATACATGGCCTTTATAGCCGTCAGGATAGAGGGGCCAAAACCATTACTAGTTAAGGTCTGCCATAAAAAAGCCCACTCCACCTGATCAAAGGCTTTCTGAGCATCTAACAAGATCAGAGCCATTTGACCCCCGATCTGTTCAGTAATATCAAATAAAGAGATCACCCGACATACATGATCAGTTGTTCCTCGAGCGGGAATAAATCCATGCTGCCATGGGCTAACCAGGGAAGCTATTATTTTTGACAATCTGTTGGCTATAATTTTAGAATATATTTTCTCGTCAGTATTTATCAAGGAGATTGGTCTGTACGAGGCCGGATCCGAAGGCGGTTTCCCTTTTTTCAGAAAGACAATTAGATTAGTATCCTTCCAAGACTGAGGTGTGGTGCCATGATATTGTACTGCTAAAAACAAATCCAGTAACATATGTGCTAATTCCGGCTGTAAAGCTTTATAAATTTCTACCGGAATTGCATCTGGACCTGCAGCCTTGCCCTTTGCCATGGACTGTAATGCCTCATTAACTTCAGCCTGAGTGAATTCTTTTTCTAGTTCCTGTATAATTATAGGGAGGGGGGTAATTAAGCGCTGCCCTGCAGCCATTAAAGGATCAGTCTGAGATTTATAGACCTCCCCATAGAATTCAGCAAAAACCTGAAGAATATCCTGAGGATCCGTTGCCATATTCCCATTCCGCCGTTTAATCTCCGGGATATTATTAGCAGACGACCTCTGTTTCAATTTTAATGCTAGATGTCTTCCAGTCTTTTCCCCATATTCATAATTATCCCTGACACGAGCTTGATATATTTTAGCATTCCTATTGTTATATATATATATTCCATTCAATTTGGCTTTGATCCTTATAACTTCTAATTCAATTAGCTTCGCTGCATCCTTCTGTTTACTTTCAATAGTTTGGAGATGAACTACCTCATTCGTTGAGAGTTCAATCATGAGTTTTTGCACAATCCTCCTATGCTCTGCCGTAAAATGTCCAGCAAAGCTAATAATTTCCCCCCTTAGGCAAGCTTTAAAAGTATCCCAGACGACTTCCCTCGATGCACTATACCGATTAGCATCAAAAAATTGCGTGGTCCATCCCTTAAGATGATCAAGAAAGCCTTCTGTTACCAAAAGTTTCCTATCAAAGGACCATTTACTAGGGCGATTCAAATGTTCCGGAAGGTCTAGCTCAAGTATCAAAGGGTTATGATCTGATAGGATCTTTGGAAGCTTACGTATATTAGCACGATCTATTAGGGAGGTAGATATAAAAAAATAGTCTAGCCTAACGTATTTCTGATGAGGACAGGAAAAGTAGGTATAGCCAGCATCACCTACTACTTTACGAGTCCACACATCAGCTAGTCCATGACTCGCTGCTAAGGCTTTAAGGGCCTTAAATACCCGTGGTTTCCTCCCGTCATAGCTTACCGAAGAAATATCCGATAAGCCTAGATGAATGTTAAAATCCCCACAGATTATAAGTGGAGAGGGCCAGGCTGTTAACTCAAGCTCCAGCTTGACCCATAGGTCAGAATCATCAAAATTGGAGCCATAGATAGTACATATGGTGACTCTGCAAGGTAAATAGGCTATAGCCCATCGCCCCCACTTATCTGATAGGGTTCTCTCCACTTCAGGCATCCGAGTGGAGGTATGAATAGCCACTCCTCTTGTAGTAGAAGTCTGTGAGGAGCAGATCGTCTGCTTGTATCCAGGAATGTTGTTTAGGCTTTTCTTCTGGAAAGGAATATGGGTTTCCTGTTGACAAATAACGTCCACCCCCCATGAGCGAATAAATTCTGCGGATCTATGCCGCTTGCCAGCATCGTTAAGCCCCCCTATGTTCAAGGAACAGATTCTCAGCTTGCCCATCATAGTAATTTTTATTACAATGCAGTGATATTAAACATTTTAGTAACTCAATTACACTCAACCTGTACCTTTTTCCTGATTTCCCTGATTTCCCTGGCCTTTTTTCTTCAGCCCCGTCCCTTCCCACCCCATTCCCTAACCCACAGCACCCCACCCGCCCCACCCGTCCCACCCACCCTGTAAATGAAGGCAACAGACCAGCCAGGTCTGTAGTGGATGAATATTGTGCTCTCCCGAAAACGAGACAAACCTAACGTAGTAATACCCCCTAGTGCGCCAAAGAAACCTCCCATAATCGAGCAACCCCACATAATCCTATATATCTATATCCCAACCGTCCAGCTGAAAAAAGGAACGGAAAGGAAGGAAAGAAAAAACAATATACGCTATTAGATTAATTATCCCTAAAATGCAGCCTTACCACCAGAATCCAAAAACTCCTTAGCCTTAATCTCAGACGTAAAAAAGCTTGTAGTATCCCTCCAGATTATTTTTAGGCGAGCAGGGTTTAAGAGAAAGGCCTGAGCTCCCTTCTCTTGGAAAGGCTTAATCATCTGGCGTAAGCGCCACCGGCGCTCCACGGTAACATGGCAGAAATCGGGTCGAACGAAAAAAGAGAACCCCTCAGCTTTTAATTGGGCTTCTGGTCTGGCTCTTTCAAAAACACTCTGCCTTAATAAAAAATTCCCAAAGTAAACCAGTAGCGCCCTGGGTTTAGCATTAGGTGGAACCGGTCGGCGAATAGAGAAAGGAACCCGATGTGCCCTTTGCACCTCCCTGTGCCAATCCCAACCAACCAGATCTGGCAGAGAGGTCTGCATTAATTGAACAATGTACGTGCGGGGGTCCGACCCTTCCTTGCCCTCCGGAATACCCAAAAAGCTCAAGTTATTCCTACGCTGGTAATTTTCCCCCTCCTCAAGCTTCCACTGTATATCCATGAGTCGGGCCTCATGAGCATCTACTTGACCCTTAGAGCCGGCTGCTTCTAATTCCAGGGCTTCTGTCCGAGACTCAATATCAGTCATGCGATCGCTTATGTCTTTGCAAGTTTTTGTGACTTTCCTGATTGCCCCTTGAAGTTTGCGATAGGCGTTCTGCGACCTCTTACTTTCCATCCGGGATTCCTCTCGATGTGCAACCACGCACTGCATAATTGACTCTAATGTTGGAGGAGCCGGCCCAAGCCCTGTTTCCGACCCTGTATTTGCCTTAGGTTTAATAGTACCCATCAATTGATCCCCGAGTGCATAATCCCAGTTCAGGGTCGCCTGACTTTGGCCTTCGAAGCTCTTAGGGCATAGACTCATGGAGCGTACCGTTGCTCCAGATCCCGAGGGTACCTTAGCCTTACGTTGAAATTGCGGCTCGTCGCTAGACAAAGTTTCCCCACCTGAATCAGAGGCAGCATCAGACCAAGTTACATCAGACAAGGAGAAGAAATCATTTGCCTCCGAATCTCGATCTTTATCCCACTCCCGCCGTGGGGTCCGGTGGCCCTTAAAGCTCCCTTTAAATTTTGAGCCATGATCTACCATCTGAGGAGGGGTGCTCTGATCTTTCTCCATCAAGGCTTCGAGCTGCCTGGCTGGATCCCTGGTTTCTGGGCAGAGGGACTGGGGTGTAGGTTTACCCCCCTCTTCAGTAGCTCCACCAAATACCGAATACCCCTGTGTGAGTTCCTGTGGCTGATCCAGGCCTGAATTCTGCTTATCAGTCGCAGCGTATAGCCGAGGGTCTATAGGTGACATTGCCTCTTGCCTGGAATGAGCCTCAGCAGGGGGGTTAGATAATGCCTTGGCTGAGCAGTCCATATCCGTATACAACTGCGGATTTAACGTGGGCTCCTTCTGCCCCTCTATCCCCCCACTCAGCTCCTTACCCGGCTCCTTGTGCATCTTCTCAGAGACGCCTTCCTCGCCAACCAGTCCTTTGCCCTTACTGTTGGTAGAAGTCGTAACAGCCTGTGCAGCTTGCCCTCTGAGCAAATCAACTACGGATACCGAGGACCGCTGTGGCTGGGGCTGAGTGCTCCCACCCTTCCCCTTCCGGTCCACCGAGGTCTCCGAGAGAGCGTTGAGCTTCTGCCTGCGACCGCGCGCAGGGATGTCAGCCTCGGAGGGCAACGCTGGAAGCCCCCGGCGTTCTGCCGCAGCTCCACCTTTCGAAACGGATTTCGGCCCCATAGCAGGAACAGAAGTGAAAGCAGCGGCTGACAAATGAAGAGCACAGAGCCTTTCGATATGCTCCACTCGATGAAGCAGCTGCTCCGTGTATCGGGCCAACGCTGAAGCACAGCCGCGTAGGTTCTTAATGCCACCACTTGCGTCTTCAAACATTGAGTTGTTTGTCTATTGTTATCTTCACGCTCAAATATCACATCCTCCGGTTTGGGGATATTGACATATTTTGCACTAGTGCAGCTTTTTTCGGGAGAGCACAATCGGCTGCAGCAGCTCACTCCTCACTCAGCCGCCATCTTTTGCCTTTGATAGCCTAGACTGCTCAGGCCAAGCTACCTAGAGGGTGAGCAGGGGTTATCTTAACAGTGTATCCCCCTTTCCCTGACTAGAAGCAAGGGTCCCTACTTGGACAGTGGTACCTACCCTGCCAACTAGAGAACCCCAGATCTAACATTGGTGGTCAGCGGTGAGGATTGAACTTGTATTTGTACTTGACCCACAGTAATTGGTGTACATCACTAGGAGTGCAGACAAATAGACAACCACATACTGTATTTTTCTATTTTTGAGTAACTCTTCAAGAGCATCATGTCTCAGGTGACAACAAGTGAGAGGGCAGAATTGGAGTTTTCCATTGAGGATTTGTATTCATACAAAGTTGAAGAGCTCAAGCAATTCTGCAAAGACTTTGGTTGCCCTGTGAAAAGCGGATCTAGAAAGGATGTGCTACAAAGAGTCTTGAAAGCCTGGTGGGAGGCCCAAGAGGAAGGAGATGCAAATGAAGAGGATGGTTTTGTTCCCCAAGATCTGCCCGTGGGCAGAACAGTCTCAAGGACTGGCAGCTCCCATTCCAGTAGGGGGCTCACTCCAGAGGAGTTGGAGGAGAATCAAAGGGTGAGAAACCATGAATTAGAAATAATGAAAATGAAAGTGAAGCAATTTGAAGTAGAAAAGGCGTTGGAGGAGAAGAAATTGCTTCTGGCTAATGAGTTGAGGATGAGGGAGCTTGATTTGGAGCTCGAGAGGCTTGAGGCCATGAGTGTCTCAGCTGAAGAAGAAAAATGGGTAGCTCAAGAAGTGAGCTTTGCTGAGTTGGAGGTGGAGTCCAGCTCAGATGGTGGCAGCAAGATTGTAATATCCAGTGCTGAGGGAGAGGTACAAACACCCAGAGATGTGGCGCCTAACTTGAGGGAGGGGGTTGACATTCACCAGGGGGTTCAGGTTTATGATGTAGTTCAAGTGGGGTGCAGTGTCCCTGAAGTAGATTGGGGAACTGGCACAGGGGACCATATTCCTAGTGGTGGGAGGGACACTCTACTGACCCTAGATGAGAGGTACAGGGAGAGGGGTTCCCCCATGGTAGAAACCTTGGTGTGTGAGTGTGGAGACCGCCCAGAAGAGTGTGAGTTGTGTGACAGAGACAGTCAGATACTGTCTTGCCAATCTCAGGAGAGTGGTGTGGGGTACTTGTGTGAGGCACTGGAGGGTGAGGCAAACGGTAGCTTGGTTAACAACTGTGGGGGGCTGTGTGATTCACTTGTTGGAGAGCATATTGTAAGTCCCTGTTTTCCAGAGCTATGCCAACACCCGGTGGAGTGTGAGTTCTCTGGTCCCAGAGAGCTTGCGTTGGAGGCAGACCTTTGGTTGGATGTCAAAAGGTCTGGAGAGGCATTGGGGAGTGATCCCAAAAGGAGTGGCCCGGATATCTTCCAGACCTGTGAGGTGGAAGAGGTTCAGTGTAGCCCAGTTAGGTCCTGGTGTAGTGGGAGGGGTGTAGGGGCTCACGTCCTGTCTCAGTGGAGAAGGGGTGAGTGTGGGACTGTGGGTCCCAAGGTGCCCCGAAACCCAGTCTCAGGGCCTGGAGGGTTACTTAAGGGAACACCAGGTTGGGGGCCTAGGCAGTGCTAGTAGGCCATTTGAGGAGGATCTCCTAGTGTCAGGAGAACCTGGAGCCTCTGTAAACAGAGCTCCAGTGGTTCTGGTGTCCGGCGGTACCGCTCCAGTTGGGAGGGTGCAGAAGTCCAGACTGAGGGGTGAGAGGGGGATGTGTTCCCCAGTGGGAGAACCAGTGGGTCAGGGGCCAGCCAGAAGGGCTGAGTCCCCTAGGAGTGACCATGGTGACAACACTTCTGTCCTGGGGGATCTTCGCGCACTGTCAGGTGGACAGGGGCCGGGAGATCTGCGCCAGGCAGACTGTCACGAGACACATGAGTCATGTGTCACCCTCGGGGAGATACTGTGTGAGTCCCCAGAAGTCCTGGCATGCCAGGCAGGTGTGCAACCGCAGGGTTTAGTCCCTGGGTTGGGAGGCCAGGTTCAGGATCTGCCTGACCTGGAGGGAAGGACATCTGTAAGCTGTGCCCTGACCGGTTTGTCTTTGAGGTGTACCGCTCCGAGTAGGAGGGTGCAGAACTCTGGAAGGGGGTGCAGAGGGAGGGAGTCCTTGCCTCTGACCCCGGTTCACCTGAAGGGTGTAGACCCTAGGTTGGAGGGCCAGGTCCGGGGTGTCCCCCTTGACCTGGGATCCCAGTTGCAGGATAGAACCCCTGAACTGGTGGGTGAATGGTGCAGGACACCTGCCACAGGTGCCCTGACTATTCTAGAAGGGGGTACCGCTCCAGGTGGGAGGGTACAGAGCCCCAAGGAAGAGGAGGACTGGGTATGGAAAAGCCTACCCCAGCCTCCTGTCCAGCCACCGGATACAGGCCCGGGGCTGGTGGGTCAGTGCCAGGTTGTCAGACTCGACCTGACAGGGAAGGGAGTGGACAAAGGGTGCCAAGCACCTGGGGCTACCGCCCCCCACCCTCTGACGCCACAGGGGTTTGAGAGCCCTGAGAGGCATAAGGCCTGGGTCTCATCCCTGACCACTGTCACTGGTCACTGCGGCTTGCTGTCTGTCTGTTGGGACACATCTGTGAGCAAGTTAAGGCTAGGTGCTGCACAGGTGGTGTCCACAGGTGAAGAGAAGGGTTCCACATGGGTTGGCGTGGTGGACCCTGAGAGTATGGATGGAGAGATCCAACCGGGTTCAGGAAGGCGTAGAACAGGAATACTGCTCTGCTGTTTGGGCCAGTGTCCGTGTTCTATCGCCCTAAGCAGGGAATCCCATCGAGGTATCGCTTGGTCTACCCTGGCTTTAGGCTGGAAGGGGGTTGTGTTGGAAACGGCCCTTTTTGCAGGGTTATCCCCAAACTTTTTGCTTCTTCCTCCTTTATTTTTTCTGACCCGTGGTTGTTGGCAATAGGACCCTGGGCACTTTACCACTGCTAATCAGTGCTAAAGTGCATATGCTCTCCGTATAAATTGTTATATTGATTGGTTATCCATGATTGGCATATTTGTTTCACCTGTTAGCCCCTAGTAAAGTGCACTGAGTGTGCCAGGGCTGGTGATTCAAATGCTACTAGTGGGCTGCAGCACTAATTGTGCCACCAACAGGAGTAGCGCTAAAATGATGTCTTAGGCCTGCTTGCAGTGCCTATGTGCAGTCCAGGACTGCCATGTCGACCTGGCCAGTGCACCCACTGACCAGGCCTTATCCTTCCCTTTCTGTACATGTCAGGCATCCCTATGGTGGCCCTAGGTACCCCCCTGGGCTGGGTGCAGTGTATCTGAAAGGTAGGGCATGTACTGAGGTGTGTAACATGCCCTGGTAGTGAATTACAGACATTTTCGTTTTTCACTGCTGAGATCTAACAAAACCCGTTCCAACATAGCTAAGATTTATGTTGTGGAATCTGGTAGAAGTCTATTGGGATGGAGAGAGCAGAAAAGCTTAGGTATTATCCTGAATCCGGATGTATGACGTTACAACGCATACATTTACAACGCATGCACTTACAACGCAATTTTTACATCACAACATCCACTACAACGCATTCCGTTACATCGCATGACACTACAACGCATTTTAAAAAACTACCTTTACAACGCATTCCATTACATCGCATACTACCTTTACAAAGCATACCATTACAACGCATACTGTTACATTGCATTTACGGTAAGTATTGGATAGTATAGGGGTAAAAATTACTATTCTAACTCCAGGGGGTGCAACAGTAGGGTAAGTGTTGGATAGTATAGGGGTAAAAATTACTATTCTAACTCCAGGGGGTGCAACAGCAGGGTAAGTGTTGGATAGTATAGGGGTAAAAATTACTATTCTAACTCCAGAGGGTGCAACAGTAGGATAAGTGTTGGATAGTATAGGGGTCAAAATTACTATTCTAACTCCAGGGGGTGTAACAGTAGGGTAAGTGTTGGATAGCGTAGGGGTTAAAAATTACTGTTCTAACTCCAATGGTATGCATTGTAATGGTATGCGTTGTAATGCCTGCGTTGTAGTGACATGCGATGTAGTGTCTGCGTTGTAATGGTATGCGTTGTAATGGTATGCGTTGTAGTGTCATGCGTTGTAAAGGATGTTCCGTTGTAATGCCTGCGTTGTAAGTGTAGTGCGATGTAATAGTTGCGTTGTAAAGGTTGTTTCCCCCTGAATCCCAACCATCCTCTACAAGTGTTGTTAACAGACGTTGATAAAAGTAACAAATGGGTTGAAGGTTTCCCTAATCTGTTCAAGGAAGAACTGGGATGTCTTAAACGATTTGAATATCAGATAATAGTTAAAAAAGATGCCAAACCTAAGGTGCATAGGGTGCGCAATGTGCCCATGGCTTTGAGGGAAAAATTGAAGGAGTAATTACAAAGACTATGTAAAGAAAAGATTATTGAACCAATAGAAGCATCAGATTGGTTAAGTTCAATCGTGATCGCACACAAACCCAACGGCAAGATTTGCATGTGTGTGGACTTGAGGGATTTAAACGATTGTATTTGAGTGGATAGATACCCATTGCCCCGCATAAATGAAATGTTATCAAGTATTGAGGGTGGAAAGTATTTTACTACTTTAGATTTATCAAGTGCTTATCACCAGGTACGTTTACAGGCAGAATCAAAATATCTAACATCATTCATTACACCTGAAGGCACATTTCAATTTATCAGAATGCCATTCGGTTTGGACTCGGCATCAGCTGTTTGTCAGAGAATAATGCAAAAGATATTGAAAGATGTTAAAAATGCAATGGTGTTCCAAGATGATGTGTTAATTTGGGGTAAGGATGAAACTCAACATGATGATATTCTGAGAAATGTGTTGTTGAAGCTCGAAGCTGCAGGTCTCACTATAAGTTTGAACAAATGTAAATTTTGTCAACAGGAAGTAAAATACTTAGGACATACTTTGTCTCACAAAGGAATAAAACCAAAATTAAATTTAGTGGAAGATTTGGAGAAAGCTCCATCACTAGTGGATAAGGATCAGTTAAGGTCATTCCTTGGCTTAGCTGAATATTATGCAAAATTTGTACACCATTTTTCTAACATTGTACAACCTTTACGTAATATAATGAAGAAAGGTGTTACTTTTAAATGGTCAGAGGAATGCCAAAATGCGTTTGACACTGTAAAAAAAGTTGTAGCTAATGCCACTACTTTAAAATCTTTCAATCCACAATATAAATCCATCATTGTGACTGATGCCAGTGGGTTTGGCTTAGGAGCTGTATTGATGCAAGAATATGAGGGTAAGGAAAATGAGATTGCTTATGCATCGCGCACTCTGAAAGGTGCTGAATCGTCGTTCTCCACCATTGAAAAGGAAGCATTAGCTTGCTGGTGGGGAGTGCAACATTTTCGTGTTTATGTTTGGGGCACTAAATTTGAACTTCGCACAGATCACCGACCTTTGTTGAACCTTTTCACTACCACTGGTACAGGAAGAGCTACCCCACGCATAGCAAAGTGGTTATATAGATTGCAAGAATACTCATTCGAATTGAAATATGTACCGGGGTGAGAAATATTAATGCTGACTGTTTGTCACGTCTGCCTGTGGATAGTAAATTTAATGATGACAATGAGGATGATGATTTATTGATTGCAAACGTTGAAGAGTTTCATCACGAAGAAGCTATTGCTTCTGATACATCTTTAGTTAAAGGAATAAAAGATTTGCCTTCTGTTGTGAGTGGTAAAACGGATGAGGATATTGTAAAGTATAAGGATGTGTGGGAAGAATTGTCTGTTGTGAATGGAATTGTAAGACGAAATGACAAGTTTGTGATACATGTCTCATTGAGGGCTAAATTGATGGGTTTGTTACATGAGGGTCATGGTGGAATGTCTGCAGTCAAAAGGAAAGCCAGGATAGATTTTTGGTGGCCAAATATGGATAGAGACATAGAAAGGTTTGTGAGGGAGTGTATATCTTGTACTTGTAGTGACAAGTCTCATGTCTTAAGAGATTCTCCTATTTCGCCTATGAGTTTACCTGAGAAAGCTTGGGAAAGACTTGGTATTGATATTTGTGGACCGTTTGAAGGTTTGGGTTCAGTAGATAAGTATGCGTTAGTGATGCTGGATTATTACTCAAAATGGCCTGAAGTGGCTTTTGTGACTGATATTAAGACTAGTAGTGTCATTGCTTTTTGTAAAGGAATTTTTAGTAGAAAGGGATGCCCGGCAGAAATATTAGCAGACAATGGTCCACAATTTATTTCCCACAAATTTGGCGAATTCTTGAACAAATGGGGTGTCAAACATTTGAGGACACCTGTATATCATCCAAGGGGTATGGTTTGGTTGAGCGTTTCAACCGTGTGTTGGGTGAACATATTCAATTGGCTACTTCTATGAACAAATGTTGGAGAACTCAGATAAAAAAAATGTTGTGGAATTACAGAACCACTCCAAATTCAGTAACTGGGGAAACTCCATTTTGTCTTCTCAAGGGCAGAATTCCTTGTACAGCAGCCGTACCTGCATGGATGGGCAGGAGTGGTAAAATGGTTGTGAAGGTTAAGGAAATACATGACAAAGTTGTCAAATATCAAAATGGTTATCAATTAAGACATAATGACAAAATTAGTAAGAACAAGAGAGTCATAACCGAAGGAGATTTTGTAAGGGTAATTCTAAATTATCCAATCCTAAGAAGGTTTTAGAGGTTAAAGGTAATTTAATTAAAACATCAGATGGAAAATGGAGGAACATTTGCAAGGTTGTTAAATGTAATGATGCTGAGTGAAGATTCTGGTTATAAGAAAATTCAGAATGCAATGAGAATTCTGTGGATGATTGTATAAGAGTTCCTAGTGCACGTCCAAAAATGAGGCCCAAGAAATTTGATGATTATGTTTGTTCCTAATTGTTTTTTTATTTTTAGTAAGGGAGATGTGTTATGTTTTCATTACATGTTGTGGTTTGGATCAGCTCCTAGAAATAAGGTTCCTTTGTTGGAATCCGGTTTGTGGAGTCCAGCAGAGAAGCTTGGCTGTGGAGCTGAGAGGTTGGCTCTGGGGGTCGTTATGGATATTCATCAATAAATCTTCTATTTATAACTTCTGTGTCCTGTGATCACAAAAAAGACATCAAAGGTATTTGCAAATCAAAGATTGTTTTGTGCTCCCTGTGACTGATTTGCATAAAACTTGAAATTCCAACAGAAAACTAAACTTGCTAAAGTAATGCCACATTTCTTGTGGATTCATGAAATGATAACACTGAATGAATAAAATGAATACTTTGTAAACTGCTTTTAACGAGGACCCACCCCCTTGATAAACCAGCACAAATATGAGAATACTAAGTCTGAGCTGAAGATGTTAAATACCGGTCCTGTTTTGTGCAAATTAACAAAATCAGATAATGCTCTAAAGTGTTCAACTCTCTGAGCCAATGTATGATGACGCTAGAATCTGTTTTCCTGACATGTCTTGATACATTATGGTCATTACACTGTCAAGCTTCTCCTCGGAGATGACATTCAAATACAAAATTATTTCAGTACTGGTTTTGAAATCCTTCATATTCCTCCCAGGACCAGGCTAGAAGCCTGTCAATTTGGATTCATTTAGCTACGCGAGATGCAATCTCCTGCCTGTAGATTCTAGAAAGTCTGCTTCCAGATCTGCAATGAGCTCTTGTGGCGGGGGAGGGGGGGAGTGTAGCAGAGCAAAGCTTGGCACTCCCGGCCCACATGTAAATTAAATGAGCAGGTGCTAGCCGAACACTTTGCATGCATTGGTTCTCCTCAGCCCCAATGAGGGGAGAGTGGTCTGCTGATGTCAGCGGTGCCTCAGACCTCCCTCCATGTCATTGACAGAGGGCGCTAAGAATAGTTTAATTGGTAAAAAGAATAATAATAATCATCACCCTAATAATAATAATAATAATAATCAGCAGCATAATAATAATACTAATAATAGTAATACTAATAATAACAATAAAACAATATTAATAATAATACTAAAGCTGGGGGGCACTAGAGTGCCCGAGGCAAGATGGCCGCACTGCAGTGAGGCTCGGCCGGCCGGGCTAGTCATCCTTTAATTATCTGCGGACCTGCTGACCATCGGACCTCCAGAGCGACATCATTTTACTTGGAAACCAGAGAGGATTCACTAGGTGTGCAACAGCGCCGTGATTAAGCAGGAGCACGACGGATTTGCGGCGTGAAAGTGTCAGATGCAGCTTCGGCGGCGCGCAAAATGGTGGTGTGCCTGACCTGAACCAAAGAACGGCAAGAAGGGGATCGGTGTCCTCCTCCTCACTCCAAGGCCGCTGCTGTGGTGAGAGTTGCCCTGGGCTAACAAAATCAGGCAAGTCCTTGGCCAGCCGACGCTGTTTATACAGCTGCGGCACTGTGTTGCGGTGCTGCCCAGGATGACGGGAGGAGCAGCAGAGGTGCGCTGTGGAGGAGTGTCTGCGCTGGACCCCGGCTGCACGCCGCCATGCTGGGCCGTGACTGCAGGTGCTGCCGGTGTGGGGCTCCGATACACCCGGGAACCGTGTTTGGCCACAAGAAGCCCCTGAACGGTCTGCCCACGTCCAGAGAGGTATGGCGAGTGCGTGTGTCCCCTGCCCCGGTGTGGCATGAGGACCACGGTGCCTTGGTGTGGGGAGCTGCACAGCAGAGAATAACACGGCCTGCATAGTGCTGCAGAGTTAGGGGTAGCGGCATTGGGGATCATCAGTATATAACGGTACAGTGAGACGGCCCTGCTGTATACACCGAGAGCCAGAAATGAGCACAGACACGCTGGGCGCACACGAAGGCTGGCAGGCACGCAGCAGATGTCATGGCTCATGTTCCTGCATGACACAGTGGGGGCCATTCCAAGTCTCAGTATCCAACTCACATGGTGGCACACATTAGAGGCTTCAGGGGTGTGCTAAACTGACGCAGACAGTGGCAAGCATCACAGGTGAAGCAGGGTGAGGCCTGGTGACTAACTGGGCAATGGATTAATATTGGGACACTACCTGTGAGGAGAATATAAAGTGGAGCACTATTGTATTTGAACTGGTGTGTGACTGCAGTGTGTGGTTCTGGGGTGAAACTCTCTATATTTGTCCTTCCTGCATGCCATCATGGGTAAGGCTGACAAACAACAGCCGAAGATATCGTTTGAGTCTAGACGCTCGAACCGGCCAGTGGGCACACATTAAGACACAGAGCTGGAGCAACCTCAATCACATTCCGCCACGCTGGAGGCCACGCTACAGGCTATGCATCAGAGCCTGCAAGCCATTGATGGCAAAATAGACAATCTATCCCTCAGGATGAACAAAATGGTGTCCCAGTTAGATAAACAGAGTGAACGAAACACAGCAGCGGAGCAGCGCATTTCGGCGGTGGAAAACGAGTCAAACTCCACGATAGACAAGTGCCAGGAAATGGAGAAACTGCTGGAAGTCATTAGGGCCAAGAATGAGGACTTGGAAGCGCGTTCCCGGAGGTGAAACTTACGCATAGTGGGTGTCCCTGAGAGCACAAATACTGGCCGCCTTGAGGACTATGTGGAGGGTATGCTGAAGGATCTGTTTGGGGCGGAGCAGCTCTCGCAGGTGCTGATTGTGGAACGCGCGCATTGGCACCCAGGCCATTGGCACCCAGGCCACCTCCGGTTGCTCCACCGCGCCCCATTGTAGCAAAGATCTTAAACTATAGGGATCGGGATACGGTCCTCAGGCTTGCAAGAGAAAAGCAGAACCCTACCTAGCAGGGGAACTCAGTGTTCTCTTCCCGGACTTTACTATGACAGTGCAGACGGCTCGTAGCGCTGGAGATACCGTAGGCTGTGTTGTACCCAGCTCGTCTAAAGGTCACAGTGGACGACATGGTGAAGATCTTTCAATCTCCCAGGACAGGACTTCCTGAAGCAACTGCGTACTAAACTAAAGGTAGTGAGGAGTAATGCGTCTCCTACTCAAGCAGTGAGATCTGATACGGAGGACTAGCTGGTGTAGGCTGTCATCGAAGTGCTTCATAACGACATCTGGGAGTTGGTAAGGTAATTTTACACATGACGGGGTCACTGAACTGTGAGGACCTCCTCTAGGCGGCTTGCTGAATGTAGGGGTATCTTCTGATCCAGCCAACTGGTCATTTAAAAAGAGTGTAAGTGATTTTGTTTTTCCCAGGCGTTTCCAAATCAACATTTGGACAAGGTTGATGGGGATTGGATAACATGTTGGCTATTTTTCAGTTCGTTGTCATTAGGTCGGCTTCAAAGCACAGTCAAATTGTCGTTATTTTCTTTACTATGAGTGAATGTCAAGTCCTATGGGTGGGTATACCGACAAACGTTTTCTACACCTCAATAGCATGTCTTTTGTTTAGATGGTACTCCTGTTGTGGGATCGGCTCATGCAATCATATGCTATGTATGCAGGGGGTCATCTCTTGGTTGCAGGCGGAGGAGGTACTTCATGCAACTAGAGTTCATGCAAATTTGTGAACCCAAGGGGTGGTCACAAGACTGGGGGATATTCACATTTTGGGATCAACTGATTGCTTCTTGGGGCGGCAAGTCATTGTGGACTTCACATCTGTTTGGCAAATGGTCCCATGATAGGGACAATGGGGACTGTACAGCTATGTGCCTGATCTCTTTAGAGTCAGGGTGCTGCGGTCACCATGTTGGGCACAATGTTGCACTCTCATGGGGAGGACCTGAGAGCGGGTGTAGTAACACTTGGCTCATTTAGTTTAGTACTGTGTTATACTTCAGGTTGATGGTCCTGATTTTTGGTTGTATCCTTGTAGTGGTATGCTATGCGTGGCTGGGGTTTTATATCATTTGCGGGCAGAATGGGTCTGCGAGAGACATTACAAGTGAGATGGCAGGGGCAGGGGCTAAGAGAACGTGCCTGGCCACACCCATTCTGCGGGTGGGTCATGGGCATCTGGCTGTCCCCCATGTGGGTATTCCCCAAGTTGTTTGCTATGTTTTTGCAATGTTCTTTGGGGCATGTCTTTGGCATAATTGGGATGCTGAAGTGGGTGGGGGGCGAGGGATTTGAGGTACGTTTTTTGCAGTGTGACACATACGGTACAGCAGGTTAATATGGTAAAGTGGTCGGCTGATCACTGGGCAGTGCATACACAACATATTCTTCTTACAAAACATGGGACTGACAGAGGGTGACATTAGATTGATGACATGGAATGTGAGGGAACTGAATAACCCTAAGAAGATCAGACAGGTGTTTGCCTACCTTGACAGGCATCAAGTTTTGAAGAAATAGCGCTGGCTTGGCTCTCGAATGGCCAACGTGAGTACCTATTACAACCCCTCACACTAGAAGACGTGAAAGAGGCCATACGGTCGCTACCATCTGGTAAAGCTGCGGGCATGGATTGGCTGCCAGGCAAATTTGATAAAGTGTACGTGGATTTGCTAGCTCCGCACATGGTGAATATGTATAGCGAAGCTTATGATAAATGTGTACTCCCCCCCACTCTTGGGGAAGCCTTAATTGCAACATTGCTAAAGCCAGGGAAACGGGCAGACAGTTGTGAGTCTTACTGCCCTCTCTCCTTGCTCAATATCGACATGAAAATATTGCTAAAATTATATCCACTAAATTGCGCCCGCTGTTGCCCGCCTTGGTCCTCCCGGATCAGTCGGGTTTTGTGCCATCGCATTCCACGTCCCATAATTTGCGCAATCTATTTGCAGTGTTACATCATCTAGATCTGGAATGCAAGGCAGTGGCGGTGTTACTTGATGCCGCTAAGGCTTTTGATTCGGTTTGATGGGGGTATATGTTTGACAACTTAAGGAGGATGGGTCTGCCGTTCCTATTCATACTATGGATAGAGATTCTTTATACAGTACCGTTGGCAAGGGTACGAATAAACAACTGTCACTCCAAACCTTTTAAAATACATAAAGGGACTAGGCAGGGGTGTCCCCTTCCCCTATCCTTTTTGCAGCTGTAATGGAGCCACTGGCCTGTGTTGTGTGACAGAGATACGAGAGAGCTGCTCTACAGTTTAGTCAACGCCCCCTGATTATCTCCATGTATGCGGGTGACATGGTGTTGTGCATCAAAAACGCGGAGGAGAATTTGCACTCGCTTATTTGGGAGTACATTAAATATGAACACTAGTCAGGGCTAAGGATTAATTAGAGTAGATTTTCTGTCTTTCCGCTTACGGCCGGCACGCTGCAGTTTCAAATGGAGTATCCGCTCGAATGGTCTACAGAGCTTGTCAAATATTTGGGGGTGTGGGTGCACTCAGATACCGAGATAGTGCTCCGTGAGAACTTTGGTAAAGCTCTAACCACCACGGAAGAGCAGGTGAATAGATGGATTGGCCTTCCTCTTTCCCTAGCAGATAGAATAGCGGTAATAAAAATGGTCATCCTACCTCGGTTTCTGTATCTCTTCACTAATGTCCCTATCAAATTAACGAGGGTGTTCTTCTTATGGCTGCGTTTGATATTATTGCGCATGGTTTGGGCAAGCAAGAAATCCAGGTGCAGTTGGGGTACTCTTACTAGGACGTACTCACAAGAGGGGTTCGCGGCACCTGATCTGTATTTGTACTATCTATGCACACAGGCATAATTTGCAAACTATTTGTTCTTCTCCCTCCCTTTTATTTCGCACGTGGCGGTGGAGGCAGATGATATGGTCCCTGATAAACTAGTGGCACTCATTTCCAAGGCTAACTCTACTTACCCGTTCAGGGACGTGTGCACAGCGGACTGCATGTCGCAGGCGTGGCGGGCAATGGCAAAATGTGCAAGCAGACAAATTGTATATTGCCCCGCTCTTCCAATAGCACACCATCCTAAAATGTCTGTGACCCAAGAAAAAAGGGCGCTGAGGTCCTAGCGGATATGGGTCTTGTCACAATAGGTGATGTTTACCCAGATGGAACCTTCATGTTGATGGAGGAGATACGCGACCGACATAACTGTGTGCCAATGTCCGTTTTCACATGTTACAGATTACGTGAGGCACTCAAGGCTCTTAATGACAGACATCCCATTGAACCAGTTACTCTAAGCTCCTTACAGACTTTATTGTCAGGTCCCTCTCAGGGTAAGTTGGTCACCCGACTGTATAACACCATGCAATCTGACACGGCGCCTGTTGGCAGTCCGGCGCGTGAGAGATGGGAACAGGCACTGGGTAGTGCCCTTGCCAAAAAGGACTGGGAGTTCAGCTGCTCCATGACTAGACGCCTGACACCTAACTGTAATTTACGGATAATTCACTTTAAATACTTACAGCAGATCTATTATACTCCCCTTCAACTGAACATTTGTGGCCTGAGAGAGTCGGCCAGATTCAAACGATGCGGGACGCAGGAGGCTGGTTTCATTCATCTCGCATGGGATTGTCTCTGGATCAGTGAATTTTGGGTGCTGGTCACACAAGCCTTGACGGTCATGATGTTGGAGACGATAGATTGCTCTACTAGAATTTGCTTACTGGGGTTGGTGAAGCATTTAAAACCAGAAAATAGGCTGCTGGTGCTGCTCGCATTATTACTGGCCAAGAGAAAAGTAGCACAAACTTCAAGCACTGGATACAAGATTTGGGTGCCGATTACGATCCGGTAAAAACCGGGTACGAACCGTCGGTCGGAGCGTTTTCCCCGTCCGACTCGTACCCGGTCGTAAAACTTTACAAACATGGAATTACGATTCGCACGGAAACACCATTTCCGTACGAATCGTAAAAAACACCGACCGACGAAAATATACATACGAATGTGATCCGGGAATGCTGCGACGTCACGTCGGGACGCTTTCAGGCAGCGTTTCACGACCCAGGAATTACGATTCGAACCGACAGCAGTCCGGACGGCAATATTTTCACGGCACCCAAAAAGTGCCGGAAAAGCGAAGTACGGCGCGAATCGACCAGAGTAGGTGGCCCGGTACGCACCGTACCCCCCCCAGCCCCCGTGAGTACGCGCCGACCCCCCCAGCCCCCGTATGTACGCGCCGACCCCCCCCAGCCCCCGTACGTAGGCGCCGACCCCCCCAGCCCCCGTACGTACACGCCGGCCCCCCCCAGCCCCCGTGAGTACGCGCCGACCCCCCCCAGCCCCGTACGTACGCGCCGACCCCCCCCATCCCCCGTACATACACACCGAACCCCCCTGCATGTACACCCGTGTACGTGTCGAACCCCCCGTGTATGTACACCCGTGTACGTTCGAGCCGTACCCCCCATGTACGTTCGAGTCGTACCCCCCCCGTGTACGTTCGAGCCGTACCCCCGTGTATGTTCGAGTCGAACCCCGTGTACCTTCGAGTCGAACCCCCGTGTACGTTCGAGTCGAACCCCCCGTGTATGTACACCCGTGTACGTTCGAGCCGTACCCCCGTGTACGTTCGAGTCGTACCCCCCCGTGTACGTTCGAGTCGAACCCCCCCGTGTACGTTCGAGTCAAACGTACACGGGGGTACGGCTCGAACGTACACGGGGGGTACGGCTCGAACGTACACGGGTGTACATACACGGGGGGTTCAACTCGAACGTACACGGGGGTTCGACTCGAACGTACACGGGGGGGGTACGACTCGAACGTACACGGGGGGGTATAACTCGAACATACACGGGGGGTACGGCTCGAACGTACACGGGGGTACGGCTCGAACGTACACGGGTGTACATACACGGGGGGTTCGACTCGAACGTACACGGGTGTACATACACGGGGGGGTTCGACACGTACACGGGTGTACATACAGGGGGTTCGGCGCGTACGTACGGGGGATGGGGGGGTCGGCGCGTACGTACGGGGGCTGGGGGGGGTCGGCGCGTATGCGGGCACGTCTCCATGGTTGCTATGGGAGTTCGGTGCGGACGGTGTTTTTTCCATCCGGTTGTAACATCGGACGCACGGGATGGATCGTGATTCCGCAGTCGGACTTCACTTTTCACATTGGTACGGTAAATCGTCCGAGGACGTGTCGGACACATTTTCCGACCCGAGGACGTGTGGGGAATAATTCCCAATGCGATTCGTATGGACTTTTTACCATGCGAATCGTGATTGCCAGTTTGTACGGCACTTGTACGATTCGTACGGTAAAAAGACCGGATACGAGTCGTACGGGGAAATTTTTTACCGGATCGTAATTGCCACCTTGGTGTTTTGCCGAGACCAGCTGGCATACCATGCCGAAGAACTTCTGACACCTTCTAGACCTAAGGATGTATGGTCCCCACTGACGGCCTATCTACTGTCTAGCCTTCAAGATGGTACAGGTGACACGGGTTCGCCCTAGAAATCTTTGTGATGTAATGTATGAGGATATGGATTATTGTAATGCATCTGTTGTACGATATTAGACTGTAACTGCAAGGTATACAGATGTCACACGGGGGTCATGTGCGTGTAAATTTTTCTTGAAATGTAAAAATAAAATATAAAAAATAATCATAATACTAATGCTAATAATAATGCTAACACTACTACTATTACTACTAATAATAATAATAATGATAATACTAATAACATTTAATAATAATAATACAGTATTAATAATAGTGATAATAACAATGACAAAAATAATAATAATAATATAACAATAACAATAATAATAACAATATTCATACTAATATTAATATGAATACTACTAATAATAGCAATACTAATCATAATCAGCAGCAGCATAATAGCAATACTAATTATATCAATAATAATATTAATACCAATGCTAATAAAAACTAATGATGCTACTACTACTACTAATAGTAATAATAATATTATCAACAATAAAATAATATTAATAACAACAACAGTGATAATAATAATAATGATAATAATAATAATAATAATAATAATTGCAATAATAATCATCATACTAATAATAATAACATAACAATCATAATAATACTAATAATAATAATAACAATATTAAGCAAAATCATAATACCAATACTAATAATCATCCTAATACTACTCCTACTACTAATAATGCAAATATATAAATAATAATATCAATAATAGTGGTAAGAGTGGGGCTCAGTGTTATTCCTAGGAGCCCAATGCTGGCAACCATATGCCGGGGTTGCGGAATTGCAAGATCCCCTTGTCTTGATTCCACCTCATTGCTTTTTAAGTCACTACCCTTCACTTACTGATCCTTTATACCATTCTTACAGGTCCTTTTTCATCTCCTGATGCCACTGTTTCTCTATGCATCTCTTGCTCCTTCCTTCTCCCTTTTGTCTCTGTCACCCTCTCGTTTTGGGTTAGAGTCTGATGATGAGTAGTAGGTGTCGGTCCCCGTAAAGGCGTGCAAAGGTCCCACCACCTGCACCCATCAGCCCAAACTGACCACTAGCAGTGCGCTGAGGACCCTTCCAAGGAAATGCCACTGTTTTCATCTCCGCCCCAATTAAAGGGGAATGTTGGAATGTTGTGAAACAGTTGAAACTGCAGGAAGTCTGGTCAAAGGGGGTGTGCAAATCAAGCAGGAAGCATACTTGTTCTGTGAACATTGTGCCTTTGCCTCGGTAGCAGTGGTGTGACGCAAAATTATGCCTCCCCCCCCACCACAGAATGTGAAGAGGAGCCCCATAGTCTCCCATATCTCACAGATATTCATTGGTATTGGACTAAATCAGCCCCCTGAAGGGTTGTGGGCCCCCCTGCTCCAAAGGCTGTAGGGGCATGGGTGACACCAAAGCTATGGACGTCATGAGACAAATTTTGACTGCCGCAGAAGAACCTGGGGACAGGAAAGCGGGGCACATGTCTTTGTGAATAGAGCATACAATTGATTCTGCAATGTTGGCCATGACCCAGTGTGCCCATGCTGCACGTGGCGTAAGCACAAGCGCAAACACCCTTCGTGAATAAGGCCATGACCAAAAAGTGCCTGTCCCACCCTTCACATTTGGCAACAGTTCATTACATTATAATTTGTGAATGTGGCCAGTATGTTTTCCCTTTCTACTCACACTGCACAAAAATTCTCCAATACTCTAAGTCTGGGTGCTCTACTTTCCCCGTTTTCCTGTTTATTTTGGGTAAGCGTCTTAGGGCAGGAAGTGAGGCAGTCAGCCAAAGTGCAGATAAGGTAAACACTTCTGTGATCCCTACCCAGTGCCAAGTAATGGGCGTCAATTCACTAAAAAAGTAGGGGTAGAGGAAGTGACATCACATGACCACCCTTTGACCCAATGAATCTTCCCAAACAGTGATGTCCTGTGACTTTGATCCTGATGACATCACAATAACTTACTGAAGTTAAGAGACTCTTAGGCGTACAGTTATATATTAACAGCACAGTCAGACCAATAAATGTCCATTTTAAATACTACCTACATTTTAAATAGGGTGCTAACTTGCACATTTATCTTTTATATTGCATGGAAAAGTCTGTGTTATTGGAAGAGGAGAAAATATAGTGCCACAAATAACATAAAACAACACTGGGAATTAATTATACCAAAAACTGTTATGATGTAATGATTTTTCTACTGTATGTCCAACTCATAAAATGTACAAGATCTAAAAAACAATTTTGTCGATGTGTATTTCTTCATGTAGACACATAGGCTATATGTTGAATCTGAATAAGTCATTGATATAAATTATTCCTTAGCATGGTATACCTTTTTTTGATTAACATCACTTGTAAGACATTATATTATCACTTACTAAAACACAGAGGTAGGGTTTTCATTCAAACACATTATTTTCCATTTACTAGCAATAATGAAAATCTGCAACATCTTGATTAAAACAAAAAAAAAATTTAATTTCATTTCTTTAATTTATTCAGGAGAGTATACTTTGAATGGCTGTGTTTTTGTTTTGCAGTCCTAAGAGGGAGCGGCAAAAAGTAAACAGTGTTTACCTTCTGTTCTTGGCATTGCCTTTGCCACCACTGAGGCCAAGGGTCACATAGGCAGTGGTCACAAGGGCAAAGCCAGGGGTCACCAGGGGCGAGTCAGGGGTCGCTGCTGCGACCCCTTGCAACATCTAATTGGAGCCACCTTGGAGATGGGGAGGGGCAGCATGGTGGGGCTACATAGACAATGGGTGCTGGGCTGCAGGGGGATGCTTTTCCCAGGCAACAAACAAATGAGAGTGTCTAAAGGTCTCCTCTGCTCCTTCCCCTTTCAAGAATGATTCTCGTGGTGATCACCGTTGTCAACATGTCTCCTGTCCCACTAGCATACTTGTTGTAGGCAATACTTCGAGCACAAAGAAAGGTATAAGGGCCAGATTACGATGGCCGAGTGACCGCCACCAACAGGCTGTCGATGACAGTCCCTCGGCCATCGTAACAGGGATCTCCACCCACCATATTACAATGCTTCCGGACGGATGGCGGCTGGAAACACCGACAGCCATGGTCCCGACAGGCAGACTTTATGCGACTGCCTGTCCGACCTCCCTGTAGTCCCAAAATGTCACGGTGCCTGCTAGGCACCGACGTAGGGATTACAATATCCCTTTCTGCCGGTCGTTCTGAGGCGGTCAAACCGCAGCAAATGGCAAACGGAAATGGATTTGGGGGCCAGTAGCGGCCCACCTAACCCCATGGGCCAGGGACATTGGCCCTGGGGGGCACCTACGGTGCCCTCCTACATATACCTAAACCATGGGTAGGCACCACATGGTGCCTGCCATGTAGTGCAGAGATATGTGTGGGGTGTCTGTTTTGCCCTGAGCGGCTGCTGTATAGCGCAGCACCCGGCGCAATACAAAACATGGGCAATGTGACTGCCATGGTGGCAGTCACATCCTAATTTGCCCTGTGAGACTGCCGCTTTGTGGGTGGGGGGTCCCAAATATGATTGGATGGCGGATGGACGAAAGTCTGTCCGCTATCCTAATTACCCCCTAAGTGCTTCTGCTCCTGAAACCAGTGGTTGCGTTACAAGGATACCATGTACACTGCTCTTCAGACATATTCTCTACTGCCAAAATAAGAATTGCAGATTATTTTCAGGGGCCTAGCTTCCATTTGTGCAGCAGGTGTAGTGGCAACTGGGCCCATGGCCATGCGGGGGCCCGCTAAACCCTTATTATTGCTGTATTTCACAGTTCGAACAGCAGGTAGCAGACCCTTTCCTTCCTTGAACTAGGGCTCATAATACACTGGCTACACCACAGATTATTTCCAACACTTTTGGGAAGCATTTATGAGTATGGGAAGCAGTACCACAGGAATACTTTTCCGCATTCATCCACCCTTTATTTATCAGACTGAAATATTAAACTCCCAATTGGCAAAAGTTAAAAGAGAGCACAATTGTTTCTGTTTGTACTAACTGTATATGAATAATCCCTGAATATTTTCATTTTATTCCCATTTCAATTATTTTGGGCCAACTCACAAATGCATATAAAGGTACATAAAAGAATACTATAGAAGTGGAGTACTACCTTATGTACTCCAAAATGCTTTGCATAATCTGCCCTTGTGATTTGATGAGCTCTGCCCTCAAAGACGTGGCGTGCCCATTCAACATGTATGTTTGTTGTTAACCCCTTCGACGCGCATGACGGAACGGTTCCGTCATGCATGTCGGTTGAGCTGTGCGCATGACGGAACCGTTCCGTCATGGCCCCGCCCGCGCACGGAACCTTCAGCGTGGCACTGAAATCCGCGCCGCGCTGAAGGGGTTAAAGTAAGCACTGGTTCACTATGTTTGCAAATATGGCAATGGGTAAATTGACAAGACACACAGACGAGAAGACACCAATGAACTTGCTCAGATCCATTCTGAGCCATCTGAATTTACAGCCAGACTTTGAACACTCTTGTGATTAAAGTCATCAAATGCCAAGCATTGCCATCATAAACATCTATTATTTAAATATAGGATGACTTCAATGGTATTAATATGTATGAGAGCCTTACAAGCAACAGACTGAACTGGGTGCTGAATTACAAGCCTTATAGTTAGGATTTTGCTGCAAGGGGAAGCCAAAAGTGAAGGTAGGGGGGAATAGGGCAAAGAGATGGTGGGGTGAAGAAGGTCTGGTACTGAGAGGGCGGATCTCCATTGCATGAGGCAAAGCACCTAAACGGGGTCTGTCAGTTCCGTGGAAGCATTAGGTCAAGGTATCCACCCTGAAGATTTTGAAAGAGGAGGGATTTAAAATTTAAAGGCACTATAAGAGAGACAGCTTGGTCCTTAGGGCAGAGGGCAGCGACTCGTAGAACAGACCTGTTGCTCTGGGATAGGACCATTTAATAGCATATTTTGTATGAGAGTGTAGTGCGGAGTTGTAAAGAGGCTCATCTTCTGAGATCCATTGAATCTTCTGAGATGACTGGGCTAGGCTATCAAATGCCTGGCACTGCCATCCTGGACCAGAGAAAACAATGCTAGACGTCAGGTCCTCTCATCACAGGACCTGACGGCTCCAATACCTGTCAGTGGCCACATGTGACACAGATCAGGCAATGACTAGAAGACAATGCCCTCGGTGGTGAGATCTCTGATCTTCTGTGAAACATTAAAAATACAGTCGCTATTGTGGCCTGAAACTCCAGAGGTACACTACAGATAATGTACAATGACTAATAAAATGACTATCCAGCGACTTTGGCGGACAATGCTTGTAATCTACTATGCTTTAATTTTCTGCAATATTGCAGGCAACTCAGACTGCTTTCCTCATCATATGAAACGGAATCTGCATCCAAATGAAGTGAGGAGGATAGATGTGCAGCTGCCTTGAGTGGCTGGTTTCAGTACCACCTGTTATGTTGTCAAACAAAGGTCGTACTCAGGATCCAGGTCACGTGATGAGATGGTCATGTGAATGGTCTTCATCCTCACCCCATCACATGACCCAGGCCCTGAGTACTAACTTTGCTTCACAATGGCCTGCAAACCACAACTGATGTTTGCAGGCCTAAAAGCAAGAGGATGGGGAGCATCCTGGAAATACCTGTCTCCTTAATGTGTATGTAATCCCTGACATTGATTATTCAAATCCATCCTGCCAAGTGCACAATCATATGCAGTATTGTGACACATTTCGTTAATACAGCTCCACTCTAGTCAAATGACACATATGTGCCCTGACATGATTGCTCTGATGCCCTGGAACCGGTGGAGCTTAATAGACTGCTTCTCCCTTCCAGCCACTGCATCAGAGTCTTCTTTTTGAAGTGCCACAAGCAAAACATTGACTGATAACGCCTCATGACCACCTTCTGCTCCTCAGGTAATACCGCTTTTGCCTCAGATGCCCTGACAGGCCCACTGACTGCTCCAACGAGGGACCTGAGGGGATCCACTTTGCTTCCTCTGGTGAGACAAAGGGGAGGAGGAAGTCAACGAGCATCTCCTCATCGCCCTAGCGGGCATCGCCACAGATCTCTGATCACCAGTCCTGCTATATTTAAATTGAAAGAAAATAATAAAGCACATGTATGCACAAAAATGGAATTACCTTAATGGTAAAGAATGGAGCAAATCAAAATGTAAATTATAGTAGGTTCCCTGTGCAGTGGCGGCTCGCAGAGGGATTGCTGCGGGGCGGTGAGGCGGGGAGGAGCAGGGGGAGGGGTAGTGGAATCGGACGTACGACGGCCTCGCTGCATCGCATAGTTGGCGATGAAGCGTGCGCAAGGTAAATAGTTTTATTTATTTATTTACTTACTTTACTCCTGATCGTCGTACGTCTGACTCCACTACCCCCCCCACTCTGCCCCGCCTCACCGCCCTGCAGCACTCCCTCTGCGAGCCGCCACTGTCCCTGTGACTGCTTCCTGCCCTTTGTAAACAAGCATTAGCAAAGCCAATAGGTTTGGCTTGCATTTTATTTCCTGATAAAAATACTTAAGGAAGCCTGCTCCAAGGGAAAAAAAATGGTTTCTGTATGTCTCTGTTAAAATAAAGGCTTAAATATTTTATGATTCAGTGTCCTTTTGA
Source organism: Triturus cristatus (assembly GCF_964204655.1). NCBI lineage: Eukaryota > Metazoa > Chordata > Amphibia > Caudata > Salamandridae > Triturus > Triturus cristatus. The sequence goes on along the minus strand of NC_140594.1, from coordinate 1,088,655,425 downwards.
TATGTAAAATAGTCTCTCATGCATTGAAGTGCAAGCACTTCATGGGCAGAAGCATAATAGGCCCCACAGCCACACTGTCAAACCAGGCATAAAAAGAAAACTCATTATAGCAAAACTATACAACAGAAGTAACTTCCCTCTCAAACAGAAAGAAAGGTAATCAAAACTGTGGGATAAGAGCAAAACTTTGACAATAAAAAAGATAAAAATACTCCATCTTGCTCTCTCTCCCTTCCTTGTCCACTTGTTTTGGAGCAGATGTCAACAGCATCAAGCTCCTTTCCTGCTAGGCGAAGTGATGTACTTGTCCAGGCTGTCTCATGCCCACTTGTGCTATTTTTCTCTACCTCAACCTGAAACAAATTGTTTCCATTAGTTTGAAAATTAAATAAATAATTAATTTTCCCTCGTAGTCTGTCGAGTTTGCCCCCACCCCGCCCCACCGCTCTTACCTGCACGGGCCATTCCTGGAAACAATAGTTCTACAAAAGCTGTGCTTAACGAGAGCTAAAAAACTAACCATGAGGAGAATGGAGGGAATAGGAGAGGGGAAAGGCATAGGAGGAAGCAGGAAATGATTAGCCAAGGAAGAGCAAATGGGTGACGCCCAAACGCAATTAAATGGGTGCATTTTGACGGCATTAATTTACACCCTCCTCTTCTCTTCTAGGAGCGGGTTCTACAGTGACATGCATCCACAGTAAGCCTGGGCAAAGCACTACGCTATGCTCGCGTAGTTTGCGAAGTTTGCGCTACTTCGCACTACGCGAATTGCACGTAGCACAGTGCAAACACGCGTAGTGTAGTGCAGCGGTCATTTTTTGCTTGCTCGCAGTCCTCAACGTCAAGTTGGTGACCGCGAGCAAGCAAAATGACATCCCGGCGAGACTTTTTCCTCGTACCCGATCAGCAACATCAAGTTGCCGATCGCGAGCATGGAAAATAAACCTCCCGGCGAGCTTCTCAACGCGGGGAGGTCAGGTTTCTCATTGCGAGTGGTCGCGTATGCTCGCGACCGCTCGCGATGGGAAACTACAAGTCCGCGTTGAGAAAGATGCCGCTCGAGTAGAAATCTACTCGAGCGGCAGAAAACGACCGCTTCCACTGTGCAAGATGCAGTTTACACTGATTGCACAGTGCGGACAAGCATCCGGCACTGTGCAATCAGTGCGAACAGCATCTTGCACAGTGCACTACGCAGTTTGCGAAGCTACGCGTAGCTGGCGTAGTGCAAAGTGCACTTCGCTTAGCTACGCGTAGCGCTACTTCGCAAACTACGCCCAGGGTTAATTACAGGTGCTGTGAAATTTCAAGTCTTAGAAGGTCTGTGCACCTGAAACCTTTGTCTCCTACACCGAGGATGTTCAGCCGTCAGATAGTGATGGTGAAAGGTCTATAAATGATGCATTCTAAACAGAATTTAATTCTAGCTTCTGAAGTCAACCAATAAATATTCCTTAAACAGGGTGTAATATGATGAAATGTTTATGTTCCAGCTTTCTGTTTGAAGTTTGGCCAGGCAGCCTTTGTGGAATTTGGAGTTATGTTTAGGAAGAATTAAAATAAACACATTTTTGCTTCAGTTTACGGTCGGAAAGCTGGTTGACCTCTATATGTGCCTGAGTAGATGGGAGGTCAATGAAATGCTCAGAGTTCCTTCATATTTTATTAATGACTATTTCTCAGCGGGGTGCCTCAGTGTTTGAATGTTAGCTTGTTTCTGTTTACAGTGCTGTGTGGATGGCAGTCTACTTTTCAATTATTTTATGAGCTGAACTGTATTACCTTATATTACACTGACAATAGTCAACATCTCTGTGAAAAGATACACACTCTGGCCATGGTCGCCAAGCTATGTTTTCTTTGTTACATTCAACGTAGGAAGTAGTAACTTAGTTTTACAACTGTGAACATTCATGACTTCCTTTTTGATGTTTTTCTAGGACAAAAATTGTGGCCAAAATAACTATTTTACTATTTAACTTGCATGCGAGCTGTTTGTTTTAGTCAATTTTTCTTCCAAATATCTGACCATAGATAATTATAAGATGTTTCTTTTGGAAGGAATGCAGTCACAATAACTTCCACAGCTCTCTCGCTTGATCCATGATTTATAGTGTTAAAAAATCTGAACATTTATATGATAGAACCACCAGCTAGCCACCTTTTTATTTTTCTTTCCATATCGCAATCGTTTAAAACTGCCTACATCATTCTTCATAATAGAATGGACTTTCAAACTTTGTCTGCATTTTATTTTACACTGTTTGTTCTATTTCTGTCAATGTGCTTCCTTCAAAGTGGTGTAAAATGCGGGTTTCAAAGTGCATTGTTTCCTAGTTTAAACTTTTAGAAAGTACCACTTTGTCAATAATGGACAGCTTACTAGACCAAAATACCAAACCACCAAAAAAATTGATAAACGGAAGAACTGATATTTAGAGTGCCTAGAACAGGCAGTAATTACTATTATAGGCGCTTTATAAAAGCAAGATATAATTATTATATTTTTAATCAGGAATACAAACTCAGCAAAAGCGTGGTATGTCAAAAAACTGCTTCCAGAAATGAAAGCCCATTAAAATATATATATATATTTTTTTATTTCAAAATTCTTTATTGATTTTACATAGATTGATGGAGCAGGTAAAGCAAAATGTTGTATACCTCCTCTATTTGCATGAAAATATGAATTACTTAATTGATTTATATTATAATTTGAGTTAACTGGGTGATGTGTTATACTGATCAACAATTCGCATTTTTGGTAAACACAAATTACACGCGGGACTCATTGCTATTTGCATGGCAGAATAACTCTAATAACTAATTGTGGTACGCCTATTAACAGTAGTATGTGTGGTAATAGGATATTGCATGATTCATGTTGCTTTGGTGACCTTTGCGTTCCGGTTTGGACCGAATGGTGAGTTTTATGGCTTTAAATGTCGCTATAAGCTAGGAAAACACTAATACATAAAGGGATTAGTGAGGGTTTAACATTAGAATCTTAATTTTGGTGTATTAATTACTCTTTTGTGTTTGTTTTGCTTAAGTTGGCATTCGGGCCTACCAAACCATGACATCCAAAATGGAGTTCAGAAGTGGCCACCGTCTTGTGAGCGCGATGTGTACTGCACAGACTCGGATGGCTCCATAGATCTCCAGGCATCCTCAAGTCAGAGCACAGTGTTCCTGGTCAAGGATAGGAACATGGAGGACTGCCAAACTTCAGTCAGTAAAAATCAACGCAAGAAACAATGAACAACCAGGGAACAACAATGTTGCATGATTTTGTCATGAACCGAGGAAGTGACCCAGCACTTCTTTGAGAACCAAAGTCTCTGGGAAAGTTGGACGATGTTAAAAGTTTCTCCAAATGGACCAATCAGACTTTTGTATTGCCAAAGAAATGTTTCATATTATCCAGAATTTTATTAAAAAAAGGGTAGTAGAATAGGGAGGAGTGATTCCGCACACCCCTACCGACCCCACAGGCGATGACAGATGAGCTAGATGCTTGCACGATTCCAGGTCTTTTGGAGATCTTTGGGACTGTGACGTGCTGAGCAAAGAACTTTTCCGGACTTTGAGTCTTGGCCTGCTTTTATTGGGACAATTGAGCAGAAATTTCGCTTTATGCAGAGCCAATTGAATTAGAAAAGACCCGATAGCAAGAATAGGTAAATATAAAATGTCAAGCGATTTGTGTTTGATTAAATTTCAAATTTGATTGACCGAAATGCTAATTATATAATTGCAAACAAGATTTAGATAAACAATAATTTGATTAACAGAAGTAATGAGTTTGTGATTTTTCCATTAGGAGATTAGAGGATTCTGAAGCGTAAATGTGTTTTAGCTGGTTCTAAAATCACCATCAACCAGTCCAACTAATTGGTCCGTCGACCGAGTGGTGAAGTGCCTTGATGTTAAGGTTAGGATCCTATAGGTGGTGATGCAAATATGTATATTTTGTAACATAACTTTTCCTCTCTATAGGTAATAAGGTACCCCCCATATGTCCAGCGCATCATTCCTCCTGTGTGCAGACCTGTGAGAGAAACGTATGAGTGTTGGTGTTATGGGCTCCACCAATGAATGTGTGTGTGAATGAGTTAGCGTGACGACGGGTCTGTGACGCAGGGAGGATCTGAAAATTTTGCCCCCTTTTTCGCGCTGGATCAAGAGCATACAAAGAGACAGTAACAGGGTTATCATAACTATCTCAAGTTGCTAGAAGGCAAGGTTCTACATTTATAATGAACCGTGAGGGAGAAGCATTTCTGGTTGGTCAATAAGATCGCTCCCTGTATACTGTGGAGAAGAGAGATTAGAGAAAAGAGAAGGACAGAGATAGAAGCAGAAAAGAGAAGCAGAAAAGAGAGCGCAACGACATGTCTGGCTGTATTGATCAGTTCTGATATACTGAGGATTAGTTGGCAAAAGTGCAGTTACAGCTTGGTGGGTCTGCATGCTGTACCCAAAGTGCCGGGAACCTGGGTGAACCCATTATTACACACATACAACCCGACGGGACCGGATGGTGCAGTCTAAAATGTAATTCAAGTGAAATTTATTAGTTTGCTATTTCGTAATCCAAAATTTACCAATATAGGTACTGCAGCATAATTTAAAGTAAATGTAGGCTCCAGAATGTATAATTCTATGGGGTCCAGAATTTCTGTGCAGGTCTCGCGCTATTTAAACTCCATCTTTCATGATTACAAGCTCGAAAAAGCATCGTCAGAAAGCACTCGTACATCTCATCACAGTCAAAGTTTAGATGATAAAATTCGGAAATGGGACCTTGGGTTTAGAAAGGTGGCATCTGAGTGACCTCCACACTGCCACCCTGCCGGGATATTTCTACTCGACTACATTCCTAAACTATTTGAAAACAGACTTTTTTTCTGGCTTTTGACGTGTTGTTCAAACTTTCTGAATTCTTTGTTCTCTCTAGTGCTCCGAAGCTGCTTCCAGAAGCATGTAGCGCTCTGATATTGACTAAGGTAACCAGGTGACACAGATTTGCCAGGAATGTCCTCTGTTGTTTTTTTCACCCTGTGTCATGAAAAATGTCAGTACATTTAGCACATGGCCCTGTTTTCAGTGAGAATCAGGCAGTCAAAATAGTTTATTTCGGGAACTAGCCCATTAAACCATTAAATACATGTAAAACAAATATTTAAATTTAAGTGCTCGTGCAAGTAGGGAGGCTTAAACATGCAGACCTTAATCATTTTAAATCATCCAAATAGAATACATGGGTAAAAACATATTTCACAAACAATGTGTATTCAGACATAGCCATCAGGAATACCATGCTGATTGTCATATATTAGGAAAAAAGTTGATCTGAGGAGGCTTTGGCTAGTTATACTTACAGTGGGATTCTAAGTTCTTTTCTTATACGCCCGATTGCTACGAGGTAGCAACAAAGATTTAAAGTAATTTCTTTACTGCAATCAGATCTTAGGATCAGTGGCGGCCAGCACGGATCTGGGGTGGTGAGGCAGTGGGTGAGGATGTAAGGAGGTATAATTGTAAAAAGAAAAATTCACTTATCTCCTCTCTGCTCTGCCCTACATTGTCTCTCCTCTGCCAAACATGAAGCAGCCAAGCTCCCCTGAGCCGATCGCAATGCTGCAATGCAGCGTTGCGAGTGGCTCTAAACCAATCACAACGCTGCAATGCATACCATGTATTACAGCCAGTTTACGGCCGTAATGCATGCTCCGTTAGGGAAATGGAGGAATGCTACCGAACAGTGTTCGATCGCATCCTAATGAGATGGTCTGGACCGCCCCCCCCACATCGAAATCGCCCCTATATATAAAAATTGCATTTAAGTTTCCTTTGCACTTCTGTCCGGCGTTCAAGTCAACTGGAGCAAATCCATTCTCTTCCCCCTCACGGACGCCACCACTTCTTTCGCATTGGACTACCCCTTCATCTGGGCATCCGGTCCCACTAGATACTTGGGCATTTGGCGCAGCAGGGACGTGTACGAACTATGGAAGGCCAACCTCGGCCACGCGATGGACTGGTTGGACACCAAAATTCAAATGTGGCAAAAATGTACCCTATCGCTCGCGGGGTGCATTGCCATCGCTAAAATGCTGGTGCTCCCGAAATTCTTATATGTCTTCCTAAATGTCCCCGTCCCACTCACGGCACACTTTTTTCATAAATTGTACTCCCTCATCATCTCCTTGGTTGTGCCGGTCGGCAGCCCAGAATAGATTAAGATTCCTTACACTCCCTCTCTCCCGTGGTGGCATGGGCGCCCCTGACTTCAGGTTATACGTGCTCAGCGCTCAAGCCAGTTTTCTTCACTTTTGGTTGCACCCCACTCCTTTTCAGCCACACGTCTCGGTGGAGGCCGACCTCGCTGATCCCTGGCCACTACAGACCACGCTTTTCGCCACTCCCAAACCCCCGCGCGGCGAGATTGACACTGTGGAAAATCTGCGCTTGGTCTGAAATGGCCTCCGGAAATACACTGACGCTAGCGTACTCTCCGCACAGGCCATGCCCCTCGCAATAACCCAACTTTCCCTCCCTTGCAGTCAGCAGGCATGGCCAGGCGTGCAGAGTACATGGGTCTCACAACTTTGGCGGATCTATACCCCGACAACACCTTCTTCAACAATGATGGCGTGACTGGCCCAATGGACACGCTGTTATACTATCAAATTAGGGCGCACTGTCGAGAGCACCATTCCACATTCCCCAAGCCCCCTCCGGCGCTGGCCGTCCTTGACTTTGTTTATGTATCCAGCTCCCCATGCAAAATGGTCACCAGGCTATATGGTCTCGCACTTGCTGCTTCTCCTGTCAACACTCAGCGCGCTCGCACCACCTGGAGCGAGGATCTGGGCAACGATCTCCCCCAGGATGTATTGTTGTATTGCTGCAACTAGATTAAAACTGCACAAAATGGGTCTCATTGTCAGCGACAGGTGCTTGCAGTGCTCGTCCTCTGCGGCGTATTTTTCCCACCTGGCCTGGTTGTGCCCGGATGTCTCCGCCTTCTGGCAGGGCGTTTGTGCTGCCATCTCTGAAATTACCTCCACACTTATCACTCCGGACCCCCTGGTTTGCCTCCTGGGCTATGTGAAGAGCATCCTAAATGCGAGTCGCACACTCATTGCCATGTTACTGGTTCTTGCCAGGTGCAGGGTAGCCATGCACTGGGGACCAGCACCCAGGGTCCGAGCCTGGCTGGAGGACTCTGCACATTGCCAAACGCTACTTGAGGAGTTCTGGGAATTGATGCCGGCTGCCAGGCAGCCGCCCTATATTTGGGGTCCTCTTATTTCCAACCTACAACGCCAAGACACCCCGTCCACCCCGCGGTCAGATGAGACCGACGAGGCAGCCATGGCCCCACTAGGTGTCACATCTTTGCATGCCATTCTTTCTCTGTCTGATATGTCATTCTTTGGTGTACTCCCCATGCTCTCTCCGATGTGTATGTAACAGGTTTGAAAAGTGTCTTGACCTGTGCTTCATTGACGGTATGTTCTGTAACATGTGGTTTTAGCTTCAATAAAAGTTTTTTAAAATCCCCCCCCCCCCCAAAAAAAAAAATTCCTTTGCACTTCATTGCCCTGTGTTTGACATGTTGGTGAGCGCTGTCAATTAATCCATTCTGTGCCATTCTGTGGATGCAAAATTGCAATCTTAAACTTGTGAAAAGTTTCAGTTTTTGGTTTTACAAATCAGGTCATCCCATGTTAGTGAATCAAAGAAATACCTGTAAAAAAGCAAAAAGCAAGGAGTTTCAGCATTATGGTTTGCTACACATCATTTGAGTAAAGAAATAATGTTAGAAATACAACTTATGTTTGCAATATGAAAGTGAAATTAATGAATAAGCGACAGAATATGCGAGCAGGGTGGCTGAAAAAATGCAGTGATCTGCACGTCACAAGTTTGAATCCTGGTAATGGCGACTCCATCTTACACACTTCTGAGCTAGGTATATTGAGTACTGTAAATTTGGTAGTACTAGCATCGGTTTCTGTGTGGAATTGAAATGGAAAACAACTGGTGCGATGCACTATATGAAAAAAATAAACAAATAAGCTATTAGTGTATATTGTAAATTAAGGAATATTGGGGCCAATTTTGCATTGGCCAATATGCGCACCTGCCTAGTTGCGTCAGTGTGTGTGAATCCTACGCTGTGTGCTGCCCAGAACCTTCCCCTCTCTGATATAGGGTGTGTCCCCTGATAGTGCCACCACATATTCGTTTGGTAACTTTATTTCGGTCGGAGACCATAAAAGCACAAATAAAATATGTACATACAAGATAAAATGCATAAGTAATTGAAGAACACCTTGGTTAAAAAATTATTAAACAGAGAGTTATCAAACAAGAAATAACAAACATTACAATTTATCACTATTTAGGACAATTAATCAAAGCAGACCTTCTATGCCACATACCGTGTAAAAAACGAGAGACAGAACATACTACACCAAGCAGAGAAGTGTGGTACAGACACACACCAAACAATTCAATAATACTTTATTGCCACCACTACCAGGATTAGACATGTTGAGTAAAACTGTTGCTTATTCAGAGGTCTTGCAACAGATTTCTTGCAAAAGAGGTCATGTTTCTGATGGGGTTATACCCTAAGGAATACTCTGTTGCCTTTTCTGTCCCCTCTAAGTTCAAAAACATATCCAACGATTTGCACAGATGTGGCCCTAGCATACCTTAACATGGCCAATGCTATTTGGCCACAGGTCTGGGCTAAGCACTTTTTTTGTTTTCTATGAGGGTTCCATATTTCAATGCTGTGATTGGCTAGCCTGTCCCATTGTTTCATGCACAGAAACTTAGGCCCAGATTCTGAAAGGTGTCATGGAACACAGCGCAGCAGCCAAAAATGCTGCGCTGCATTGGTGACAGGGAGAGAGCAGTAGAGTGCCATATCTATAGAGCTATAGCTTTCTCATCCCCCATCACTTCCACTGGCACTGATTTCAGCAGCCATGTGCCAGGCACACACCTTAGTGCCATAGGGCTAGGGTGCGTGCCTGAGTCTATCATAGGTTTTGTACAGGAAGGGAGAGGGAGAGGATGCGGTCTAACAGCAAGGGCGGTCAGTCTCAAATCTGGGGAACTGGGTTTGAGTCTCAGCAATGACGCTCAACATCCTACGATTCGGGTCAAATCACTTAATCTCCCTGTGCCTAACAAAAAAGAATGTGTCCTTGTGAAATGCAACTGGTGCGCCTGTAAAGTGCTCTGATACCTGAAACCTTCGGGTCAAGTTCACGCTATATAAAAAACTGGAGAAAAAAAGGTACCCTTTCTGTACAAAATACCTTGACTAGACAAGTTAAAAACCTTTTCCTAATTTGTAGTGGCTGCACATTGCAACATGCATGCAAAGTAGGAAAAGTAAGGAGAAATTAAAACGTTTCTTCTTTTAACATCTGTCTTCCTGCAGCTTTCATTCTTGGCGCTAAACCCTGTCAACTAATGTTAGTAGATAGGGTTTAGCGTCAAAAGGCATGGGTGATTACATGGGAACACCCATGTACCATCCATGTTATGCCCTCCTGATGCAAAGTAACGTAAAACAGCATTTTGTACGACTTTGCGTTACTTTTTCATACTAACCAACTCTAATACCAATTAGCATTGGTTTGTTAATCCCCAAATAGGTTTAGCATAAGGTAACGCTAACCCAGACGCTAAACCTTTGTGAATCTGGGCCTCAGACTTGTCCCAGATGTACTCCCACTTTCCACTGGCGCAAAGGGGTTCAAAGTGATTCAGGCAGCATATGGTATTTATTATGCACAAGGTTTTCTTTTTCTCAGCACACAAACTGCATTGCATTGCTGTGCGTCACTTTGAATTGCTTTGAGTTATTTTGCAAGTGGCCATTACTTAGGTATATCAGTGCAAAAACGATGGGTTTTGATAAAAAAAAACCAGGCGTAGCATAAAAATGTAACACCCACTTTAAGCAGGCGTAAACAAGGGCAACTGTGTTCATTTCCTGCATAATACACGCTCTGTAAGAGCGCTGATGTGCACACCACGCAGTTAATGTGTGAGATCCTTCTGAGTTTCTCTAACCATAGATAGTTGTACTGGAATTATATGCTTTGAGACCAAATCGTCGATAGACTGCACACACACTACTCAGCACACTGGTGTGAAGCTCTGTGTTATGCAAGACACCCTTGTTAGAGTGTCAGCACTATTGCTGCACCACTTTAAAGAGTTAGGGTGCAGCAATGAATGATAGGTCAGTGAAGTCATAGGAGGCGTGAAATATCCAAGTGGTACCCGAAGAACAAGTGAAACAAATTAGGCACACCCATTCAGCAAGAGAATAAGGAGGACTAGTGTGTGGTGAGTAGTGCATTTTGGAGCATATTGTCTAAATGTATCCCAAAACATAGGGGCAGATCTACAAGGAAGTGCCGCAGCCTGGCACCGCAAGCCCTTTGGCTGCGCCATGCTGCGGCACTTCTGAAGCCCCGGGATGGAACATATTTACAAGTATATGTCGCATCGCTGTGCTTCCCCCTGCGCTGGTGCACAAACTGCTGCCATGCGCTGGTGCAGCCACCCTTGCACTATGGTGCAAGGATGCCTGCGTCATGGGGAGATTGTTTTTGTGCAGGAAGGGACACCTTCCTGCACAAAAACAATCACTACAGGCATTTTCCTCTTCCAATGCATGCTGTAGAATGCAGCACGCATTGAAAGAGGAAAAAACGAGGAGAAATGTAATTCTCCACATTGTGCCTCGCTACGCCACCTCTAGGGTGACGTAGCATTCCGACGCATCTCCAGATTTAAGATTTCTCGTAAATCTGGAGATGTGTCTTGTTCCATGGGTGTTGCGTGGGAACACCCACAGCAGCACCCATGGAACGCCCCTTTCACACAAAGTGTTGCGTGTGACGGGGCCATATTTACAAGGAGAGGAAAAGCCACGCAGGGTGGCTTTTCCTATCCTTGTAAATATGGACGCGCCATCAGTACGTCATGAAAAGTGATGTACTGGTGGCGCAGGGGGCTTCTAAATCTGCCCCATAGTTTGGTAGCGTACTGCCGTTTACATAGAGTACATTTTAATTGAAAAGGCCTAAAAATTTGCATCAGATTTGAAGCTTAACTGCGAAATCTATGTGGTGAACAAACTATAATGTGAGAAAATCAGATTTCTGCTCATATTTATCATTTGCATTTCACACAAGTAAAGTGTCATGGTTGGTTTGATCCTATTAAAACCTTTGTTTTAATAACACTTCAGAATTGCAAAAAAATGTACTTCTAGTGTTCATTCGTTGCTGTTGATATATTTTGAAATATCATTAGCTCATTTACAAGTATTTACATTTTGTTGTGAGCTGGTAAACATTTCACATTCTGCAACTTTTACTTTCACACTTTCTGTACCACAGAATGATTAGCACTTTGTTCATGGTGCAAACTACCCCCACTCTGCAATCAATGAAAGGAAAAGTAAACTTCACTCGCAGCAGTTTGTCAGAATCATTGCCTGACACTTGGCAACTGTTTCTGAACTACTAACACCCAATGAACAAAAAAAAAAAAAATTAAAGACACCTGTATTGGTAACTCGTCTTCTGAACTCCTGTAAGGTTGTCTTACTGTCTAGATTCCTCAGTTTCATGGACTTTCATATATCAACCCTTAAAAGATGAAGGGACATATTAACAAGGGCTTTATCGGCTTTAAAAGCCAAAGAAGCGGAGATAAAAATATCGCCCTATCAACAACAGCAAAATCGCATGTTAGCACCCTTTTGCACTACGCTTCCCTTTGCATCTCTAATGAGATGGAAAGTGGGCGTTTCAGAGCAAAATAATAGGAGAAATGTCACTAAGCAACATTGCTCCTATTATCAAGCTTCACGCTAACCCTGTTAGAGACAAAAAAAGCAGCGCTATCCACGGTTAACGCTGCTTTTTTACGTCTGCTAATTTTCAGACTTAGCCATGTAAGCCAATGGGAGGTGGATTACATGGCTAAGTCCACCATGGGCTATCAACAAGGATATCCCTATCCTTGTAGTTTTATCGCTGCATTACCAGCGATAACCTCCCAAAATGCCGCTATCGCTGGAATTTTTTATGGTCTAGGCGGTTAGCGTTGTTAATAACGCGATAACCAGGCGATATTATCCAGCGATAGTGGGTGTTAAAAAAATTAACGCTAAGCGCCCTTAGCGTTAATTTTCCCCGTTCCTTCTTAATATGCCCCGAAGTATCTAAACCTCCTTGAATATATTATTTTTCTTCTTAGAGCTTCCATACTAATAGTAATATGTTTCGCTCTTTTGTTCCACTGATAATATGTACTGTAGGAGTTTTGTAATTCCACTACTGTTTATAATTATGCTAGTTTCATTACATGAGAAGTGCTTTTTTTTTTTGCCCTTTCTATTTTCTTTTTCACTCCCCTTCTTATCCTGTTTTCTACATATATTTGCAAAAATGTTCTTGTTCTATCTTATTATTGTTCAAATGTGTTCAATACATTGTTATTATATTCTATTGTGAACCTGCTACCTTTTATTTCCCCTTTTCCTATCTAATAAACTTTACTTAAAAAAGCTCTAAGAAAAAAGCTTATCTTGGGGACACTGCACCACCCCTGTACCCATTATTCCAGTGCACCTAAGTGACAGTGGATGGGGATGACAAGAGCAGCAGGCCATTCTTAGTAGATATGGGATTGCACTGTGCAGCACATGTGGTTGCTCTGCTTTGGGAAACATTGGCACATCTGGGCCTAAGTGTTGCAAGCCTGACTCCATTGCTGTGAAGCCTTGTAACCTGTGGTGCTCGTTTAGTTTTCACACTCTCAAAGCATACAATTTAGAGCACCACAGTCTTTGTCAGTGCTAAAACCTTTTGTACAATCAGCCGAAGGGTCTGTAAGCTCGTGCTGTCATAAATTGCAAAAAAACACGTGAATTCACCAAGAAAAGTCTATTAAATGTATAAAATGCATCAGCATGAAGGCTTTCTTTATTTTTGCATCCCTGTTTATTCAGCTGTTGCTGTGAGCCATTTGCAGTGTTGAGGCAACACTGCCAAAACAAATCTGCTAATTTGAGACTACTCTTGGACTGTAATTTTCCTGTTTCCTGCTGTTTTGGAATGTCGCCAAATTACTGTAATTCAGTTAGCTTAATAGTGGCAGCATTTTACTAACCATTATTTCCATTTCAGCATCACAAACTCCAGCAGCTCTTGCGTATGGAAAACGTATACATACGTTTTATCAACAGGGGACTCCCAGAGAGACCCAAATGAAACATATGATTAGCTCCTGGGAAGAGGTGGAGTAGCCAGGCCTGTTTAGTATGAGGTACAAAGATTTTATAATATATTGTATGGTATTGTATTACATTTATATAGTAATTTCTATCCCCTAATAAGGTTCTACGACACTTTTGCGCATGGTTGCACACTACTCCATGGCAATGCCATGGAAGGAAGAGTGTGTCTGTCTTGTAGGCTATATAGGTGGTGTAGGGGACATGCATCAAGAGCAGAAATGTACTCCTATTTTTTGTCACTGCACCTATGCATCAACTTGAAGTAAAAAGGATGGAAGGATGGGACCCTTAAGCACAAGTGAAGCAGTCATGCAATTGGTCACGCATATGGTTATCCAATAGGGTTGTTCAAAGTCGGTCTTGGAGGGCCCGATCCATGCCGGATTTTTAAGATAACTACATTTATCTAAATGGGGATATGCTAAAAATCTGCCATGGATCCAGCCTTCCAGCACCAGACTTTTGGAGAACCATACACAATAGCAGGCTAGGGATACGGGCTATTAATGCAACAGTTTAATTACTTTTTAATTCTAGAGTGCCTTGGCAGAGTACGCAGAGTACTTGTGGTATGGTAACATACAATGGAAAGCAGTGGAAAATGAATTACATATCAATTGGAGTGGGCCTAATAGATTAGGCATAGTAAGGGTAGTACAGTAAATTGCAATGTTCCCAGTGGCCTGGTTCATGCAAGCACTTTGATTAAATGTAGGATGTAGTCGATCTAAGCAAAGCAGGCATATTAATAATAGTCTAATCATATAGAACACCCCAATGGGGCCCGATTCATAGAGACTCATAGGACCTGATTAACAAAGGTAAACTTACACCATTGTAGTAATTTTACTAGTTTTTGGTAATTACAAACTATGAGTGTAATTTTACTTCTAATTTTACTAGTAGAACATTTCACTCTCTGGGCCAGATTTAAAAAGGTAAATTCACACTTTTTTAAAAGTTTATTCTTTCTTGGTATTCACAAAACTTCAATTTAACAGTAAGTTTATGGCTGTGGTGAGTCTGCAGTCGGATGGAGAACTCCGCACATAAAACAATAGCCCTGCTCTTTTTTTATGTGCGGAGTGCTTCACCTCAAGTTTGTAGTTTTTATCATCTTCTTGTAACAGAGCAGAATCCCATCAGAGGGAGCTGCTTTGAATGTCACTGCGAACAGTGGCTCAGCTACCCTGTTTTCTGGACACTGTCAGGATGTGTAATAGATGTGATACTGGCTATGTATACCACTAAAGCAGTAACAATTGCATTACTCTGCAAAGGCAGTGCATGATGATGTTATCAATGACAGAGAATTTACTGATGTAAAACTTGCCACCTTATGAATGTAGATGAGCCAACAAGAATTCCAATTATTTTGCAATTGCAATAGCTTGACCCTTTCAATCTAATACTGGGCTTACATCCATGCGGATAAATTGCCCTGCAACTCGGTTCTTTAGAAAGTCATCCTTTTTCTGGGCTACATCTAATAGCTCCTCCCAGAATATAAATTGAAAGCTTCATAGTGTAAGCAGTTCACAATACCCTTTTTCACAGCAGCATTTGTTTTGATTTAGGAAATACCTGGTGGATGCTTTGCATGGCTCCAGAAATCCTGCTTGTTGTCGGGGAGGAGCATAATGACAGGAGCAAACACGCACAATGTACAAGTCATTTTGCCATCTCAAATGTAATTTTGCCATGTCAAACCGTGTTGTTTGCTAAATCACATGATTTGCCACTGTAAATTGAGTTTTGCTATGTTTTAAACCCATTTTGAGACTTAGTAAAGCCTTTCAGAATTGCAAAATGGGTTGAACTGCTCATTCTGAATCACAGTAAAGGAAAGGTTGGCTAAAGTTCCTGCCCTGGATGGGTGCCGTGCCATTCTCCAGAGTTCTAGATCACTTGGTATCACTTTTGACAATTATCTCAATCTTCTCAGCCACATCGCTGCCATGAGCAAAAGCGCACAACATCAATTTAGGCAGCTTAGGGGCATCAGATAATTGATCCCAGAACAAGACCTCAAAACAGTGGTGCAGTCTCTTGTCTCTCCAGATTAGATCATGGAATTGCCCTTCTCGCAGGCATTCCCAAAGTTCACATAGGCCCACTGAGAACAACACTACATATAGCAGTGTGCTTCATTTTAGGTCACAAAAACAATTTGACCATATTTCCCCTGCCCTGCTAGCCCTCCAAGGGCTTCCCATTGAAGTGCCGACACAATTCAAAACCACCTGCAATACCCAGAGCACTGCACTCCTCTTCACCCTCCCATTGAAATGAGAAACTGAAAATCTCTGGAGAAAATAGGGGTTTCAGTAATGCCCATCCCTGCTCCTGGAGCCCCCACCTTCAGTCGAGAATGGTACATGAGCCAGTCATTTTCTGGTAGTGCCATAAGAATGTGGACCTCTTTACCTCCCTCCCGGTGCCTAACCACCTGCCCAGTCACATTTAAAAAGGACGTCAAATTTCTCCTATTTGACAGAGACCTGAGTTAATCACACTTGACCATACTCAAGTACTCTCTCCACCAGGGAGCAAACTACTTTTGTTATGTGACCCCACCATATTAATTGATGCTTGAACTGTGTATGACCTTTGACCAACTGCTGCAATTGTCCTAATCACATCTACTGATGCAACCCTCTGAGTTTTATTACTGTAAATCTCTGTAACCCAATATCCTGCTACTGTTGTAAAGTGCTTTGATGCCTTTGGGCCATTTCCACTCTATACAATAAATAAATAAAAACAGACATAAGGGGGCTTCCTCTATTAATTGAGATTCGCAATGAGATGTATTAATGGTTAACGATTGGAAAGTTTCCCCGTGAAAATCATGTTGGGCAACCTCAGGTGGAGCAGGCATTGGCCCTAGAGACAACAGCATGGTCTTCCTGGTGTCTTCCCAAACAGGTTATTGTCTTAGCTACAGCAGTTCATTTAAGGATCACAAACATTAAAAAAAAATCCCATTTAGGAAAGCAAACACATAGATAGTGGTCCACTGTTTCTTGATATCCCAGTCTCTGTGTTTACAGCCAATCACAGAGTGTGGAAAGTATTACAAATAGAGATCTGCATAATTAATATTTCTTATGCAGGTCTTTCTGTGCCCCCCCCCCCCGACAGGAGATTTTAACACAAACTATCCGTTTATAGGTAGCATTGCAAAATCAGAGACAGTGGCAAAAAGTCAGTGTACAATTTGTAACAACTATTTGTGACCAGCCGGTTCATACGTTTCATTCCATATTTATTTTTAATTGGACTGCATTGGAGGTGGAGTTTTATTGTGTCTTCTACACTTGATTAAAGAAGTCACAAAACATTGTTCTCCTTATTGAATTCTTTATGGAAATATTCTCTTATATTATCAACAGGTCGTCTGGGAATACAAATGTAGGGTTGGTGATGATGGTTGATCGAACATGCAAACAAAATGTATACAATTCTTTTTTCAGGTGATGGTCTGTGCTCAGTGCAAAATGACGAGGCAAAAGCTGGAATTCTTTTTTTGAAGTAAGAAGAAAAAATGATGTTAAAACTTGCATCATTTACTAAAAAATAAAACCAAGCATTGGCAACTCCAAATGGCTTGACTTTGAAGTGCTAATGAATGCAAGCATAGGCATGAACAAATGCACTTAAACTGATTGTATCAGTGACTCTCGTGCCTACGTCCACCCCAACAAACATTAATCCACTATTCCTTTTAGCTGTGATGTGTTATTCTTACTATTAGGTGTAAATTGTCAATTTACGAAAAGGCGGATATAGGGTTTGTCATGAAAAAGTCAAAAATCATCATAGAACCTGTATAGGTCTAGAGGATGAAAAATGTTCACCAAACTGAAACTGCACGACAGAGGCAAGGAGATAACAGGTAGAGATGTCTTCTAATCTCAGCTTTCCCATGGAGCAAATCCCTGTATATTGATCCCTTTATCGCTCTCTGCAGAAACCAGTGATAATTTGTGAGTGGCTAGAAGCATGCTACTTGCCACATTTAAACCACCAAAAATATATTCAACCATTCTGTTTACATACGATGCAACTTGAGGCACTTCACTTTGCAGAGCAAAACTGTGCATTAGGCAGTTTAGTTGAGGTGTGGCTTCAAGGGATCAGCAGGTTGATTTTATGTGTATATCAAAGAGCACGGCTGCCATTTCTTAGCGGAGTTGATGGTAAAATTAATGGTGATCTATCAAATGATCTCTAAAAGAAGAATGCCAAAATGGGCCTGGTCAAGATTTGCACTTGTGACCCGTAGACCACAGCATCTACCTGAAGCCAGTGCGTAACTCATTGAGTCACCGAAGAACAGACCCAACCATGCTCTCCCCACTACCGCCCTCTCACACTTTAGTTTGGTAAAGGAGAATCAAGGGGTGGAACTGCAGTGCTGAGGCTCTTCTGTGTGCAGGGAATTTTAGCTCCTCCATGCTGAGACTGCTGACAAATAGACTGATGAGCAGTGGTAGGCGGAGTAAGCAGGCATAGATGACAAGGCTGAATGTGTTATTGGCTCTTTTTTTGGCTCCCACACTTTCGGTGCTTTAGCTCATCAAGCATGCAACCAGTAGGTGGGGGCAGAAAAGGGAAAGATTACCTCAGTTAGGAACTGCCTGTCTCCCCCACCACTCTCACAAAATGGCCTCTTCACTTTGCTAATGTGAGAAGCAACGTGTAGGGCTGAAATGCCGAGGCAGGCGTGTTCAGGGATTCCTTGCCCATCCTTGCCAGAACTGTTAGCTGGCTGGTTAAACTAACATCATGCCAGCAGCTGCACTAACCTGGTCAGAGGCACACCTGTATGAATCGGTGGCTCCAGAGTTACTTTAAGCAGTGTGTTTGTGAATGACTGTGTCTGGTGTGTGGCAGATGAGAAATCACTGTAATAAGTACCAAAAGTCTGAGCCATCCTGTAAGCACACTCATACATATTTACATACATAGTCAACCCTTTAGATCAAATTGGAGGTCACTCATGGAGTAACTCAATCTGTATTTAGCACTGATCACCCGTCGTTGGACAACCAACATTGTAAATGATCACAAACTGAATCTAGCTTAATACTTTAATTATAGTTAAACAAACACCCTGTGTCACTGCTTGCCACCACATGATGTATCTGATCACTCTCACAAACAACAATCAATCAGCGTGCAATGCATGCCATTAACCTGTTCAAATTTAAGCGTGGCCTCTGTGGTACATTGCCGAGCCAATGTTTCACAAAACAGACATTGGCCATTCTTGTAAATCAAATAATGTGGGGCAGTCCGGCTAGGGGAATAAACTAAGAAAGGGTAGATAGGCACGGGATGGAGGCAGGTCCAAATTTGTATCGCCAATGTACTTGAAGGAAATGGGAGGGGCTTCTTCACTGCACACTGGTGCAACTCCAATCCGGCAATAAAATGTGTCTGAAACGGTGAGGGCTGCATTAGTCAGTCAGACACAAACAAACAAAATAAAATAATGTTCCCTTAGCTATATAGTTTTTTTGTTTTTGTCATCGAAGCAGTTCGGCGATAGAGAGAGAAAGTTCAATGGTTAGTGGACCAGGCCTAGAAGTCAGGAAAGTAGAGTTCATCCTCTAATTCAGGTGGTTCGCCCAGAAGTAGGACAGCTAAGGCACTACTGTCTGGCCAATCACCCTCATCCTCCTCCTGTCGTACTTCAGATATGGTTTAATCTGGTGGTATAAAGTGCTGCTTCCTTTTGATCATGGTTACTGTCACCACGTTTTGTGGTGATAGACTGATCTTTCTCACTGTGACAACTACACCAGAAGCACTGAAAACACTCTTAGTGGACACACTGGCTACCGGACAAGCCAGATATTTTATTGCCAGCCTGCTGAGCTCTGGCCATTGGCCCCACTTCCCACACCAATACTCCAATGGGTTTTGATCAAGATAGACCTCTGCTGGGTCACCAGATAGGCTTGGATCATCTTCTCAATAGTCATTGGTGCTCCACCTTGTCTGACATCTTTTGCCTTTGCTTCTGCACTGGATTTAAGCCCTGCCTTTAGAAACCAATCATATGCAGATTTTGGGTCTGATCCTCCTGTTCCTGTTGTTGCTGGTGCTCTTGTTGATTTTGGCTGCTGTGAGCCAACAGCACTGACCTCAGGCTCTGAGGTTGAAGGATGCACCGCAGAAGTTGTGCCCTGGAGGAGTGGGCCTCTAATTCCCACCTGTTCTTTTTCTAGGTCACTGGCTTGCTCATCAATCCATGTTTCATGGTTTGAAACATCCCCGTCTGAAAAAGGTCTGAAAGTGGCCAGTAATTGTTTGTACCATGGATCAAGAATTGTGGCGCAGAAATATTGTTTGGATGACACAATGTATCTTTGCAGCCTTGTAATAACAGATAAGCGAAGGATTAAGCTCTACACTAGCGCATGCGCATCATTTTTTCATCCACGCCTTCATACATATCAGACACCTCCTTCAGCTGTTCCCTTAGCATATGCAACAATGGGATAGCTTGCCCATGGTACTGTCCTACTTGCTGACTTCATGTGTGAAAACCTCAATGGGAAGCAGCATCTCTGTCAGGCACTTGACTAGGCCCCATTGGTCCATCTCAATGATCATGCCTTTCATAGTTGCATCCCCTCTTTGTATGACATATTCATTAATAAGTCAGTACTGCTCAAATAGATGTTGCAACTTGTAATATGTCAAGTTCCAACGTGTTGGCACCTCCTGTATGAGTGCTTTAACTGGCATTCTATTATGCTGAATGACCCTCAGCTGCTTCTGGGCTGTAAAGAATCGCTGAAATGAGTGCAGATTCTTGTGCAGGTGAACAGTAAGTTGCTAACTCTGTCTATGTTTTGAGAAATTCCTGTACAATGATGTTGATGTAAAAGCGTGAGGGGTATCTAAACTTAAATCACTGAATCAAATGCACGTGAAGTGAGTGGTACGTGGAAAAGTAATCTCCAGGCTGTGAAAACGTGATGGGTGTTTGGGTTTAAGCAAACATGCTTGTTATAAATCAATAGCGCATGAAGTAAACCATGACATGCCAGTAAGAACCAACTGAAGAAACTGCCCAGCTCCAGCGTATGCTAATCTTTTCATGCACCGTTTCGAACTTGACAATATTTTATCACAAATCAACTGGCAAGAAAACTTGATCACTTTCTATAGATACACTGATGACATTTTTCTAATTTGGAAGGGGGAACAGTCTGATCTGGTTCAAGCCATTACGCAGTTGAATTCAGTTGATGAAAGAATTGGTTTGACAAATGCAAAAACAACAGTTGATGGACAGAATGTAGAACACTGTCATACATTCACCCCAGCACAGAGATCTGGGCCTAAATCCATCGTTTTTTTGCTCACCATGCCATTCCAGTGTGAACCCAGCCATATGCAAATCAGTCTTGACCCTGTGCCTCATGAGAACAGTCCAGCCCGAACTGGCAAGCCAGGTCCTCCATGGACTGGAAACAAGCATCCTAGGACCGGTTTCGGGTTTCACCCCTCTTCAGCCAGGATAGCTTGATTCCAGTGGCATGGAGAGCATGAGACCCACCTCTGGGCATACCCATCCCACTCGGGGTGACAAATGCAAAAACAACAGTTGATGGACAGAACGTAGAACAATGTCATACATTCACCCCAGTACAGAGATCTGGGCCTAAATCCATTGTTTTTTTGCTCACCATGCCATTCCAGTTTGAACCCAGCCATATGCAAATCAGTCTTGACCCTGCGCCCAATGGGAACAGTCCAGCGTGAACTGCCAGGCCAAGTCCTCCCTGGACTGGAAACAAGCATCCTAGGACCGGTTTTGGGCTTTCAGCCCTCATCAGCCAGGATAGCTTGACTCCAGTGGCATGAAGAGCACGGGACCCACATCTGGGCATACCCGTCCCACTAATAATGTTGGGGGACCACGCGTTGCTTGACATGCTATATAGCCATTGTCGGCTAGACCACTTGCCCCCAGCCACAAAAGTTGTTATTCGGCTGTGGTGGGGAGTTGTCAGCCGGATGGGGTGGACTGGGTGACTGACACAAACAACCCCGCTGTGGCGGGGTATAGATCTCCAACAAGTTGCATTACTACCAGGCTTTCGGCCATGGGACCTTAGAGGGCATATCCACACCTGGGGACGTCATGAAGGGAGTGGTCCTAAAATCCTTTCAACAACTACAGGAAGACTTTCACCTTCATCAATACCAATTCTATAAGTACCTCCAATTAAGATACGCCCTCTCCCCGTACAGAGCAACATTGGCCGAACTCCCAGAATTCCACACACTAGAGGGGTGATTGTTAATGGGAGATATCGGTGCCCACAAAATCAGGCAGATATACCAAACTATAATCACGCATAACAACACAACATTAGGCACAATCGTCAAAACTGGGTCAACGACATTCCAGATCTAACAAATGACGATTGGACAGAGGCGCTGGCGAGCCCTCGCAAGGCTGCGATTGTGTCTCGTTATTGCCTGATTCAGTTCAAGTTTCTACACAGGGCCTACTTCACTCGTCATCGCATTTGGCGCATTGGAGTAATACCGTCGCCAGAGTGCTTGCGGTGTACCTTTCCACATACGGTGTGGACCTGCCCAGTTCTCCAGCCCTATTGGGGTACAATTTTGGCCTGTTGGGTGAAGTGCTTTCATGGAGGATTCTGGCTGATCCCAAAATCATTTTATTACATAGTATACATGGCATTGGCTGCAACAGGTATAAACAACATTTGCTTTTTATTGGTCTCACACTTGCTAAACGGGACATCGCTCAATTCTGGAAAAGTAACGTCCCGCCGCCTCTGGGGAAGTGGAAAAAAGCTCTGGATTGGTGTATAGGGATGGAACTAGCGGTGTTTAAGGTTAGAGGATGCCCACTGAAACATCATAAAATCTGGCAGCGATGGATTGCCTACAGGGGCATTGAATTACCTGAGGTGGAATCTATAGATACTTACATACAACAAGAATAATTATGCAAAATTGCTGCTCTTTGAATTCAAATACAGTTATATAATGCACATATAACACTGGGAGTTGGGTGGTGTGAGGAGGGGGGTAAGAGTCCGATGCCTTGTCCAGCCGTGTTCTTGTTAATTTGTTGTTATGATTTCTTTTGAATTAATATGTTGGTACACTCCTTTAAGCAGCAATATGTACCTTGAAATCTTGGCCTGCAGCCAATTATGTACCATTATAAATCCGAATAAAGTGTGTTTTGAAAAAAATGTGCCGTTATAGCTGCAACAAAAAATTAAACCGTAAACACCAAGCCGAAGGCTAAGATCGTGTGATAAAGCCTTATAATGTGTTCCCTGCATTCGTCTGACTCGTTGCGGGGGAAAAGCCTTCTCTTACCTTGCCCCCCCCCCCCCCCCCCCCACTACTGGAACAAGCTGCCACTGGACGTTCGTACTTGTACATTCCATTGCAAATTTAGGAAACTACTTAAATCCCACCTATTTTAATTATCTGCCCTCTCACCGATACTTATTATCCGTTACAGTGCTGAGATGGTCCTGGGTGAGTCATGCGCTTTATTAAATTAATATAACATAACATGCCGAGTCAGCATCATTTTGCTGCATAAGAGATGGGACCGACCA
The DNA here is from genome assembly GCF_964204655.1 of Triturus cristatus. Classification (NCBI taxonomy): domain Eukaryota; kingdom Metazoa; phylum Chordata; class Amphibia; order Caudata; family Salamandridae; genus Triturus; species Triturus cristatus. Next base: position 1,088,632,427 of record NC_140594.1, on the reverse strand, counting down.
TCAGTCGAGAAATGACTAGTGACCTGGAATGTCCAGGAACTTAACAACCAGCAAAAATGTTAGCTAGTTCTATCCTATCTGCATCGACACCACATTAAGATAGTTTTCCTCCAGGAAACGCACCTCCCCCCACAGGCCTCCCCCGTCTTTTGGGTCTCATAGATACTTTGTCGGGTACAGCACATACTCCAGGGAGGTTTGTATACTTGTGCATCACAGTCTCCAATTTACTCACCATATTACCATTGCGGAAGATGAGAGTCGGTATTTTCTGGTGCCAGGAACAATGCTAGACACGGAAACTTTGTATTTTAATATGTTCCCAAACACTGATGACCTGTCCTTCTTTAGCAGAGTCGCCTCCCTCCTGGTTTGATTTGATCTGGATCCCTTATATGTGGGCGGAGGTATGAATCTAGCCTGGGCAGTAAACCTCAATCTCTATGCATTGTCCGAGGTCTGTGGAATAATTGGCTCTCCGAGACGCTTGGCGCACACGCTACCCTGGTATCCCAGGTTACATTTTCTACTCTACTCCGCATGCCACACACTCTTTCAGATCATGCCCCAGTGCTCTTACAGGTAACAATACCATATGCCACGGGATGGGAGCGTAGGTTATCGTTTCCTGCAATGGCGTTGCTGGATGAGGTATTTCGCTCGGAACTTGAGATGCATTACTCAATACGCTGTTCTATGGGATGCCTTCAAGGCGTGCATCTGTAGTATTTGCATATCCAGTCAGGCGTGTTGTGGGCACTGCGCAGTAGCCCGACCCAGTTAGAGAAGGAGTAGCCAACTATTGACAGGGCCAATGACCCAAACCCTCACTCAGGTACATTGCACAAACGAGCACCCTCCTTAAAAAAGTTTAATAAACTGGCTGACAGGAAAGCTATGTTGCTAGGGAAATATAAGGCAGCGTGCACATATGGGGAGGGGGAGCACCCAGGAGGACATTGGCCCACCTCCTATGCCCCTCAGGGAGCAGGACACATCACAACCCTTTGCTTGGAAGACGGCACCAGTGCATCCGATAATGCAGACGTAATACCCGAGCTAGTCTCGTATTACAAATCTCTATATACCTCCAGGCTGCCCCCCGACTCAACTGCCTGCCTGGTCTACCTTGAGGAGGTGGCGATGGTCTGGCTCACCACCAGACAGGCCCAATTTCCTAGTGCACCCATCTCAGCTGAAGAACTCACCTAGGCAATGGACTCGACTGATGGGGAGAAGGCTCCTAGCCTAGATGGACTATCTGGCACCTTTTACAAAGCATTTAAACAGATGCTGATGCCTCACTTACTGGAGGCGTACTCAGAATCCTTAGACAATGGTTCAATCCCCCCCAGAATGGACGAGGCCACGATCACGCTGTTAGTGAAGCCTGGAAAGGATCCTACTTGATGTGCCTCCTATAGACCCCTATCACTCCTTAACTTTGACAATAAGATATTAGCCAAGGCAATGCAGAACAGGGTATTGCTCCTCTTAAACCAAATCCTCTCGCCAATCCAGACCGGTTCCATACCACATAGATTAACCGCGCTTAACCTTAGGACAGTATTTTCCATTCTGAACAGAGTGTCTCCCACGAGGCCGTTGCCCTTCTGGACGCCGAGAAAGTGCTTGATTCGGTCATGTGGCCCTTCCTTTACACAACGCTCGTAAGCTCGGTGTACCCAACGGGTTTAACGCATTAGTCTCGCTCTTGTATTCCACGCCACGGCTCGTCTGCGGGTAAACAGCTCTCTCTCAGACCCTTTCCCCATTTCCAGGGTGCCAGAGATGCCTGCTATCACCACTATTTGTCATTATAACCATGGACATCTTCAGGAAAAACATCGCGGCGTGCAGTTCCAGTCCGGCTCTCTTTTAATGTCCATGGAAGCGGACGATATTTTGCCTTTCATCAGACACCCCTCTGAAAATCTAAATCCTATAGTGGAGGAAATCGCTCGGTTCACAGATATGTCCGGCCTAGTTATCAACTGGGAGAAATCCACAAAACGCCCACCAAGTGGGCATTCCATTTGTTGGGCTGCGGATACCACTAAATACTTGGGGATTACGCTCCACAGAAATAAGGACCAGCTTGTCCACCTAAACTATGGCCCGGTCATGGATAAGCTCACTACTCAGGTGGACGGTTGGATTTCCCTCTTGCTCTCCATGGCTGAATGCATAGCCCTCATCAAGATGAATGTCCTCCCACGCTTTATATATCTATTCGTAAATATTCCCATCCTTTTGATGAACGCATTCTTCCTCCAGCTCTGCACTCTACTTCTATGACTAGTATGGGCAGGCCGCCTGCCACGTATAACCTGGGACACACTCATGCTCCCCTACAAATGGGGTGAGTTTGCAGTCTCCGATTTCCACCAGTACTATTTGGTGGCACAGGCTCAGTTCTCATACCACTGGTGTCACCCCAATGCCCACCTCCCTTATAATAAACCTGAGCAGGATCTAGCAGACCCCACAACCCTCAGCGTGCTATTGCTGCGAGGCATCTGTCTTAACCCAAACGCCGTCCAGACACTCTCCATGACATGCTGGGCCTGGCACAAACTCAGTAGAATGCTGACCTTTGATTCTCTTTACTCTCCTAATCTAACCCTGCCTCGTGATCATTGGCTCCCACTAACATCTGAGAGACTGGTGCAACGTACCTTGCAGAAACTGCACCTCCACACTTTTGGGACACATCTTGACTTTACTCTTGATGCAGGGCTATCATACAAGGACAGATTTATCCTTACTAGGCTGCATGGTACTTTACGTACAGTAATGACCTCCTACCCTTTATAACCTGCGAAATTTCCCCTCTTACACTACTAATAGCAGATCTGGACAGCTCCCACCTGATCACAAAACTCTACCGCTCATGCATAGCCTTAAAACACGTGTGTGATGCGGGGGGTTTTCCGCTGCTGGGAAGAAGACTTGGGATACCCAATCTCGGACAATGACTGGACACACAGCTGGTGTAAATAAAACTTGTATCTCCTAACCATTGCCACAAACTCCTCCATTTCTGATTTATTCATATATCCTATATCACCCCTCTGGAGCTTGCCAAGTACGATGCCTCGCAATGCCCCAAATGCTATTCACCTGGAGAAGAGTTTACGTAGTGGGTCGCGACACTGCTCGTCATACTAGCAAATAGCCCCAAAGAATTCTGGATAATGTAGTGGCAGCGGTGAGTACGCCTATGCCACGAGTATGTGAAATAATGCCATCCCTGGACACGTGTTTCGAGGTAATTGCCTCTCGTCAGCAGGGAGCAGGTAGGTATGCGGGGTGCCAAGTAGACTGCCAAAATATATAGGTAAAGTACCTTTCAAGGCGCGCAGGTGCAGACACCAGGCTCGTCAGCCCAAAGTCGCTCGAAAGAGCTTTAAATAGTTTACGTAGTGGGTCGCGACACTGCTCACCTGGAGAAGACTTCGCACACATGACCGGGACTTGTCCTGTGGTTGCCACATATTGGACATCAGTGTTCCAACCTCTATCACTTATGGTATCCACAACCCTCGTGATATGTGGCTCTTTCTGCCATTCTGACTACAAGTAGAATAATATTAAAATTAATTATTTCATTAGAAATATTTATTTTGTATGCTAATATAATTTAAACATACTTTAAAATGTTTTACATATTATACTTACATATGTGCTGTTGCTTTAAGTAGCACTTTATTTTCTTCCATTTCTCTTTGATTTCATTGAGAGTTAGGTCAGGTGGGATTTCATTTTCTGTTGGTGAGAAAGGTTTTGTTTTAGTTACATGTTACAGATACTGGTTTGGTTAGTTTGGGGGCATGGTCAGGTTTTAGGTTTAAGTTTAGCATACAGGGGATGTTTTATTTTTATAACTGTGCTTATTTTACTTACTTTGAAAGTGCCTTTGTCCAGGTGTGGATTTGGATTATTCGATATGCAGTGCTTTGCATTTGTAGAAGTGCTTCTTTAATATCTAAGGATTAATATACATGATAAAAGAGAGAGTTTAGAAATGTATTGATAGATTTGTGTTTTACTATTATGTTAGGTTACATTCTAGTTAATTTCCTTTTAAGACTTATTCCTAAAGGTGCCTTGTTATTTTCTTGAAGTCTTTCTTCTGGCTGGTCTTTGTACAGTCTGGCAGAGTGTTGATTTCTAGCAGTTGTTATTTTTTTCTTTGAAAAAATAATGAGGTTTTTTCTCTTTCTATAGTGTTCACCCAATTATGGTTAAATTATTATTGGTTGGTTTGTTTTATGGAACATTTTATTGGCTACTTTGTGTGAAGTTTGAATTTATATTTTCATTGATACTTTTTTTGGTGGACATTTATTGTATTGTTGTATTATTAATGTATTTTACATATGTTTAATGAGGATTTTATTTATTTTAATATGTGTTGTAATATTTATTTTCTTGTAATATTGCTGTTTTTAGAAAATGTGCTAATTTCTAATAGTAAATGTATGGTGAATAGACAGGGTTATAAATGTGAATCATTTTGTTAGTTGTTTTAATGCATTATTAATTTTTGGTTTAATATGTTTATTTGCTAACATATTTTTATATTCATTTAGTGTAAATAAATGAGTTTAGGATTTAAAGTACTATTTTTTCTTATTTCTAGTGATATATTTGCAATTGATATTATGTTTTTCGATATATTTGATATTTTCTATTAATTAAAATGTAGATGGTATTTTGTGTTTCAATATTAGTGTGCTCCATATTGTTAAATTTAGATGAAGTATAGGATTGTGATATTTTTGTGATCCTTAATATCTTGACAATGTTTTGGTGAGTCAATGTTATTTTCCATGATATTCTGTAATATATCCGGAGAAAGTAAAGCTATGTTTGTGGATGGTTTTGTCAGAAGAAAGTCAATATATCTCATAATGAAAGAAGGTATTTTAACTCTAGAACTAACGGCATGAAAACTATTATCTAATTAGTGCTTTCCTGTCACTGGGACAGCGTCCCCTCTCCGACCTACCAGTTTAATCTCAACAGGAATATATTCAATTTTATTCTAAATCACTTTGAACTTGTAAATTAACTTGATAAATACAAATTATATTCATTCTATTCAGAACTTGAATAACCAAATATTTAATTCTTGGAAATGTCCTCAATTGATTCCAAAGAAATCAGACATTACATCTCAATGTATTCTCATTTTATTATATCCCGATACATTTCGGGCTGTGCCCTTCAGCAGCAGATAAATATTCTACAAAGTAATAAAAAGCAAACATAATCTAAAACATTGCTTATCAATTACAGGATCATGTTTCATGTTTAATGTTTATTGTTATTAGTTATTAAAAACCATCACAATACAGTTAAATACATATAAAAATATCCGTTTTTTTTTTTTAAATAATCAATTTTCTTTAAAACATTGTCAAATGTTGGTGCAACACAGAAGAATATGTTTGATTTGTTAAAATAGAACGTTATAAAATTCATTCAATTCATAATTGTAGGTACACTTCACCATCTTGTCAATGTAGCGTGTGCATCTGTAAAAATGAAAATAAAATTCCACAGTTCTAGATATCGACATCCTGCTATTGATTTTATCATCAAATCAATATCTTATAGTCTTACGTCTGGACAAGATCCTTGTGCTGTTGTATACTACTTACTGATCTATTTTACTGCTTTGTTATGAGATTGTAAAAACTTCAGAAGTTTACAATTTAACTGAGGATCTGTGGAGTCCAGACTACTCATGATGGCTGTTCTACACGTTCAAATCCCTGATTCATTAAATAAGCACTTTAAAAGTGCTCGACGCGCATTACAGGATCAGACCTTTAAACAAACACAATCATTATTTTTTTATTCATAAATATCATAGTCTAAACTGTTGTATAGACTGATGTAATAAAAGTCTAATATCATGCATCAAATTGTACTACACAGAATAACTACCAGGATCAGTAGTGTGCTACATGTTCATGATTCTCATACAGTGGCAGTTAAAAACGAAATTGTATTGATAAAGAGCATCTGCTCATTGTAACATATTTATGATTCATTAGGTATATATCCATGATGATCTTGTTGTAACAGACACTTACGTTAATACTGCTGTGTACAAAATTATAAAAATCCATATCTGTTCATTGTAACATAGTGTGTAATTGTATGTGTTGATGGCGGACTCTCCATATGTAATAAAGTTGTCAAAAAACAGTGTCTGCATGGCATTCAAACAATAAGTGGTCGATACCGATCCGGGTCGGACAGCTCTGCGAGAACTGTTCGTAGCCTTACTTTGCAACTGACTCGTACCCTGAGCCGGTCGGTCCTGGCGGTGAAGTACAACGTGCATAACTGACAAAAATCTGACCGACACGTAGGCTGTGATTCAAGCTTCATTCTCCGTCAGAGCCGTAACTTCGAACGCTGGACCGAGTTGCCCGGAAGCAGTATCCATAGCAGTTTCCAGCCGGACAAGTACGATGCGCACATCATATGCACCGGACGGGTCGCAACGTACGGCATGTCACAGCATTCAGAAATGAAGCATATCAGGTACGATTCGTGCCAGAACTCAATCCACGGCTATGAGACGGACCAGCATGCAATGGGTACGAGACGGAGCAACAAGCAGCGTATACGAGACGAACACATCATGAATCCCATCGTGCAGGTCATACCAGTCCTGTACATCTATGACCGGATCAGGAACAGACCCGGACGGCGCAGACAGTAAGTCAGACACCCACCACACAAACAAACGACACGTACCCGCCAAATGTCACACACACCCAGGGGATCCATATCCTGTCCACTTGCAACAGACCACCATAGGGGTTGCATGGCCAGCATCACTACCACCCCCACTCATAGGGGACCTGTTGCCCATCACTCCTGCCACCCCCACCCATAGGGGACCTGTTGCCCAGCACTCCTGCCACCCCCACCCATAGGGGACCTGTTTCCCATCACTACTGCCACCCCCACTCATAGGGCACCTGTTGCCCATCACTACTGCCACCCCCATTCATAGGGCTTATGGTGCCCATCACTACTGCCACCCTCACCCATAGGGGACCTGTTGCCCAGCACTCCTGGCACCCCCAACCATAGGGGACCTGTTGCCCATTATTACTGCCACCCCCACTCATAGCGCTTATGTTGCCCATCACTACTGCCACCCTCACTCATAGGGCTTATGTTGCCCAGCACTACTACCACCCCCACCCATAGAGGACCTGTTGCCCAGCACTACTGCCACCCCCACCCATAGTGGACCTGTTGCCCATCACTACTACCACCCCCACTCATAGGGGACCTGTTGCCCATCACTACTGCCACCCCCACCCATAGGGGACCTGTTGCCCACCACTCCTGCCACCCACACCCATAGGGGACCTGTTGCCCATCACTACTGCCACCCCCACTCATAGGGGACCTGTTGCCCATCTCTACTGCCACCCTCACTCATAGGGCTTATGTTGCTCATAACTACTGCCACCCCCACCCATAGGGAACCTGTTGCCCAGCACTACTGCCACCCCCACCCATAGGGGACCTGTTGCCCAGCACTACTGCCACCCCCAACCATAGGGGACCTGTTGCCCATCACTACTGCCACCCCCAATAATAGGGCTTATGTTGTCCATCACTACTGCCTCCCCCACTCATAGGGGACCTGTTGCACATCACTACTGCCACCCCCACTCATAGGGCTTATGTTGCCCAGCACTACTACCAACCCCACCCATAGTGGACCTGTTGCCCATCACTGCTGCCACCACCACCCATAGGGGACCTGTTGCCCATCACTACTGCCACCCCCACCCATAGGGCTTATGGTGCCCATCACTACTGCCACCACCACTAATAGGGCTTATGTTGTCCATCACTACTGCCACCCCTACTCATAGGGGACCTGTTGCACATCACTACTGCGACCCCCACTCATAGGGCTTATGTTGCCCAGCACTACTACCACCCCCACCCATAGTGGACCTGTTGCCCATCACTGCTGCCACCACCACCCATAGGGGACCTGTTGCTCATCACTACTGCCACCCCCACTCATAGGGCTTATGTTGCCCATCACTACTGCCACCCCCACCCATAGGGGACCTGTTGCCCATCACTACTGCCACCCCCACTCATGTGGCTTATGTTGCTCATCACTACTGCCACCCCCACCCATAGGGGACCTGTTGCCCAGCACTCCTGCCACCCCCAACCATAGGGGGCCTGTTGCCCATCACTACTGTCACTCCCACACTTAGGGTTTATGTTGCCCATCACTACTGCCACCCCCACCCATAGGGGACCTGTTGCCCATCACTCCTGCCACCCCCAACCACAGGGGACCTGTTGCCCATCACTACTGCCAACCCCACTCATAGGGCTTATGTTGCCCACCACTACTGCCACCCCTAACCATAGGGGACCAGTTGCCCAGCACTCCTGCCACCCCCAACCATAGGGGACCTGTTGCCCAGAACTACTGTCACCCCCACTCATAGGGCTTATGTTGCCCAGCACTACTGCCACCCCCACCCATAGGGCTTATGTTGCCCATCACTACTGCCACCCCCACCCATAGGGGACCTGTTGCCCAGCACTACTGCCACCCCCACCCATAGTGGACCTGTTGCCCATCACTACTGCCACCCCCCTCATAGGGGACCTGTTGCCCATCACTACTGCCACCCCTACTCATTGGAGGGGTGATGCGCCACACATCCATCATACACCAACATTAGGTATGTCAGCAAAATACATCCCGCCTAAATTCATGACAACAGTGTGTAGTCTGTGACAAATGTCCACAACAGTGATTATGACTTCGAATATACAATGTAACTACCATCACATGTGTGACCAAAAACTGAGTGTGGCCTACACAAGGCAAGCATCACTAGCACTATGTCAATGTAAAAATAACACCCCCTCACTGTGTAGAACAAATGTTAAGTGTGTGGTTCCAAACTGCAGCAAATGCGGAGCATTGTGGTGATGGGGTACAAAATCCCCCTCATCACAGTGACCCAAAGGTAAGTGTCATCATGGTCAAAGATGCATATGCCAAACAGCATGTATGATTTCTGGTCCCAACACATGAAACACCTTTGGGGCAAAGTAGTGGTTGTGTCCCATACCCACAGAGATGTGGTGAGGCTAACAGTGCTGTGAAAACTTAACATACTCTCGGCCATGTGCAGACAAGCACCACCCATGGGGGCTGACAATGCATACAGTGTACAATGATACAAAAGCAGAAGTGACCATCACAAAGCATACACACATCTCGAAAATAGACACACAAATCAAAACAACCTGTGTAGACTGTAGGTGTCAGGTCACAAACTCCCATTCCATGCCAGCAATGGGACCTAACAACCAGGATGAATGTGCAGAATGATGTGATATGACTCACAGGGACAGCAGGGTAAATCACAAAAACAACATCCAGATAATGGCCCACAACAGCAATCCCAATGCACTGGTGCAGATGCACAAACACAAACAGGCAACCTCACACAGCACATCTGACACAACATGTGTGTGTGTGTGTGTGTGTGTGTGTCTCAGTATCCCCAGGAAACTACACAACACATGAGGGGAGCTGAACCACAGTGAGAAAGATGTGGACACAGTGCCATACAAAAGTAAACCATCAATGGGCCCCCCCTTAGTGGGCAATCAGGCATTGTGAGGTGAGAGGGAGCACAACAGACACATGTGACACAAGCTGGAATGAACAGTAACTAACACAGCAAGAGACTGACACACAACAGCACTCCACCCTGGGACCAGACATTGGGGTGACACAAGCATGCATGACACGTCCACTGTGCTGACAAAGGTAGATGTCATACAAACTGTGAAACCCAGATGTGTCCTGTGCCACAAACATACATCACACCTACACAAACACAAATCACTCAGCATGGCCCGTCATCCATGTACAAAAGGGAGCTAGTGGCCCATCCATGCAAACATATACATCTGTCCACCCTCAACACCACACAACCTGAACTGCACCAAAGGGCCTCTGTGAAGCACACATGGACAGGTGACATTGCACATGCACCCATGACAAACACAGCAATGTCGGGAGGAACTAAGGTGCCCAGACTCATCACACATGGACAGTTTACAACCCTGGTGAATGACAGACATACTGCACAGTATGCGGTACATGGCCATAACGTCAAAGCTTACGTAAGCTTCCGAATACCTGCCACAGTCCCAGGACAATGCAGAAGCCAAGAAGAACCACAAGGCACAAATGCTGATACCTGCAAACATTGCAGCCCTGAACCGGACAAGTGGGATCAGTCACACATACATACACATGTCTCAATCACTGAAAGGTACCACAGAGGGACAACTACATGATATTGCGCGAACAAACAAGTGCCATGAGGACCCCTGACTGTGTCCCATCTGCGTCTGAACACATCATCACCACTCAGAACTGACAAATCCCAATGATGAAACACCAATTAGCAGTAGTGTGTCATGCACCCACACATCTGGTAGCCCATGGCAAAGTAGTGGGATGAACACAGTACCACTCAGCAAGCATCAACAACAGCAACATATCAAGGGAACACTGACTGTGTATGAAAAGGGATGTGGCCAAACATAGTACCAGCAGGTCTCAGTCATGTCACCAGAACACTTGGTCAGTCAGCCATCAGTTACCACACAATGAAGGCTCTGGTCACAACTGCCTGGGTACGGGAGTCTCCCTTAAGTCATCTGCACATACTCAATACATATGTCCAGCAAGTTGCACAGAGGACCCAGTTGCTCCTACACCAATGATGCCAACACTTACATGTCCAGTGGAGATGCACCCACAGTCAGGGAAATAGACAAATTGGACAATGGAAAGCACATCATATGTGCATGTGTGCAAGCCACAGATGTGACCATGCAAATGAAATGTTTACAGAGATGCCCACAAATTGTTAATCATGACACGCCCATTTAGCTGCAAAGGATGGTATGGCTAACGACCAGAATAGTATACATATCTCATGGACCACATGGAGCACCTCACATCAACACCGCAGTATTCAACATTTGAAATCCAGCATTAGAACTGCAAGGTCATGCTAAACATCATCAACATAATGTACAGCTAAATCAAATTCACAAGGAGAAAGTAAAAAAGTTTTATTCATCAATTTTAAAAAGCACAGTCCTTTCAAAACAAAGGCCAATGGCCAGTCCATATCCAAATGACAAAAAGTTAACTTGAGTGACAACTGTCACACGTTGCTTACCTGCACTGGTAAGGACAGGGGACATCCCCTCGGAGGGGCATACATGGGGATGGGGGCATGCCAGGCACCGCAGGGACAGGATTAGGGCGCAGCAGAAGGAGGCAGTGAAGGGGTGGTGGATGCAGGAAAGTCACTGGCAACTGCAGTGGAGCTGACTGAAGTAGTGGGTGCAGTCACAACTGTGGGGCACAAGTCAGATGGGGTGGGTGCCGGCACAACTGCAGTGGGCAGGTCAGATGGAGTGGATTGGGTCCCTACTGCAGTGCCCAAGTCAGACGGGGTGGTCGTGGACTCCACTGCAGTGCCTAACTCAATGGGCATGGAATGGGGTTCAGGTGAGGTCGGCAGGACAGGGGGGGGCACGGTCCCCACATCAGTGGCACAAACTGTCTGCCCGGGGGTGGAGAGCTAGTGGTAGGGTGGGAGGGCCTCAGCATTTTGGGGATGGTGTATCTGTGGGTGGGGGAACCTGGGGCAGGGTGTGGCGGGGGAACCTCTGGAGTGGTGTCCTGGGAGATGGAGGATGGAGACTTCATCGTGGAGCTGCGGGGCAGGGGTGGGGCCTTGCTCTTCCGGCTCCGGGGGGACTTGGGTGTGGGGGCCTCACTCTGACTGCGCCTGGGGGAGGGTGTCCAGGTGTGAGGGGCACTCCCCTCTGTGTGTGGGGACTTCCTCTTCCCCATGTAAGATGGATCTGCTGGGTCGGTGGGGAAGAGGCCAAGGTCAGAGAGGAAGAGCTTCTTTGGAGATGGGGTTGCAGGTGAGGCAAGGGAAGGGGACTGGGAGGGGGAGGTATCAGAGGACTGTGGAGTGGTTGTGGATGACTGTGTGTGTGTCTGCAAACCATCCCCTGTGAATGTGGTATCAGTCCCCTGCGCTTGCTTGTGTGCATGTCTAGACCTTGGTTTGGGTGTTTGTGTGCTGCCCGTGTCTTTCGGTTTGTGAGAATGTGCAGGTGTGTGTGTGTGCTTGGGACAGGTAGGGTGCTAGGAATCGTGGGTGGTGCAGGGGTAGGAGGGGTGCGGGACTGTTGGAGGAGAAACACTGCTGCCGTCAGGGAGGAGGCCACGGACTGATTGGTCCTCTGTAGGGCAGACATGCCAGATGAAATGCCCTCCATGAATGACACCAGTTGTGTCAACAGACTGGTGTGTGCATGGAGGACACTCAGCATTGATGTCTGCCCTATATGGATCTGTCGAAGCAAGTCCACAGACTTCTCACTCAGGGCAGCAGGGGACACAGGGGCAGGGGGTGCGGTGCCTGGCACAAAGGAGACATGCTCCCGAACATGGGAGCCTCCACAGACCTCTGGGATGGGAGCCGATGGGATGGTGGTGATGGTGGTGTTGGGGGCGGTGGCGGCGACAGCCTCACTAGCTGGGGTTTGGTGGCTGCTGACACCCTCCTCCACAAGGGAGTCATCCTCCGAGCTGCTGTGCCCCTCAGCTGGGGTGGGTGGTGCTGAGGACTCCTCGGTGTGGCTCCACTCGCCCTCCGTGCCACTGGGTCCCTCTGACTCCTCGCCTTCTGTCCCAGTCAGGCTCTGTGGCTCCTCCTGGTCCGTGGAGCTGTCCCCTCCTGTGGCCGTGGATGTATCTGGATAGAATTAGTAAAAAAGAGAACAACATCAGTCACCTGCACTGAATGAACACACCATAGTGAGTACATCACATCACAGGGCAAGCCCTGGCATCATCAGGTGAACACTTCTCAAAGTGCTCACACTGTTTAGAATAAGCCAATTGTCATTCTCACCATCAACCATGGCACTCATATCCCTCCTAGACTTGCACACATATGTCTGTTGCATATTGGATGCTAATACCCCAATGTGCCGACATGCACAACCTACACATTTGTTGGACATGCAAGTGAATATGTAGGAGTATGTCACTATACACACATCACATCTCTTGGCACTGACTCAGTACAGGTGTCAGGAGGAAGGGATGGGCAGAGTCTCATTTCTAGGCCTGGGCTAAAATTTCGTTCCGTTCGCGGAAATTGCGATAATTTGACATTTTCGCGTTCCGCGGAGAGCGCGAAAATGTCAAAATTTCCGCATTCCGCAGCTTTGCGATAATTTGGTTCTTGCTCGCGCTGTAAAATAATACATTCTCGCGCGCGCGATCGCCTTACCTGAATCCCTGCGTTCGCCGACAAGTTTTCTTGATCCGGTCGCGTTCTCCATGAGATGTTGTATTGTTTTTAGCCATTTGCGCTGTCTCGCGACAGTTCGCGCCCGCAGTGACGTCATGCGTTGCACGATCACGTCTTTCTTCTCGCGATCATGCACCGCGAGACAACTGAAAACAAGATGGCCGCGCCCGTGAGCAACCGCATGGGTAAGTTGGCGAGCCGCAACCATGCAGAAAATCTCGCGAACATGCAGGAAAAAATTTCCGCATCTTCGCGATATTTCCGCGTGTTTGCGATAATTTTTAACATTTTCGCGATAATTTGCGAAAGTGGATTTCTCAAATTCCGCCCACCCCTACTCATTTCACATGCTTGTGATGCATGACAGCAACACACACTATGATGTTCTCATGTCCTGATAGTCAATGCCACAATGGGGGGCATGGAGCACATTTGAACACAATGCAGGATCACTCATAGCAAGTTAAATGCCATGGCACTGGCATGCCTGGAAAGTCAGTCAACACTGTGTCCTGTCACAGGGGCAGGGCATCCAGACAACAACAGTATGCACTGTGTCACAATTATAGCTCATGGGTAAAGCAAACTCTGCATCTGACAAGTGCACTTGCCCATCCCCTGCAAACAACATATCCCGGACCCAGAGGACCCCACATCATACAAAACAGACATATGAGTCTCTGCGAACACAACTCCCTGTACATTAGCACATCACAGTCTGCTGTGCATGAAACACAGCTGCATGAAGTGCACATTTGCATACACCATTGTGCACTGTCAAGTGATCACACACCTATATGTCACACAGGTCTTGTCTCTCATAGTCACATCTCAGATGTCCTACTGAACCTCAAACTCATGAACACCACAGTTGTACGGAAAAGGAAGCCACACCACAATGACACAGAGGCAGACACCTGATGGCACATGTCACTAAGCACAACCTGTAAGTTGATACACAGGAGTGGGATTACAGAGTGTTTCTGAATGCCCTTGAGTAGGCATGACTGCCCAGGTCTACGTGAAACAGTGTTTAGCCCTAGACAGTAGTCAGGTGGCTAAGCAAGTGTGACATACTTGATATACATACTCCTGAGGCACACAAATTGGAGTCCCCTGCTGCATGTGTTTGTTTGAAATACCCCAGCCACATGCGGTGAGTCAGACCAGCACTTGTAACACATATCAAGGGCACACACAGATAACAAGTCAGATCTCAGGCATTGTGTAAACAATTGACCCACCCATGAAACCTACAACAGAGTCACAGTAACAGATGCTGTCCGGAAGCTGAAGCATAGCTGACTGCAGGGACACAGTGCCCTAGTGACACAAGCAACAGACTGTAGGGTCCACACCTGTGGATCAGATGAGGAGGGTGCATCACACAATTGAGAGACATGAGTATTGGACTAAAAGACCTACGTAATGTGGAAGTGTGACCAGGTCGAAAGACTGCAATTTGCATGTCAGACATAGTACACAGATTAGGCATGGACTTACCCCCTCCTTGCTGCTGTCTGGTCTTCAGCTGCCCATCCAGCTCCGGGAAGACCACTGCCAGGATCCTGTGCATGTGCGAGGAGGTGACAGCTTCAGTTGGACCCTTGCGATCCTCCGGGTCCAGCCCCGAAGGTCCTGCCACCTCTTCTGGCATTGCGGATCCGGCGCTTGTAAACCCCCACCGATCGAACTGCCCAGGCAATGGTCAGCCATATCTCCTGCTTCTGGTGGGCATCAACCTGTGAGGATGACAAAGTTAAAAGTCCATTAACACACATGCCCCATATTTGTGCTGCACACAGTTGGATATACATGTCGTCATCACAAAGGAAAATGAGCTGAGTCCCAAAATACTACAATTTGGGAGGCAAGATGGCCACTGACCAACCGTAGGGAACAGTCGCATTTTTCCCCTCTCCCTAAGTCATAAGATGCTGTAGTATGCTGAGCGCTCCTGTTTGGTTAGGACGCATATTGGATAACTTATTGAGGTCCGAGACTCAAGAGGACAAGCTTCCACTACGCCTTATCCTGTCCGTGGTAAAGTCACTGAAGGCCCGCTTTCTCCGGAGTCTAAGGGGGCCAGAGACTAGAATGGCGCCGAGAGCTCCCAAACCCCTGAAGGAGCGGAAGGAATCTGCGATGCCTAAAGATGCGCAAAAAGATACAGCGGCGGCGGCGCCGACTCCCACCCTGGCCCTGAACCTGAGAGGTACAGCACAGGCACGAAGGATGGGCACTAAGAACACAGAGGCCTCGGAGGGTGACGGCGGTGATCACACTGCTACGGGGGAAAAAGAAATCATGGCCGCTCGAAAGGGGGTTAAGAATCGGCAAAACGATGGAGCTAGAGTTAGAGAGAATACACTCCGACAGACTACCTTGTTTGAGTCTTTCCCTATGGCAGAGATGGATGATTCACGGAATCTAGAGGCGAGCTACGATAGATACATTGTAGCTCCAGATGAGACACAGATGCAGCGCGCCCCCGGGCTGGCGGAAAGACAAAGCCAAAGTTAGCCGATCGATGAGCGCACTGATGACAGGTTGGAGGCTTCACGGAACCTTCAGATGAGCGACGAGGGATACACTGTATCGGACGAGATTCAGATCCAATGCAATCCTGGGCTGCTGGAGAGACAAAGCGAGGTGAGCGGTGAGCACATGAGGGACAGACTGGATGCTTTGGAGATTGTGGATAAACTCTTGGGGACCCAGCACGAGTTAGCTGCCCTCACTGCCCTCCCTGAGACTGAGATCGAGACTGAGGCGGGAATACCAGCGGAGGCGCAGTACAGAGCTTTCAAAGCAATCCCGGAGGTACGAGTAGCAATGGAGCATGGCTTAGGAACACAGTGTGCCTCTCTTAACTCTGACGCTGGAGTAGTTGCTCAGGCTGGCTCGAGCACTGATACTGCACGAGAGTCTCTTTCTGCAGGGCCACAATTAATGCCATCCACACGAGTAATTACCGCTCCTAAACAGCTAAAGAAGGGGTTTTCCCTGGCCCAGCTCCCGGCTCCCCTAATGATGACTGCTTCTTCTCCCTTAATGATGATTCAGGGCCATCATTATCAAGCGGGGAAAATTTCACGGGGGACTCAGATTCAGAGTACTCCGCTGTAGAAGGTATCTCGGTACAGAGGGCATCAGCAAATCAGAGGACAAAGTTACTGAACCAGAAAGATAGACCCCAGTCTAAATCAAAGCCAGCAGGAAGCTCATCGCAGGTTGTCAAAAAACTTGATTGGGACTATTCCGCCACATCTCAGTTGTATCAAGAAGATGGGGGTGTGGATGTACAACAGCACATTGATACCCCATTACAGACCCCTACGATGGATTTATTGTATACTACCCTGAAGCAGATGCAGGGGGAGGCCAGGTCAGAAAGTCGGAGGGCCAAACAGGCGACTAAAAAAATACAGGGGTCACTAAGGAAAATGAATAAGCTTTATGCCGACATTGCAGGCAGAGTTTCCCAGGTGGAGGAAAGGACAGGGAAACTTGAGGACGATTTCAACAAATGGGAGGTATTTAAGGAAGCGCAAGAGAAAGTGACGGAGGATGTGCAGTGGAAGATTGAAGATTTTGAGAATCGTCAAAGGCGGAACAATATCAGGTTGCTGGGAGTGGCAGAAGGGGCAGAAGAGCAGGATGTCCGGGCATTTTTCATCACCTTACTGAGGGGGGCTTTCCCAGAAATTACTATATGGAACTGGGAAACTGAAGTACAGCGGGCACATCGGTTTCCTCTGACTCAAAGGAAAGGGTATGTGCCATCTCAGGGTGATAGACCTAGAGCTATTCTGGTCTATGTGGGGAGTTACCTTCTCAGACAGGAAGTTATGGCCAAGGCAAATCCCGAGGCCAGGCGTACGTTTGAGGGTACGACATTCTTTGCCCGTCCAGACTTTTGTCACGTTACGGTCGAGAGGAGATGACGGTTGAGACAGCTGATTTCTGCCTTCCAGAGCTTGGGCAGCAAGGCTTTCTTATTATTTCCGTCTCGTCTTAAAGTACTGGTCAATGGACAAGTCAGGATGTTCTTTTCCGAAATCAAGGCCCAAGCATATTTGACAGAGTTAAGGGGAAAAAAAGGATCACAGGGTCACTAGGGTTGGATTGGGATAGTATAGCATGCATATTTAGGATGGTTTCTAAGCTGATGTAGTATTGGGTTTTGTGTTGATAATTAGAGGGTGCACAGCGCAGTAACAGTATAAAGTACACTAGGTAGGGATATAAAATGGGGGGGGACAGCGACTTCCTATGGGCTCACCGCTGTCACACATAGGTCATGTTTGACCTATTTGCCTGTAAGGGGGGTGGGAGAACTTAGAGGGAGGGGGAGTGGGGGGGAGTGGGAACGGTCACGGTCACAAGGCACATCACAGTTAGGTACTTGATGAATTACAGAGATTCTACATATTGGTTTATACAAAATAAAAAGGTGGAGGAGATGGATACTGGAGGACTAGAAGACAATAATATAGCACTGATATTTGTGTTGCTGGATAATTGGCTTGGACAGGCACCAGATGTATTTTAATGTGCACACGAATAGTTACACTCAATGTGTGTGGCCTGAATGATCACCTTAAGAGGCAACGAGTAGCAGCATTGTTGAGAGCAACGAGGGCAGACTTCAAGTTTGCAGGAGACACATATTGAAGGGACCAAAGGTTTCCTATTGGAACAACTGGGGTTTCATCTGCTTGCCCATTCAAAACAGGGGTGGCTCTACTGTCTAGATTAAAAGATGTGGCAGCCAGGAAAAAACTTGAGGACCAATGGGGTAGATGGGCTCTAATAGAATGCTCTATAGCTGGAGACTGGGTTACTTTGGGGTCAATATATGGATCAACTGAAGATGACCCGGAGATATTCGCTTTTTTAGATCTGGAACTGGCTACATGAACTTCACATATAATGCTCTGTGGGGACTTTAATATCAATGGAGTAGGAGGTCTGGGTTTGGATCCTACTGAGAGATATCAGGGTCGAAAGAAGCAAGGAATAATGTATTAGTAGATGCTTGGGCAAAACTGAAGCCCAGTGATTCTGGGGTTACTTACTACTCTGCCCCTCATAAGGTTAGTGTCAGATTGGACTATTTCTTAGTTTCTAGCTGTTTGCTGCCAAATTCTCAGATTGAAAAACTGCCTCGCGTTATCTCTGATCACAATCCTCTAGTCTTCTCCCTAGACACCGTAAGACAAATTAGGAATGAACGGATATGGACTTTCGAACGGGGGTTACTAAAGAATGAGGACTACGTGCATCATATGAAAGACTGGATTAAACGATACTGGGAAATTAATAGAGGTAGCACGTCTTCAGGAATCTCTTGGGACTCCTTTAAGGCAGGTGTTCGGGGTGAAACACTAAGTTTCAGTTTGTTTAGACAGCGGCAGGAGCGATTAAGAGCTACAGAACTGACCAAGGCTCTTGTAGAAGCCGAAGATAATCTGGCTTCGCTCTCGGCAGTAGGCGCACCTCTGGATCAGGCACTTATTAAAGTCGCTAGGGAATAAGCTGAGGCAGAGGAGAACATATCTAGTAAGGTGGCTGCCACATATTTAGCAAGAAGGGAACAGTGTTATGAATTTGGCGAACGGGTGGGCCACACTTTAGCAGTGCGTGCAAGGCAAAAAGCAGCTTTAGGTGAAGTCAAAGGGATCTCTGACGGCTTGGGGCAATTGCACACGGATTCGGATGGAATTCGCGAGGTTTTCAGACAGTTTTATGCAGCACTATACGATGAAGAACACTCAAAAGATCCTTCAGAAATTCAATCTTATTTTACTGATATTCCTGCTCCATATCTCTCTCAGGAGAATATAGAAGTCCTAGACGCACCCCTGGAGGCAGAAGAGATATTTACTGCTTTAGCGAGTTTATCGTCAGGTAAGGCAGCCAGGCCCGACCAAATCCCGATAGAATTTTATAAGACTTTTCAGGATGTAATCTCCTCTGACTTGGTTACCACGTTGCAACAGGCTCAGCTAGGGGTATCTGTTCCAAACACTTGGGCAGGAGCAGATATTGTAGTCATTTTAAAAAAGGGGAAGCCGTCCACAGAACCAGAGTCTTACAGGCCGATCACTCTAATGAATGCTGATGCCAAAATCTTTTCTAAGGCTTTGGCAGCCAGGCTATCAAAGGTTATAGATACCTTGGTTAGTACAACCCAGCATGGATTTATCCCGGGAAGAGGCACGACGCAGCATATCCGCCGAGTCATTACTTTATTTGACGCCACAGAGGTTACAGGAGACCCGATGGCAGTTATGTTACTGGATGCTGAAAAAGCATTCGATCGGGTCTCCTGGGACTATCTCTGGTCAATATTGAGATGGTCTGGATGTGGAGAGGGTTATAAAAGCCATTCAGGCTTTATACTTAGCTCCTACAGCCCGAATTCGTGTGAATGCTGGACATGCAAGGCCCCTACAGATTAAACGGGGCACGAGACAGGGCTGCCCATGTTCGCCACTCCTTTTTGCGTTGTATATAGACCCTTTATTGCGCAAATTGGAGGCGAATAATAGGATTCCCCCTATAAAGACCCAAGGTATAGATTGTAAAATCCTGGCATACGCCAACGATGTAGTAATTCTCACTCCAGCACCCACTGAGGCCATAAGTCAGGTTGAGAGGGAAGCCTTATGCTTTGGCCGAGTTTCTGGATATGCCCTGAATGGACCCAAGATGCAGATAATTAAGAATGAGAAGACAGAATGCTCGGACAGTCGAGTAGTGGGATTTGGAGTTTACCTCGGTGTTAACATCTCGGCGGACTTGGATAAAGTGGTGGATAGGAACATAGAACCAATAACAAATAAAGCAAAAAAAGATCTGGACAGATTGCATAATCTCCACCTTTCTATAGTCGGTCGTACAAATATTATCAAAATGATCCTTTTGCCAAAGTTTCTTTACCTCTTTAGAGCAATTCCACTTACATTCGAGGTAAAATGGTTCGTCATATTAGAACATGTGATAAACAGATTTTTATGGGCACAGGGCAAGACGAGAAGGGCTTTACGATATATGGCACTCCCTAGGGATAGGGGAGGATGGGCGGTTCCTGATCTGAAAATGTACTACTGGGCAGCAGCTTTGCAGTATATGTCTGGACTCTTAGGGAGTGGAGGCCCCGAGACAGAGGATACTCTAGGCTCTATAGCTATCTACTCGTTACTACTTGGAGAGGAGGCAGAGAACGCCTTTTTGAAATACACAGATCCAAGCTATTTTAAAAGAACAAAGTTCAAGACGCTGATCGCTGCACACAAGATATGGATATCCTTTAGGAAAAGATGTGGATTAGGGAGGTTTAACGCATATACCCGATTGTATAGGAATCATACCCTTCCAGGGGAAATATTTGCAGATTCGGTTTTTATAGACTGGGGGCGCCGAGAGGTAACGAAGGTGGAGGACTTAATGGGTATGAATGGAATATGACAGTTTTCTGATATCCAGTTGGCCTATGGGGTTGAGACTAGAATTTTTTTTAAGTATTTGCAAGTCAGGAGCTTTCTAATAACCAAAAAGGGTGGGTTTGCGAAAAATGCAATTATGGAAATTATTGAGGGTAGGGCCAGCTGTACGATCAAAAGACTTTATGCTGAATTGATTGCGGGTAAAGAAGACGACCTTGCAAAATACCAAAGCAAGTGGGCTGAGAAACTTGGGGTAGGACATGAGTGCTTCCAACACTCATTAGAACTAGGGCGAAAAACTTTTTGCTCGGCTGCACTTCAGGCCCAGCATTATTAAACAATTTACTCACTATATTATACACCTGCTAGGATTGCGCAGTGGGGAGGAACGGTGGGCACCACCTGTCCTAGATGTGATAGTTCAGACGCTGAGTTAGTGCATGTCTTTGCTACCTGCCCACACCTGTATCCAATCCATAGAGCCATAGAATCTTTCATAGGGAGATTACTGGGAAGCGAGGTTACCCTCACCCCATCAAAAATTCTGCTTGGGATAGATGGCGATGGCACAGAGGATCCAGCATGTTTCTTGATGTTTTTGGCTATGGCTGTTTTGCGAATTTGTATCGCTTCGGCCTGGCTCGATCGAACTCCACCTACTTTTCATCAATGGATGGCTAGACTGTTGTCGGTTTATAACCTTGAGAAAGGGATATATGCCAGGAAGGGTAAAAGGGGAAGAAGGTTAGGACTACAAATATGGGAGCCTATTAATAACTGGAAGGAAAATCAGGAAACATCTGGCTAGTTACTGCCTTCTTTTTATTCTGTAAGGTGTGTACAATGATGTATTATGAATAGTTGTCTATCTAGCCAAAATCTTGATGTATAACTGGTTTTGATTTTAAGTCAGTAGGGGTTTTTCAATTTCATGTTGTATTCTGTATATTTTATCTTCTAATATGATACTGTGCTCTGTAAAAAAATGGGGGAATTGTTTTTCTTCAATAAACATATTAAAAATAAAAAAATAAAAAAGGAAAATGAGTTACACAGGTAGTGAAACCATGGAAAAGGACAAATGCCCAGCATGTCTGACATGTTAACAATGCCTGGGAAGTTGAAGCTTGCACAAATGCACTTTAGCTGCATAACACATGTTCATTACAAGTACCTACACACTTTGGGGGATGAAAGTACTCAGTGAGTATGCTTGCCACTGGTGTACACACTGCTAGTACTGCTAGTCAGACAACATGCACAATTAGGAAGGCAGTGGACTGCACACTCACCTGCTCCCCTGGTTTCCCATACAGCTTTCTGTACTGTGGAAGGAGCCCGTCCAGCAGGGCCTGGTTCTCCTCCTCAGTGAAGGCTGGGGCCCTCTCCAGAGTACGTGCCATAGCAGTAGCCAGAGGATGCAGAGACAGCAGCAGTGGTAGCAGGGATGTGGTCCACTAGCATGTAGTGCAGGCAAGTGAGCTCCCTGGGGGCCAGCCAGCCTTATATCTGTGCTGCAGAGGCAGACTCTGTGCCATATGTCCCAAGTGATAGGTCCAACAAGGTTGTATTCTATGAATCTGGCCAATCCATGGAAATGTACGACTCGTACACGTCTTCCGCATCGTTCAAATCTTCACCTTCATAAAACCCTAGTAATTGCAACATTGTTGTAGGCATCCAACTGAATTTAAAGCGCACGACTCGCACAAGTTTTGAATCTGCATCCGCCTCCATGACAGTCCAGAGCCAATGGGAGCGCCCGGCTCGGTCAACTGACTGTACAACGCGTAGTTTGAAAATATACATGCACCCGTCTCCATACGATTCAATGGCCAAGGCGTACGCCGGTCTCGGACCATGCCTGCCCGACATGTATGCATGATAGTCACCCGCGTCGGACCTCATTGCAGTCAATGGGTAAGCGTACGCACGGCTCGGTCCTGAACTGTGCAATGCGCACGCATTGTCACCCGCGTCAGACCTCATTGCAGTCAATGGCTAAGCGTATGCTCGGCTCGGTCCTGAACTGTGCAATGCGTATCCATTTTCACCCGCGTTGGACCTCATTGCAGTCAATGGCTAAGAGTTTGCACGGCTCGGTCCTGAACTGTGCAATGGGTACGCATTGTCACCCGCGTCGGACCTCATTGGTGTGACTATTTGACGGCTTCAACACACAATTACTTGCCGGGGACTCAGGTGCACACCTACCACACTACAGCATTGGCCACACAGTGTCCCATGGCATGTAAGGCTGCATTCCCTGTGTGTTTGCGGGGGGCAACATTTGGTTTGTTGTGTGGCACTTTTGTGCAGCCACTCCCAGGCTGTGCACGTGTTCATGGGGACAGAATCCTTTGTGTGTTGTGCACATTACCTCTGTGATGTGCAACTGTACAGTTCTGGGCATGAGTCATGGACACAGTTTCATGTTGGATATGTTTAGGACATGTTACATACACCCTGAATCCTGGGGGTGATGACATGTACGTCACAGTGAGACCTGTAGCCACAATTCTGATGTACACCCACAGTCTGTGTGCATATTGTGTCTCAGATGTGGCTGATCAAATGTGCCCAATGGGTGACAGGCTCCACATCCATGTGGTTTGTGCATCAGCATTGATGTTGTGTGTGTGTCTACGAGATGTACATGTAGGGCCTGCAGAGACAACAGTGGCCACTACCTGTGGGACTCACGGTTACCTTGTGGCGTGTACATGATACGCCATGTCATGCCAGTCTCCATGTGGCAATACAGGGACCCTGGGTATCTGCATAGCAAAGATCTGTGATGCCTGGGAGACATCAGGCCTCAATTGTCACCGTGGTGTGTGTTTGTAACGTCACAGCAGTACATAGGTAGGGTGACACAGCCCAGTGATTGGCCATTGCACTACATGGGACTTATGTGGACATGTGGACTTGAGATGTGAGGTGATGGGCATGTAGGTGATATATGTGTCCATGCCCAACAGCACACACCTCAGTACATTGTGTATTGTCATGATGCATCATGTGATATTTTTCTTGGTCATAGCCACATGGGTGGATGAACCAACAATCTTCCTTTGTGCATCTCTGTTCTGCAGGGCACCAGCTGTCCATAAACCATTCCCAGACCCTGAAACCATGCAGGAACGCAACTGCATCCGATGGTACCGCTTCACCAGGCCACTGAGGAGTTGGCAGAGCAGTTGGCACCACATCTGCTACCTGGCCAGACATACCCTACAGCACTGACCCCTGAGGTGAAGGTGATGGCAGCCCTGCACTTCTTTGCTACTGGTACCTTCCAATACACTGTGGCTACTGCTGGTGTTATGTCGCAAACTATACTTAGTCGCGTGCTACGCGATGTCTTGGAGGGGATGTTGCATTTCCTTGATCTGTACATCAAGTTTCCTAGCCCCGGTCAACTCACTGAAATAAAGAATGCATTTTATACACTGGGGAGGATGCCAAACGTAATCGGATCTATTGATGGTACACATGTGGCCCTGATACCGCCACAGGCACATGAGCAGGCATACTGGAACAGGAAACATTTCCACTCCATCAATGCTCTGGTGGTATGTCTTGCAGACATGTGTATCACACATGTGTTTGCACGTTTCCCCGGTTCTGCGCACGATGCCTACATCATAAGGAGTAGTCGCATTGCAATACTGATGTCACAGATGCCAGACCAGCGTGCCTGGCTTGTCGGTGTGTACTGACTGAGTACCATTGTGTGTGTTTGGCAATGTTGCATTCCACCCTCCTTCAAAACTCTGCTAATTGTTCAATTGTTGGTGTGTAGGTGACTCCGGATACCCCAACATGCCGTGGTTGCTTACACCCCTCCGGGACCCTGTGACACCAGCCGAGATGCGCTACAAGGAGGCACATGGTTGGAGTAGGAGGGTTATTGAGCGGACATTTGGTCTCCTGAAAAGCCGCTTCCGCTGCCTGGACAAGACCGGAGGGGCCCTCCCATATGAGCCTGCAAAGGTGTGCAAAATTATCCTTGTATGCTGCATGCTACACAACATGGCAGTGCGGAAGAAGTTGCCTCTCATCCAGGATGACGATGACCTACCTCTGCCACCTGTGGAGGATCCAGGCCTGGGCCACGATGCCAGTGATGATGATGATGAGAGTGACGTCTGCACACAGCTCATCAACAACTTCTTCACCTGAAGTTGAGTTTACAGGGTTGTAATGTCAATGTATGGAGTTAACCTGAAATGTGTTGTGGCTGCTCTGTTGCTGTTTGAGTGTGTCTGTGTGCCACTTGACTGGATGCGTGCAGTGATGTGTCCATTCAGGTGGTCTGTACTCCACAATAGTGTAGAACTGCTAACTTGTTCCTGTGTAGGTTTCTTGTGACATGTTTTGTGCATGTGTATTGCATTTCTCTCCTGTTCTGCTGTGCTTTTGACTGTGTCTTGTGTCTGTCCTTCCCAGGGTACTTTGCCTGTTGTTTGGTCATCCCTGACCCCCAAAACCCAGAATCCAACACCAGTGTGGGAGTTGTCAATTCCCATCAAGTGATGTGCCACACACCCCTGGACTTCAATTCTCCGACACCTTGTGACCGTGTGTCCACTGTAACGTACAATTACCTTGCAAACTGTTGTGGAATAAACATGTTGCTGATGTGTAATGAACCTGTGCTATGCTTTGTTAGGTATGTTGTTTGTCTTCCCACATCTGAATGACATTTGCTTACCTCACCTGTGGACTTGTTACCACTGACTGTGGATAGGTGTTGTGCCTGTGCATACCAATGTATTTCAGGTCAACATCATTGTGTGTGATGAGTTACATGGACATGGTGAGTATGTGTTGTGTTGGCATAGTGGTGTGTCTCCCTCACATGTGTCACATCAGCATGACTCACATAACGGTGGTCACATTGTTGTAGTATTTGGCATGCACTGTGTTGTTTAGCAGATCAACATCTCCATGACACAAGACAAGTTGGAATCACAACAGAGGCAAGTATGGTGTACTGGTGAGTTTATTTAACAACATGTGTGAGGATAGTGCACAGGATGGTGGGTGCTGTACATTGGGTTTTGAATCCAAAGTTCACAGTAGAGTTTGAAGTGTTTGTAGCTGAAATGTCCAGAGTAAAGTACACAGTCATCTGCTACATTGGACCAAAATGAACCCTCCATGTCATGTAGGCGAGTTGTGTCAGATACGACAAGGTGAATGTGTTGCGCACAAAGAACATTGCCCAGAACAGGTTTAGAGGCCCTGGGGGATATGCAGGGACATCTGTGTCTCACTTGTCCTTCGGACGACCCCTTTTCTTCTTGGGGGGAATCCTCAGGTGCAGGCGACTGCGGTGCAGGGGACTCTCCGCCAGAGTCATCCTCCCTCCCAGTGGCACTGGCAGATGGTGTGGCAACAGATGTTGTGGCCACACAGGGAGGTGTGGACATGTTTGTGCTGATCTGGTAGAGGCATACAAGTATGTCCCGATGCACCGCAGTAAGTGCATCCCACTTTGCCTCCATGCGGGCATGGTGGGCAGCCTGCTCCTGCTGCATGTCCTTGAGGATCCCCACTACCTGGCCAAATCTTCCGGTGCCATCCTTGTACGCATCTATGATGCGTGCCAGTTGGGGGTCATCATAGAGTCCAGACCCCCCTGCAAGGCGCGCCCTCTGCCTCCCACCCCTCCCAGCACCCCTATCCACATGGGCAGGACCTGTGGTGGCACGCACGGGTGACACTGGGACCCCTTGGGTGGTGTTGCTGGTGGTGTTGTCTGTAGCTTCCTGGGGGTCCTGTGTCCCTGTGCTGTCGGTGTTCTGTGGCCTTGGTCTGTCCGTGTTAGCGGGGGTGCCCTGTCTGTTTCCAGATGCTGGAGGTGTGGGTACAGGGGGTGCAGATGTTGGTGCTGCTGGTGCTGCACGATAACTCACACCAGAGGGGCCAGGTTGTTCGTCGTCATCCGAAGAGGACAGAGACGGATCCACACCAGCGAGCTGAGGGTCCACCAGAGTATGGGACAGGGACTCCTGTTCATTTGGTGCTGTGTCCCCAGCACCACCTGTGTTTGGAAGAGACACACAATGTAAGTTATGTTTCTACAGGCATCAATGGTTCACATACATGACATTTTCTACTGTACGTCCGGATGCCTGCCTGTACACTGCTTTGTCTAGGGTTGTCACGGACAGAGATTGATATTGTTGTTGCACATTGCCCAGCCAAAATGAAACATTTCAATGTGCAGGTCGAAGTGTATGCCTGCACAGCTCATGTATAGATTTGTCTGTACATGACCATTACTACTCAAGGGCCATCATGTTGCTGATACAGGTGTGTCATCCCTGTACACATGTGAGCTCTAACAAGGATATAAGTGCTATTCCACTGAGGATATGTTGTAAGATTGGGGCATGTGTGGTAGCAGATTTTGCTAGTCTTTGTGTGCCACATTGGTGTATTGGTACGACATGGTCACAGTCCGGTATGCCGGTGATCTCTTTGGAGAAAGTGGTTTTTACAGTGTTCCTAGTCCCCATCTCATTTCATACAAGTGATGATGTCACCATCGTTAATGAGTCTGATGCTGAGGTTTGTACGTGCATATGTGATTTGACTTGTCAATGTTCTCCATGGTGACATGGATTGGGCAAGGTAGCACTCTGGCTTTTCAATGCTCATGACAGTGAGGGCCGGTGGTGTGTGTGTTGCAGTTTGGCTGCTGTGAGTAGCATGTCTCCTCCAATGCAGTCCAGGTAAGACCTTGTGTCTACATTGTCTATGTCAGTGAGTGGTGTGTTGTGTGAAGGATGCATATGTTTCAGCACAATGTAGGAGTGTAATGCAGCTCACAACAGCACCGAGTATGAATGAGACCATGCTATGGTGTCGGCTATATTGATGTGTCCATTCCATTCACTGTCAGATGTCCCCTGTCAATGATGTATATGTGAGTTCCTGTGTGTTTTGTGCAATATACTATATATGGCACTCCACACTTGTCATCTGCAAGACACACCTCCCCAGCCCGGCCAGGGGGCACCCCTGGACACTGCATCCCCAGACAATGAGTTTGAACATATCGTTGCAATGGCTGTGTGGGCGACCGGGTTTTGTTTGGCCAGTGCTTATGTGCGATTGTCAGCCACATCATTTCTCAGGCCCAGTATCAGACACCTTGTCAGTCCATTCCCACTCCCTGTGAGGCGAGCATGGTTCAGTGTTTGCTTGCTGGGCCATGTGGGTGGGTTTGGAATGTCTGTGACTCCAACTCCCATCATGCTTTTGGCTACACCCTCCTTCCCAGCATGCCCATACTTCCTTCCTTTTGACTCTGCTTCCCTGTGAGGGGGTGTGACAGCAATGGCAAGAAGGCTGACTGTGCAGTCCTGGTGTTTGTTGGTGCCCAGTTCCCAGCAGGGTCTTGTGCTCCCCACAACAGAGCCCATTGTCAGACATCTTGTCAGTCCATTCCCACTCCCTGTGAGGCAACCATGGTTCATTGTTCGCTTGCTGGCCATGTGGGTGGGTGGGGAATGTCTGTGACTGTAACTCGCATCATGCTCTTGGCTACACCCACCTTCCCAGCATGCCCATACTTCCTTCCTTTTGACTGCTTCCCTGTGAGGGGGTGTGACAGCAATGGCAAGATGGCTGACTGTGCAGTCCTGGTGTTTGTTGGTGCCCAGTTCCCACCTGGTGTTTGTTGGTGCCCAGTTCCCAGCAGGGCCTTGTGCTCCCCACAACAGAGCCCATTGTCAGACATCTTGTCAGTCCATTCCCACTCCCTGTGAGGCGACCATGGTTCATTGTTCGCTTGCTGGGCCATGTGGGTGGGTGGGGAATGTCTGTGACTGCAACTCCCATCATGCTCTTGGCTACACCCTCCTTCCCAGCATGCCCATACTTCCTTCCTTTTGACTCTGCTTCCCTGTGAGGGGGTGTAACAGCAATGGCAAGATGGCTGACCGTGCAGCCCTGGTGTTTGTTGGTGCCCAGTTCCCAGAAGGGCCTTGTGCTCCCCACAACAGAGCCCAGTGTCAGACATCTTGTCAGTCCATTCCCACTCCCTGTGAGGCGAGCATGGTTCAGTGTTTGCTTGCTGGGCCATGTGGGTGGGTGGGAAATGTCTGTGACTGCAACTCCCATCATGCACTTGGCTACACCCTCCTTCCCAGCATGCCCATACATCCTTCCTTTCGACTCTGCTTCCCTTTGAGGGGGTGTGACAGCAATAGCAAGATGGCTGACTGTGAAGTCCTGGTGTTTGTTTTGCTACAAGTCCAAAGAGAGCCCCTGTGCTTCGCACAGCAGCACCCAGTACGGTGTATCTTTAGTTGATATTTCACTAAGTTGTGAGTCAATGCATTCTACATGGTGAGTTGTGTGGAGTTTGTGTTGAGGGGTGTGTCTCCACATGCTGGTAAGTATGGTCAGAGCTGTCAGTCCTCCTTCCCACCTGGCCAGACATCCCACCATGAAACGTGCTTCCATTGGAGGGCGTTCAAGTTGTCTTTCAGGATGTCAGGCAGTGGTGTTCTGCTTCTGATTGGTGCACAAGTCCTACCAGGGCCTTGTGCTCCCCACAGCAGGACCCAGTGTCAGCCATCTTGTCAGTCATTTTCCACTCCCTGTGATGTGGGCATGGTTCAGAGAGGTCGTGATGGGCCAATTTGGAGGTGGAGCATTATCTGTGACTACAAACCCCATCATGCTTTTGGATACACTCACTTCACCTGCATACCCACTATTCCTTCCTGTCAGTCAGCTGCACTGTGAGGTAGTGTGTTTGTGGTGGCAAACTGTCTGACAGTGTTTATTTGGCTTTGTGCCACTGCCTTGCTCTATTTGTTGGTAGGTTGGTACATGTCATGACACAGTTACAAGTCACTATGAGATGGCAGGTATTGTGTTTGTCTGACTAGCATACACATCTTGGGATGATTATCTATTGGTTACTGTGGCTTTGCTAACGGTGCATGGTTTCACTGTCCCCTTGCCACACAATATTGAGTATGTTGGTTGTGTACTCTCCAGGCTCTGGTATGTCTGCTAGACCATGGACGCTCTCTGGTGGGAGGATGTCCCGCACCTTCTCCTCCCAGGTCCTGAAGTATACAGGTTTGGCAGGAGGGCCACCGCCAGTGCGCTGACTCAAGGCGTGATCTTTCTCACTGAGTTTCTTGACCCTCCTGCGCACGTCATACCACTTGTTCTGGATATCGTCCTTTGTGCGTAACGTTGGTGCTTGTGCGTTCACCTTGTCCACAATCCTCGCCCACATTTTCTGTGACATGGGGGCCCTTTGGACCAATGTACCAAACAAATGTGGCTCTACTCTGATGATCTCACCTACCAGCACTTCTAACTCATCATCTGTGAACTTTGGATTCTTCTTTGGGGGCATGGTGATGGGTGGTGGTGGTGGTGAGTGATGTGTGTGTGAGGGTGCAAGAGAGGGTGGGTTAGTGTTGGTTGTGCTAGCCGTATGTGTGGGTGCTTTTGGTGAGGTGCTAATGGTGTGAAAGTTGTGTGATGGGTGAGTTGTGAGTGTGTCTGTGGTTGCTGTGTGTAGGCTGTTTTCTGCAGGCTGTTGTCTCCTATTTGCAAAGGATCATGGTAGTGATAGGTGGACTTGTGGGTGTGTCTTTGTTCCAGGTTTTTTTTTCTGATATTTATTGACTTTGTCATTGCTTGTTTGGTCCTTTTTTTGTCTTTTTTCCTTTGGGTTTTCTAGGCATGAAGGAGACGTTCTTCTGACCGAGACGGATGCTGATGTTGGCTCGTGCGGGCTTCTCCGGCTCGTTCACGCTGACTTTCTTCTGTGTTTCATATGCGTCGGTCGGGGAGATCTCTATTGCTTGAGGTCCCTGTTTTATATGCGTGTCGGTCATGCGGCTTGGGCTCCGTGCAAGTCGGTCTGGGTTTACACGCATTGCATCATACTGCGCGGATCGGACATCGCGGGTACGTGTCAGTCGGGTTCATTCCTGGTCCGTGTCGGTCGTGCTAATCGCATCGGTTTTCCGGGCGAATCACTGTTTTCCCTATGGCTCGGTCGTACGGCTTGTATTCCGTACGTGTCGGTTGTAATTCACACGTGTTGCATCGTACTGCACGGGGCGTACGGCGCCGGTCTGTGTCGGTCGGTCTCTGTTCCGGGTCCGTGTCGGTCGGTACGTTTTGTGGCCAGAATCAGAATCGTCCCCTAAGTGTCAAGCAGCAATTATTATGGTGAGAACTATATCAGGTGCTATAAATGCAATCATGTGAATGATAAGAATAATATGAATTATTATAAGCCTTCTAAACAAGGGACAAATTACACGCAAATTGTTATTGTATCTACTAAATGACCTTGTATTGGTGCATAAGTTTACAAGGAACAGGGAAATGACACTTTTCTGATGGTGAATATCTCCATCTATGATGACTTACATGGATACATGTAAGTTGTGTAGACTGTGAGCAACTTTGTGCTTCAAAGGACGAACCCTGTGAAGATTATTATTCCAACAGGAAGGACGTATCAGAGGGTGTGTTTGAATTGGGAAATAACCCATACACAAATCGGTAGTAAAGGTGAGTGGTAAGCAAGAGGTGTCTTTTCTGGACCTGCTTCACAAGCATAATATGTATGTGGTCACCCATTTCTCAACACTTTGTCCCTGCATTATTAAAGTCTGTGTCGACATGACCCAGATGCGGAGGTTAATGAATCCTGTACCACTGCACCCCGTTTCGATGTATGCAGCAGCCTGCAACCATCCAGCTATGTCAACATGACCAATTGACGAAGGTTGGTGAATCCCATGTCATATCAATCAACTAATTCAGCTCCCCATCTTTATGGTCCAAAATGTAATAATCAGAGATGTAAAAAACTCATGCAACTTGACTGCTCACCCTGAAGCTCACAGTAAAGGCACATGGTGTGATTCTGTCGGTGGTTAACATGATCGCCATCTTTGTTAGTCTTATTTGAGATGCAGAATTGGGCTCATAGAAAGAGGAATATACCACAAGAAAACTATTGTCCCTGCCATCTTAAAGATGATAAACTCTGGGTCTCGCAAAAATGAAAATTTAAAAACTGTTATCACATTTTCAGGTTTAGCTCATATTGATCAATAACGTGTAACAGAATCTATCATCAGCAACAGAAATCTACCATAGGTTCTTTTTGTCTGCATGTAATTAATGCGAATAAACTCTAATCATAAAATGTATAAGTTGTGAAATGGGTACTTGCACCTAAATGCTTACTCTGCTTTGAATGCAAATTCCTGAGTAACCCCAATCTATTCAGTGTAAATTTTGGTCGTTTTTACATGGAAGATTCTGCACAGGCAAACCATGTCCAACATGGAGGAAACATGCATGTTTCCTTGTCGACTGTTATACTCCATTCTAAACTCCAGAACCCCAATTTACCTTGTAAAAAACACTCATGGAAAATATTGCAACTAAAGGATTTATCCTTTCTGATTTTACTGACCACGATTCCCAGCAAACTCAGAAGGGGGGGGGGTTATATGTTTGGCCTACAGATTATTTTGGGCCTGGTAACAAAAACCAGTCAGATTTGCATCTATGCAAAGCTATATTCACTACAATGACAACATTGAAACCAGTGGTAAATGAATCTAGTGGCAGCTGCAGACTGAAGGAGCCTTTAAAACGCATAACTTCTCATAACACACATACACATCCTCTAGTGAGAGCAGCACTGAAGTTTGTGAGGTCCTTCAGAAATCTTCAAGAAGAAATGCAGAACATGGATCCTTTGTTTTCAAAAGAACACTTGATCTTCTCATTGATAGTGAATGTGATTGGAATACTCGCCAGTGGGCTCAATGTGAGTTTTTATGTAATTACCTGGACTCGGGGCAAGAGCCTGAACAGCTGTGATCTCATCTTGGTGGCTCTGGGGATCTCCAGTACTTGCTTTCAGTGTACCTACATAGCATACACTTCTTTCAAAATGCTGGATGTTGAACACATGGATTACACTTTTCCAGTCACACATCAGCTAATGACCTGGTCTGGCACTTGCACTTCTTTTTTCAGCTCCTGTCTATGTGTCTTCTACTGCGTGAAGATTGTGGACTTCAACCACCCCCTCTTCTTCTGCTTAAAATTGAGGATGCCAAAGATGGTGCCCTGGCTGCTCCTGGCATCTGTTGTGAGCTCGTTGGTCCTCAGTCTTCCCTCATACTGGGAAGTATACAAAGAATCCCCTCAAAATATAAATAATACAACCACTACCTCTTTTGTTCATGAACAAGTCATTTTTGATACTTTCTATGAAGTTTTAGTTAATATTTTGGGAAATTGTCTGCCTCTTCTGCTCTGCATTCCTTCCATCATACTTATTCTCATATCCCTCGGCAGACATGTCCGTCGTATGAAAGAGAATGCCATAGGATTCAGTCAGCCCCGACTGGAGGCTCACTTTGGAGCAGCCAGAATGCTCGGATACCTTCTTCTGAACTATATTTTACTTTTTCTGACAATGTGTTCTACACTGTTCACTACTTCGCCTTTGTTTTGCTTCATTTGCCAGACAATCATGGCCTCCTGTATGCCAGCACAATGCATCATTCTAATTCTGAATAACACCAAACTAAAGCAAGTGCTCTGCAAGATACTCAGACTTTGAAGCTAGTGAGGAGGTCATTATCCGAAGGCGTCACTGAGGTATTCGATTTCATCCTTCTACTTCCAACCAGACCTTTTGCAACAAAATAAACATTGCATTCTTTTTTATTCTATTGTGTAATCTTTTTTGAAATACATCTATTAACGATGGCGATACATGGGTCATATCTTGGTACTCTTAGGGGCTTATTCATGAAAGCACTACATCACTTTTACACCACGTAATGTGCTACAAGCGTGACGCAGGGCTCTCAATCCGATTTATGAAGCCACACAAAGCCACCCTGCATGACTTTGAGAGGCCTCATAAATAATGAGCAAGGCAATGCAAAGCAAATTGCTTCGTCACCTTACTCTGTACCTAGGAGGCATTCCATAGGCGTTGTTGTGGGTTTTACCACGCAACACCCATGGATTTTGACGCAGTCCTAGATTTGCAAAATCATGTTCACCTGGAGAAGCACCAAATCCGTATGCCTGCTGAGGTGAAGGGTAACAATGAGAAATATCTTTATTTCTCCTCATTTTTTCCTCTTTCTATGTGTGCTTCATTCTGCAGCACACATAGAAAGAGGAAAACACCTCAGAGGATTGGTAATTGTGCAGGACCGAGTCCCTTCCTGCACAGAAACAATCCTGCATGCAACTAAGGAACCCTTGCATCATGATGCAAGGCTGGCTACGTTGGTGCCAAGCTGCCGTAACGGCGCCAGCACAGGGAGAAAGGACAGAAATGTACCATATTGCATAAACACAGTGCATTCCTGCCCTTTCACTTTGGCGTGGGGTAGCGTAGCAAGGTCACTTGCTGCACTGCGCTGTGCCAAAATCCCATAAATTGGTGCTGTATTTAGAATTGTTACATCCAACAGGGGCGACCCTATTACCTGAAACTGGGGCAGATAAACAATATAAAAGCTACAGTGGTTTGAGAAATTAATTTCATAAAGACAACAAACTATTTCATTTATACATAAATATAAGGAAAATTTAAAAAACAATATTTATAAACCACAAAGACCATACAAAACTGAATAAATCATGAAAGGTACCCATAATCAATCAAAAACAATCGCTATTGCAAAAAAATTTTTTTTACTAAACATATCATTATACAGAAAAAAACATAATTAAAAAATATATAAAAGGTGCTCGTACAGTTACATAATATAGAGTGTAAACGAAAAAACAATGGCCGATGGCAAAATGTTACCAACGCAGCACCTGCCTGCAACTGCAAGAATCAATGCATTGTAGGATCACGGCTGAAGAAACCAACGTAATCGATCGCCAACACATCCCGGATTTCCACTCATCACACCTGTGCGGCAAGTTTTTCCCGACGCATCACCCGCAGACCTGAACCGTCTTGGAATCGACGCATCACTTCCCCCTACAGTCCGGATTAGACAAATGACTTCTCCTGCATGCAGCAGAACTGCCGCATTGCCTCCCCAAGGACTCAGGAACTGACGCATCCCTTTGTTTCTCTATGCTTTCTGTCTATGCGGCCGCTTGGCCTTGTGGATTTTGACGCATCTACAGGTACTTTATGTAAAATCACGCATCCATAGTTTTCTATGAACCAAGTTGCTTTAAACCTTTTAAAGTCATATTTTGAATTATGTGTGTTGGATTTTTGTCGTTTTGGCCTTGTTTGGTTTAGATAAAGATACCTTATTTTTCTAAACTGGTGTGGTGTTTTCACCATGTTACTGTGAGTGTTGGTACATATACTTTACACATTGCCTTTGGGATAAGCCTGCCTGCTCATGCCAAGCTACCAAAGGAGTGAGCATGGGTTATCTAAAGTATGTATCCCCCTTACCCTGACTAGAAGCAAGGGTCCCTAATTGGATAAAGGTACCTACCTCTGTCAATTAGAGACCCTCAGTTCTAACATTGTTGTTATTATATGCTAGGCCCCAACAAACAAAACGACTTTTACATGAAATGATTTAATCCCTCAAGGTCAAATGCTGGTTGTGGTCTAATGGTTATAGTCTAATACCCCTAGTTTGAAGTTCCAGGGTTTCAGTCATGCTGTTTCCATAGTCATGTGTCAAAATGTGACCAATGGAAGAATAATCATTATCAAATTACAAAAATATGTCTAAAATTGTGTTTGGTTTGGGATAATAGTAGAATTATGCAAGCAATAGTTTTTACTAATAAGCAAATATTGCAGTTGGCATTACTTCGAGAAATATTTGTTTTTAATAAATGCTGGGCACCAAAGAAGTACTTTCATATGAAATTAATTCATCCATAAAGTTTGAATGCTGATTTTGCGCTAGTGATGACAGTAAAAGACTCTTAGGAGTGACACAAACCAGTGCAAAATGTTTATTTTGGAATTACTTTGCAGTACAAAACTTGTTTGCATGGGAGATGGGCGCTCCATGGATAGTAGATGGACATTCCCATGCAACCATAACAATAATAGATAGGGTTTTCAGCCAAAAATGAATGCCTTTTTGAGAGCGGCATTAACTTGGAGAAATGCTTTTATTTCTGCAAACCTTTCTGATTTTGCATGTGTACTGCGCTGTGCAGCACACTTTCAAGTGGGAATCATTTTAAAGTTTTCTAGGCATAGTATACTGTTGTACATCTCCTTGCCTTTCTTTGTGTTCCCTCCTTTCCCTTCCCATCTGGAATACCTGGGAGTAAGGGTGGGCGTAGTGGGCGTAGTGGGGCTACGTGAAGCAGCACGTAGTGTGCCCGAATCTACGCACACTACGCGCTTCGCGTAGCCCCACTACGCGCCACCCGCCTCCCGCCCACCCTCCTTTAAAAAGATAACATAAATTTATAATAAAGCAAATTAAAAGGCACTTACCTGAAGCTCCGGGGCTCCTCTTCCTGGTTTTCAACTTTTCTGACAAATGCGCATGCGCGGATGCCCGCGCATGCGCATTTCTTGCTCATATTGAGTCTTCTCCCCACCTCTGACCAGTCAGATGCTTCGAGATCATTCCCCAGTAAACACTGTACTGTGAGTGTAGGAAACACAACTACCTTCATAGGGCCTGTCGCACATACCCATTCTAAATCCACCATAGTCATTGGATGGAGTTTGGTCCTGCTGTCTGCATAGATCGCCTGGTAAAACTCACCAGGTAGGATCTGCTCTTGAGACACCATTGTATCCATAACCACAATCACATATGTCTCTCAGGGCCTCAACCTCAGTCCCGTTGATTTTAGGCCTCTGCCTGTACTTATCCATGCTTGGAGGTAAAGCGATCAGGGGTGAAATATTCACCCCACCCAGGGACACTATCAATCAATCAATGAACCAATCAGGGGTTTGTAAAGCATGGCTGCTCACCCTGTGAGTGTCTCAAGGCGCTGTCACGGGGGCTGCAGATCCATCTGGGTGTGGAGGTTGGGTCAAAGAACCAGGTCTTGAGGTCCTTCCTGAACTGGGTCAATGACACGGATTGCCTGAGGTGGAGGGGTAGGGTGTTCCACGTCTTGGCGGCGAGGTAGGTGAAGGATCTTCCTCCAGTTCTGGTTTACTGGACACTAAGGCTGGTTCTGTCACCTCCCTAACTCACTTAGGAGCACTGTCCACTCCCACACTTACACTAGCAACCCCTGGAGGCTGCCCACCTGTGGGGGACTTCTTTTGTACAGACAGCATCTCCATTCTGGTGTCCTGGCTGGTTACAGTCAAAGCATTTGCCCACCTTTGAGGGATCAAAGTACCTACCATTCCTTCCCTGATAACCCCTCCCCTTAAATTTTAGTTTGCTCCCCCCGTTCAGGTTATTGTGGGTCTTCGGAGGAATTCTTCTGTTTTTGACCTTCTTTACCATGGGGGAGCTGTC
Organism: Triturus cristatus; assembly: GCF_964204655.1. Classification (NCBI taxonomy): domain Eukaryota; kingdom Metazoa; phylum Chordata; class Amphibia; order Caudata; family Salamandridae; genus Triturus; species Triturus cristatus. Next base: position 1,088,595,026 of record NC_140594.1, on the reverse strand, counting down.
CTCCCTTCTTCTGATCAACCCCCTTGGTGCTGATTAAAATCCCGGGGTATCACCCACTCATCAGCTGCCCTGGCTAGTTTCCTAGAAATAGACAGCTTAGAGTCCACTAGGTACTGGTGTAACTTCTCCTGACCACAATGAGTTAAAATGTGTTATTTCATAAACAAAGTATACAATTATGTCTACCTACTTGGTTAACATCAATCAAACCTCCTAGTGCCTTCTGTGAGCGATCCACAAAGTCTACTAGGAACTGTGTGTTCACTTTCAGGGTTCCATGAATTTCATACTACTACTCTGGGGTCAAACCACATTTCTCAACTAAGCATTGACTCATGTGAGAGTAGGATTTTGTCTCATCCCCCTGAACGGTCAGAAGCCTATACCTCCCAGCCACTGGAGTCAGTTACCACAAGAGAAAACCCCAGTGCTTAGGGAAGCCCCCCACATTTCAAGGGGCCTCTCAAATGCTGTAAACCATTTGTCAATAATGTCCCCCTCTGTGTACCTGGGCACTATTCCCTTGGGGAGTCTTGGATTAAACCCACCACCATGGGACATCTCAACTTCTTTGTCGTTATTACTCCTCCCCATCCCAGGCTGATTTTGGCCCGGTGGATCCCATCCCCTGGGTCCCAGCTTTATTATCGGAGAGGGGGCACACGTTCTCCCCAATGCAGATTTCAGCCCTGGGGACCCGTCCCTTGGGGCCCGGTGTGTTTGTTTGGGGAAGGGTGCCATGCTGCTTCTCTTCCCCAGGCTGATTTTGGCCCCAGGGGCCCTATCCTATAGGGTCCAGCCTACTTGTTTGGGATAGGGGGCACACGGCCTCTCATGGGCCAATTTGAGCCCCAAGGACCCCATCCCCTGGGGCCTGACTTTATAATCAGGGAGAGGGGGGCACATGGCCCATGGCCTGGGGGACCCCAAACCAGGCTTTGTTATCAGGGGGAGGAGAGCATGCAGCCCCCCTCCCAGACCAATTTTGAACCTGGGGATCCCATCCCCCAGGGCCAGGCACCGTTATCCATCTTCATTTGCTGGGAGCCACGAGGAGCGCCCCAAGGTCCCCACAGCCCAGGCAAGCTCCCCTCATCCAGAGGGAGCTGTCATTGCTAAAGCTGCTCCTTCCAGGTGGGAGCATTATTCAGATCTGCTACCCTGCCTGTATCACTGCGGGCATGAAAACAGATCTAAAGTCTGGTCCCAGTAGACGGAAGCTTGTTTGAAGCTCACATTCCATGGAGCAGACTTGATGTGTGCTCCCACTTGGCGGGAGATTTAAAAATGCTCCTGAAAGGGGGGTGCTAGAGGGCGCACTGCAGAATGGCTGCCTTCTCAGACAGCTCCGCCGGGCGGGATTTTAATCCGACAAAAAGACCGTGCTGCAGATGCCAAATTGACAACAAAACACTCCTCCAGGCGTCGGAACCACCCGGCAGTGGTAGGAACGAACTGTAAGCACCGAGAGACACCCTGCACTCCAGAAAACCGTGAGTGAAATATCGGCGCGAGGGGACGGCCCCACGATCCCAAAATGGCGGCGCCCTATGCGATAGCCGATCGAAGTGGCTAGGACTTGCGGTGAGACTTATTGGGGTGGCTGGCACCGAAAACTGTACTATCTGTCATGGCTGGAGCTGAGTATTATTAGCTGAGAGTATCGCTGGGGCACTTTGGGCGCTATAAACTACGAAACAGGCTCCACTACTCACGCGATCGGAGACATACTGCGAGGCGGCGCAAAAAGGCGGACCAACACAGCGGCTATGTAGTCAGAGATCTACTCACATAACAAAAGTGGGCTGAAGTCCTGTACGAAGGTGATGAGAGACGGAGGAATGCTCGTATTGGCAGCGCTCCCCACATAGTGACTTGTGATATGCTGGTCTGCTAAAATGCTTCCCCATTGCTACACATATTGAATGGGTCATGATGTAACAGCTGCCCATACAATGCCGGCTATGCTCCGGACGAACTGTCTGCCCATGGAGTAAAGTTGAAGGCAGATCCCTCGCATGTCGACGCTGTGGCTGACTATCCCTCTGATGAGGTGCGGCGAGGTGAGACTGACACTTATAACCGCGAACCCTGAGGTGTATACTGTCTGCAGCTGATGCTGCCACCAACGAATGGCGTTACTGGTGACTATCACGCACAATACCTCTTGCATCTCATTACCGGACAATCATAATAGTAAACTATATGGTCACATCGTTGACACTGTTGAGGACCCCTTGAAACTAGTGCCCACGGTACTGCCAAAGTGTAATATCTTATATTTGGCTTTGAGGAGTCTCCACCAAACCAAAGTGAAATACGCACTATCTGATATAACGGCGGAGCCACCATTACCAGGGGGTGGCGTCCCGCTGGGGGACCCATGATTACACCGGCCGTGGTGATTTGTGGGTCGTCCTGATGCGCTGTCTCCTCGTGGCTAACTGCTGCTGTAAAACCTAATTACGACTCCTACAATTGTCGTTAAATGTGGCACGGCTGCTCAAAGACACCCCACGGCCCCAACTGAGGAGCTAAATATACGCCACCTACTGTACCCACCTGCTGCTCTGATCCATTGCCGCATTGGGTAAGCCAGATAAACAGCAGCCAAAACTAACATTTGAAACTAAACGCAGCACTAAAAGCGCAACTACGCACTCCGATACAGTACTGGAAGCGGAAAGCATGACGAGCAAGGACATGGAAAACGTCCTACAAGCCATACTGCATAGCCTGCAAGACATAAACGGAAAATTAGACTCGCTCACCCAAAGGGTAGATAACATATTTGCGAAACTGGATAAACAAGGTGAGCAGCTAGATGCGGCTCAAGATCGCATATCTGCAGTGGAAGATGAAGCTCACACTACAACCCGCAAATGCACAGATATGGAGAAGATCCTGGAAGTCATAAAAAACAAGGCTGAGGATTTAGAAGCGAGATCGCGTCGCAATAACATTAGAATTGCGGGTGTCCCTGAAACTACGAACACGGGGAAGATGGAAACATATGTGGAAGACATGCTACGCGACATCTTTGGTGCCAACAACTTATCGACGGTACCAATTATAGAACGTGCGCACAGATCCTTAGCCCCGAAACCACCGCCGGGTACTCCACCACGGCCCATCATTGCCTGGGTCCACAGCTACAGAGACCGGGACGCAATACTGAGGATGGCCAGGGAAATGCAACAAATTATCTACCAGGGTAACACCCTAGCCTTTTACCCAGACTTTACGTTGATGGTACAGACAGCACGTGAGGACTTTAATTCTGCAAAAAAGAAACTTCGAGAACTGGGTATGGAATATGCAATGCTATACCCAGCTAGCCTAAGGGTGAAGCATGATGGACATGCCACGGTTCTTCTGACTCCAAAAGCGACACAGGACTTAATAAAGAAGGTACTCAATAAGCGAAAGGAGCAGTAACACAATGAACAGGCTCAAGACTCTGAATAACCCACGAACAGTTTTGTTATTTTACTCGGACTAAATCCACCATGGACAGCTGGAGAGACAGTGGTAAACCTAAGGAGCTGTCATCTGCCATGGGCAGACTGATCTCACGTACTATGTGTAACATAACTGATGCAGCATTCGGAGGATTTTGTGATGGTGTTGCTGACTCAGGGATATAGGTGTCTCTCCTATATATCACATCCTAATGTTGGATAGCATGGGTAACGCGGCCTAGTTGTTGAGAAAACGAACTGCGCTGATCTCTACTGGTGGTAATGTATGGACTGGGCATATATTAACCTATTCCAGGCAGCAGACATGGACGCTAAGCATGCAGCCAGCCTTATCTGTTCAATATGACTGCTGCCCTGTGACTGTGTTGGACGATGCTATGCTAGAACGTAATTCTGTATCTATTGAGGCACTGGACAGGGATAGATATGTAAAGAAATGGCTATACGCTGCTTCAGTTGTGTGGCATGGTTGCTGTAGATGGAACTGCCAGTTGCGGATTATTATGCCACATCTCTTGGTTCCCTAATGTATGTAACTAAATGGGCCGATTCGCAAATATGGTAAAACCAGAATAGTGAATTACCCTGTACGAAAACTAAATGGTAACTGTACATCCTACAATGGATAATGTATAATAGGGTAGTCTCTACATCTGCACTATTAACGTAACACCCGACCACATCCACTATGATGGATGGAGTTGTGTGCTCTTGGCAGATCCCCCGAGGCGGGTGTTCCCCATCAAAGGTTTTGTTATGGTGACATTTCTGTTAAGGGTATGTCTTTGGCATGGTTGGGATGTCAAAGTGGGAGGGGGATGGGTGGGATGGGTTTGGGGAATGTTATGCAGATTGCGGTGCTTGAGATACATTGCAGATATCCAGATTAATACTAATATACTTATTGTCACCATATTTCTAATAGCAACATCAGATGCACACATTATGAGCAGTGATCAGCAATACATCATGAGATAGTTTATGCCCTCAACTATAGATAGACTACAACCAACGCAACTTAATCTGGTGACATGGAATGTTAGAGGGCTAAATAACCCGAAAAAGATAATTGCTTATTTCGACAGGCTTCGTATTGATATCGCCCTCCTCCAAGAAACTCATTTAGCCCCTACGCATAAGAGTAATATTGGGAACAAATGGGCAGAGACGGTACACAGTTCTTCATACTCTACATACTCTAGGGGCGTACTGATCTTGGTAAGAAAAGGGATGCAGTTTAATGTAGATAGTACTATCTCAGATGACCTGGGTCGATATGTCATTATAACGGGGCGCATCAGGGGGCAAAGACTGGCTTTGATAAATACGTATGGACCGAATGTGGATGACCCTGATTTTTATAAATTATTATGGAGTAAAATTAATGAGTTACCTGAAACGGCTCTGCTCTGGGGAGGGGACCTGAACCTCGCTTTAAATGATGACTTGGACAGATCGGGCATCTCAAGGGAGCCACACAGACGAGAGGTGGGAGTACTATGGGATATTATGTCTGAAACTCACTTGATCGACCTCTGGAGAGCCCGATGTCCTGGGCTTATGGAGGCCACTCATACCTCCGTGATCCATAATAGTTGGTCTCGTATCGACTATTGGCTAGGAACGGAGGAAATAGCATCATGGACACGAAGTATACGCCACCTGCCCAAAACCCTCTCTGATCATAATCCGGTGCTATTTACTATAGACCTTCCACATTACACACCCCCACCGTATGCTTGGAAGTTCAATGCAAAGGCACTACTAGATTCTGTATACACTGAAACTATATGGCAGGCCATTACTGACTACTTCACGTTAAACCAGCCATCCACTGAAGACCCTAGCTTGCTATGGGAAGCCTTTAAATCCACCATAAGGGGTATATGTATTAGCACCAACGCGGGAATATTAAAAGATATACGCAGCCAACTTAGTAAGCGGGAGGCTACACTGGGTGCACTGGAACGTGAATATGAACGCACGCACAGCACAAAGACACCAGGTGAGATTAGAAACGTTATGACGGAATATCAGACATTTAACATTTGCAGACGATGAACGATGAACTACAATACCTAACAAAACACCAAACTGCACGCTCCTACGAATGCTTGGTTCCAATGGAGGACCTGGCTTGGCAGTTCGGGTTGGACTGTTCCCATGAGGCACAGGGTCAAGACTGATTTGCATATGGCTTGGTTCAAACTGGAATGGCATGGTGAGCAAAAAAACGATGGATTTAGGCCCAGATCTCTGTACTGGGGTGAATGTATGACATTGTTCTGCATTCTGTCCATCAACTGTTGTTTTTGCATTTGTCACCCCGAGTGGGACGGGTATGCTCAGACGTGAGTCCCGTGCTCTCCATGCCACTGAAATCAAGCTATCCTGGCTGAATATGGTTGGAACCCCGAAACCGGTCCTAGGATGCTTGGTTCCAGTCCAGGGAGGACCTGACTTGGCAGTTCGGGCTGGACTGTTCCCATGAGGCACAGGGTCAAGACTGATTTGCATATGGCTGGGTTCAAACTGGAATGACATGGTGAGCAAAAAAACAATGGATTTAGGCCCAGATCTCTGTACTGGGGTAAATGTATGACATTGTTCTGCATTCTATCCATCAACTGTTGTTTTTGCATTTGTCACCCCGAGTGGGACGGGTATGCTCAGACATGAGTCCCGTGCTCTCCATGCCACTGGAATCAAGCTATCCTGGCTGAAGAAGGGTGGAACCCCGAAACCGGTCCTAGGATGCTTGGTTCCATTCCAGCGAGGACCTAGCTTGGCATTTCGGGCTGGACTGTTCCCATGAGGCACAGGGTCAAGACTGATTTGCATATGGCTGGGTTCAAACTGGAATGGCATGGTGAGCAAAAAAATGATGGAATTAGGCCCAGATCTCTGTACTGGCGTGAATGTATGACATTGTTCTGCATTCTGTCCATCAACTGTTGTTTTTGCATTTGTCACCCCGAGTGGGACGGGTATGCTCAGACGTGAGTCCCGTGCTCTCCATGCCACTGGAATCAAGCTATCCTGGCTGAAGAGGGGTGGAACCCCGAAACCGGTCCTAGGATGCTTGGTTCCAGTGCAGGGAGGACCTGGCTTCGCAGTTCGGGCTGGACTGTTCCCATGAGGCACAGGGTCAAGACTGATTTGCATATGGCTGGATTCAAACTGGAATGGCATGGTGAGCAAAAAAACGATGGATTTAGGCCCAGATCTCTGTACTGGGGTGAATGTATGACATTGTTCTGCATTCTGTCCATCAATTGTTGTTTTTGCATTTGTCACCCCAGTGGGACGGGTATGCTCAGACGTGAGTACCGGGCTCTCCATGCCACTGGAATCAAGCTATCCTGGTTGAAGAGAGGTGGAACCCCGAAACCGGTCCTAGGATGCTTGGTTCCAGTCCAGGGAGGATCTGGCTTGGCAGTTTGGGCTGGACTGTTCCCATAAGGCACAGGGTCAAGACTGATTTGCATATGGCTGGATTCAAACTGGAATGGCATGGTGAGCAAAAAAACGATGGATTTAGGCCCAGATCTCTGTACTGGGGTGAATGTATGACATTGTTCTGCATTCTGTCCATCAACTGTTGTTTTTGCATTTGTCACCCCGAGTGGGACGGGTATGCTCAGACGTGAGTCCCGTGCTCTCCATGCCACTGAAATCAAGCTATCCTGGCTGAATATGGTTGGAACTCCGAAACCGGTCCTAGGATGCTTGGTTCCAGTCCAGGGAGGACCTGACTTGGCAGTTCGGGCTGGACTGTTCCCATGAGGCACAGGGTCAAGACTGATTTGCATATGGCTGGGTTCAAACTGGAATGGCATGGTGAGCAAAAAAATGATGGAATTAGGCCCAGATCTCTGTACTGGCGTGAATGTATGACATTGTTCTGCATTCTGTCCATCAACTGTTGTTTTTGCATTTGTCACCCCGAGTGGGATGGGTATGCTCAGACGTGAGTCCCATGCTCTCCATGCCACTGGAATCAAGCTATCCTGGCTGAAGAGGGGTGGAACCCCGAAACCGGTCCTAGGATGCTTGGTTCCAGTGCAGGGAGGACCTGGCTTGGCAGTTCGGGCTGGACTGTTCCCATGAGGCACAGGGTCAAGACTGATTTGCATATGGCTGGGTTCAAATCGGAATGGCATGGTGAGGAAAAAAACGATGGATTTAGGCCCAGATCTCTGTACTGGGGTGAATGTATGACATTGTTCTGCATTCTGTCCATCAACTGTTGTTTTTGCATTTGTCACCCCGAGTGGGACGGGTATGCTCAGACGTGAGTCCTGTGCTCTCCATGCCACTGGAATCAAGCTATCCTGGCTGAAGAGGGGTGGAACCCCGAAACCGGTCCTAGTATGCTTGGTTCCAGTCCAGGGAGGACCTAGCTTGGCAGTTCGGGCTGGACTGTTCCCATAAGGCACAGGGTCAAGACTGATTTGCATATGGCTGGATTCAAACTGGAATGGCATGGTGAGCAAAAAACGATGGATTTAGGCCCAGATCTCTGTACTGGGGTGAATGTATGACATTGTTCTGCATTCTGTCCATCAACTGTTGTTTTTGCATTTGTCACCCCGAGTTGGACGGGTATGCTCAGACGTGAGTCCTGTGCTCTCCATGCCACTGGAATCAAGCTATCCTGGTTGAAGAGAGGTGGAACCCCGAAACCGGTCCTAGGATGCTTGGTTCCAGTCCAGGGAGGATCTGGCTTGGCAGTTTGGGCTGGACTGTTCCCATAAGGCACAGGGTCAAGACTGATTTGCATATGGCTGGGTTCAAACTGGAATGGCATGGTGAGCAAAAAAACGATGGATTTAGGCCCAGATCTCTGTACTGGGGTGAATGTATGGCATTGTTCTGCATTCTGTCCATCAACTGTTATTTTTGCATCCTACGGTGAAGGGGGCAGACCAGGTCGTGTCTTAGCGAACAAAATCTGCTCTGACTACATGCCACAAACGGTCCTGGCAGTAAAGGATAATAAAGGTGAGCTTCAATACGATACACAGACTATACTAAGCACATTCATGGGAACGTATGGTGAACTATATGCCTCACAAAACACTGCTGCACCTTCTGAAATTATGGACTATCTGGAAGATGTGGCGATAGCGTGGCTATCGGACACGCAGAGAGAATATCTTTCCCTGCCGGTAACATTGGAGGAGGTAACTGAAGTTATTAAATCACTTCCAAATGGGAAAGCGCCAGGCCCAGATGGCTTCACCTGCGAATTTTAAAAGGCATTTGTTGACCAGCTGGCGCCTCAACTTGTAGAAATGTACGGGGATACCCATGACAAACAGATTTTACCTCCCACATTGAGAGAAGCCATGCTTATCACTCTCTTAAAACCTAATAAAGACCCAGAACAATGTGACTCTTATAGGCCGCTGTCCTTAATTAATGCCGATACTAAAATACTGGCTAAACTTCTTGCAAAACATCTACAGCCACTAATGACCAATCACATACTCCCAGATCAGTCGGGATTTATACCTGGTAGATCAACAACCCACAACACCAGAACGCTATACGCACTGTCACACTATCTGACCCCGAATACAAAGGCTGCTGCAGTCCTACTGAACGCAGCAAAAGCTTTTGATTCAATTGAATGGCTCCATCTTCACATGGTATTACAAAGAATGGGGTTTCCGCCAATTTTCCTACAATGGGTCCAAATACTTTACACAGCACCTACAGCACGAGTCAAAGTCAATAAGTATGTATCCGATGCCATACCAATTGCAAGATGCACAAGGCAAGGATTCCCATTATCCTCTTTACTCTTTGCAATAGCCCTTGAACCATTGGCGAGCAAAATACGGCAAAGGCATCATTACTCTGCGCTTCAATTCCCCCAAAGGCCATTACATATCTCCCTATACGCTGATGATATGGTACTATATGTACGTGACCCTGATATGCACCTGGCCCCATTGCTGAGAGAATATATTAAATTTGGCCGTCATTCTGGGCTCCAAATTAACTGGTCTAAATCTCTCATTATACGCTTAACAGACACCACAAAGCCACATCCTACAGAGTTCGCCCTTGTATGGCAGACGGTACCACCGAAATCCAGAAATAGTGATTCTTTACAAACTATGGGAGAGCGATCAGTGCAATGGAGGGTAATATAGAGTGCTGGATACAACTTCCATTAACATTGGCGGATCGACTGGCCGTTGTTAAGATGGTCATTCTTCCTAAGTTTTTATACCTCTTTAATAACATCCCTATCACACCTCCAGCAGCTGTGTTTAAGAGACTGAATGCTATGGTAACGCGTCTGATATGGGCGGGTAAGCAAGCCCGAATTGAGATGCGCTACCTTGTACTGCCCTACTCCAGAGGCGGTTTCAAGGTCCCAGATTTTCTCCTCTATTATTTATGGGCGCAAGCGCAATATGTGCATTACTGGTATCACTGTGTCCCATACCTAATGCATGTGGCAATAGAAGAAGGTGATGCACATCCAACTCCGCTGAACGCTATCCTAACTCACAACCGACCCCTGCTACACTCCCGAGACATCAATACCATTGACGCCACTAATGCAGCATGGCGCAAGATGGGTAGGTTGGCATGTAAACTGCCACTCTATGCACCTGCGATGCCCCTACATCATCACCCAGAACTATCAGTAACTCGAGAAGATGTAGGAATAGGTCTACTAAAACAAGTGGGTATCGATAAAATGGGGGATCTGTTAAAAAATGGCGCCTTTATAAAACCTAAAGAACTAACATATATTAGTAATCAGACATTACTCTTTAAATTCATGTATTATAGATTACAGGGAGCCATCAAGAAACTATATCCCTCCTATCCTGATGAACCGCCGCAATTAACCACGCTACAGCGGATTATCACTGAACCTCGTAACACACATATGGTATCAAAACTATACTTTACACTGCAGGAGGACATAAATGGCACTACGCACAAAGCTTTAACGAGATGGAATACTAGACTTGATAACCGTCTCACGGAGGCTGAATGGAAAACTTGCTGCACCCTAACTGGCATGCTCACACCGAATGGTAACCTGCACATTTTGCACTATAAATACCTACATCAAACATACTACACTCCTGATAGACTTTGTAAATATGGGCTCCGTTCAGAGGCTCGGTGTAAATGGTGTGGTGCAGAAGATGCCAATTTCATACATCTTGGCTGGTATTGTCAATCAATAAATGTATATTGGGTAAAAGTGGTCAAGATGCTGGGTGAAATTGTGGGTGTTAGTCTTGAATGCATGATACGCACATGTCTGCTGGGACTCATCCGTGATGTGCAAGCTACTAAGCGTAAATTTTGCATATTAGCCTTACTCCTAGCCAAACGCAGAGTCTCACTATGCTGGGGCAGTAGAGAAGCCCCAAAAACCAAGCAATGGCTTAAAGACATGGCCTATTGTAAAGATACCCTACAAACATATGAGGAGGAGCTACCCACTGCATCCAAGCCAAGAGACTATTGGAAATGCCTGGTTGAATACCTGCAAATGAATCAAGCTGCTTAACTGTGCATCGACTTGTAAAACGAAATATGTTATTTAAAAGGTGACATTATTTATTTGCAATATACTGGATGATGGATGTGGTTGTACTGCAATCTGTATGTTGTTAAATTGTTCTGGTCGTTGTAAGACTTGATAAAATGCTATTAAAAAAAATAAAAATAAATTTAAAAAAAAGCTAGTCAAACACAGGTTTCCCTGTCCCCACCACTGCAGGTAGGGAAAGTGCAATGTCCTGGGGGTGAGCAGTTGAGCACCCTAGGACATAGCCTGTGAGCCAGCCCCGGGGATGGGGTCTCTGGGACTAAAAATGGCCCACCTTTAAGTTAAATTTCAGCCTTGAGGATCGGCTCCCCGGGGATGTTTAGGGCACAGGGGGGGTCTGTGCATCCCCCTCCCCATTCATAATATTTTCAGCCCTTGGGGTTGGTTCCCCGGGGCCTCTAATGGTTCGAGTAGTGGGGCTGCACATTCACACTCCCCATTCATACTATGATCGGACCTGGGTGTGGGCCCCCCGGGGCCTCTAGAGTATAAGGGAGGAGGGCCATACAGCCCCCCTCCCCTTCATTAATATGGCACTGGTAGGGAGCTACCCCAGGATTATAGTCATTGAATGCGGTCTGCAAGAGTCTCGCTGGAACATAGCATTTTTTGCAGATTATTTTCCTGTTTGGCACCAGTGAGGCCTCTCTCGGTCTTGCGGGAGCTGCAATTAAATAAAAAGCATTCTGATTGGCCCTGGCATCTTTATTTTCCTTGGGCCTTCTCCCTCCCGCATGAATCAGAGTCCTGCGAGCCCTGATTGGCTGCCAGCAACATTTGAAAAATGTTGCTGGCAGCCATTACATAACTCTGGGACTTAGTCCCTTGTCCTGAACTTAAAAAAAATATATAGTGCAAGGGGGCAGGTTATCAATACACTGACCTCTTTGGCCCCATGGGAGAGGCTCAGAGGGACCCCTAGGCTAAATCATTTTAAAATTAAAGGCCTCGGGGAACCCATCTCCTGGGGTTGCATTCCATAAGGGGAGGGGAGTACATGACCCCCCTCCCTGAGCCATTATTGGCCTCAGGGAGTCCAGCCCTGGGGTTGCAATGTCCCAAAAAGGGGAGGGCGCTATGCAGCCCCCTGTCTAAGCATCTGAAGGCCCCAATAACCCTATCCCTCAATGCGATGTCTTAAATTATAGGGAGAGGACTATGAGGACACCCTCAATTACAGGCTCTGAGAAGCCCAATCCTGCAGGAAAAATAACCCCAAATGTTGGTAGGGGAAGGTCCCATCTCCAAGCCTTCAAAAGCCCCCGGAACCCCATTGCCCAGGATGATTAACTTTTTTAAAGGAATGGGGCATGGGGTCCATCTCCTCGAGCCCTTAATGGCCCCTAGGACCTCATCTTCCTGTGCCGGCTTACTTGCTATGTCTCGGGGAGCCCATCCCTGTGCCACAGTAGTTTCCCTGTCCGCACCGGCGCTGGCAGGGAAACTTATGTTTGCTCTCATCTGACAGAAGCATTTTTGAATCTCAAGCTAAACACAAAGTCTGCTCCCAGGGATGGGAGCCTAAACATGCTGCCACTAGCTGGGAGCAGACTTGAGATCTGTTACCCTGCCTGCACTGATGTGGGCATGGAAACAGATAAACAGATAGCTTCCCACTGCGTGTGGGAGAAATACCAGCTCCCACAGAATGTGGGGAGCCGACTGAGGCTGCAGGGGCCCTAGGTCTCCCCCTGTGGCACCAAACGTGTGTATGGTGGGTGCCCTGGGAGGGCACCGAGGCACTCACTTATTTAAAATAGATGCCTTGGTGGATGGGGTGTCTGGGGCAAAATAGATTGGGGAGGGGGTGGGGAGCCATGTGGCCCCCTCACTTTTAAATTAGATTTGGCCATGCGGGATGAGGTTCCCAGGACCTGATGACTCTCAGAGCAGGCTACTTTGACACAGTTCCCCTTCTCTTTTTAAGAAATACAGCCATGGAGGATTGGGCCCCCAGAGTCTGAGATGGCCTGGGGAGGAGGCTGCGTGCCTCACTCCCTTTATAAAAAAAAACTCCTGGCCCCACTGGATGGGTTCCCACTGACACTGAGAAGTCTCAGGAAGGGGGCTGCATGACTGCAATGGAGGGGGTCCCTATGGCTGATAATGGCATAATGAGGGTCTCCTTTATAAATACAGTGGGGCCCTTGGGAAGGGTCCCTTTGACCGAATATGGCTCAGGGAGTGGCCCGCATGCCCCCTACCCTAAATAAGTAATTTGGGCACCAGGATGGGGTCCCTGGGGCCGAATATGGCTTCCCTTTTATTTAAATGTTGGCCTAGGGGAAATGGAGTCCCCGAGGCCTAATTAGGCTCAGGGAGGGGTGCTGCATGCTCTCTCTCTTTATTAAATACTTGAAATACTAAGCACCAGGAGATGGGTTCCCTAATAAGGCCTCCCCTTTGTTAAAAACGTACAGCCCAGGGGATGGGTTCCCCTGGGCTAATAGAGGAACAAGACGTTTGGGCCAAGTGACCCCTCCTCCCGTATTAAAAAAGGAGACGCTCCGGGGGATGTGGTCAGCGGGCCTAATAAGGCTCGGGGAGGGAGGTTGCTTGCCTTCCTCCCCTGTTTAATTATATTTGGCCCCTTTAATATGTTCCCAGGGGCCTTTTAAGGCTAGGGGAGGGGAGCCATATGGCCCTACTTCCCTTTTAATTGGAACTGTCCCTGTCCCCACTGCCCATCAGGGGTCTAGTGGGGGGTCCTCACCCCATCCCCTTAATACTATGTGGGTATGTGGTCTCCAGGGCCACAATGGCAACCTTATGCTGCTAATGATAAAGGTTGTGCACATTGTGGGATGAGCAGCCTCCTAATGGTTTGGCCACATGGCAAAGCCCTGTGGCCAACAACCCACTGCTCAAGGCTACATGCACTGTGGGTTTGATGTCTGTGGGGAGTTCGACTCCAAGCCTAGCTGCAAGCCCGGTCATGCAGCTAACCCATCGCTGCACGCAATGAAAAGCCGTGTGCAGCGTGGCGTTGACTAACTGTGGGGGGGGGGGGGGGGCAGGGGGCTGCCTCTGGGTGCATTGATGGCCACAGTCTAGTTGTTGTAGCCAACTCCCTGCTGTGCATGGGCAAAGGCTGTGTTCTGCAGTGGTTCGTTTTTACGTGAGGTAATAAAATATTACTTCACGTAAAAAAAACTAGAAATTCACTGAAAAAAACAAAGGTTAAAGTAATGTTCTAGTTAGATCTGATAAATAGATCTGTTTTTGTTCTTAAAAGTAAAAAACAGGATAAAGTAACTTTATAGTTAGGTGAATGTGTCAGTGACAACATTAATGTTTCAAACTAAACAAAAACATAAACATTCAGCAGCTATGGTGATCAGAGATAACTATAACTTGATCCCCTGTCTTGCACTGCTTATGACCTCACACAATACATCATTCATAACATGTTCTATGACATCATTTATGATTTCACTGATGACATCTCAAATGGTATCATAGATGACATCATCCAAACTTCTTTTGCACACATTGCTCTATAAACAGGTGAGGCATTAGGGATACGAAAGTAACTGAAAAATAGCTCAGAATTATATGAAGCATCATTAATGCCATCACATATACATCTCCCTTAGGTGTTGCAATCATGTGTTATGTGCCACATTGACCATATACCATAAAATTCAAGAGTAGCCTAGTTAGTAACTTGTGTGCAGTGGAGTTTGGGCACAGGGCAAAAGGCCAGGCTTGTGGCCAACCCCACTCTGGCTACGGCCTGTCCCTCTATCTATGTCTCTCTATGTTTCTCACACTCTGTTTCTCTGTTACACTCTCTCCTCTATACATTTCAGGCTCTCTATTTATCCCATTCTCTCTCTTCGTCTGTCCTGCACTGGAGGCCTAATCCAACCCTGTAATAACAGTTGGTGTTTCAAAGCCCGAGCACCAGGCGGCAGCTTTACTAACAAATCACAAAGCGCAATGCTGCAAGACAACTTGCAGTGTTGTGTTGCTTGACAAGGAGAGGGCAGGAATGATCCATATATACTAAGTTAGTGAGCATTCCTTCTCTCTCCCTGTTTTGGTGCACTGAGTGCAGCCCAGCACCAACACAGGCACCCTTGTGCCATGGTGCAAGGATGCCTGTGTTGCAGGCACAATTGTTTTAATACAGGAAGGGACCCCTTTCTGCACAAAAACAATCCTCTGAACCTTTTTTCCTCCTTGTCTGTGAGCAGCATTCCCAGGTGTAGTAGTCTTAGTAACTCTGGAAATTAGTCAAAATCCATAAGTGGATGCGTGGGAACACCCATGCTCCACTCATGGAAGGCCTTCCAAGGGCAGAGTAATGCAAGGCTGCAACTTGCACTGCCTTGCATTACTCCAGATTTACAATGTCACAAAGAGCCACGCAAGGTGGCATTGTGCGGCTTAGAAAATCTCAATGAACCCCTTGCATTGCCTTGCCCCAATTTGTGTGCTGCAATGGCAATGAAAAGGCTTTGTAAATCTGGGCCTCAGTCCATAGAACAAAGGTGCCATCATGCAACTCTTATCAACACCAGAAACTATGTAAAACCAAAGATAAAGGATTGCAGCATGCATTTATTAGAAAAATAAGCATATATAATAACATTTTGTTCAAGGAAATGAGGGATTGTTTAAAGAAAACAACCCATCAAATATATCCCTTTGCAGTTTGTATTTCATTCTTTCATGTTCCTTTAGTGCATGGAGCCCCACACAATTGTCAATCATAGTTGAACCGCACCAGGTAAGCGCAGCTTCCAATGTGATACAGCACTGTTTCCTAAAACAAAATCAAGTCTCACCTAAGTGTTTGCTGCATATACTTATGTAGGTAAAAAGCTGGCAAATCTCCATTCAAGAGCCTTCTAGTTCCAGAACCTTCCGGCCTCTCATTGTTCTTTTTCAAGCTTCACATAACTGTGCAGGTGCTCTTGCTTATTGTACAGTACATACCACCTTCTTGCTCTTTCTCAAAGAATGGGGGGGGGGCTGTTTACCAGATCTGTGCTTTCATGATCTATGAATCTTCAATACTGAATGAACACATGAATAGTATGTGTATTATACTTGGATACTTTCCCCGCCCTGCCACTAATCTAAGTTATGTTTAGTCATACTACTATCCCTTGATTATAATCATTTTTGCGTATTCAACATGAATCAATTGCAATTGAAACAAAAACACTGAGCTGTTTAGAAATGTGTTTTCCTGACCTATACTTAACAAGGCCTCAAATAGGCCTCAACTCCATCTTTAAAAAGATGGCTGCTGCTCTCTCATAATCATTATTGTGTGTTGATTTCTCAAATTTTGACACTGCATGCAGTAAGATGTACTGGTGATGGTGCCCCATCCCCGGCCGTTGTCCTGTCTAGCTAGCTAGCAAACTATCTCTGTTCAAGAGCTACAAAAAATCTTACGCTGACCTAAGTGGCATCTTGTTATTCAAGGTGAGGTAGAGGTAGAAGGATACGTGTCTTGAAAATATCTATCAAAACCAAGTGTCATCTTCTCCCACGGCGGTAAATCATGAGAGCCACAGTGGCAATGTGAACCAATAAGAAGTAGCACTGTGGACATTTTGGTGGAGGGCCTTTTGCAATGCTCTTACGCAGTTGGAAGCTGATTGAGGCAACTTCACAGTTCCATTAAATGCAAGATAGACAGCAATGAGGTATGTGTTAAAATGAAACAGGTCCAGAGGCAGAGATTTCATTGATACATGCTGGCTGAAAAATGCTCTCAGTGGACCCTGTGCATCTACACAGGAGACAAACAGAACTGGAAGCTTCCAAATTGGAGCTTTTTCGCCTCCCTTTCCCACATGTCAGACCAACTTACTGAAATGGTGAATCAAACAGCAACCTAACATAGCCTTTGAAACTCTTGGATTTAAAGAGAAGCAAGAAGAGATGGAGACAGAATGATTTTTCTCTGGCAAGACTCAATTTCATTCCCACAATTTAGACCATTGGAAACAGCACAATATCATTCAGGTGTTGCTACAAAGAGCAGGACATTTTAACTACTACACACTTGCAGGTAATATGTAAAAGATTAAATCAGCTGAGAATTAGGGACCAGATGTAAAAAGAAATTGGTCGTAAATTGCGACCAGTATATTTGTAACCCACAAAGAATTTTAACAATTGGCCAATGTACTTATAGGTAGGTTTATATTTTTTCAAAACTTTGATCGAGAGTTGGTGGTAGCCTCCTGCACCACTGCCTACTGGCAACAAACTTTTGTTTTAATTTAAGAAGGAGAAGGATCCCCAGGAGACCCCTTACCTTTTGTGAATTTATTACCACCCTAACTTAGGACTCAGTAATTTTTCAATGTTTTGCAACCAGATTTTGGTTGCAAAACATTGACACATATCATAACATTTCGATATTTGGAAGGAAGGGATGACTAGAAAATCCCCTTCCAAATACAGAATGGTATGGGGTTGCAATCCCATTTTAGGAGTTTTTTTCTCCTAATAATGCATTAATACAAAAAAAATGTTTGCCACTTGTAAGCTGTGAATAGGACCAGTTCTGATTGTAAAAATGCTTAGTACACCAGGCACAAAGTTCTTCGAAACAATCATGAAAGAATCATAAATGAAGCAGAATTAGTCATTATGATATGATATTTTGCTGCAGTTGAGGAATCATTTGTGACTCATTTTGAACCCTTTTCACAGTAAATCTACAAATGTGTGTGCAGTGGTCTTCTTTACAACAAAAGTGACATGTTCTCATTTGCACATTTTGTTTTCCAGCCCATCACACTTTGCTGTAAATAGGCATTGAACTCCGGACGCAGTCCCAACACAAAAGCAAAAACAGATTCTGACACTCGTTCTTTTGCAAGATCATCCACTCCACTATGATGTCTGCCGATCTGCATTAATCTCTCATAATATGCATGTAATGATTCATCTACACTTTGGGTCACTCTTATTATTTTCAAGCAATTAACTTGTTTGTGTGGAACATTTCCTTTGAGATGCTCAATAACACAATTATATTTCTGCTTGACAAACAGAGAAGGCTTAAAAAGGTGGACATCTCTCTGTGGTTCTTGATTTAACCACTGTACTATTCTCACCCAAACCGATGTATGAAGAACAACTGATGCATTGGTTGTATGACCAGATTCAATGCCATACAAATGTCAGATACATGCACAAACCTACACATGTGGAACCTGATAATCTGTACCTTTCAATAATATTGGTTTAATAGTCAATTTCAAAATGTTGCAGAGAACTTTTATCAAAAGTGTGTGATCAGTCAGCAGCTAAATGTTGAGAACATGATAGCAGTCTTCTGGGAAAAACAGACTGTCCTTTTACAAGACTGCAGGTGTTTGCTATAGAGAGGCCACACTGCAAAGGCCTCAGACACATTTTACTAGTCATGTATCCATGTTCAAGATGGCTAAAAGCTGATCCAAATAGGAGATGCAGTTCTTTGACTGTGGCCAAGCTATTATTGAGGGAATTCATTCAAAGATTCGTTTTTCAAACTTCTGCAGAATCATCTAAAGGAACTCTTTTAAAAATGGGATCATGTGTATCCTATGTGTAGCAGTGACGATTGAGCAAATGTTCCACTGTAGTTACCATTCTGAAGCATCAGGTGGACTGGAAAGGGCTAATGCTATGATGAAAGTAAATTGTGTAAAGTGTGTTCTTCAATGTTATTAAAATGGCCATATGCTCCACCTTTAGTTCGACTCAGCATGAGAAACACTCCAAGTAGACAAATGGTTTATCCACACAAGATACTAACGAGGAGAGCCATGATGATGCCTTGTATTCCATCAGCTATATTCTGAATATTATTGGTGATCTGGTTCTGAATTACTAAAAAAGTTTGGCTGTTATAGTATGCTCTATCTCTCACCAGGTGAAGCTTGTTACACCGCCAGCAAGCAGTGAACTCTGCCAAGATCTAGATGATGGGTTGTGGTGAAGAAACATGCGACAAAAAGTTGTCTTGGGCCAAGGTGGAATGTGCCTTATCAAGTCTAATTGGTGACTAAGACTGCTGTTAAGTGTAGAGGTTTGTCATATTATATCCACGCATCTCACACAAAAAGTGTGTGGACACCAGATGTTGAAGCAGTGATACAAGCTACTGATTCACACAATCAAGCTCGAGTCCGATCCGGTGGATCCAGAGGGGTACAACAAAGAGTTCATCTAGAACAAGAAAAACAACAAAATTAAAATGAAGAAAATAAAGCTTTTAAAAATCAAACTCTTAAAAACCAAAGTGCAATAAATAATGATTGGGTTAAAACTTTTCAACAACAAAAAATTTTAACTATGAAAACCGCCAGAGCAAATCATAGTGTTTCAGTTGCAAGCGCAGCACATCAACTACAAATAAAGATGGAAATGGGACAGGTGGAGAAAATAAATAAGAAGATGAAAGCTTGATTCAAGGTGAATGTTCTGATAGAAGGAGTGTTACAAATATTCAACAGTCTGAAGAGAAATGAAGAAAAACAGCAGAAGCAGTAACAGATCTGAATGATAATAAATCTGAAAAATCGAAATTGAGGAGATAATCAAGAATGAATGTAACAAACAAGAAGTACACAGATCCTGAATGGGTGTATCTAACAAAGATTGAATAAGAAAAAAGGGGTTTTTTTTGCTTGTAGAACCTCTGTGTGTTGACACGTGAACTAAGCTTGTTTGCAACATCATAGATTGTACTTGAAGATAGGTTTTTATGTTCTATAGTTGAATCTTTTCTGCCCGCAGAGTTTTGAATAATTTTTTAACTGAAACTTAGAGATCATATAGCTTTTATTGCTCTCAACTATTGAAGATTATGTTTTTTTTTACATCAATATGCCCGCATCTATTGCTTAATGGATTTTGTTTGTTCATTCCCACACAATATTAAGTCTAACATTTGAGAATTTTTGCATTTTGCTTTTCACATTTACATTTTTGATAGACCACATTTTTAATAGAAAGAAGGTAGCGTCATGGAAAGAAAGGTTTTGCTTGGCTCTTTAAATAGTTGGTTCTGATTTTTATTATTGTAGTGCTATTTAGAGTTTTATTGAGTCTATATTCTTCTACTGGATATGTTTCAAACCATACAAATAAATGATAATATAACAAGATTCCTAATGATAGTGTTTTGATCATAGAGATAGTTGTAATTTAAACTATAGAGGAAATTATTATGCTAATTTGCTAGTGCCGATAAACTTCTGTTTCCAAAGGTGTCACATATATTTTGCCACCTTTGTCATATTAGATGTCATGTTCTGTTTATTTTAGTATATTGCTGAATCAGGACGTTTTAGAAGAATAAGAAGTGGATTATAATATTTCTATATATCATATGCTTAAAATTGAAAGATTAGATTCCTGTACTATATATAATATATTTTATAATTCAATTACTAATGGAATGAATGAGAAGAGTGTTTATAAGTTGACTGATGCATAACATGATATTATTGGCAAATGTAATGAAAGAAGAGTACAATTTAGTATGGGAGATGCTGAAGAACAGAGTTTCATATGAACGATGAGCCCACGATTAAGAATCCACAGATTATCATATAGTATGGATTTTGAGTAGGAAAAAAGCAGTTGTGTCCAGAACAAGGTGTGAGAGATGGGATACTTCAGCCATGATTGGAATCAGTATCTGTAGTTAAAATTAAATAGTTAGATATTTTAACATTCAAAGTAATTCGCTAGATTCTTGTTATTTAGCTTTGGTATTCCCTAAGATATACTATGTGTATAGGTAAATGGAGTAAGTGAAATCACTTATAAATGAGAGAACCGTGGAATGGGTTAGGCTATCTCAGATATGTTTGGTGTGTCGATTACCTGTATTGGTGTGGCTTCGAAGAGTGCTAAAATTAGAAAGTTGTCTACATTGATAGCATGTTTGGTTACTAATACTGCAGGGGTATTTATTATAATTAATAAATGGATGTTCGCCATTTGTGCAATGATGATTCTAAATAGGCTTGCTTTAGACATGCTTTGGTGAAAGAACGTGAGATATGGCATGTAATTAAGGTTCAGAAGTGTTGTATATTTGTGCCAGATACAGCATGACATTTAAAAGGTATATTGCTGATATAAATAACATTTTGAGTAAAGCTCATTCTTTGGATGAAATGTGTCTGTTGGAAACAGCTTGTGAGTGATTCAGTGAAATTGGTAAAGAATTTGGTAAAATGGGTGAATGGATTGTCGAGGTTGGATGTGGTTTACTAAAAAGAATCCTAACTGTATTATTTACATCAACTATAACAATCATAATTGGCAATGCATTAATATTTAAGCTTTTGGAAGTGAGTTGCTTTAAAGGAGTTTTGCCATGTGGTTGTGAAAAGAAGAACAACATAGACAGATGAAGGAAGAACGAGAAGATTAAACTTGATGAGATCAAATCTAAAGTGTACAATGATTTGAAGGCCATACAGAAGAAGAAATTGAAGCAGCTAACAATGATGAATGAATGACTATACTGTAATATAGTGCAGTGTATTGCGATATTTATCTGATGAAATTATCAGAACAGGGGGCTGTAGGAGCGTTTTTTACTAATTAGAAAATAAGGCCTAATTTAGATGTGATTTGGTTAGCATGGCTAGGCATTAAACAGCTTACATTGACATCTACTCATGCAGAAAGAAATGTTCACTTTTATTTTATGTGTACAAGCCTTTTACATGTTCATGTGTTTCTCTGTGTGCTTTTCCATTTCAGAAACTAAGGGCCTGATTACGATGTCGGGTAGACTTCAGTCCCCACGACACCGTCTTGGTCCTGTGACTGACCGACCTCTGGTCAGAGGTCCCGACCGGCTCATTACAATGCGACAAAACACTGTTCAGTCACATGCTCCCTTTTGTCAATGGGAGCTTGTGGTATGGCCAGAAACTGGTCGTAACGCAGGCTCCCATTGAGAAACGGAGGTGCAGTTCATCCCTGCACCCCTGGCAGGCACCGCAAGGGTCAATCAATCAATCAATCAATCAATCAATCAATCAATCAATCAATCAATCAGGGGCTTATAAAGAGCGCTACTCACCTGTGAGGGTCTCAAGGCGCAGGGGGGGGGGGCAGCTCCAGATCAGTCGAAGAGCCAGGTCTTTAGGTCCTTCCTGAACGTGTGCAGGGTCGGGGAGCGTTGCATGTTCTTGTGGAGCTCGTTCCAGGTCCCCGCCTGTTCTGTTTAATCCAGCCATTGGGTGCAGGGATGAACAGAGGGGCACCATAGATGTCCCCTCTGCCCCTAACCAGAGGCCACAAGCACAAGGGGGCCCTGCTGAGGGTCCCCAAGCATGCTTTACAACATAGTTTTCATGTCAAACAGGCCGCCATGGGAACCATGCTGGAATCTGTGCATCGTAAACTCAAGGGAGGAAGGGCCCGCCCTTGAGATTACTGCCCAGTAGGCCTGGGCGGTGAACTCCATGGAGCTCACGGAGTGCAGAAAACTCCGCTCTGTGTAGTGCAGTGGAGTTTCTTCCCCGCTCACACTCACCAATGGTAAATTGGCGAGCACGAGCTGCCGCTTGGGTAGAATTTCTACTCGAGCAGCAGGAAGATCAGCGTGAAAGCCAGTTCGCACTGCACTCCCCCACTAGTGGAACTCCGTGAAGTTTTTTTGTCACTACGGGGAGTTCCACGTAGCAAAACTCTGTGAACTACGCCCATGTTTACTGGCTGGCTTCTGACTGGCCAATGGGCTCCTAGAGCCAGCCAGAATGACCGGCCGGTTTATTTTTCGACCACCTAGATCATAATTAGGTGGTTGGAAAGTAAACCGTGGGCCGATTACGATGCGGCCCTGAAGGCGCTGTCCGTCGGTTGAAGCCATAATGGGCCACATCGAAATTGGCCCCTAAATGTTATAGAAGCTCCCTCCATATTCTTGCTTATTTAGCAAATCATAACTGTATTTAATTTTGTTCCTCTTGAGAACGTGGTGCTCAGGATGTTCCTGTATTTGTAACTGTCAAAGTCCTTTGCCTAAGCCCTGACTTTTGACTACTCATTCACTTAACATGTTGCTGTAATTTTATGCTAAACAACAAGCATTATGTCATTTCCTTAATTTCATAAGCACACTTCATTCATTAATAGGCTGTAACATAGGTGGTCCTAGATGTATCTTATGTATTAGAATGATTGGACTACTAGAATGATAAATTGGTAGTACAAGCCTATTTTGTCATCTGTCACCACTAAATGTGTGTGTCTTCTGTGTCTAAAACCCTGTAAAGGATTATGTTTTCGAGATACTTGCCAGCCTTTTTCCTGACTACTAACCTGTGCAGACTCTGCACTAGTATGGCTTTTGATTTCTACTTAGATTTTCTAGGTGTTTCTATTGAGGCAGACTCTATGTCAGTCCTCTTATTTAACCATTTTTTTATCTGGTTGCTTATTCGGTTTGGAGGTAGACCTTATGTTGATCCGGTTGCATTATTTTGATTTACTATTGTATCATTTAATGCTAATTCTCAATCTAATTGCTTTTTGCTTTCCAGAATGATCTTAATTTTGAATAAACTCTTGTGGTTTCTGAACTTGAATCTTGTCTTGTGAAAGTTTCTTTATTTGACTTTGAAATAAGTTACTGATTTAGAGTTTGGTGGAGAAGGCACTGCGTCGAAAAGGCACAGGATAACCTCTCCACCAAACTGAAGTTCTGCCTGTCTCATTTAGAGTCAAGCTGAACTCGAGAATATCACCAGCTCCACCGCTGATACCATAGAGCAAGGGTCGTCGGAGGTTTAAGCTTTTTACCATGTGCCTGATTTAGAGCAGGTGGGCAAATACCCAGTTTTCACTGACCATCACTGCCAGGTTCAAGCTGGTGGTAAGGGACAGTGAAAACCTTTAAATGGGCCCTACACCATGGGAGGAATCTCCCATGGAAAGGGGGGGCTAGAAAAAAAAATCCTGCAAAAATATTGAAGATTTGCTGTATGGCTCCATCATGTTGATGGAGCCAAGCCGTTCAGCAAACTTTCAATTCATTGGCAGGAACTGCAATGGTGGTGGTTCAAGCCAATGCAAAAGATGTCTGCAGAGCTGGTGGACATCTCTAGATTCCTTGGGTAGAGTAATCTCAGAATGGCGATAGTAAAGTACACCGCCATGCCAACGGTGCACAATCCATCCCCTGAATTCTAGATGAGGCCCTAAAACTTTTGAAGACTCCAACAGTCCTGATCCTATGCATCGACCCCAGACAGCAACAACAATTAGGCTCAGATACAAATAAAAGATATATCTGTGATGTGAAGTGTCAGAGCTGAACACTCACAAAGCCTATGAGATGAAATACGGTTGAGCTTCTAAATCTATTTTGAGCAGCAGAACATAAAACCGTTCTGATTTGCATCAACCTAAAGCTAAGAACACATATCTGCATGGGGTAACTTAAACCAGACACAGCTTCTGGTTTCAGAAGCCCATGTAAATTGTTCCAGTTTTAGACACGCATACACAACCTCAAATAGAAGCACAAGATTCACTCAGGCTAGAGATTTTCATTCATCACAGATAGTGCCAAAGTATGTTTCTGTGTTACGGTGGAAAATTCATAAGGTGGAATATTCGTTCTAATTTTACTAAAGACTTATATTTCTCTGATATGGCAAGAATTCATACAGTGGAATATTATATTTCAGCTATGTAAGTATCCCCATTTATCAGAAATATTAAGGAAGATCCCCAAATATAGTTCAAGATCTGATCGGTCAACTATGGGCCCGATTTAGAGTTGGTCCAGGTGACCGCCTACCACCAAGGGAGCTGATGCAACAGCCTCTCTTCCCCTGGTGGACTATCGCTGCCATATTTAGAGATCTCAACAGGGTGTGTAAGCCACAAAGTTAATGTTTCACAAAAACAAACTCACAAAGGGAGAGTCTGTTTTTGTAAAACAAAATACTAATTGTTGGACTTGGACCTTTATTCAGGGTCATCCCTAATTTTTTTGTCTTCACCCTCCTGTTTTCTGAAACCATTTGTTGCCTTTCAGGACTCTGTGTGCTTTACCACTGCTAACCAGGACTAAACTGTTTGCACTCTCTCTTTAAAACATGGTGAAATTGGCTCACACCAAATTGGCCTATTTAATCTACTTTTAAGTCCCTAGTTAATTGGCACTACCTGTGCCCAGGGCCTGTTAATTAACTGCCACTAGTCAGGTGCTGCACAGAGTTGGAGATAAGGTGGGCAGGCTACTGTTCTGGCTACTTAAACGAGACCAGGCACCAACATGTATCACAGCCATTAGAGGCACAAATGATATCATTGAAGATACGCTGGAGGGAATAAATAGCACATTCCATGTATATTACCAGCAACAGTACAAAAATTCACACCCTACAGAAGTAGACTCTACATCACCATTGCTGGAGGTACCAGACTTGAGCAAATTGTCGCATGACCAAAGAATACAGCTAGAGGAGCCGCTTACTACCGATGAACTCAGAGAGGCAAGGAATTCCAATAAAGCCCAGGAACTGTATGGGCTGTCGGTGGAATGGTACTGTACATACAGCAGCAAGTTATCTGATTAATTACATAAATGTATCAGGAGGTGCTGGTTTGGCGGTCTCTTCTACGCTTTGTCAAAGAGGCTGTGATAGTGGTCATCCAAAAACCAGGAAAGGATCCTCTGGATTGCGTGCATATCAACCACTTTCGCTATTGAATACTGATGATAAAATACGAGCAAAGCCATGGCCTGTCAACTACGTCATGTTAGGGGCACCCTAGTCAAGGTGGGTCAATATGACATCATACTGGGCTGCCATACAGCACTCAATCTAAGTCTACTGATACGTCCTTGCTGAAACAGAGAAACTGTCTGAATCTATGGCTCTGGTATCTCTAGACACAGAAAAAACCTTTAACACTCAGTCCTGGCATGAAATATTTGAGGCATTTCGAGCCATGAACTTGGGCCATGACTACTATACACTTACCCCGTTACCAGGGCGGAAAATACATGGTACATATTGGCAGAATGGCAACTGGAACGGTGCACGCAGTAGAGGTGTCCATTGTCGCCTATGCTCTACATGTTGGCAGCCGAAGTAGCCGAACCACTGGCCTGTCAGCTCAGACACTCTCTGGCAGATTGGGTCATCGAGGTGGGAGCAGCGAAACACCTTGAATAGCTATACACATACAATCTGGTTGTGTACTTGTAAAACCCTGTGGAGGCGCTACTGCACCTGCTTACTGTTTTAGATGATTTCAGTCATCAGTTGGGACTGTGCTTCAATTCGCAGAAGTCATTGCTATGTCCAATAGCTGGACTCTCAGCGGTACATGGGGAGCTGCCCCCCCTTGTCAATTCCAAGGGAGACAAGAGCATTCAGATATCTGGGGGCAATGGCAACTATCTCAGAACACACTTGCAATGAGCTAAACTTGAAGAAACTAATTTAAGGCATTAGGAACTTTATGGACTTCTGGAATTCACTCCCACTGTCAGTAGCCAGGCTCTTTGCAATCTCTAAAATTATTGTATTGCCTCAGTGTGTCTCTCTCTTCCAGTGCAGTCTGTACTATGATTCCTCAGAAATTATGACACTCTGCTCTCTTATAAACACACCTATATGGGATAAGAAAAGGAGCAGAGTAAAAATGGAAACACTTGTCAGTGTGTTAGAGGAAGGGGACTGTGGCTCACCAATGTGGAAGCATACTACCTAGCACCACAAGTGCAGTTTGTGGCTGGATGGTCTGAGGCTGCTGCCAGCACAGACGGGAGGTTAGTGTGGGGATGTGCTCTGGGTGGGGGAGAACTTGTCCAAGCAACTCTTTATGGAACTGCGTGTGGCCCCTTGTATAAAATGGGATATGGTGCTTCTATGGCAAAGGTACTACAGGTGATGGGGAAACCATGTGCCAAATGCTGCACACATTATTATGGTGGGTTTCCGGAATTTGCTTGCTTTGAATGTAACATAGGCATGTCTGAATGGAGAAGGGGAGGTTGCCTTATATTAGCGGACCTATGGGAGACAGAGCCTAAGACCTCTTTGAAACCGTTAAGGTGCACTTTCAAGTATCACAAGGGCAGTACGTAATATATAATAACACCATTAAAGGAATGCTACATGAAATACCAGTAGACTGTGGGCGCGGAATCCTCTCTCAACTATATGCAGCCCTCAGGGAAGACACATGGCAAAACCCATTGCATTTGTGCATGAAATGGGAGAAGGAACGTGATCTGGCCTTCTCGGATATGCAATATTGAACAATGCTAGATTTGTTTACTCCATATTAATTATGTATGTTGCAAATATATGACCCCTGCAATGTTGCACAACTTAAACCCTGATGCTTCAAGCTGTTGCCACAAGTACAGCGTTCCAGAGGTGACTTATTGTCACCAAGTCTGGGAGTGACCTAAAATTGCCCACATTCTGGGGAGCAGTGGTAGCTTGATACTCTGTGCCTATGTCACAAACAGTACTGCTGATCCTACCCATGTGTTTAAAAGGCATTGATGTTTTAAAAACTAAATATAAAGGTAAAAACAAATGTATACAGCTTGCACTTTTGTTGTCGGAGCACTGTGTGGCAGTCCACTGGATGACCCCAAAAGGCCTTGAGATTCACAGATGGATAATGATGTGGCGTAGTGGAAAACAGCAGAGGAACTCAGAATGCCATTGACTAGAACTGATGATAAGTTGCGAGATGATCTCGAACTGTGGAAACCACTGGTGCACGCATTGAGTTGCTCCCTAGATTAATGCCACCACGTCTACCATGTACTACCCAATGTTAACGGCGATCACGGCCTGCCTGCCAGCTGGAACCGCATTTGTTGCTATGTCCATGTTGTTTCTACGTCTGCTCTGCTATGTTGTTGAAGTACTCTAGATGATTTGCCGTCCTGTGTGATAAACACTGTTAATGTATGCAGTGGCGGCTCGCAGGGGTAACGCTGTGGGGCAGTGAGGTGGGGCGGGGTTGGGTGGGGGATAGTGAAGTCCAACATACGATGATAAAGGTGAAAGTAACTACATAAATAAATAAATAAATACCTGCTGTTGTATGTCAGAGTCCACTACACCCCACCCAGCTCCGCCACCGCCGCACCGCCTCACCGCCCCACAACGTTACCTCTCCGAGCCACCACTGAATGTATTGCCTATTTTATTACAAAGCCGAATAAAGAGATTTTAAGAACAATTGTTAGTAGTGGACCTGCAGCACTGATTGTGTCAGCCACTGAATTAGCACTTTAAACATTTCTTAGGCTTGCAATTACAGCTTGATTGTGCAGATTTAAACTGCTATGTCGACTTGGCAAAAAAACCTTTTGCCAGGCTCAAACCTTCCTTTTTAATACATATAAGTCACACTAGGGTAGGCCCTGGACCCCCCTGAGGCAGGGTGCAGTGTATTGTAAAAATAGAACAAGTCCATATCCTGGAAGTAAAAATCTCCTCAATTCAGCCTACCTCTTCCAAAGACTAACTTTGGAGTAAATGTACTACTTTAATAGGCTGCACTTTCCAATTTGGAGTAGGTGACTACTTCATGCTTGGTGTCTTCAGTGAAGTTGGATTTTATTGACAATTTTGAAATTGCCACTTTTAAAAATGTGGCATTCTCCTGCCTTAGCCATTTTGTGATTGCAGCCTGTCTCTGGGCTGGGTGTACTTGACAGTAGGGATTCGTGTATTCCTCCTAGACAGCCACACACACACGCAATACAAGCATAGTTGTGGCTGGATGGACCATCACTGGCAGGATAATAGGGAGGAGCTAGGCACAGTCCCACTTACACTTGAGTAGACTGTTTCCTGCCGCCACACCTAGGGTTGCATACTCCCTGTAGTTAGTCTGGAGCCAGGGCAAGGAAGGCAGGGCACCAGTGCACTTCAAGGCACAATACCCAGTTGAAGTTCTCCCTTCTTCAAAGGCATAACTGGGTATAAGTACTGGACCTAAAAGACCAACTCTTCAGTGCACTTGCCGACCTGTGGATACTCTTCCAGGAAGAAGGACTGATGTGCTGCAGAAAGGACTGCCACTCTGCTGGACTGCTGCTCTGAAGGACTGCTGCCCTGCTGTGCTGACGTGTTACCCACTTGCTTGGGTGAGTTGGTGAGAATGACTGGACCTGCATCTGTTAAGTTAAACCCAGAACTCCTAAGTGTCTCCAAGGGATAGTTGGCTAACCTCCTGACTTGATTAAGCCTGGGCAAAGCACTACGCTACGTTCGCGTAGTTTGCGAAGTTCGCGCTACTTCGCACTACGCAAACTGCACGTAGCACAGTGCGAACACGCGTAGCGTGGTGTTGCGTAGTGCTGTGTCATTTTTTGCTTGCTCGCGGTCCTCAACGTTAAGTTGGCGACCGCGAACAAGCAAAATGACATCCCGGCGAGACTTTTTCCTTGTTCGCGATCAGCAACATCAAGTTGGCGATCGCGAGCATGGAAAATAAACCTCCCGGCGAGATTCCCAACGCGAGGAGGTCAGGTTTCTCATTGCGAGTGGTTGCATATGCTCGCGACCGCTCGCGATGAGAAACTACCAGTTCGCGTTGAGAAAGCTGCCGCTCGAGTAAAAATCTACTCGAGCAGCAGAAAACTACAGCTCGCACTGTGCAAGATGCCATTTTCAATGATTGCACAGTGCCGGTTGCTTGTCCACACTGTCCAATCATTGAAAACGACATCTGGCACAGTGCGAACAAGGTACTGCGCAGTTCGCGAAGTGCTACGCATAGCTTGCGTAGTGCGAACTGCACTTTGCGTAGCTTCGCGAAGTGCTACTTCGCGAACTACGCCCATGGTTAGACTTGATCCTCAGGGACAGAAGGCTCCAAAAAACCTCAATCCCATCACCTGGACTATGCAATCTGTGAGTCTACCATGCAATGTGGTGCAACCCCAGTCCACAACCCTTGGAAGTGGTCTTAAGGTGCTCTGCCAGGCTCTGTGAACCCAGAGGAACAGACACATCCCCTCTGATCTGCAACCCCTCAAGCAGAACTGGGGCGGCAGCCTGTATCGGACCATCACAAAGACCCACATGGCCACCGCAGACTGTGCATCTTAGGAACCGCTGCTGCAAGATGCAACCTCAGTGCAGGCCTTTGCATCCCTCATCGGCAGCAGCCTCACTGACGATGCTATACTCCACATCTAAGCATCGCAGCTCCTCTAAACAAATGCATCACCCTGACTGTTTGACACATCCTCAAAGCTGGACTTCGCATCGCAAGCCTCGTCAATAGGATCTCGCATTACAGCCCTGCCATGCCTTGAAAACGACACATCGCCTCCGCTACGCAACACATCTTCAACATGGATACACACAACACTCTTCAAACCAGGATTGAAGGTACTTTGTTCAGAGGGCTTAACTGGGTCCCTGTAGCCATCCACTGCTCCTTTGTGGTTGGCCTGAACTTGTGACTTTGTTCAGGTCTGTCATGACCTGATATCCACAGTTGGCGCTATGTGCTTTTTGGTGTTATTTTTACAGAAATCCTCAAACGTGCATACATCCAGTTCTTATGATAGAATTTTTGTTGTATTGGTCTTATTTTATGCATTAAAAATTTCTCTATTTTTCTAATCAGATATTTTTTGTGTTTTTTGTACTTTATTACTGCTTGAAGTGTTTCACAGGTTAATGTAGGGCAGACTTGTGTCTCGCCCTGACAAGGATTATGGTTGCTGTTTGACCAGGGCTTACATCGCAGTCAACCAACAACCCAATTTCTTACACTAATGACCGTGACAACCTGTAAGTTTCCTCCGAGGCTGTATGGGTCTTTTTTCTACTTTTTGTTCTGGACCACACAGAACAAAAAGGACATCAGACCATTCATTCTAAATAGGGTGGGTGGTCGGAATTTTGCTCTGTCAACCCTTTAATTGTTTCTAGGTTTCAGATTACATTTCTCCTATTCTTTCCTCAATACACTTTGCACCCCAACTCTCTGCCTTCCACAACTCTAAATCTTTGCCCTTCCCTCTCCAAAATGGTTTACTTTTCATCCTCAACAAAAACTTTGCTTTTTGTTGTGTTGGATCACCTGTGTCACTCTAAACGTTCCTCTCTTTTCTTCTTATTAGACTTGCCTGCCACTTTTAAAACGGTATTCTACAATGCTCTCTAGCTTGCCTTTTTTCAGTTTTTCTGGCGTGTGCTTTCTTGGTTTTTGTGTTATGTCAGTGATCGCTCGTATTTAGTTTTTTAGCTAATTACTCTTCTCTTTCTTTTCCTCCTTTTTATGGCTCTTCATCGATCAACCCTTGGCATACTTATCTTTTCATTATAAACTTCTCCTCTGTCTTGGATCATCACTCGAGCTTTCTTACCAACTTTATGGTGTTGTTTCCTATATTGTCACTTGTTTGCTTCACTCACACTCTTTATGACACTATTGTCATTTTGCAATTGACTCCTGAATGTACTCACTTAAGGTATATCTAAATCCTTCCTAAATTGCTACTTTGCAGCTCTTTCCCTTTTAGTATCCTTCCCCAACTTGTCCCTCCTCCCTGAATATCTTTTCTCCCATCTCTTACCTCTCTATTCCACCTTCTGCTCTTTACCTGTGCATTAGTTTAAACTGTAGTCTCTCAACCTTTCAGCATACTTCCATTGTTTCTCTCTCCTGCTGTTTTCAACAGTATAACATTAAAAAGATTTGATCACTCCTGATATTCCTGGCTACCAAAAAGTATTTCTCTCACTCTTATTCAATACCACCTTCACAATTGTCCTACCCTGTTGATTACTCTTTCTGAATCTGTAAATGTGTACTGTTTAACTTGGAAGAAGATTTCCTGATTCCTTAAGTGCTGAAAATTCCTGTTTGGATTGTTTATGAATTGTACACAAATCAAACATGCTTTGCCTTTGGGGTTTTTTCAATGCTGAGGTAATATCAACAATTTTATTTTCAATTAAATGATTACCCAGCTTTTGATAGATAGTTACTAGTCCTTTAAAATATCATGAGCAAGAGAAAAGATGCATGCAATAATGTTATTACATAAGACAATACTATAAGTAAAGAAAATAATAAACTTTAAATAACATTTTATGTTAATGTCAACCTAACTGATGCAAAAGCTGTAACAAATAGCTTCAAACAGTACATCTACAACTTTTGATTATTCCACATTTATGTGGAATATCGATATTTAGACCACTTGCAACTAATCGGGTTGCAGGAATGCATCTACACCTGATGGAAGAGCCCCAATCAGGGTGAAAACATGTCTTAGGTTGCCTGTATTCCGATTCAGAGAGGACCTGGCTTGGACCAAGAATGATTTGTATATGGATGGGTTTAATCTGAGGTGGCATGAGGCAAAAGAACGATAGGTTGGAATGCTACCCTGGATCACTTTTTTCCTCCTAGACATATGACTTACTACTTGATTCCTAATTTGGCACACATACCGAAGAAAAGCTAAGCCATTTTCAAGGTTATTTTGAGAACACCTGTGTTGGAAGCATGCACTGATCAGGTCACAGACATCAACCAATATTTCATATACATTTTTGGAATGAGATTGAAAGCTCAGACAACCAAGAGTGAAAAACAAGCAATGCAGCAGAAGGGAGGCATAACTTCTTCCAAAGAACACTTGGAAGGCACCACCATAATGTGTACCAATTTATTGAGATTCTGAAAAAATAACGTCTAAATTGAACAGCCTAAAATCTCTAATCAAGCTAAACTTCTGCATGTCTGCATGGAAAGCTAAGCAGCAAAGTTAACATATTCTTAGGCCTTCAACCAAACAGAACAAAAACCACAAACCTTCCAAAACCAAACCAACAAATATACAAAGTGAAATATGTGTACTCTATACTAATGTATGATCATTTTTTTTCTAATATTACTTATTTGGATTTTCTTTATATTGTTAAACAAATGTAAACCACATATCCCATTATGAAACCAATTGAAAGTCTAATAAACTTAATATTAAACACCCAAAATAAATGTAAAAAATATAAACATACAAAATATCAATACCACCTACATGTCAAAAACATCATGACAAATAAACATATTTTGAAAAGTGTATTTTACAGTGAACTCTATGAAACAATTAAGCCTATTTTTTATTTATCATAAAAAACTTGAATATACTTTTCTTTTTCCAATTCAACTTAAATATCTCTTGTTAATTTAGATTAAATGGGTACAGATATATTTAATATTGCTTACAATGAGTATGGAAAATACTGAAATATTGTTTAAAATGACTATTGTTTTTGTTTGAAAAGGTGTACAAAGGGCTGTAGAAAAACATTTGCCTAATATGTATTTAATGGGCCTGATTCGCAAAACGAAACTTTCACTTTTGTGTAAATTTACAATTTCTTTCAATTCACAAAGGGATTTTTAAGAGTAGTATCTTTACGAGTGCAAAATCTCTGCACTCTTGTCAGGGACTACGCACATAAAAAGACAGGCAGATGTAAAGATGCTACTTATAACATTCCTTTGTGAAATGCAATAAATAGTAAACTTACACTAAAGTGTAAGTTTACCTTTGTGAATCTTTTCAAATCTATTTTATTTTTATGCATTATGAATACATAATATACATTTTTATTTACTTTCAAAACAGCTCTAATTTGTGATAATATGTGCATATAAAGGAGTTGTAAATGTTTATAGCCTTGTTGCACATATGATATATTTCATTTAAACATATATATATTTGTGTGTGTGTGTTGTGTATAGCATAACCTAAAGGAGTGTGAATTAATATTATACTTTTAGCCATAAAACATTATATATATTTATATGTTCATTAAAATGTACTACTTAACTTGAGTTCAACGCATATTCAGGAAACTGCATTAGCCCTAGTCCTGAAAAAATACTAAAGGATAAATTTCCAAAACTTCGGAATACCAATTCGTAATTTGAAATTAGTTCAGAATTACAAATTGGGAATCGCTATTCCATAGGTAAAACAATGTTAAGGAAACTTTGACTGGATCGGTATGATTTGCATTCAGAATTTTTCTAATGGCATTTAGTGATTCTGTGCATTGTGTATTGAGACTCATTTAGTGAAAGTTGCTTTTAGACAGTAAGTGATGACCTCGCAACCAGGAAGTACATTACCAGATGCTCGGCAGAGGCCTATGGAGTAGTTAGTTTGGAGAGGCACTCCAAAATCCAAACTGAACTTTGTTTTTGGTGAGCCATCCACCCTTAAAATGAAATCAATGTCTCATTAAGACCCAGATGCAGGATGCAGAAAGTGGAAATTTGAATCTTCTCAGAAAGAATTAGTAATTCTCACTGAGGAGTCTGTTGCACACCATGATTATTTGTTTTGGAAATCATTATTTACTGTTCATGACTCACAGAGAAAATAATTTGGGTCAGCATCCAAGAGAAGATAAACTGGGTAGGAGTCACATAGAGAACAATAGAAGAGTTTCACAAAATATGTTATGATTTGAGATCAAGGAACAAAGAGAGGATGGCAATCCACTAAAGTGAGGTATGTGCAACTGAAGAAGGACCCCCAAAGCAGCCACCACTGGGCCATTGAGTAGTTATTTGAATGTACACTTGGGCCGGAGAGTGTATCTGGATTAAATAATATAGATACATCCACAGCACCCTTAACTTCTCAAGGTGTTATAATTCACATTTTCATACTATTAAGGCACAAATACAAAGAAACATGTTTAGAAATGTCTCAATTTTGGAAATACACTTTGAATAGGGAGAGGGTGAAGAATGATCCATAAACTCCAGTCTTTATTTTGTAATCCACTTTAAAGTCCCTAATGGGAGATATAGATCAACTTAACAATATGAATGCTTGACAAAGTTTATATTTGGAAAAACAAATTTAGCATGATATAAAGTCTATCTATATGCATTAGCAAATTAATTGTAAGTCTATATTTAAGCAGATATACCATCCCAGAAATGGGAGGATATAGAAGGCGAGTCCAGGAAGAATCAGAAATCATCATGGAGGAAGGTAATGAAAATGGATCTAGAAAAACTGACAGCACATACTCAAAGTTCAGTACCCAGACTTCTCACTCACACAGTATCTGTAAATAAGCCCGCAGAGCAAGCTACACTCTGGAACATTGAGGTACCAGCAGTGAGGGCCGAACAAGTGCACAGGAGGAGTATTTCAAGGCATCACAGTTTGTTCTGAATTTCAGCATTTGCGATCGCAGTTTGGCTTCCTACATATGGCCCTTGGTAATTTGTTGGTTCGCTAATAATTAATGACTACAAGGCATTTGTACGAACAAAAGGCTATTTTAGCAGTCAGTGAACCGAATCGCAAATGGTTCCTACATCTGGCCCTAAATCTGCATTCACAATTTTACTTCTTCTTGATGGTGCATATTTACAACTGATTGGAATCAGCATGGATAGCTGTGCCTGGCATGAGTTTCCATTCCTTTAAGAATCATAAGATTCCTAACTTTTGTTTCTATTCCCTTGTGCTATTACACTTTTTTCAGGATGGAGCAGCCTCGCCACAGATATTTAGGCTGCCATACTGTCACCTACCTGGCTGGCGTCTGCCCCTTTCATCATCTGCTGCCACGCCGCCGGCTGCTGGGTGGCTTTAGAGCTGCTGCTGCGTCTACTTCAATCTTCCCAACACCTGGGCTGCATCGAAGGTGTCCCAGACCACCTGTGATGCTCCACATCGTCTTCTGGGGACCCCCCTTGGACACCACTGGTCTGACC
The DNA here is from genome assembly GCF_964204655.1 of Triturus cristatus. Classification (NCBI taxonomy): domain Eukaryota; kingdom Metazoa; phylum Chordata; class Amphibia; order Caudata; family Salamandridae; genus Triturus; species Triturus cristatus. The sequence goes on along the minus strand of NC_140594.1, from coordinate 1,088,559,185 downwards.
CTCACTACTGGTCTGCCACTTACCTAGGTGAGACTTTGAAATTCTTCACCATTTCCTTCATGAATATAGACTGCTGCCCACAGACTCCATAGATATATTGCCGCCCTCATCATTCCTCGCTGATCCACCAGGTGTTGGGCCCCCACTCCACTATTGGGTACAACACATCTCTCTCAACTTTTCAAATAAATTACGCTCTCCTATAGTCTCCCCTACCTCAGTGATCATTTGAATACACCACCACGCACCCACCATGGGCCAAGGAGACCATAAACAACTGAGACTCGCTTTTTAGCCCCCCCAAGACCACTGACAGATCCGAGGCATCACCTGAAATGGAGGAGAAACATAATGCTGTGCATCCCCCGACCCACTGGATTGCACTGCGGCGATCATGGCAGAGCTGAAGGCTGACTTCGGTGCCATGGACCCCCGCCTTGACAGCCTGGTTTCCCATCTAGATCGCATGGAGGAGCACCTAGAGCAGCATGGTTACTGACTTTTCACTGCATCTACATAATATGACACATGCTACATACATTACTAGGGGCACGGCAGATAATTTGCCTCAGCGTCTCAAGTTTTGATTTTGTCACAGCTATGAACTCAACTGCTCTGGACATGACTTCCTGCTCACCCCTCCTATAACTATAAGAGGCATTTCCTTACAGCTATCAAACACACAAAATGAGTTCTCGACCAGCGGGCACTCACCCAGATGAGTGTGGTTTAATCCTGTGGACAAAGGCTCAACTGGACACCGCTCTAAGGGCCAGATTTAGAGTTTGGTGGACAGGGTACTCCGTTGCAACTTTTTGTCTTCACCAAACTGAATGTCCATATTTAGAGCTGGGCTGGCCTACATTATGTTGAAGGTAGAGACTATTCTGACTCAACCATAGACATAAACCTCAGACAGCCCGACAGAGTAAGGGCCATCTGAGGTCTGACCATGTGTCCACACTCCCAATTTAGACTGGGAGAACACAAGGACAGTTTTCCCTGTCGATCACCGCGAAGTAAAACCTGATGGTAGAGGGCAAGGAAAACTGCCCCCTCACCATGCGAGTATGCTCCTAAGGTGAGGGGGCATTGCTCTTTATATTGAACAAAACAAAATCCAATTGCAAAACTGAGCACAAAGTAGGGTAAGTATGCAAATAGTGTTTATCAGTTTGAGTTAGGTTCAGCGTTAAATTGCATTTTGCTATGAATTGAATTAAATTCATGACATTGTAGGGGACAATATTAGAACCCCTCCCAGTTCTTGCAAGGTTGTTTTTATATACAGATACAAGGGGTTTAGGAAACTCAATTCAATGTCAAACAATTATTCTGATTGCTGCTGCCCATATAATAAATTTGCCAGATTTAAATAAGTATATCACGGAAATATTCAGTGTTTTGAAAAAGTAGGTGCTGCACTGTTAAATGTGTGACTGACTATCATGCATTGAAAATACCTAAAATATGCCATCCTCTCTCTCTCTTGCTCTGGCCCCCTGTCCCTGTCACTCTCTGTGCTTTCTATGAACCATAAGAGTGCAGTGGGTGGAAGATAGCCAAAATAGGCTAATTGTAACTTAACTACACAGCCAAAGTGGGCGACACTGTAACAACAAGCGATGCAGAGTGCATGTTAATTGTTAATTGTTTTATGTATGTGTTATGTTATATGTTTATATGTCATGGGTTTTGGGGAGAAAAACTAAAATCTTAATAAAAATCTACTGAAATTAAAAAAGAAAATACCTAAAATATAAATAGCTATGATGAATTGGTCTCCTAAGTAAGATCATGCTAATGTTAAATATATGTTGGGCCTCGTCTTTATATTGCCTGGCAGTCCGCTGTTGCACCAGGGCAACAGAGTTAGGTATTTGGTCGCCCTTGCGGCGGGACCACCTGCAGGATTTATAAATGACCACCAGGCTGGCAGTCATTTATAAGCATTGGCAGGAACCACCATCACAGCAGTTCCTGTCAATACATTTTTCTGTTTGGTTCACGGTTACGCCAACAGGAAGGAGCCATGTGCCTAACAGGTTTCTTTTTTAATTTTTGAAAAAGAAAATCTTGAAATAGGATTTCTTTTTGAAACTACAGTGCTCCTTCACCATGGTAGTCCTCTCCCATGGCAAAGTGAGCTTTTAAGCAGTTTTCTCTGTCCCTTACCGCCAGGGTTTCCTGGCAGGGACAGGCAGTGAAAACTGACCTGTTATTCCGCTCATCTAAATTTAGGAGGGCAGAATGACAGGTCAGCCTCTGAATGCCCTAAGACCACAGGGTCAACGGAGGGGATTAATCATGGCAGAGATGGAGTAGTCGCCACAGTGACTTACTTCAGGATCCACCCACATTTAAGTTCAGCGGGCGGATTGCATTCTTGGCTCTAAATATACTCTGTTGCGACTGAGTATCCTTACAGCCAAGAATTAGCTTGGCCCTGACAAATTTGAAAATAGTCAACTTTTTTGAGTTAAATGATAATTTCAATGTTCCACTGTATGTCAGGATAGGCCACTCAAAGGCATGGTTGAGGATGAGCTCACCCATACTTTGAAAACAGAAATGTGGAAGATAAAACCAGCCAGATTTGCATCCTTTAAAACTAACACCTAGATAAACTGCAGCTTGCCGAGCCTGGAAAATGTATTTGTACTCACCTCACGACACAAAATTTGGTGAGTGGGGCTTGACAGCTTGTGAGTTTGGAAATAGCCCTAGAAGTCCAAAGTCAGAAAACGGACCTGACATCTACCGCTGCATATTACATTGTAGCATTCATAGCCGCTGGAATATTCACCAGTGGATTCATGGTGGCTTTCAATCTCCTGGACTGGGTTGAAAGCAGAAGCCTGAACATCTGTGATTTTATCATCTTGGTCCTGGGGGTCTCCTACACTTGTTCCCAGTGCACTTTGATAGGACATGCTTATGTTACTATGAAATACCATGTTTTTTTTAAACTGAATTATCCATTGCCAGTTCTAGAGGGCCTTCAAATATGGATGTTTAGTTTCAGTTACTGGAACTCTTTATGTTTCTGTGTCTTCTACTGTGTGAAGATTGTGGACCTCAACCACTGCCTCTTCTTCTGGTTGAAGGCAAGGATAACTAAGTTGGTGCCATGGTTTATTGCAGGGGCTGTGGCTGGGTCATTTGTGCTCAGTATCCCCATGTACTGTGTATATGACAAAAGATCCTCTGAGATGCCGACGACTAATATAACCACTAACGTTACTGCCACCCTCTTGAACAAGAGTTTATACTTTTCAGTTGCTGGTGTTTTAGGCTTTTGCTTACCTGTTCTGATTGACATTCCTTCCATCACACTCATCCTTATGTCCCTCTTCAGACACACCCGGCGCATGAATGACAATGCAGCAGGATTCAGTCAACCCAGACTGCAGGCTCATTTTGGTGCTGTCCGGATGGTGGGGTCCCTCCTTTTTGTCATCACAGTTTTCTTGATTGCACAGTGTTATGTACTATATTCCACTGGTCATTGGTTTGATTTTGTTGCTGAGATCTTATGTTATTGTGCCCCAGCTGAACGATCCATCATTCTGCTACTGGGAAACACCAAACTAAGGCAAGGACTTTGGAAGTTCTTCAAACTTTGGAGGAGGTGAAGAGCCCGACTGTTGAAACCTTTTTTTTCTGGGTATAGATATCTGCGAAGTGTGGCTAGTGTAGGAATCATGTATCTCTTTCTCCCTCCAGTCTCACTTTACAGCTGGAAAACAAACATTTTATCATGCTTCATTCTTGCACGTGATACCTAATCACTTTTTGAATCAGAAAAAGTGATGTAGAGAAAAATTATTGTGTAGATCTTTTCTCATTCATTAAGGACAAAGTCAGTTTCTGTAATATTCAGCTGCAAAATGTACAGTATTTCACAGTTCCTAGAATGTGATTGCTTAGTTTATTTCTACGTTTGATATATTCCTTTTTGAAATGTAAAGGTTGTCATAAACATGTGCTCTTTCTCAGGGCACAGCTCTGTTACTGTTTTTACATGATGGCTCTTTCTAAAACTCACACATTTATCCTCGATTTCTCTGAGTGAGATCATGAGCTGCAGACAGCACAGCTAGGAAACAGTGAGCAATGGTTGGCCCTTTCTGCTTACGAAATTTGCTTTTTGGAGCTCATGCACTAAATCAGAGGAATTCCAAGTTATATGCATGCACTTTACAAAATGCGATCACATAAAGGCAGGTGCTCAGTTTTGCTCTGAGACAGTGCGCATCTACATTACATGACCTCTAATTTAGAGAGATGGGACACTAGCATGGATACAGTGGGCCTGATTCACTAACTTAAGACAAAATCCTAAACTTACTACACTTTCGGTATTCACAGAAGTTAGGAATCCTAACTTTAGGACTCCTAAATGCTTTCTGTGAATACCGAAAGTCTTAAATGTAGGATTTTTCTAAATTTAGTAGTAGTAAAGTTAGGACTCCTAACTTTAGGACTCCTAAATGCCTTCTGTGAATACCGAAAGCCTTAAAATTAGGATTTTTCTCAGTTTAGTAGTAGTATAGTTAGGAATCCTGCCTGCCCTTTTGGGTTGTTAGCGATTTGCTGTGTACACTTCTACCCTTTCCTTACCACCACGCGCTGCTGGCCTAGTATGGTTGTAGGCATCCTGCTGTGTACGATCATTATGTGCTAAATAAAGATTTAAAAAAAAAAAAAAAAAAAATTAGGACTCCTAACTTTAGGACTCCTAAATGCCTTCTGTGAATATCGAAAGTCTTCAAATTAGGATTTTCTCAATTTAGTAGTAGTAAAGATAGGAGTCCTAACTTTAGGACTCCTAAACTGTGAAAAATCCTAATTTTAAGACTTTCGGTATTCACAGAAGGCATTTAGGAGTCCTAAAGTTAGGACTCCTAACTTCTGTGAATACTGAAGTGAGTAAGTGTCTTCTGTGAATACCAAAATGAGTAAGTGCCTTCTGTGAATACGAAAATGGTAGTAAGTTTAGGATTTTGTCTTAAGTTAGTTCTGTGAATCGGGCCCAGTGATACAAAGCAGTGGTGTGGGCTTGTTTTTCAGGCATTACACCCTCTAAAACTCACTTAACTCAGAATAGGCTTGATGAGAAAACAGCACAGCTCAGAAAGAGAGAGAGAGAGAGAGAGAGAACAGCTGTACCCTGTTTCTGAGATATGTTATCTGCACCTCATGCAGTAACTCAGAATTTCCCTGATAATTGTCTGCACTTCCAATAGCCCAATATCTTTAAAACAGGTGAGAAACTCTGCTCTGTTCCAGTGCATCTGTAAGCAGGTGGTCCCTCTGGTGCCAGCACCCCAACGGTGAAACATTAAATGGTAACACATTGAATTTATTACCATTTTATTTGTCTTTTTTCCCAGACCAAGCCGTGTTTGGGGGTGGGGCCACTGCTGCTGACTGCCAGCAAGCGAGGGCCGCTCGCTCCATCCAGTTTAGAGTGTGTGTTAGAAATGGGGGTCTCTAGTTGGCAAAGGTCTGCACCTTTCTCAAAGTAGGACCCTTCCTTTTAGCCAGAATAAGGGAGTTACACACTTTAGATAACTCCTGCTCATGCCCTGGCTAGCTTGGCATTAGCAGACAGGCTCATCCCAAAGGCAATGTGTAAAGTATTTGTACCCAAACACACAGTAACACAGTGAAAACACCACAAATGAACACCACACCAGTTTAGAAATAAATAAAAGTATTTTTATCTAAACCAAACAAGACCAGAATGACAAAAATCCAACACAGAGTTATCAAGATATACTTTTGGAATTGTTACTTAAAAAATAGAACTTGTAGAAACAAAATTGCTCCTCCTGGGGCTATTACGATGTTGTGACAGGCAAAAATGTAAACTACGGCACAGACCGCAAGATATGTGATGACAGACAGGTCACAAGGACCTCAAAAAACAGTACCTTGGGAACGAAGTCTATGGACAATGCACGAAGTCTAGGAGGTGAGGCGTCGGTGCCTGGGCAAAGCCGGTTCCCTGGTTGCCACAGGAAGGCGAGGCGTTGAGTCAGTGAGGAGGTGAAGCTTCGAATCCAGGACAGGGGAAGTTAGGAGGTGTTGGCTGTGAGGCACCGGTTCAGGTGAGGCTCTGCAACGTCGAAGAGTTTGTGAAGTCACCCTCGATGGTTATCGGCTCCACGATAAAGTGATGCTGGTGCTGGCGGTGATGGTGTTGGTGCGAGCGCTGGCGTTAGGAAGACCGATAACTGCAGAAGTCGAAGGGCATTGGAGCTGCAGTACAGGTGGGGTAGTGTGTCATACACTTTATGAGTGGTGCCCCTGGCCTTGGTACAGGTCACGGCATCACTGGCGGCGGCGCTGATGGCATCTGACTTGTTTTCCTTGTTTTGCAGCACCAACCACACAATTCTCAGGGCCCAGGAACTGGCACCTTTTTGAATGCAGGAGTCCACAGACGAGTCCAGATGCTGGTAAGTGGGTTGCAGGTGAAACCAGCACACACAGGCCCTTGGAGAGTCTTCTTCAAGCAGGTTCACAGCAAAGTTCCAGTCTTCGTCCTCTCCTTAGCAGAAGCAGCAACTGCAGGCCAACCCAACAAAGCACACACAGCAAAGGGGCAGTACTCCTCCTTACAGCTCTCTAGCACTTTTCCTTGGCAGAGGTTCCTCTTGAATCCAGAAGTGATCTAATTTCCCGGGGTTTAAGGTCCAATACTTATACCCCATTTTCTCTTTGTTCTCTTTGTGTCAAGGGTCTCTGAGCCCAGTCCAAACCAGTTCTGTCCTCTCTGGTGCAGCATGATCCCATTGTAGCCCACAAGCAGTCCCAAACCAACCAGTCAAAAGTCTACTTGGAGCCTAATGGGATCATGCTGATCCTCCTATCCAATTTTTTCCCCACATCAAATGCAGCAATTGCAGTATTGGTATGACTTGGGGTATCCCTACTAGATACAAATCCATGTTGTTGAGGTGAGACCATAAGTTGCATTAAGGGGGTCAACTAAGTAGCTGATATCTTTGCAAAGACCTTTGCATCTGTATTGATCAATGAGATTGGTCAGTAGGAGCCCCTATCTTCTGATGGTCTACCTTACTTCAGGAACATTATGATGTTAGTCTGATTCCATGTAGCCGGAACCTCCCCACCCTTATCAATATGCTCGATCAAATTGACAAATTCAGGCATGATGATATTAAATGATTTGTAAAATTCGGGCGGTATTGCATCTTCCCCAGCAGCCTTGAGACCAGCTTCTATTTCACCCACTGAGATGCCTCTCTGTAATGTCAATACCTAACTCTCTGCTAGGCGTGATTGTCCAGACTCCTGAATATATTCCATGAGACCATACTAACAGATTTTTTGGGGCTGATTATACACCTCCTGATAGAAAGAGAATTTCTCACAAATAGGCTGAGGATCGGTATGCAATGTGCAGTCACTGCCTTTGATACTGCAAATCGCACACCTCGATTTTTTCATCAGAGATCTGTTGGGCTAGATCTCAACCCACACTTTTGCCACATTTATACTGCAAAGCGCCTTATTTATATATGATAACTAGCAGCCACCTTCTCCCCAAACCCACGACTAAGCAGACACCGACAATTAGCTTAAGATATATTTCTTTGCTCCTCTTGTTCTTTAGTTAGTATTTCTTGGGCTTGACTAAGTTCTAGTTCCACATTTGCTTGATGAAGCCACATTGCAGTATCCCGCATGCCCTTATTTTTTATTAAGAATAAACTGCAATGCGACACCCCTTACATATGCCTTCATAGCATCCCACACAATCTGCAGAAAGACTATTCCTGTATTGACCTTACTAAACTCACAGTATTTGATTATACTCTGCAGGCTCTGGATTCAGGTCATGGTTTTGGCCATGCCTGACTTTATAACCTGCATTACTAGAACTGACCATGCATGTCATTTGCCTGGGCCCCGTTAGTCTTTAGAACAATTGTGTCTTTTGTCCACTTCCTTGCCAATGGGATGTACTTCCATTGCATGGAGTAACTGTAACAATGGCAGACATTTCAGAAATGTTATATCCTACAATTTGTACAAAGACAGCTGTTTAATAGATAATTACAATTGAAGTAATGTAACTCATGACCACATATTGGTGTAGCAACAGAATGCTGCTGACACTTTATTGACATCTAGTAATGGACTTATAAATGACAGTGAGCATCAACAGTGGACTGTGTCCCCAGCTGTTACTAGAGTTCACTGTGCTGTTATAGAGGACCAGTTATTAACATTCTATGGTATGGCATCCCTTATTTTTCAGTTTGTTTCTGCCTTGCAAGCAGGTCTAGACACAAGAGGAAATTTTGCAATGCTTGTTTTCTGCTCTGTAAAATGTGCAAAGATCATCTTTGAAGAGCATTTTTTCTTTGCTTGGCACTGACGTGGATCATGTGCTGTACGCATGGGGAGCATGGCGTGCAATTTGGCCACACCTTGCTCCCAAACCTCACAAATTGTCACCTCCTTGACCGACCTAAACAACTTTTGACAAAATAAATAATGTCTGCCATATGTTGAGCAGATCTGTCAGAACTAACGTTAGTAGCATATAAAACACTTTTTGGCATTCCTTTTAACGTTGCCCCTTTGAAAGATCTGCACAAAACTTGATAGACCAAAGCTATCCTAGATGTGTTAAGTGTAAGCCTAACTTTGTGTGAAACCTCAAACATTGATAACGTTCCTAGATAATTAATACTTGTTTTTCCAAATTTTAATTCCATCGCTCTGATGGACCCACATGAATCTTGTGGTACCTAAACTGAAATAAACATACTAAGAATGCAGATTCATCAAAAAATCATACATTGTTATGAAAATCAATGCCTAATTTCAATGGGAACTGAAATATCAGTGACATTTGCATTTGCAAAATTAAGAGTTTTACATAATGAAGAGATTTACATTTCTAAACTTTGATTTTGTTTTAAAATCTCAATTCTTGGATACAAAATCACCTTTTCCATGTTCAGAAAGATTTTTGCCACCATCTTTAGACTGCCCACAGCCACATTGCCCTTTAGCCCCAGAGAATTCCTCTCAGCATATCTAAATCAGGATTTTACACAATAATAACTATTTAATGATGGCAGAACAAAATGTGTAAGTCTTTCACCAAGCATTTGTGATTACAACCATTCAATACATCGGAAAAATTGAAACATCAGAGATCCATGGTCTTTCTCTTTTGCAAACACTGCTGGATGGATTTTCACGAAAAGATTATGAGTTGGACTAGGTTGCTTCATCTCAACCAAGTCTGGTACAAACCAGAACAAAACCAGTCACCCACTCGAATAACTTTTAACTCCACTAAAGCAAGGGTGGAAAATGTGAAAAAATATATCTGATTGCACAAGAGAGTTTTGCTTCTGCATTGGACATTTAGGATCTATGAATCACGACTAGGGGTGGGCGGAATTTGCGGAATTAACCTTCGCAAATTATCGCGAGAATGTTTAAAATTATCGCAAACAAGCAGAAATATCGCGAAGATGCGGAAGTTTTTTTCCGGCATGTTCGCGAGATTTTCTGCATGGTTGCGGGTCGCCAACTTACCCATGTGGTTGCTTGCGGGCGCGGCCATCTTGTTTTGAGTTGTTCTCGCGGTGCATGATCGCGAGAAGAAAGACGTGATCGCGCGACGCATGACGTCACTGCGGGCGCGAACTGTCGCGAGACAGCGCAAATGGCTAAAAACAATACAACATCTCATGGAGAACGCGACCGGATCAAGAAAACTTGTCGGCGAACGCAGGGATTCAGGTAAGGCGATCGCGCGCGCGCGAGAATGTATCATTTTACAGCGCGAGCAAGAAACAAATTATCGCCAAGCTGCGGAAACCGGAATTTTTGACATTTTCGCGCTCTCCGCGGAACGCAAAAATGTCAAATTATCGCAATTTCCGCGAACGGAACGACATTTTTGCCCAGGCCTAATCACGACCCCATCTGCAGATCAAGAATATTTCATTGACTGAACATAACTAAAATATGATGCTTTAAGTATATACACTTGGTGCTATGGAGGATCTAGGGGACGCAAGCCAACCAAGTAGGACAGGCAAGAGCGATTGTGGCATCACAATGAACCAGGGAGGGCAGGAGGGATGGGGTGGAGGCATGGACTCGAACAATGTAGGGCAGGAGGGAGGTGGCAGAGGCAACCAGCTGGCCACTCAGGACACGTGGCAAGGGTAGTGGCTGCACAATAGATTGCTCAGGGCAGGCGGAAAAGCAGTGGTAGCACAATGGACAGTGAACCAAGCAATGCAGGGAGTAGGGGCAGCACAATGGAGCATGGATGGCAGGAGCAGGCGTTTAGGGGCATGAACTCAGACAATAGTACACAGGGAAGTAGGGACAGAGACAGTAAACTGCCCATGCAGGGTAAGTGTGAAGGGCAGTTGCAGCAAAATTGACTATGCAGGGCAGGAAGGAGGGGCAAAGACAGCTCAATAGACCATAAAGGGCAGCAGGGAGGGCGCAAGGGCACACACACAGACAGTGAAGGGCAGAGGCGAGCAGCAACACAAATCTAACCATGCAGGGCTGGCGGGAGGGGCAGTGGCAGCAAAACATACCATGCATGGCTGGAGTGAAGGGGCAGGGGCATGGACTTTGACAACGTATGACTGGGGAGTGAGGCAGGGGCAAAGACAGTAAGGTAACCATACTAGACCATGCCTGGCAGAAGGGAGGTCGCAGGGACTTGGACTCAGACAACAAAGGATATGAGGAGGTGGTTAGGGGCTGCAAGCTAAGTGCCGAAGGTAAGTGAGAGGTGTAGTGGCAGATCTAAAGACCGCGTAATTCAGGAGGGAGGGGATAGGGCACAGACTCGGACAATAGAAGGCGAAGTGGAGGGTGTCAGGGGAAGCAAGTTGACCATGGAGAAAAAGGCTTCATGGGCAGGGCCAGGGCAAGCGACGATGGAGGGCAACTGGGGAGAACAAAGGGCAGATCTATGGGTTCAGGAGCAATGGCATAAAACAGACCAGATAGGGCTGGCTTGCAAAGCCAATAGGCTGTCCACAGAGGGCTAAAGGGATGGGGCAACAGCACATAGAAAGTGAACCAAGGGCAGGCAAAAGAATGGCAGGAGCAGCATCTGATTAAGGTAAGAAAGGCTAGCATGGGCAGGGTCAGCACAATGCACCATGGAGGGCAGAAGTGAGAGAAAGGGGTATGCAAACAGGGAACAGATGGCAGGGAGTGGGGGACTGTGGCAGTTGTACCAAGCTGACCTCAGAGGCAGGCAGGCATTGGCAGAGACAGCACAATAGACCACAGAGTGCAGGGTAGAGTGGCAGTGTCAGCGAGTTGACCATGGAGGGCCAATGGGAGGGGCGAGGGCACGCTGATGGAGAATAGAGGGCAGGCAGAGAGGGAAGGACAGCAAGCAGACCGCAGCGGGCTGGAGGTGTGGGCAGGGGAGCACAGATAGAGAATTGAAGGAAAGTAGGAAGGAACCACGGGCAGGGGCAGCTCGCTGCAGTGGGTTGACCACCAACATTCACTGCTTATGATCTCCCATATTACATTGATCATGATATGCTAAATTACATCACTGAAGAAATGTCTGATTGTAAAGACCTGGCCCTTTTTACAGGGTCACCTCCAGATTTTTGTCTTCCTCTGCCTTCCTTTGCAGAACCCATTTTTGTTCACTTTTAGGACTCTGAGCACTGTGGTAAAGTGCTTGTACTCTCCCTCGAAAGCATGGTAAAATTGGCCTACACCTAATTGCTACATTTATTTTACCTGTAAATACCTAGTAGATGGCACTACCGGTATCAAAGTCCTTTAAAATAAATACTAATAGTGGGGAGCAGGGGGAGGAGCCTAGCGCGCAACCAAGATGGCCGCGTAGGTGCGAGGCTCCCGAGGACCTCCGCGACCTCCTACGACTATCCTGAAATTATCCTGTCCCAGATGAGGGGACTGTGTTGGTGAGCCTGAGCTGAGGTGGCACCCGTTTCCCGCTTCCAAATCGGACCTCGGACACCGGCGTGAGCACCGATCGAGGTTTGCGGCCTTCTCCTCGCCGAACCCCGGATTTCAGCTGTGGGGCGATCCAGTGACAAAGTGAACAACAGCGGCAGGCAGGGCTTGGCGACTCGCGTACCCCGCACTTTCACTTTCGCTTTCGCACCCCCCTTGCTGTCTCTGCGAGGTTGGGTCGCGGGGCTTTGTGTGTTGGTGTGGCCTCGCTGGGAGACCCTGTCTGCCCACCGGCTGTGATCCACCCCGCAGATCTGAGGTGGCCCCCCCCCGGAGCCCGTGAACCGGCTTGCCTGCCCTTCACGACGTGGCTGGTGCGACCGGGAGACTGGGACCATGGCCACGAAACAAGTTGGTGACCGGGCAAAGATAAAATCGACCCGGCGTGGCGCAGTCCATCAGTCCAACAGCATGGACCGCTATACCCTCCAGAAGGGATCTCCCGAGGTGCAACGCAGGTCCCCTGAGGGCCCTACTGATGCCCCCGATCTGCCCACGGATCTGACTCTGCGGGATGTCATGGGCGCCATCGCCGAGATGAAGGCCTCGGTGGGCCAGCGTTTCGATACACTGGCGCAGAAGATCGACTCGGTCCTCGTGGATGTTGGCCTGGTAAGGGCCGATCTTTCCAAAACCAACGACCGAGTCGATTCTTTGGCCCACACCGCATCGGGCCTTACGACAGATGTGGCGGCCCTACAAACGGAGGTGCGCCGGCTTAGTCAGGCGAGTGCGCTGATGGATCGCCGCCTGGAGGACTCCGAGAGTCGGGCCCGGAGGAACAACATCCGCATCATCGGGGTGCCTGGGGGACGTGAGGAGGCGGCGGCGGACCTCTTCGTGGAAGACCTGATTGTTACCCATCTCCAGCCACGGGGGCTGAGTAAATTTTTCGCTGTGGAGAGGGCCCACAGGGTTCCCGGGGGAAGGCCTAAGGTCGGAGCCCCTCCGAGACCTCTCATTGCCCGGATTTTCAATTTTCGGGACAGAGACGCTATCCTGCAATCCTCCAGACTGCAGGGACCGGTTAGACTTGAAAATATGGACGTTAATTTTTATCCTGATTTCACCCCAGCGGTCCAGAAGCAGAGACTGAGCTTCCTCGGTGTCAAACGCCGTCTTCGGGACCTAAACCTCAAATACGCCATGCTTTTCCCAGCTAAGCTGCGAGTGGAGGTGGATGGTCGCACGCACTTTTTTGATCGTCCCGAAGCGGCCGGGGACTGGCTGGATATTCTGTCCGGGGATCGGGATCGGGGGGGTGGGGGGGGAGCGGTGGGGGGAGAGGACTCACCGGATCAGGACTGAGGGACTAATATTAGGCCTCGCTCGGGACGAAAATGATGCCACTTTTGACCATGCGTCTGTTCGTGTAAGTTCCCCTCCTATGGAGGTTGTGTAGGGTCTCTTGGGGGTTCTCCCTCCTCCTCTTGGGGTCTAGTTAGTTTAACTATCTATGGGGCGACAGGCACACTGCACATTGGGGGGGCTGTTTGGGCTCATGCAGGGGTGCAGGGAGGGGGGAGTTCTGTTGGGGTGGGTGGGCAGGGATGGGGTGTTGTTCGTTTTTATCACAAGGCAAACTTATTTTTGTGTTGGTTCTAAGGTGCTCTCGGGGGGACGAATGATGGCTTCTGTGTATGATGGGGGGTAGGGAATTAACTTTGTAGTCTTGGAACGTTAATGGACTGGGGGACAGGATCAAACGAGGTGTGGTCCTGCAGTTTTTGAAGCGACTCTCGCCCGATGTAGTCTTTCTGCAGGAGACACACCTTATTGGCAATTCCTTCTGTGCCATGAATCGGCGTGGCTACCGCCTAGTGGCCCACTCGGGCTTCACGTCAGGCTCAAGGGGTGTGGGCATCATGGTAAAGAACTCGCTCCCGTTGGAAATTGATGAGGTGCTCCACGATGATAGGGGACGTTACACTGTCTTGGTGGGGAGAATGGAGGGCAAAGTGGTTGTCTTTGTGTCAGTATACGTCCCACCGGGGCTGCAGTCGACCACCTTTGCAGACCTGGGGCGCCTCCTCCTTGGCCTTCCGAGGGGGCTTCTGGTGGTGGGGGGGGATTTCAATGCGGTGGTTTCTGGGACTGTGGATCGTCACCCCCCTAGGGACCTCCCCCGGGCACAGGCGTGGCTATCCGGTCTCTTGGATACACTGGGATTGGTGGACTGCTGGCGCTTAAAACATCCCACGCAGCTGCAGTACACTTTCCACTCGGGGGCCCATGGTAGTCTCTCACGGCTTGATTATGTCCTTGTCCCGGCGGCCTATGTCGGGAGGGTGGGAGAGGTGCGCCATTTGGCACGGGGTATCTCGGATCACTCCCCGCTCCTGTTACATTTCGATGTTTTTCCGAGGGGTGAGGGTAGGGTAGTCCCAATCAATTCCTGGTACCTGCGCGACCCCACCATTCGCGCTGACTTGATTAAATCCCTGCAGCGATATTTTGATGAGAATGTGGGGTCCGTGCCTTCGGCTATCTCCCTGTGGGAGGCCTTCAAGACAGTACTCAGAGGGGAGGCCCTATCCCTTATTTCCCACGCCCGGAGGCGCGAGCGGGAGGAGGTGACCCGGGTGGAGGCTGAAATAGCCGAGTTGGAGGGTAATCTAGAAGGTGGGGTGACGGATGCTGCACTACATGTCCTCCAACTCAAGCAAGCGGCCTATAGGGCCCTCGTCACGGAGGCGGCCAGGGGCCTCAGTAGAGAGCAACAGGGGCGACTGTATGATGTGGGTGATAAGGCTGGTAAACTGATAGTGTGGTTGGACAAAAAGGAGAGAGCGAATCGTGTGGTCCCGCTGATTGAGAAAACGGATGGTGTGTGTGTAACTGAGCCAGAAGAAATTGTCTCCTGTTTTCGCGGATTATTTCCGCGAGGTGTATTCCCCGGTCTCTTCCTGCTCTGAAGAGGATTCCCGTGCCCTGCTCAGGGATATCGCGCTGCCGTCCCTTTCCGTCCCTTTCCGGGGAGGACAGGGTGTCGCTGGACGCCGCTCCCACCTCCGACGAAATCGCCCTCGCCATACGCTCGGTCGCTTCTGGCAAGGCCATGGGCCCGAATGGTATCCCTATCGAGTTGTACAAGTTGCGACCGGATACACTGGCGCCCCACCTCCGTGCAATGTTCCTGGCGGCCCACTCGCTGGGCTCCCTCCCGCTGGACCAGCGTCTGGCTACAATCGTGGTGATCCACAAGGAAGGGAGACCTCGGGACCGGGTTACATCCTATCGGCCTATCTCGCTACTGAATGCGGAGCCCAAAATTCTCGCCAAGGTACTGGCCAATCGGCTGGTCGGCGTGGTGGGCGATCTGGTTCATCAGGACCAGTCCGGCTTTATTCCCCATCGCAACACAGCCCTTAACCTGCGGCGTTTGCATGGGGTGCTCGCACGTGTCCCATTCATACGGGAACCGGCCATTTTGGCGTCCTTAGACGCCACCATGGCGTTTGATACGCTTGAGTGGCCATACATCTGGGCGATGCTTGCGAAGTTTGGATTTGGCCCAGGGTTCATCAGTTGGGTCAAATTGTTGTATTCGGGCCCATTGGCGCAGGTGGTGGTGAACGGAAGAGTATCGGCCCCGTTCGAGCTGGGCCGGGGCACGCGACAGGGCTGCCCCTTGTCGCCGCTCCTGTTTGCGCTTGCCTTGGAGCCCCTGGCGGAGTGGCTGCGGTGGCATCCCTCTATCCGTGGTCTCCGCTGGACCCCCGAGTATGAGGACCGCGTGTCCCTATACGCTGATGACATCCTCTTGTACCTAGCCTCCCCACGTAAATCACTAATAGTACTGGTTGATGTTTTACATTCATTCGGTCGCAACTCCGGCCTTGTCATCAACTGGGCTAAATCATGTGTGTATGTGCTCTCTGGGGAGGCTCCCATCCTCCCGCGGGGCTGTCCGATTCAGATCGCCTCGCGGGGGTTCAGGTACCTGGGTGTCTTCATTACTCTGGACCCAGAGGCCCGCTACGAACGGAACTTGCTTCCCCCCCTCCAGCGCCTGAAGGAGGACGTCGCACGCTGGCGGCGCCTGCCGCTTTCGCCGCTCGGCCGGGCGGCATTGTTCAAGATGATGTCGTTGCCACGCTTCCTGTATGCTTTGCAGAACACTATGGACTTAGTCCCGGCGCGCTACTTCCGTGAGGTGGAGAGTCTGCAACGCCGCCTGTTCTGGGACGGGAGGCCGCGTATTGCCCTGGCGAAGTTGACGCTCCCATGGTATGACGGGGGGATTGCCCTCCCGGATATTAAACGGTACTATTGGGCCTCCCAGCTAGCTGCAATTAACCATGGCCTATACGGGCCCGCCTTAAACCCGGCATTCGAAATGGACAAGATGCTCCTGCCAGGTGGCGACTGACGGGCCCCACGCGTGTCATGGTGCAAGTGTGGCACGCGGCCAATGCAGCTATGGGGTGGAAGGACCGTTTGACCCGGGCGTCACCACTATACGCGTCTGAGCGGTTGGGCTCCCTGTGGACCTCTAAGGGCTTTGAGAAGTGGGACATAATAGGCATTAGTAAAGTGGGGGATCTCTGGACGAGGGGAGGATTTAAAACGTTCGAGATGCTGCAGACGGAATTTCAGTTGCAGGGCAGTGAATACTTTCGGTATTTGCAGGTCCGTCATGCGCTGGGCTCCGTCTTTTCGGAAGTTGCCTCCATCCCGGAATATTCCCCCCTGGAGGATAGAATGCTGGATGGGCACGTCCCGGACAGCACGATCTCACTGAAATACAAAAAGCTGATTAACGACCGCTCGGGCCTGTTGACTGCCCTTCGTGCGGCTTGGGTTGCCGACGGGCTGGAGTTGGACGACGAGGACTGGACCTCCGCGGTGGCCTCCCCGAAGGAGGTGGCCATACCGGCTCGCCTTCGCTTCGTCCAGCTCAAGATACTCCACCGGGTCTACATGACGGGGCCAAAGCTTCTGCGTATGGGCTATGCTGAAGATGGGTTGTGTAAGCGTGGGTGTGGTGCTTTGGGGACCTTTCTGCATATTTTGTGGGAGTGCCCGGAGGTGGAAGGGTTCTGGCGTGGTGTACATGAGGTGCTGCGACTGGTTACGCATGTGGCGCTGTTGCCTGAAGGGAGGAGATGCCTGTTGAATGTGTGGGAACCGACTGATTACTCGGTGCCGCAGACGTGGTGGGTGACTCTGGGATATATGATAGCCAAGCGTGATATTGCTCAACTGTGGGGATCCCAGAGGCCCCCGACGGTCTCGGCCTGGAAAGAACACATGGACTGGTGCATGTTTCGAGAAAAGGCGGTGTATGTGGCGAGGGGTAAGCCTGGGACATGGGTGAAAGTATGGGGCCCCTGGAACGCCTACCGCGGGGGTATCTGTGCACCACCGTTGCTGCCTGATACCTCGCCAGCCCCGTCCCCTTAGCCGACTCATTCCCCCGGTACCGGGCATTGGGTTCCCCCAGTCCTCGCTCTGCTCTCTTCCCCCTCTTTAGACTCCTGTGGATAGTTGGGATCCCCCCTCTAGGGGAGCACGTGCTGCTATTTCCGATTGTGGGTTGCCTTGTGGGTGTGGTTTTTCTTGTTGTTCTTAATTTAAAATGAAACCGTATAGTGGGGTCTGGCTGATGTGGCTTTTGACGTTGTTACCTCCTGAGTATGTTCCTCCGCAACACCACGTGTTTTATAAATGTATGTCGTATGCTCCTGTCATTGCTAGCGGCCGGCCGGAAGGTTGTAGGCCCATACTTGTATATTCTTGAGACTTGTAATAAACGGTTTAAAAAAAAAAAAATAATAATAATGGGGAGCAGGACTCATTGTGCCACCCACTTAAGTAGCTGGGTATAAACATTCTCAGGCCTGCCAATGCATCCTAGAGTACAGTTTTATACTGCTGTCTAAGTCTAAACCTTCCTTTATAATACTTAGAAGTCACCCCTAAAGAAGGCTCTAAAGGCTCATAATGCACGTGCATAGTATTTAAAAAGTAGGACATGTGTGGTTACGTTCTACATGTCCTAGCAGTGAAAATCTTCAAAAGTCATTTTTGTAAAGCCTATTTCTCCCATGCACTAACACTGGGTTACTTTGTTTCAATTAATAAGTGCTAACTACAGAATTGGAGCAGGCAGAGAAATACTGTTTAGAACTGTAGGAAGTTGGCTCTCTATATAGTGCACTAAAATGAACTACTTTGTGCAGAGAGCCTCAGATTAGTATGCAGGGGCTAAAGTAGATAATACTAACGCTCTGTTGGTGGTAGTGTGAGTGAGCAGTTATCAGAGGGTAGTGCTAAGCCTTTGATTACTACAGAGGCAACAAATGAGACACACACACAAGAGTAAATCCGAGACCAATTTTAAAATAGAGCACCGATTGTTATATAATTTGTAAGACCAAGAACTTCATTCACGTTAGTACTTTTTAATTATGATTTTTCAAATTCGTAAAATAACTCACTGTTGTGCGCGATTACGCACAATGAAAGTCTATGGAGAAAAACACAAACATGCATATAAAAGAGCACAATCCGTTCTAGGGTTTCACCTTTGAAGTCTAGAGTAGCAGCAGACCAAAGTCCAATGTTGCACCAGTGAATTCTTAGGTGCGTCCTGGATTCGGCGAGGAGCAGGGTGCTGAGGTTGCTGGCAGCTGGTGCACTACAAAGAAGGGGGCCACCTCAAAACAGGCTGCACAAGGGGACTTACAGTTAAGTCTGGAGGACCCCAAATAAGGGAGCAGCTCACAAGGGGATCACTGACATAATATCGAAAACCAAAATATCGTATGGACAAAATATCGTCGTCCTAATATCGACTACAATAATATCGACTACCAATACTTATTTAAATATATACAAAAATATTGAGTACACAATATTGTCTATAAAAAATATCGTACATTACAATATCGAAATATAAAATATTGTTAAATAAAATATCGATTAATTTAAAAACACATGCAACATATCAAAAATATCGAATACCAAAATATAGACATCAATATTATTGACTTTTTTACAATATCGACTATTAAAAAACAGGCCAATTAAATATATCTTTAGCACCAAATATAAATTGACATTATAAAACAATACAAAATGCTTAAATAACATAACAAAATCATTTGCAAACACATCAACATATAAAACTTAAACTTTTTTACAAAATCACAATTATAATAATAAAATAAAACCAAGGAATGTGGAATTTAGTTTGCCTTCTATGCCCTGGTCTATGTAGTCTTCCCACCCAGGTGTCCTCAAAGTAGTCTAGGAGTGGGTTTGATTTGTCTTCGTTCCTTTTGTAATAGGGGCTCTCTATCAGAATGTTGTAGTGTTCGGCTACATCAGTTACAGGTACATATGCTAGTGCTGTTAGCTTTTTAATTTGGTAGGCCAAAGTACTGTCTGTAGCATATTGTACACTTAGGGGTCGATTCCGATCTGGGTCGGAAAGCTCTCCAACCGAGCCGGATCCGGAGTGCTTTCCGACCGAGCCGGACCCCTGCAGTCCGACCGAGCGAGTACGATGTGGCCACATGCTGCCGGACTTGATTCGGTCGGACACCCATAGAAGTCAATGGGAACCGGTTGTACGACGTGTACATGGGCTCCCATTGACTGAATGGGAACATCTCGCACAAGGGCGCCGTACGCATCGGTGCCAACTGCACCATACATGCCTGTGTTGGGGAGACCATTGGGTCTCCCCCTGCGTCCGAGTCGTATGGCTGCAGGTGACAAGGGGTCTGACACGGACAACCAAAGACTGCTTCCCAGACATTTTGCGAGCCGGAAACTTCACCTCGATCCGGCTGTCTGACGCGTACATTGTACTTGCTCGGTCGTAAAACGTCTGCATTGCGCGGTGCGAATCGTGTCCGTACGAGTCAGTTGGAGCGGGTTGGATCCGGAAATGGTTCGGTTGGAACACATGCGTACAGTCGCATCGTACTTGCTCGCTCGTACAGGTGTCCGAGTCAGTCGGGAAACACGCATCCGACTCGTACGTTTTTCCGCAAGGATCACGTTCGGAGCTCTTCTGGCCGTGATCGGAATCGACCCCCAAGTCAGGAAAGGTGCTGGACATTAACCATATATCATTTACTATTTCCACTCCAGTTAGAATAACGTCTGGGAAGTTGCTGGACACTAAACATTTTTTATTTACTATTCCCACTCCAGTTAGGTTTAGTTCATGGAAGGTGCTAGACAATAACCATATATAATTTACTATTCCCACTCCAGTTAGGATTAGATCAGGGAAGGTGCTGGATATTAACCATATATAATTTCCTATTCCCACTCCAGTTAACATAGAGGGGTCCATTAGGATGGCCGTCGGAAAACCACCCCGACTGCCATGGTAGTGGAAAACAACCCCCCGCCGGTACCGTGGCAAAACCGGCAGGCAAATTAGGATCCTATGCCAAAAATCACCAACCGCGGTGGAACAGGGCCAAGAAAAACTGCCTGTAGTGGGCGGTGAGTGCCAAAATGCATCCGCGGCGGTCAGATACGCAGCAGAAAAACACCAACCTGCCGCAAGCACAGCGGAGACACCGCACGGGAAATTAGGATATCCCCAACGGTCCCGCGGTATGTACCGGTTTCCGACTGCCGCGGTTGCACACTGGGATTAATGGGAGTGCAAGTGGAAGAGCTGCAGCACAGCCACCGTTGCAGACGAACTGTGAAAAACATGGCGGACGAAGCCAAAAACCCACAATAAGGCCAAAAAAAGGACACAGCAAACTAGCCATGCCCCCAACACACAAAATCAATCAATCAATCAATCAATCAATCGAACACAACCACATGGCAAAAAGAAAAATACATCTCCCAGGACAACACACACACCACACCTGACAGCAATACCCCATTTGGATACACCCACATAGCTGAGTACAAAACCAGCCCCTTCCCTGACCACAAACCTTTGCAATACTCCAGGACAGAAGGGACACACACCCCATCTCAAAGGAGAGGCAAAGAACACAACACCACTAGCCACACCACATACAGCACCACTACCACTTCCACACGTGCACCACTAACCCCAGCACATCACACACCATACACACCACAACCACACCCACCATTCACACCCCTGCACCCACAACCACTTTGCACACCACATACCATGAAACACAGAAAATGCCCAAATTCACAGAGAGTGAGTTGAAGGTAATGGTAAATGAGATAGTCTAAGTGGAACCACAACTGTTTGGTACCCTGGTCCAACGGACACAACTACAAAGCTACACCACCTAGGAAAAAATCCATTGATCTGCATCACACACTCACAAAAACATGTCTCACAGATCCAACATTCACCCACTCCCATTCACCCCACACGTAGCTAGAAACATTACCATGGGGGCATGTGTACAGGCAGCCAGCACTACAACTCACACCAGGCCCCCTTGTCCCACAGCATCAGCAGGATGGAAAGCCCTCCCCCACCCCACCCAGAAGCATGTGTCGGCCATTATACTACCCTCATCAAACCAACAGGTAGGTAGCCATTTCCCTGGGAGGGTGTTTGTGGGTGGGAGGCCTGCACTACTACTCCCACCATGCCCCCTGTCCCACATCTGAGCAGGATGGAGCCCTCCCCCGTCCCACCCAGAAGCAGTTGGAAGCCATTGCAGTCCACCAACCAAACTTACAGGTAGGTAGCCATCTTCCCAGTGAGGGTGTTTGTGGGTGGGAGGCCTGCACTACCACTCCCACCATGCCCCCTGTACGACACCTGAGCAGTATGGAGCCCTCGCCCATCCCACCCAGAAGCAGTTGGAAGCCATTGCAGTACACCAAACAAACTTACAGGTAGGTAGCCATTTCCCTGGGAGGGTGTTTGTGGGTGGGAGGCCTGTACCACTACTCCCACCATGCCCCCTGTCCCACACCTCAGCAGGATGGAGCCCTCCCCCACCCCACTCAGAAGCAGTTGGAAGCCATTGCAGTACACCAAACAAACTTACAGGTAGGTAGACAGATTATTCTGTCTTGTGACCCCACTGAGCAGCATGTAAGCCTCCACCAAGCACACACAGATGTGTCACATAACAAAGCCAAATGTAAGCACATTACTGGTAAGTAGGCAGTACATGCACCCACACATTCGTCCAAAAAGGAATGGTGCCATATGACAACACCAGCCCTCCCATTGCACAAATATGCACACCTACCCCATTGCCATGCACAGTGTGCACACAGGTAAGCTAAGGAAACTGATGCAGCTACCAAAGTGTGACACACCAATGCACACGCAAGAAGTCTGGGCACAATCATGCACAGCACCCATTGACGTGGGCATCGCCATGGGGCAAGTGCAACAAGGACCATTTGAAAAACACAAAAGCATGTCTGGTGGTAAAAATCAATATACGCACATGACAGGACAAAGGTATGCAGGAGAAGACAATGGCCAGTCCATGGCCAGATGTGATGCCTGCCAGGTTAGACAAATCAACAGAGTCCACAATAAAAAACATGTTGTGCCAGTCCCTAGATGGCAACAGGTCCCCTTAATCATGAATTAGGCACGGCTCGCATGGTATGTCATGACACCTCACACCATGGACCAGTAATGCATGTACCACTGCATCATGTCAGGAAGCACAGTTGTGCACATAGTCAACAATGTGATGATCATTCAACTGTGCAGTGTACAAAACGTGAATAACACACAGCTAACACAAAGCTTGCGAGGTTCGCTACAATGACCATTTTTCCATCTGATCCACAGGTGACCAAGAACTCACTGCAGAGGACAACACCAGCAACCTGCAGAGCCAGTCTCCCCCACCGGTACATGGACTCTCGGATGTTGACTCCTGGGATTCTCTGGACGATGAGCTGGAAGCCGGCCCATGTGGTGTGCCAGGGAGCAACAGGTCCCAGGACCCCATTGTCCCCACCACCATATCTGCAGCAATAACAACTTTGCTGCAGACCCCTGCTATTACGGCCTGTGTGGCCACCACCACCACCGCCACCACCACTGCAGCCACCACCACCACCAGTGCTGCCTGCAACACCCCACCTGTCCCAGAGGATGACCACCCCACACCACCGACGGTGGAGGGCAGGGAGAGGATGCGGATGCCCACAGTGGTAAGCCACAGGTCCGTGGCAGCAGGGCAGGTGGGATGGGCAGGGTCACCCACAGACACCAGGAGGATGGGACCCAATCCCTGGAACACATCACCAGAGTCCTTGGTGCATACGAACAGGCCCAGGGACGAACGGGCCGGTCTGACAAACTGTTTCACGAGCTCATCCTGCTGATGAGGTCCATCGACACCCGCATGGGACAAATTGTGGACCTCTTGGGCCAGCAAGTAGTGGTACTGAGGGACAGGCCTGTGCCACAAACAACACCTCAAACTCCCTCTGGTGAGCCACAGGATGACAGTTCACCATCCCACAGAGAGGGGTGAGTCCTCAGACCCCACTGGCCCTGCAGCAGGGGTCCCCCCTGCCGAACGACAGAGGGGCCGTCCTAAGAAGACCCTGGGAGTATCTGGCGGCCAAGCACCTGCCAGACGCCAGTCACGGAGCCAGCCATGATGGCAACCCTCTTCACCACTGCATTGACTTTTTGACTGTCCTTCCCCACACTACCTTGTGAATGGCATCTGTCTGTTGGACTGGGTAACCACATCAATGTGGTGACTATTCGATCATCTCATTTACCATTACTGTCAACTCACTGCTCCACCACCACCTCAATGGAAATGTACACCCCCTCACATGTCACCATTGCAAATTAAATATCCTTACACACATTTTGTTGTGTCTGCTCCGTCTTTATTGCAGGATGCACAGCCTTCAACGAGATCACAATACACCAGGAGTATGGGCTGTATGTAGGCAAGGAGAGGTTGAAGGTACCTAGGGAAACACAACATTCACTGGTCTGGGTGTGACATCACAGACATCACACAACACGTAACATCAGGATAACCCCACATGCACACATCACAGTGGGAAGCAAGTGTCAACATACACGTCCTGTAAATGTTCCCAGATGACCTATCCCAGGAACATTGCCAACCACATTGAGTCTACAACTGGCTGCTGTTACAATTCTCACATACCCCTTCATGACAACAGCAATTTCAGCAGACAATGGGTATGTTGTACAATGTCACCCACCGTCAAGTGAAGCATCGGGTGATGAGCTGTTCATGCAGGTCAGCACCTTCCTCCTCTCCACTGCCCTCATCACTGGACACGGGTTGGTTTGCAGGCTGGGGCCCTGGGTCATCACCATCATCCAGGAGCAGGGGAAACCCCTTGTGAATGGCTAGGTTGTGGAGCATGCAGCATGCCACTACAATCTGACACACCTTCCCGGGTGAGTATGCCAGTGCACCTCCGGTCCTGTCCAGGCAGCAGAAAAGTGACTTGAGCAGACCAAATGTACGCTCCACCACATGACGTGTCCTCCCATGTGCCTCAATGTAGCGGACTTCAGCGGGTGTCCTGGGATTCTGCAGTGGGCTCAGCAACCAGGTACGGTTGGGATATGCAGAGTCACCTAGGGATGACAAACCCAAATACACATTGCAATGTTGCTGAGGTCGAGGGCAGCAGGTCACACACCCAGCAAGCCATACGACTAGGCATACTCACCCACAATCCATGCACGCTCGGGGAGCAGATTAGCCATCAACTGGGGCACAATGCTGTTCCGCAGGATGTAGGAGTCATGGGCCGAGCCTGGGAATTTGGCACACACGTGGGAGATGATCATATCTGCCAGGCACACCACTTGCACATTTGTGGAGTGGTAATGTTTGAGATTCCTGTATATGTGCTCACTTGTCTGTGGTGGCACAAGACCAACATAGGTGCAATCAATGGCACCAATGACATTGGGGATGTGTCCAAGGGGATAGAAATCTCCCTTCACAGCTAGCAATTCAGCACCCCTGGGGAAATGGATGTATCTGTCCTTGTATATCATCATGGCGGACAGTACATCACGCAGCACCACGCTGAACATCGGTTGTGACAACCCACCAGCGCTGGCCACTGTCTCCTGGAACGATGCAGTGGCAAAAAAATGCAGGGCCGACATGACCTTGTAAGTAGGGGTGAAAGCTGTTGGATATGCCCTGCGAGGCTGCAGGTGGGGCTTCAACAGGTCACAAAGGGTTTTCAGGGTGGCTTGATTCAGCCTGCATTTCCAGATGATCGCAACATCCTCCATGTCCTACAGCACCGTCAAGTGACAAATTAGATTAGGCCTCCTCCTATTTGAGATGAAAATGGACACATGTCAATGCAATACATCATGAGATGGGCCCAGCATCTCACGTTCTGGATGGCAAAACAACAATGACTGCCATCAAAATTGAGTTACAGACCAGCGTACATGTGGGAACACCTTCAGCTACACAAAGGGCACACCTGTCAACTTACACAAAACAAGTAGCTCAAATAGCACCTTGGTCAATGTGAATGCACATAGGGATATGGCCACATTTCACATGGGTACGCCTGGGAGTATAGCATCCAGCACATGTGTAACAAATCAACCCCACTGTCTCCTACATAGCTGCTGTACCTGTCACACCTTCATGCGTCATCTCAACATGCCACACCTCCACTACACAATGACCACAGTCTGTGCAGAAATGTCAAATGTGTGCATGAGCAGACAGAAGAGGCCATGCAAAAAGGATCATCATACATTGAGCCAAGCATTGGCTGTGATTGTCAATGCACCTCAACACTTTGACATGTGTACACATTGTAGAGCCAAGTACAACTCTGTCCTGCCTACCTGAACATCAAATCCATAATTGACATGTGATGGAGTACAGGCCAATACACAACTGCACATACACAAACATGGCATGCGTAGTCACCAGTGGAGTAAATGGGACATTGGCATCGTGTGCACAATGATGTGCCATTGACCATGTGGGCACTGTGCACTGTTGATGTTTGCCAGATGGCCATTGCATGGCACCCAAATCGCGGTGGCTACCGCCTGTCCCCAGCGGTGTGTCACCAGCACTCCCCATTTACACAAGTGCTGTAGTGATAGGCATGGAGACATGCCCAAATGGTGGTTGGCATGCTCCGCTGCCCAAATCGCGGTGCCTCATGTGAATGTATGCCACACATATCGTGGTGGCTACCGCCTGGCCCCGGCGGTGTGTCACCATCACCCCCATTCACACAAGTGAGGTAGTGATAGGCATGTAGACATGGGTGAATGGCAGTTGCAATGCACCGCCATCCATGTCGTGGTAGCTACCGCCTGGCCCTGGCAGTGTGTCACCAGCACCCCCCTTCACACAAGTGAGGTAGTGATAGGCATGTAGACATGGGTGAATGGCAGTTGCAATGCACCGCCATCCATGTCGTGGTAGCTACCGCCTGGCCCTGGCAGTGTGTCACCAGCACCCCCCTTCACACAAGTGAGGTAGTGATAGGCATGTAGACATGGGTGAATGGCAGTTGCAATGCACCGCCATCCATGTCGCGGTAGCTACTGCCTGGCCCCGGCGGTGTGTCACCAGCACCCCCCATTTACACAAGTGCGGTAGTCATAGGCATGTAGACATGGGTGAATGGTGATTGCAATGCACCGCCATCCATGTCGTGGTAGCTACCGCCTGGCCCCGGCAGTGTGTCACCAGCACACCTTCACACAAGTGAGGTACTGATAGGCATGTAGACATGGGTGAATGGCGGTTGCAATGCACCGCCATCCATGTCGCGATAGCTACCGCCTGGCCCCGGCGGTGTGTCACCAGCACCCCCTTCACACAAGTGAGGTAGTGATAGGCATGTAGACATGGGTGAATGGCGGTTGTAATGCACCGCCTTCCATGTCGCGGTACCTGCCGCCTGGCCCCGGCAGAGTGTCACCAGCACCCCCCCTTCACACAAGTGCGGTAGTGATAGGTATGTAGACACGGCTGAATGGAGGTTGCAATGCACCGCCATCCATGTCGCGGTAGCGCACACCGGGCCCAAGCATTGTGTCACCGTCATGGAGCTTGCCCTAGAGCCAATGGGAACCTTGCTAATGGTGGCATGATGCAATTTTGTAGATCGCGGTAGGCGTGCTCCACCACCGCGGAGGCGGTCATTGGATGCATTTGAAAGACGCACCATCGCGGTAGCGCACACTGGGCCCCGGTGGTGTGTCACCACCATGGAGCATGCCCTAGAGCCAATGGGAACCTTGATAGCGGTGACATGATGCAATTTTGAAGATCGCGGTAGGCGTGCTCCGCCACCGCGGAGGCAGTCATCGGATGCATTTGAAAGATGCATCATCACGGTAGCGCACACCAGGCCCCGGCGGTGTGTCACCGCCATGGAGCTTGCCCTAGAGCCAATGGGAACCTTGATAGCGGTGGCATGATGCAATTTTGAAGATCACGGTGGGCGTGCACTGCCACCGCAGAGGCAGTCATTGGATGCATTTAAAAGAGGCAGACCTGGACCACTAATTGCTGCAGCTTGGCACCTTAGAAACGACCCCAGGGGGCTATATATGTGTGAGAGTGAGCCTCACATTTCCACTGCTCACAGAGCCTGCTGACTGAGACCCCTCACCTGCTGTTGCCTCCTGGGACTGCTGCCTGCGACCCCTCACCTGCTGCTGCCTCCTGGGACTGCTGCCTGAGACCCCTCACCTGCTGCTGCCTCCTGGGACTGCTGCCAGAGACCCCTCACCACCCAATTCCACTGCTGTTGTCTCATGTCCACGGTGATGGCAAGGACAGAGAAGATCCGGGCCAGTCCCTTCACGAGCGAGGAGCTGGAGGTCCTGGTGGACGAGGTGTTCGCACAGTACCCAAGGCTATATGGTGCCCCAAATGTCATGGTAAGTCCTCAACGGGGGGAGGGCAGGGGGTGCACACATGTAGTAGGACTGATGCAGTATGTGGCTGGGAGTGTGAGGTTGTGTCATGCACTGCCTGATATGCTGTCTCCAGGGGAAGGTGTGTGTACCCAATGCCACAGGTTTGCATGCCTGCACATGGATGTATGAGTGACCTGTGTTGTGTTTTCAGCCATACAGTGACACAGAAGGTTGTTCATGCAAGAGTCAGGACAGTGATTGCTTGGCTGAATGGCTGTGTGTGCCCCTGTAGTCCATCTCAGTGTGAGCCCAGCTGGCCAGCACAGTCCCCGCCAACAAAGACAAGGAAACATCACTTCAGTCACAGAGTATTACATCAGTCTTTTCACATTGCATTCCTGCTATGGTCCATCTCAGCACTGTAGATTGCACACGACCGGCCCTGTGAAGAGGTTTTGGATTTGTGAGATCATGTCCCTCAATGTGACATCCATGACACAGTCATCTATTCAGAGGGCAGGGACATTGAGGGCTGTGCAGTCTTGGACACAGTGAGTCTACCCCAAAACACAGGTTGACATGTGATGTATGTGTTGCTCAAGCTAAAATGGACTGGAGATGTGGGCAGGTTACAAAGGTGTTTCAGTGCTGGCATCCTGCATGTGTGTGAGATGTGCAGGGACTGTGTTCCCCCTCACACCTTCATGCTTTTACATCAGGTTTTCCCATGCAGGTGTACCATGAGATATGTACTCTAGTCTCGGTCAGACATATTGTTGGAAATGTGTTGAGTTTTGTATCTTGCTGCTATACTGATAGATGTTGGTACATGACACTGTGTCACTGATCATTTCCCCCTCTTGTCTCCCATGCCTGCAGCTCAAGGTACACCAGCATAAGGCTGAGTGGAGGGCCGTTGCAGCGAAGGTGCGAGCTCTGGGGGTGTCAAACCGACAGCGCACCCACTGCCACAAGAGATGGGACGACATCAGCCGGCTGGCAAAGAACGTGGAGGAGATGACCTTGGGGATGCTTCCTCGCACTGGGCGTTTGGCACGGCGCAGCAAGACACCACTAATGGTGCGCATCTTGGCGGTGACACAGCCTGAGCTGGATAAACGTTTGAAGGAGCATCAGCAGCAAGCCAGGGCTGAGCATTTGGGGAGTCTGAATTTGGCTGGGAGTGGCTGCATGTGTACAGAGCCAGTGCCAGCGCTGGCATATGTGATGTTGCTAGTGTGATGCAGTGGCATGTAAGTGGCTGCTGGGTTGGGTGCAGGTGGCATGCATTTACCCTAACTGTACTTATAAAGGTGGTTTGTATGCTGTGCATTCACATTAAATTATGAGTTGTGCTCTTCAGGTTTCTCCTGCATTGGGGTAGTCTTGGGAATCCCATGGAAGGGAACGGCAATGTACCCGATCTGACTGTGCCTTCATCAATGCGTCCATTGCATGCACACAGATTGGGGAGGCCTACAAATCTGACAACAATGTGCACCTTTCTATTGTCCCCAAAGTACAACATGGTGGGTGGCATGGTCTAATGTCCATTGTGGACTGTCATGTTGTAGTCTGTGTCTGTGTTGTCCCCTCCTGTTCCATCCAGATCGGTCATTGCAACAAGTAGTGTGCCCCCATCATGTCCCTAGGTGTGCTCAGAGCTAGTTGTGTGTCTGGTTGAACAGAGCCAGAAGCAGGGTGTTGTGCTGTGTGGTCATCACATGGCTCACTCATGCCTGAGTTTCCAGTAGTCACGCACTGCTTGAATCTATATGGTGAGTTGGCACGATGTGATTGCACAGGGTGGTGTGCAACATGTAGATTTGGTCATCTTTTGTAATGCATTGCTTGCATATGTTTGTTCTGTTGCTGCCAGTGACCTGACCCTACATCTCTCTCTCTCTCATGCAGCATCTCCTGTGGTCATGGAGGGATATGAGACAGAGACCAGTGGGGGTGAAACTAGCACAACACCTGCACAGGAGCCCAGTGACACAGATGTCACCAGCGCCGCAGAGGGGGACAGGAGTCTGCTGGAGGAATCCCAGCCTAAGACGCAAAGCACCACATCATCTGATGCCAGCGGGTGTGCATCCATGTTGGAGGGCACAGGGAACGGGGAGTCTGCATCGTCTTCAACCACACAGCCGCCAGTGCCCACCCTCCCAGCCACTTCCTCTGGTGCTGCCCGTGTCCGCCTCAGCAAGAGGGGAAGAGTGTCCTTCACCCCTGGCACCGCTGCCCCTGCCCCTGTCCCCCCTGCTGCCATCAGTACTGAGTCTGTGGACCTTTTGCGCCAGCTGTGTGTAGGCCAGACAGCTCTCCTCAATGTCTTTATTGACCAAGACAAGAAATTGGCCCAGGTGGTTGATTTCATGGAGGGCATACATTCAGACATGGGTGGGCTGCACCGGACAGTCCAGGCTTTGTCATCAACAGTGATGTCTGCCCTTCAACAGGCACATACTCACAGTCCAGCTCCAGTCCCTTTGTCCACCCTCCTGGCAGTGGCCACGTCTGACGATAGTGACCACGGTCCACATACATTCAAGTCACGATACAGCACACGTAGCACACAGCAGCAGAAACTCAAGCGGGCCTGGGCGCAGACACCATACCCACAGAAGGCCAAAGGCACCCCAGAGCGCAGGAAGAAAAGCCCGTCAGGCGACACCAGTGGACAAAAAGCAAAGCAGCAGACCTCAGGCACACATGCCTCAGAGGAATCCCCATCCAAGGACTCTCCTGCCCCTAAAGCATCGCGCAAAGAGAAGCATACAGTGTCTGTGCCCACCAAGGAGGTGGTGCATGCCAAGGGTACATCTAGGAAGGGCTCAAAGGCAGATTCCCCCACCACCTCGACTCCCATTCCAAGCCCTGTGAAGCAGGGGCCGGAGGGCACTGTAGGGGTGACACCTAGTAAACAGAGGAAGGGGGGGCAGAGGTGAAGCCAGGCAAAGCGTTCTGCTGGGTCCAGCAGAGGGGGTGCCAGCGCCTGCACCTGATGCCGTTTTGGTGGTGAGTGTGCCTGTTGTGCCCACACCACTTCCCATTGATCCAGAGTCAGTAAAGCCATTTAGGATCCCCAAGAAGTGGAAAGGCACCCCTCCACAATCTCCCAGCCACACCGTGTCTCCCGTATGTATGACTCCACCTCCACGTGCCACTACACCACCTGGGCCAAGTAGCCCTCCAGCTTGCCAAACCACTGATAGCTCTACCTCAGCTATTCCGCTCTCTCCCTGTTCAAGTGCCCAGACAGTCCCTGAGACACAGACAGCTCCCAGTCCGCCTGACAGCCAAGTCTGAGTGTTAGTCAGCCTCACACACCTGGCTCTCACACAGGTGGGCCTGTACTGCACATTGTTACCCCCTGGATGTGTTGCTGACCATGGAAAGGTACAGTCACACACGCTCCCTGTACAGCCTCTCCTGGACCTACTCAGCACTTCTTTTTTGCCACTGGCCTTGTTGCCCTTTGCTGTGTTCAAGTATTCCCTGTGCAGCTTCTCATGAACATACTCTGCACCCTGCCCTGGCCACTGGACTTGCTATCTTGCCCTTGCCTATGCAGCTTCTCATGGACTCACTCTGCACCTTGGACTGGACACTGGCCTTGTGTTTTGCCCCCTGCCTGTACAGCTTCTCAAAGACATGTTCTGCACTCTGCCCTGACCACTGGGCTTGTGTTTTACCCCCTGCCTGTGTAGGTGCCCATTGACATGCTCTGCACTCTGCCCTGGCCACTGGACTTGCTGTCTTGCCCTTGCCTGTGGAGCTTCTCATGGACTTACTCTGCACCTTGGATTGGACACTGGCCTTGTGTTTTGCCCCCTGCCTGTGCAGCTTCTCATGGACATGCTCTGCACCCTGCCCTGGCCACTGGACTTGCTGTTTTGTCCCCTGCCTGTGCAGCTTCTCATGGACATGCTCTGCATTTTGTGCCTTGATCTTCTCTTCTCATGGTGCCTATCTGTGCAATATGTGAATAAAGACAGTTGCTCCAGTTGTCTATTTTTTCAGTGTCCTTACTGAATAAAGTTCTTTTGCTGTGTGTATATGGTTTACTGTGCCACATGGTCTGTGTGCCACTTCAACATAGTCAATATTTGTGCTCACTTACTCTCTTTTTTCAGGGTTGGCAGGGTCTTCAGTTCTTCCTGACCCAGATACTTGTGGTGGCAATGGTGTCAATTTACAATGGTTGGCAGTAGTCGTTTGCTTACTTAGTTCATGTTGGCTATACTGTACACATGTCTGGTTGGGGGGCATTGCCAGCACAGAGTGGGTTTCTGCACACAGTATTGCAGGCAGGCTGGCCAGGGTCATCATGTATGTGTGTTCTTTCTTTATGTGTGTCCATTAGTGTATATGTGTGGTCATCTTGTGATGGCCAGTCAACCTAGTCGCATGGATTACTTTCCACGTGTGCTCTTGGGTGGTCAGGTAGTGTGAAGTGTGAAGGGGCTGAGTTTGTGGGGAGTGGTGATATGTGCATGTCCCTGCATTGTCAATTACACACATGTGTCACCCAGGAGTTGTGTGCCTGTTGTTTTGATTGTTCAGCCCTATGGATGTGGCTGTATGCACATGTGTGAGTTGTATGTTGTGCACTGTGCAGTGTGTTGGTGTGTCCTTGCAGTTCTGTCTGATTCCTACTTGTTGTTTTTGTCCCTTGTGAGTATGCAGAGTGTGTGACTGTCAAGTCAGCGTTGTGTTTCATTGCACACCCATGTGTCTTGTGGCTGTTTGTGGAGACTGTGCAGACCCGCTGTTCCACACTGCCATTGTGGTTGTGTTTTCTCATGCGTTGCTGTCACATGGTGCCTTCTTGCCTCCAGTGTGGCATGTTGTGTGTTGACATCCCATCCCCTATCTGTGCTTCAGGTGCCTACCCATTGTGGGTCTGCACTCCCTCTCTTTGTGTATGGTACACTCCTGCCATGTCCCCTACTGACATGCAGTACACTTCACTTTGGTGTCAGCTGTCCCCTTGTTTTACATGTGTGTGTGCCCCCCATCACTTCATTAGTGGCACTGTGCTTTGTGGTGCAGTTCTTTGGCCAGGGTCAATGTGTCACTCGGGGCTTTTCCCCAATGGGTTGTATGTGATGTTCTGGTGCTGTTTGTCAGTCATGTTTGCTCCTATGCAGTTCAACTGTGTTTGCTGCCAGTCCTCTGGTCAAGTTGTTTCCACCTTTGTGTCCCAGACTTGTGCATATGTTGGTGTTGTGTGTTGTGTGTGTGTGTGTTTGCTGTGTTCTTGCTTCATTTCTTGGGTGTGCTGTTGTCTTTGTGCTGTGCTGATTGGTGTTGCGTGGGTTGCTGGTCTGTTCCTGATGTCTTTGTGTGGCTGGTAGGCTTGGTGTGCACACACTGCGTGTTGTGCATGCAGTGCTGTGTGTGTATGTTGGTTTGTCATTGCCTGGTGTGCATCCCCTGATGTCCAGCTGTGTTTGCTCTGTGCATTTCTTGTGTGTGTTGTGGTATGTTGTCTGTGCATTGTTCCTGAGTGATGAGGTTGTGCAATCCTGTTGTGTCTGTGCTCCCATTGTTTTTCCACAGTTTGGCTGCACAGGGCATGTCTGTTGTTGTTGTGGTTCTGTCTGTGTTTCTGTTGAGTTATGTGTTTGTGTGTTGTTTTTGTGCAGACATTTGTTGTGGCATCCCTGTGTGTGTGATGTTTGTGGCTACCCTCCAGGGTGTGTGGCTGTTTGTGTGTGTGTTGGCTGGCAAGCATTGCCAGCCTTCGGTGTTTTTGGCACTGGTGTTGTGTGCTAGTGGGGGGGGGGGGTAAGTGTGTAGATTCCTACTGGTGTTTGTCAGTCATGGAGTGTGCCAATGGGCCCTCTGTGTAGTGCTGCTGGTGTACTCCTGTGAACTAGTTGTATGGATGTGTGACTGTTCACAGTGTGACTTCAGGGCCTTCCTTTCATCCTTGTGCCTATATGTGGTTTTCCTTGCTGTCTCCCTGGGTTGTTGCACTGAGCTGTCTGTGGTTTGAGTTCACTCACTGTGCCAGCCATGTGTGCTTTGATGGTGTGAAGGTGTTGTTCTCTGTTCCTTGTCTTGCATGTGATGTACACATGCTTGTTGTGTGTCTCCATGGCATTCCATTTGTGTGCAGCCCACTTTGGTTTCCCTATTTGTTGTGCTCTATTGCTGTTGGCATGTGGGGCGTGTATGTGTCTGTGTGTCAGTCTGTGGTATGTATGTGTGACTGTGCAGGCTGATGTCCATTTGGATGTTAATTCCTTTTATTCATTTGGTGCTTTCCCTCATTTTTGTTTCCCTGAGTGTGGTGTTGTGGTGGTGTATTATTAATGTAAATTAATTTTCAAATAACATCACCATTCTTAACACCTAATAACCCAACATTCCACCTCTAAAAGAAAATAATTAATTCAAATTTAAATTACAATTTCATATTTAAAATGTATTTTATATTTCACACTTTTATTTAAATTTGTTATTTTATACAAATATTTATACAAAATAATCCCCACCCTTTTCCCCTAATAACCCAACATCCCACGCCTAAAAAAAATTGTATTTAGAATTTAAATTGAATTTTCTTATTTTAAATTAATTTACATTTTCAAAATTTTAATTTATGTAATATTATTCTAATAGTTTCAAAACACTTCCCACCCTTATCCCCTAATAACCCAACATCCCACTTATAAAACAAAAATTTCATTTAGAATTTAAATTAAATGTTCTTATTTTAAATTAATTAAAAATTTCTAAATTTTAATGCAATATGTAATATTACACTAATATTTTTAAAACACTCCCCACCCTTATCCGCTAATACCCCCACATCCCGCTCCTAAAACATATCTTACAAAAATTATTTTTATACAATTCATACAAATATCTCAATTAAATGAACAACAAATTAATATCAATAAATACTATTTTGATATTTACAAAAACCGATATTTTACACATTCAATATTTTTTTTCCGATATTTATTTAAACACAAAAAATTGATATTATCTACTAACGATATTACTGATTCGATATTTTGTACTTCGTTATTTTTTAACAAAAAAAACAGATATTTTTAAAAACGATATTAATAACTTCGATATAATGGTAACATCGATCTTAAAACTTCAATATTACTATAATTCGATATTTAGAATTTGATATTATGTCCATTTACCCTCACAAGGACCTCAGGACCATGGTAACACAGTTGGTTCATCAGTATGGATTAGGTCACAAGGGTCTCGGGGTCCCTTGATAGGTACTTGCTTCCTGGGCAGTTGGAGTCCAGATTGGACTCTTCGTCTCGGTGTTGGTTGTAGGTGGTCCGGTACCTTGGGTATTACTACATCACAGCTCCGGTAGGTCCTGGTGTCTTCTCACTTGGTGGGGGGATTGATCTAACTCTCTGAAGCTGATGTACCGCTTCTGGTTTGATTGCTGCTTTGGTGGTGCCGGAAAGCTGCAAG
The DNA here is from genome assembly GCF_964204655.1 of Triturus cristatus. Classification (NCBI taxonomy): domain Eukaryota; kingdom Metazoa; phylum Chordata; class Amphibia; order Caudata; family Salamandridae; genus Triturus; species Triturus cristatus. The sequence goes on along the minus strand of NC_140594.1, from coordinate 1,088,523,850 downwards.
TCGGTAAACCGGAATCTGCAGGTTTGGTGTCTGCAAACTCCAGGGGAGTAGTTCCTCTACTCCAAGGGAGTTTTCTGGCAATTGGCAAAGGGCTGGAGGTTCTCTGGGGTTTGTGCACATCACAATGGCCGAGTCCTTGGACGCAGGATCTTGCACCACGATTCTGCAGCAGGTACTCTGTTCTCAGGACAACAGCTCTTCTTTGACCTATGTCTTCTTCAGTCCATCAAATCTAAAGTTCAGGGATATCACCTAAATACAAACTTTAGGGGTGGTTACAGGAGGAGGCAGGTAGTAGCCAATGGGCTACCTACCTTTAGGATGGCTGCATCCTTCAAGTGACTATTTCCTTTTGGGAGTGGGCACAACCTTGACTCTAATTAGTTAATTCCCTCTCAAACAAGTTGGAGGAAACTGAAAAGTGAGGTCAACATCCGCTGCCCCACCTTAGGGGTGGTGCTGGCTGAATACGGGCCCACCTCCTAATCTAGCTCATTTTCCCGCCTGTCCCCCTGCCAAATGTGGAGCAGGAGAGGTGGGTTGGCATCCTCCACTATCTGGAGATCCCTGGGTTGCATTTCAAAGAAGGCATCACCTTTGAAGCTTCCCGCCTTGGAGAGCGAAAGCATTCAAAATCACATCATGTTCCAGGCAAAAAGTGGGGGCTAGCCATGTCAAACGATGCACTTTATCAATCAAATGAATTGTAATTTAAATTCCTCCCTTATGATAAAGTCGGATTTTAGATTAAAGATTTGAAAATACCACTATTAGAAAGTTGCCATTTTCCTTCCCAAAGGGTCTGAAGCCTCACTAGCAGTTTAGCTTGGAGAGGGTCTTCCTGGCAGGATGGCTGGGGAGGAGCTGTATCCTGCCGTGATTATATTTCAAAGGGCTCTGTCTACAGCACACACAAAGGAATTTGACACCAGGCCTGCCCTGCCTTTTGTCATTCTAGACAGGCTTAGCACCCAATTCAGGGGGAGGAGGAAGAACTGACCAGAGCCAGTTTTGGGGCTACGTCAGACAAATCCCCCCACAGAAAAACCAGCACCAGGTATGCAATTAGGAGCATTAGAACCATTCTTCAGAACACTCCTGGACCTTTGGAAGATTCAAAGAACTGCCCTGCTGCCAGAAGTATTTCCTTGCAGCTTGATGGACCTGGACCTGCTTGCCTTATTCTCAGGCTACTCAGAGTGAGTCCAAGGGTCAGTTGGCTGACCTCATGTGTGAGCTACACCGACACAACAAGCTACCATAATACTTCCTGCAATTTCTCAGGTGACCAGCTGCATATAGACCTGTCGGGACCTGTCTGAGCCGTGCTGCTGGTCTCTGCTGGAGTGAGTCTTGATCCCCAAGAAGTTTGAGTCTCACCTGGTGTTTCCGCAGGAGCGAGATGCAATATCCGATGCTAGAACTCAACTTCCCACACCCACCTGAACCAGACCAACAAAGTCAAAGCTAACAATGTTGGGATGGGTGAAGAGGGGAAAACAAAACAAGGACAGTGAAAAGGAGATGTGTCTCAGTTGGTCGTTCTCAAAGCATTTGGATGGAATGGTTGGTATGTATTTCCTGAACAGAAATAAAACACAAGAGTATTCTATAACTATACAAGGGAATTTTATCTATATATATTGTTTTACCCCGTTAGTATATCTACTTGGTTACAGTCCCTCTTCCTTTCGTAATTAGGTATAGAAAAGCAGAGAACAGAAAATAGTCTTGACATAACTAGAAAAATAGAAGGAAAAGTCAAGTTTTAGACCAAGAGTTCTACATAGCTACGCCGTATGGTATGTAATAATAAATAGTGCAACTAACCACAACATATGTTATGAAATATTCCAGTTAAGCCCCAAAATCTCGCATCCAATGTATACCAAGAAACAAACAAAAAACATATTCTCCCATACTGGATTCAAAACTACACAAAAAGGTGCAGGGCCATGAAAAGTAACTAATTAGCACCTTGTAACATCAGGATACTTATAATATATATATTATTTGGGGCCGACCCCTACAGTCCGACCAAGAGAGTACGATGCGCACATATGCTGTCGGACTCCGTTCGGTCGGACCCCCATAGAAGTCAATGGGAGCCAGTTGTACGACGCGTACATGCGCTCCCATTGACTGAATGGGTACGTCTCGAACAAGTGCGCCCCATACAGTGGGAACGCATCAGTGCCATCCGTGCACCCATGGGTCTCCCCCTGTGTGCGAGTCGTACGGCTGCGGGTGTCAGGGGGTCCAACGCAGTCCCCCGAAGTCCGACTCCGGGAGCTTTTGCGAGCCGGACGCTCCGACTCGGTCGAGCTGTCCAATTCAAGCATGGTACTCGTTTGGTCGAGAATCGTCTCCATTGCGCGCGTCGGTTTGTGTGCGACTGAGTCGGACGGATCGGGTCGGAGCCGGGAATGAGTCATTCGGAGAATTTGCGCATCTTCACATCGTACTTCGCCGTCCGGACCCGTATACGGAAAAGAAGCATCGGAATCGGATCCGCTACGGCCGAATCCGATTCGGTGCCCTTCCGACCAAGATCGGAATCGGCCCCTTTGTCTTTACATCCAGTAAGATTTATCAGTACTTTGAACAGGATCGTCACTCACCATGGAATATATCTGATAAGTGTTTCATATCCATGATACCAAATATTTATAAACGTTGTTACCATCCTGATGGTATGTGGATTCTTTAGAAATACTTGTATTTTCCTCTTCATTGTCACAAGAATAACGCAAGAGGCTTTCCGTGAAGATCTATACAGGATTGGCAGAGGAGGACTCAAACTGCTGCACATTCCAAGGAGCCCGTCGGCAACCCGGAAGGAGAATGCAGAAGGAAACGAAGACTGGAAGCAGAACAATCAGACACTTGATGTGGGATTATGCCGGCAAGTCGAAATCCTTAGGAAGGAGCAGAAGTAAGGTAAGTGCGGGGTAAGGCGCGGAGTCTCGGCATTCACTGAACGTGAAGCACGTTTGTGATGTCTGTGGCCCTTAATATACTGGTTTGGCTCTGCCCCTCGCACATGTGCAAGGAAGACCGGAGCATGCCCAACAGTTAGGTGCTTATACCTGGACCCTTCGCTGGCATCAGTGAAATCTCCTCCTGAAGAAAAAGGGAAAATCCTGAAGTCTGGGGTCTTTGCATTTGCAAACGGGTTTATCGCCATGCCAAAACTCTGCTGGCTGTGATGACCACCAATGCAAAGCTCTGGTGAGACCTGCTCTTTGTGCACACTGCAACCATCCACGGCAACTGGCAACACAAGACCTGCACTTTGCGCCAACATTGACCATTCATGATGATCCACCAATGCGAGGCTCCAGTGATGACCGGATCTTCGCACTACTGCAATGACACTGTGACAGTCGACCTGCTCTTCGTGGCTAAACCTTCCTACTCATGGCCTCCTCCAACTTGAGCAAACTTTTCATGCCCGACTTGAAAAGGAAACTCTTCAGCAGAATCAACATGTTCCCTGTATCTGACTCATGCTCCATCAGGTTTGGCCTGAACTTGTAACTTCCCCAGGTCCAATGCAACTGGATAACTGCAAGTGGGCCTTTTTGCTTCTTGCTGCTATTTTCACTTTTTCTTTAAATGTTAATATCTCCAGTTCTACTGATCAGATTTTATTTGTTTTAGTGTCATTTTAGCTATTAAAATGTAATCTATTATTCTAAATTACTAAGAAATTGTTCTTATGGATTGTTTCACTAGGTGCCCAATTTCTTACACTGATGGCTTCCTAAATGACATCCATAATGACACCACTGATTGGCATTGTTGGGATCATACATGGGTCACCAAAGTACTCCTGTAGGAGCAACTGTCAAACATTCACCATCATGGAATTGTTGTACCATGCAAGCTTCCCCGAGTAAGTTTGCATGATGTTGCAGTACCATGGGGGTAAAGCTTGCATGGTGGGTGAGTAAATCAAACTGTGGGTTGGGCACCATTGGGGTTTGCCTATTCCCAACTTCCTGAAGTGCACATTCAAAGGCCATGCACAACAGGAGGTTGGTTGCCTTCAGCAAAGTTGGGATACGTGACCTGGCCACTGGCCCAACCCTGTGGCCCAAACCCCCTCTGGACATGGCCAAAGAGGGGACGGTGGGTGCCCATGGTAGTGGCCATGGCCATGCGCAGAGAGCAATTGACCGCCTGTAGGGCTTTGGATGCAGGGCCTAGTCTGAGGCCAGGCCCTGAGGCCCACACAACTGGTGAGCATCACCAAAGGTCATATGCAGCAGAGAAGTTGATTACATACGATAAAAAACTTGAAATTCACTGAAAAAAACAAACATTAAAATGATGTTACAATTAGGTATGGTATAAAGATCTTACCTTACATTATAAAACTCCCCAGAAATTCACAGATAGTCTTGTTAAAGTGAAGTTTTGCTTAGGCATGGTAATAAAATCTTAGCTTCTATTAAAAAAAGGCAAAGCTTAATTAAAGTGACATTATAGTTAGTTGTTGAAATAAGACAACATATTAATTTTGGAAAACAAAAAAAAGCCACTGAAATTTACTAGAGTCTACTGAGCTAACTATATCTTGTGCCCCCGACAAGCACTGATTATAACCTCACATATTACATCACTCATGACAGTTTAAATGACATCATTGATGACCTCAATGTTAGTACAGTATATCTAGATCTAGTGTTGGGCACCTAGATTACATTACTAATGTGATGGTTAGTGTATCTGTAAAGAGTGCCAGGAGCAAAGGTGGAGGACATAGAAAAACCATAGAAGCTTCGATGACAGGTATTTTTCTTGGTGCATCACATTCCTAAATGCCACATAGCATGTAATAAGGCGTACTTGCGGCCTAGACTGCACTTGCATCTCCTCACCCATAGTCACATGCTGTGGGGTTTCACGAGCTGTGTGGGGTCTCTTCCACATGCAATTGCTCGGTGAGCTACATGCTGCTCCTGCGTGTGCTAAATGAGCTACATGCTTGTTGTAATGTATTTTTTGTTAATGGGCACAGGATGTTGCCATGCTAGATGCACACCTTAGCAGGTGCCATGTTTCTGTGACTCACATTCTGTATTCGTTCAGCACTTTGTGCATTCTATGAATTATTCTCTTTGTTCTGTCGTTCTCGCTACTGATCGGTCATTTCTTAACACCATTCAGTAACGGAATCACAGAGATAGATGTTGTTTGAGGATGGGCTCTCCTACCGGATTTACTACTGAAAGATAAACTCTTGGAATGTACCTCATTTCATTTGGACTGCTTCTTTTCATTGATGTCCTCTACAACAATGCTGTCCCAGCTCAAGACTTCAGCTTACATTGATAAGTATATTTACCTATCATCATAATGGAGATGTTCAAACTTAATGAGTTGTAAAACATCCAATGACAGATACCGCCAGTTAAAAATGATAGTGAGACCCCTAGACCACTGAAAAACAATGGATCATGTAGAGGCAGGTAGTTACACAGATCAAAAGAGTAGCCCTGAGGTAAATGCACCTCTTAAACCTGATGATGTAGAAATCCACATTACCAGACCATGATACTCATTTTCTTGGAATCCAGAAAATGGACAGGTTTAAGTAGGCTAGAAAGGACCTAGGAAGTTGATAATAGCTGATATTAGGTCAAATCATTGAGGCAATAAACCGCTATGCTCCTAAAAGTGAGGGCTTTTGTTTTTTATAAGCGGTCTACAGCAACAAAACAGAGGGGAACTCGACAAAGGAAAAACCTCTGAAATGCAGAAGACCATCTTAACAAAGTGTTGTGATCTTAGTATAAACTACTAAGGTTTGGAAATCAAACTATACATGGGCTGTTATAAAATCACCCAGGACCAACCTTGCGTGGGACGAACGGATTATAACAGCAGTACCCATATGCACTACAGAGAAGCTAGAAATGCCAGAAGGGAAGGTGGCATCTCAAGGTAAAGGCTTCTGTAGTAAATATACACTACAATATAAAGCTTATTAAGCACCTTATTGGATCATCCACTCACACCGAGCATATTGAGGTAACTGCCCTTGAATCCCCATGGAAAATAGAACACACATTGAAGCATAACACAGTAAGACCAATTACATTGAATACAAACAACAACCCAAAGTTAGACTAGCTAACTGCTCATTATACATGCATTTTTACTTGTACTAGAATATTAGAACACACCTTCAGAATGTTGTGTGTGTTCTAATATGTAGTCTAATAAAGAACATGCTACTACATACCTTCTTTCCTTATATCAAAAAACGAAACAAAAAAACCCCAATATAAATACATGGAGAAAAAACTATATAACAGTACTTAACAATAATAACATTCTAAGAAAAACAAGCAAGACAAAATCTTCAAATTTCTTTGGCAAAACTCTGACCCTTTTTTTTCAATAGCATTAGGAAGAGTACTTGAGTTATCAGATTCATAATGTACTACATCCTTATTTGTAGGAAAAACAGAATCACTTCCAAAATCTGGTTCACACTTATGATTGCAATCCTTACCAATCATTTTGTTTACTTTTGCCAACTTTGCAGTACTCCACCAAGGCTCATTATTTAATAGTGCAGATGATTTTCCCATTTTCATTACATGAAACACAGCCAAACATTTGCATTGCCCTATTTTAACATGCATAGGTAACTTAATTTTAACCTTGTCACCTATTTTTAACAAAACCTTTTTTTTATCACTCACATATGAAAATGAATCCCTTTTTATTCCGGAACTACAGGTTTGTCATTAGTATCCAACCAATTTAAATTCAGTTCATGTCATGGTTTCCTTCCTTTGACAAGTAAAACAAATATTCCCTTGGGTTATGAAAGGAACAGGATACAAGGCTCAACTCACAACTAGGTCGTACCTCACAAGGCACACAATAATACAATTTGTCAAGGAAAATCCCACGTAATATTTGAATCGATTGCTAAATAGCACTGAAGTTTTACAAAAATCTTTTATTATTAAAAAAATGGTTACAATGTCAAAATGTCAATATACTTCCGATCTATCACAGTTTTATGCAAAACAATTGATAAAAACAATTCATAAAAACAATAAATGTAAAATCCCCAATTACAATCAGTTTACACAATATACTATGACATAAAAAGAGAACAATGGTTAGACAGTATACTTTGTCTTTCAAAGGAACATATCCTATGTGACAGTTTAGAAACCTGGCCTGGATACACTCATTTTTCGGATCTGCAGGTCCAAATTTTCCCTTAGATTATGTACAATGATGTGTCGACGCATGTCGATGGGTTTGATTATTATTCCATCTTTATCAAGACAATAGGTAGTTCGTTTCTCTCTGTATTCCTTATTGTATAGCTTGGTTTATATGCCCCCTAGAGTCAATAAGTGCGTTCAGTCATTCTACTGATTAGAACTGTTTTCTGTTCGATTTCTCTTTAGTTAATGCAGATATTCTGCTTAGTGCACTTCATGTACCTATACGTTCTAACTTCCTTTTGGCTGACCCAAGAGGTCGCTTCAATTTCCTGCCGAGTGGCTACTGTATTTCAATGCCTTAATTACGTATTCACTTTCTTGTACACTCTCCCGTGTCCGTTCGTTCATGAGAGTAGAGGGGCTTTTTGATTCTACATCTCCTCTGACTTGTTGCACTCTTAAACTGCAGAGAATCACGGAATCAATGCTCCTCTTCGTGGGCGGGTAAAGAAGGGGTTCTTAGGGATTTGGGGGTATTGTCTTATGTTAATGAATGATTAAAACATAGGACATTGTTAACTATAACATTATTTCATATCATATGTGTTAGTGTAATAGTACTTTAATATTATTATAGTACACATTAAGATATAGTTAATTACATATTTAAATTATAAACTTACAGAACTGGTATTTCTTATTTTGGGGAATTGAGTGGGTAGTTTATTATTATTTCCACGGTTGCAGACATTGGGAAATCTAATTGATAGTTCTTTGTACTAGTAGTTCAATTGTGAAAAATTGCAATTAAAAACAACATTTTGGTGTTAAATTTACTATATATAAGTGTATATTTTTTAATGGAAAATTTAAATGTATTCTTTCAATGTTTTTTACATTTACGTTTTTTAATATATGCATAGTATCAAGTATTACCTCTATTTTGTAAAAATATGTCATATTGAAATTTAAAAATGTAATTCATAGCATTAATAATATAATTAATTTCAAAAGTAATTTAATATAAATTCAATTTACAAAATGAATTTGCTATTATATTTAATTCCCTTATTTAACTTTTATATTGACCTTATTGTGAGTTATAACAGTGAATTAGACTACCTCTATGTTATCTGTAATATCCTTGTTAGTAAAACAAGATTTAGATCAAAGATTGTGAACAACAAATTCCAAAATGTTGGTGCAGTTGAAGTTAAAATGGTGAATCTTTACCATTACAAATGTATGTGATGTCCCAAGTGTTAGTAAGGCTGGAGTTAGAATAGTTAATCTGACTGTCCCTGACCCCCCTCCCCCAAAATATATATATCTTCCCCAGTGTAATTATGACAAGAGTTAGAATAGTACATCTACCCCAGACCTTCTATTATATATCTACTGTCCAATATAAGTGTTACTGGAGTTTAAATAGAATATCTGAGATACCCTAAGAAATGCAGACATAAGTTTATAACAAAATGGTCCTTGTTTACAAAGCGATTCCTGGCAAAAGTAATCTGTTAAGGGTCAGAGATCTCTACCCCAAGTGTGGAGATATTTGCTGCCAAAAATGCATTACTGGGGGAGGGCGGGACGCTCCAAGTCATTTCTTGCATTGAACATTTTTAAACACAGTTAAGGAAGGAAGTTTATTGGCATTCCAATAACTATGCTCTGAACTGATCCCACCATGGAAATTGTTGCTGATTTACTCTAGCACATGGCTGATTTAACTCTCCTACCAGGGTGGGAAGAACCATGAATCACCCCCACATTTAGTGGGGGTGTATGGCAAGGACTTTCTAACACATTCACTGGGGAAGTAAAGTAAAAAAGTGTATTAGCACAAAGGGAATCCATTGGGACTGGAAGGACGTGCGAACCAAAGTACACACACCTTTTGATATTTTGCATGTTGATATTATTGCATATACTGTAGGGAAATCATCCAAGAGGCTTGTTGTAAGCTGCAAATCTATAAAATAAGCCTTTTGGTAAAAATGAGAGATTCAGCAGCGTCCAAGGAAGACTCAGTAGGGAGACATCAATGCCACACGCACATACTGTCCTGTATATGAATGAGTACCACTAGATTACTTGCAGGTACATTTGTCTTACGTATATATCCTTAGATTCTGGCCATTGAAGATCATTTCTCGAGCCCATCCCTAGGACCAGGAAAGGCAACACAGACTTTCTCCCACCCCCAATCCAACCATGAGCAGAAGGATATGTAAACAAAAAATGCCTGCCCCTCCCAGAGTCTGAGTCACAATATGAAATCTCATTTGCCCTTGATGGCGCCATCATCTCCATCAGTAAAATTCTGCTGGATAAATGGGCCATACGTAGCCAGGGGTAGTGCCAGACATGAAATTATCAAGGGAAGGTATTAAGATATCTCAAGGGGTAGTCACACCCATCTGGTCCAAAAAGCTGGCCTATCTCTGGCCGGAGTCGTTCTCCATCCTGATCATGGTGCCATACCTCTGGCGGTCCAGTCGTAACCTAAAAGCTAGGTGGCATACCACTCACACCAATCCAGGGTCGTTTGGTTTTGCACCAGCAAGAAGTATTGTTCCCTAATGACTCCAGCAGCCTGAGTCAATCCCTAAGTATTTGTTGGTTTTGGTTCCACCACACCAGGTCCACCCTTGGTCGTGGAGCCCCACTGCCAGAAGACACCTGCAGCAGACTGGATACTGCATGTTTACCATCAATTTCAAACATAAGGAGAGACTGAAGGGTAATGTTCATCAGTATCTGATTCCATCATCTCGTACACAAATTGTCTCAAAATTCTCTTGTAATTTGTGCAGTTTCAGCATTTTCAGCTGCACTTCATCCTGTCTGTATCACTGCCAGCAGCGTTAAGTGGGTTGCTAGCACCCAAGGCAAGGCAAGTATTGTGCCCCCTAACCCTTTGACCATTAGCACTTACTGGCACAACATTTCAAAAGAAAAAAGTTAGTAGCATGATTTTTATTTGTATTTAATTTTGCAGCCCCTAAGAAATTTGCTTCAGGGGCAACCGCTGCTGTGGCCCTGCCCACGCTATACCACGCTATACCACTGATCACTGCCACTGGTGTAAACTTCATATCATAAAAAATACAGTTTCAAATGCTTGAGAATCCCCATGAGGTCAAGAAAGAGCCAGTGTTATGCACATTTCCATGTGATAATCCTACGAGGTTAAGAAAGAGTCAGTCTTATACACATTGTCATGTGATAACGCCTGGCTACTCCTTTGACAAACCAATGGCTATCAGTGGTGTAACAAGCGTGCCATGAACCCTAGTATATCCATGAAAGTAGGCTCCATTCCCTATGTCGGCTGTAAACAAATCTATAATAGGCATGCAGTAGGACCCTCAGGCCACTGGGCTCTGATGCCGCTTCACTTTCTGCTCTATTAATAGTTACACCACTGCTTGAAAAACACACTTGTGATTCCCAAGCTAAAAATATACATTTATAGTATAGACTTTGCCAAGTATGTTTCATATCAATATATAGCATACACTGATGAACGACCTCAGTTAGCTTTGTTATTAAGTAGTGGTTCAGTTGGAGCATATTCATTGATTTATTTACAGTTCTGTAGAGGACTAATGAGACCCAATGCCTAGGTGCCCCAGGTGAGGGCGAAGGAATAACCTGGCAAATACCAGGCATTCAGCAATTTATCATACTGGTGTTATCTTGGAAGTTTGAGACCAGACAAACCCATAGCTCAGAGTTTGAGGAAGATGGAAGGTTGCTTGTGCAGTGCCCAATTGTTGCACGGGAGCTTCACTAAAATATGGAACTCCCTATCAACTGAACACAGCACTTACCTTTTGCTCTCGTTTGCAAATGGAGAATCCAATCTCTTTATCCATCAGCATGTAAAACATTTTGTTTTCTTACCTGACAGTCCCACTAAATAATGTTTCCTGCTTTCCCACCTGTAGTTTGTCCTCTGGTATTTGCTGTTATATATCTATTATTTTCCCATCAATGGAGAATTGTTGCTTTGATATATATATATATATATATATATATATATATTCACTTGAAAAACCATAGGTTTCACACATGTTATAGTTAGCTGGGCATTTCCCTCGTAAAAAAACAATGAAATTCCCCGTTATAGTTAGTGCAGGCAACTATAACTCACGCGACCGCAATCCGCTGCTGATGACGTCAGATATTACATCACTGTATTTAGACACTTATTTACCCATGTCTTCTTCCATTCATCTTTAGCTATACATATATTTCATTTTTTTTTTTTTTTCAGAAAGACACATATGTCATCAGTGATGTAATATCTGACGTCATCAGCAGCGGATTGCGGTCGCGTGAGTTATAGTTGCCTGCACTAACTATAACGGGGAATTTCATTGGTTTTTTACAAGGGAAATGCCCAGCTAACTATAACATGTGTGATACCTATGGTTTTTTAAGTGAATTTGCAAGGTTTTTTAAATGCTAATTCCTAACTATAATGTGTGTGAAACCTATGGTTTTTTCAGTGAATTTGTACGGTTTTTTAAATGCAAATTTTTTTTTGAGATTTTTGGTAAACCTATGTATAAAATAATATATGTACTATATCCTGCATTATGAAATGGTTAATTTTTTTTTTATGCATTTTTTTCCGTGCGCGTACGGTAAGCTGACGCTACGCGCTCCGTACGTCATAAGTACGGTGCGCTTACGTGATACGATGCGCTTACGGTAAGCTGATGCTACGCGCTCCGCACGTCATAAGTACAGCGCGCTTACGTGATACGTACGTGACGTACGCGTACACACGGAAGCAACGTTGCGGTTACGCAGGGGCGTGTAATGCGCATGCGCGAGTGCGTCTTACGTACGTGCTCCGTAAGCGTCACGTTCGCGCATGCGTACTTGTTTCCGAGCGCGTACCGTAAGCTTACGGAGCGCGCACGGTAGGTCATGTGATCCACAAAGAACACTTTTCATTGGTTGAAACTACTTTCAGTTCCAGAAACTTCCCACACCACACCCATTCCCCTCATTACTGCTTGAGATCCCCTAGGAGAAGGAGCTGAATTGACATTGAGATACAATGGCAGAACAGCAGACCTCTTCTGAGAGTGAGGCTAGCAGCACCACCATCATCCAGAGAAGGAGGAAACAAAAGAATTCTTTTGTATGGGAGTATTTTACTTTTCCGGAGGGGGAGAAAAAGGTCAATGCTCCATTGGTCACTTGCACACTTTGTGACCGTGTTTTATCTAGAGGAAATCCAAGGAAGAAGTATTCCTTTGGAAATCACTCTATGATGAGACACCTTAGGGATAGACATCCCAGGACCTTTGCTCGACATACTGGAGAAAACTCTTCAGTAAGTCACCAGAGCCCAACCTCAGAAGCTCAGCCGAGTACATCATCGGCAGCTCAGCTGAGCCCTTCCTCTGAGGTGGGAGCATCACCTTCTTCTGCTCCTCTGGACGTTAACCCTCGATTTGGGAGGGTTGCAATGAGGTGTACAAGGTGTTGTGGTCTTATTGTTTTTGGGGAGACCAGTGTTTCCCTTATTAACAATAAGATAGACCAGCACGTTTGTAGACGCTCATAATATTCCCATTCTTTCTTTCCTCCATCCCTGTATTAACCCAACGGCTCTTTTAAGAGCCAAACTTACCTCACAATTTTTTTTATTTTCTTTTAAGCTTTCCTTTTTGAAAAATTTTTTTTGCCGTGCGCGTACGGTACGCGTAATCGGAATAGTTCCGTGAAGTTCGCGGAATTTTTCTTCGCGGAATTTCTCCGTTTACGCCGTGCGCGTACGCTGCGCACATTCGGCGATTTTTTGAAAAAAAAATTTAAATGAATTTTTTGCCCTTGGGGGTCCTTCTGGGACCCCCTGACAAAGGCTAGGGGGTCAGGAACTGTCCAGCCTGCCCCCTTTTCACGTTATCCACCTTTGTTTTTCACCCCCTCAGACTGCGAGAGACAAAATGGCGGCCGACACTTCCTGGTTTCGACCGATTCGAATGTTTACTGAGATCTAACAACCAATCAGAATCACGCTCGCGCACGGCAGCGTGCGCGTACGGTAAGCTTACGGTACGCGCTCGGAGCGCGCCCATAGATATATATATTGATTTAAATGCTATTTTCTCAGGAAATATCGAACAGATTTACACGAGACCTTCAAAAGGCACATCCCTGATCTGAGGGCTACCTCTCTGCCAAATTTCAAGTAATTCTGTTCAGCCGTTCGGGCTGTAGCTGCGACTAAATTCCCTATGGAAAAATCCATGGGGAAAACGCGTTTTGGGACCCCCCCTTTTTCTCAGCCCCCGCTTGACGAATCACCCCGAGACTTTCAGGGTAGGAGCGGAGCGGAGCGCCCCATTAGTTTTGAAAATTTCGCGAAGATTCGTCAATCGGCGCCAAAGTTATTCAAAATAGAATTTTGAGATTTCCTATGGAAACTCGGTCCTAACTATAACTATCTACTGGTGACCGCCAGTAGATAATATATATATATATATATATATATATATATATATATATATATATATATATATATATATGACTGCATGGGAGAGAGGGCTCACTGCAGCGCTCTCTAAGGCCCGATTTGTTTGAACTTGAAGCTGGGGCGTTGAGGACCCGAGGGAGCCCTGACACTTTAATTTGAGGATGGTTCCTACCACTACACGGCCCCCCTTCATACGGAAATGCAGTGCAAATGTCGAACTTACTCTCCTGACATTGCATTCTGGGAGTTGCGGTCTCGTATTTGATCACAGCTGCCGCCAGTTGAATAAGGTCAGCTGCTCTCCCACCAATGGGAGCACCGTAACAATAAATGAAGGAGGGAGTTGGTACCCTCTTGTTGCAACGGCGTCTGAGGAAGGCCGCTCTGGCCGAAATGCATAACGGTGCGCAATTTGTGAACAAAGGACTCCCGTAAGAATCCCCGCTGTGTCCTTGGGTCATTCTGAAACGAGTGGTCTTTCCTGTGATATATATATATATATATATATATATATATATATATATATATCACAAGTATCCTTCCGTTTACTTGTCAGAAGTCCTCCTGAAAAACGGACATGGACCCACATGACAGTGGCAAGTAAGGAAAGTACCTTATTTAAAGTGACAGTCCTTTGTTCGTATTATACCACGTGATTCGTATGTCATAGCAGCTTCCAATAGACATAAACAACATCCTTAACGCATATATACTCGGTGTCCATGTTTGCTATCTATAAAATATCTTTGTGCATTTGAGCTGTAAATACATGGCTAAGAAATATCATAATTTAATCAACAGCAGATGACGTAAATCAACTTGTCAACTTTAAAGGACGTAGATCACATTTTCTCGATATGTGAGAGTGCTACTATCCTTTTTAGTGTGATCTGCTTGTTGAAAAGGAATAAATATCTGTAAAATACTATGTAACATGCTCTATTTCTGAATCAATCCAAAATCTGCTGTCCTCTATTTTGATTGCATAAATTATATGACTGAACCCATTCCTTATCTGTAAACAAGTCAATGTGGTGTAACTATCAAAAGTGCTATGTGCTATCTGTGCGTAAATCTATGTGCAATATATAAAAAAAGAGAGCTATACTTTTTTGGAGCAGTACATTATTACTCCTTCGGTCTGATTAATTGGTGGAATCTTTAACTAATTCAGATGTTTTTAGTCATAAATGTCATTTCCTTGTTTTCAATCGTTATGCAATCGGATATATATTACTCAGTCTTTCGCCAAATACTGCCATACGCAAATCGCGTATGGCAGTATTTGGTCGAAAGACTTTGTCGGTGTGGCCCGTTTCAGCTTGCTGCTGCTTGCCAAATAAAAGAAGGTTGAAACAAAGCGTTGGGTGAGGTGTCTTCGCTGTGAGAGCAGTTTCAATTGGAATATATGTGGCCCGCTTCGGTCACGAAGACGACCCCACTGCCGGTGATGCAGGTCCGTGTGCCTTGAACGAGAGGAACGAGAAGGAACAACGCACCTATTTGGTAAGCGCAATTTGAGCAGCAGGCGGCTCGTATCCATGTCAACAACCCGATGGGAATATTATTTGAGGAGATGAAGAATAAGTGGTTTCAGAAATGCGTATGGCAGTATTTGGCAAAAGACTTTGTTGGTGTGGCCCGTTTCAGCTTGCTGCTGCTTGCCAAATAAAAGAAGGTTGAAACAAAGCGTTGGGTGAGGTGTCTTCGCTGTGAGAGCAGATTCGATTGGAATATATATATATATATATATATTTGTTCACCAATGTGCCCTTGCGCATAGGAGCGCACTCGACATCCCTCCACCAACAGGCTTTGATTTGCAGCCCGCCTCTCTGCGCCAACTTACAGTGATTTTTGCCGACGCGTTTCAGGGTAGCAAGACCCCTTCTTCATGGGCTTCACATAGGGCATTTGAAACTCGCTTTTTGCACATCCGGTTTTATTTATTTCCGGTAATTTTTGATAAGTTTAGCCCCCAGTGGGCGTTTACATAGTGTAAAGTTATTAAGGTGCATCATGGAACTAGGAGTCCCACAGCGAGAGTCTTTATTCCTTTAGTAAGGTTCAATTGTCACCATGTGTTTAAATATTCATTAATACCTTAGTAGGCAGTAGCGTAGACAGGCAGACTCGATCTGCATGAGGGATGTGCTGATCCATTCCTGAAAGTTCAGACGGCAGCTCCACCAGCTGGTTCCCGTTTCTGTGTCAGCTGGTAACGGTGCAGCTCCCCACGGCCGGACCGCCGTGCGATTAATGTTCACCAATGTGCCCTTGCGCATAGGAGCGCACTCGACATCCCTCCACCAACAGGCTTTGATTTGCAGCCCGCCTCTATATATATATATATATATATATAGATACACACACACACATACATATCCATATATATATATATATATATATATATATATATATATATATATATTCACTTAAAAAACCATAGGTTTCACACATGTTATAGTTAGCTGGACATTTCACTCGTAAAAAACCAATGAAATTCCCCCGTTATAGTTAGTTCAGATAACTATAACTCGCACGCCCGCAATCCACTGCTCATGACGTCACATATTACATCACTCATGACATGGTCAGTGGCATCACTCATGACATCACTGATGACATCATCCTTGTGATAGAGTGGCGGTCGTGCGAGTTATAGTTATCTGAGGCTATCTCCTATAACCTCCTATGCGCAAAGGCACATTGGTTAAAAGATTTTACACGGCGGCCAGCCGTCGGGAGGAGCACCATCACAGGCTGGGGGAGACGAGCAAACCAGCTTGTGAGACTGCAGTTCTGAACTTTCAGGGCTTTGACAGTACAGCGCTTCATATGCAAATTAAGCTTGCAATCATGGTTCCACCTACTAAGGCTAATAAGGATTGTTATTGCAAACTATGTACCTGACCTTACCAAAGGAAATAGTCTCTCTCGATTGGTAGGACTCAATGTCCCAGAAGGCAATGGATAACACGCCCACTGGGGGCGGTCATACTAATGAAGTAATTAAAAGGAAACAACATTACCACGAGAGCTTCAGTTGCTTGTTTGCTGCCCATGAAGAAGGGATTTGATATCCTGAAACGCGTCGGCATTGAATACAATTTTAAGGGAAACAAGACGGCATGCTGCATTCTACAGCGAAGCAATGTCGAGTGACCTCCTTTGCGCAAAGGCACATTGGTTAAAAGATTTTACACGGCGGCCAGCCGTGGGGAGGAGCACCATCACAGGCTGGGGGAGGCGTGCAAACCAGCTTGTGAGACTGCAGTTCTGAACTTTCAGGGCTTTGACAGTACAGCGCTTCATATGCAAATTAAGCTTGCAATCATGGTTCCACCTACTAAGGCTAATAAGGATTGTTATTGCAAACTATGTACCTGACCTTACCAAAGGAAATAGTCTCTCTCGTATGGTAGGACTCAATGTCCCAGAAGGCAATGGATAACACGCCCACTGGGGGCGGTCATACTAATGAAGTAATTAAAAGGAAACAACATTACCACGAGAGCTTCAGTTGCTTGTTTGCAGCCCATGAAGAAGGGATTTGATATCCTGAAACGCGTCGGCATTGAATACAATTTTAAGGGAAACAAGATGGCATGCTGCATTCTACAGTGAAGCAATGTCGAGTGACCTCCTATGCGCAAAGGCACATTGGTTAAAATATATATATACATACATATATATAGGCCTTTGGGAGGCCGAAACGCGTTATGGCGGTGGTGCAGGCCAACTAACAAATCCATTTGCACCAAATTCATGGGCCCACGTTCATCTGTATCCGGAAAACTGGATGTTGTGAGGCAAAGTCTGTGAGATAAATATGTATATATATATATATATATATATATATATATATATATATATATATATATATATATATATATATATATTCACTGAAAAAACCATAGGTTTCACACATGTTATAGTTAGCGGAAATTTTACTGATAAAAAACCAATGAAATTCCCCCGTTATAGTTAGTGCAGGCAACTATAACTCACGCGACCGCAATCCTCTGCTGATGCTAATACTGTATTTAGACACTTATTTGCCCATGTCTTCTTCCATACATTTTTAGCTATACATATATTACAAATATTTTTTTTTCATAAAGACACATATGTCATCAGCAGAAGATTGCGGTCGCGTGAGTTATAGTTGCCTGCACTAACTATAACGGGGGAATTTCATTGGTTTTTTATCAGTAAAATTTCCGCTAACTATAACATGTGTGAAACCTATGGTTTTTTCAGTGAATTTGCAAGGTTTTTTAAATGCTAATTCCTAACTATAACGTGTGTGAAACCTATGGTTTTTTCAGTGAATTTGTACGGTTTTTTAAATGCTAAGTTACTTTACGCCATTCGTGGCGTGCGCGCCCACTTAACGCAGTTCGTTCCGTGCGCGCACGGTGCGCTTCGCGCACCGTGCGCGCACAGTGAGCACGCGGTGCGCTTCGCGCACCGCGCGCCCACTTTACGCCGTTAGTGCCGTGCACGCACGGTGGGCACGCGGTGCGATGACAAAGCAAGAAAGCACGTCAACAAATCTGTTTCTGCTTTCCTCCGTGACTATGGTATGGGTGCCATTTACCACAACAACTTGCGTTATGACATGCAAGACATTTATAGAGGAGATGGTGTGCACTTCAATGATGAAGGGAACAGAGTCTTCCTCTTGAACCTTAGACTCTGCATCGGTACTTACTTGTAGGTACCACTAAAAAATCATTTCATAAACACAACGGCTCTTTTTAGAGCCCCCTAATATCTAAACACTTAAATCTGATTTTCATTTTTTTTTTTTTTTTTTTCTACCGTACGCTTACCGTAAGCTTACCGTACGCGTACCCCGTGATTTTTTTTAAAATCAATAAATGTTTTTTTTGTACTTTTCTGTCCTTCTTTGACCCCCTTACAAATGTTAGGGGGTCTGTAACTCTCCTCATTGCCCCCTTTCCTTGTTTTCACTCTTTTTTTTCAGAGTGAAATACACAAAATGGCGGCCGCCGCTTCCTGGTTTCGGCCGATTCGAATGTTTACTAAGATCTAAGAGCCAATCAGAATCGCGCTCGCGCACGCCACCGTACGCTTACCGTAAGCGTACGGTAAGCGTACCGTAAGCGGGCTCAGATATATATATTGATTTAAAGGCTATTTTCTCAGAATCTACTGAACAGATTTACACCAAACCTACAAAAGGCACTTCCTTGACCTAGGGACTACCTCTCTGCCAAATTTTGAGTAATTCTGTTCAGCCGTTCGGGCTGTAGCTCGTTCTAAAGGTCCTATGGAAAAATGCATGGGAAAAACGCGTTTTGGGACCCCCCTTTTATCTCAGCCCCCGCTTGACGGATCCCCCCGAGACTTTCAGGGTAGGAGCGGAGCGTAGCGCCCCACCTATTTTGAGAAATTCGCGAGGATTCGTCGACCGGCGCCAAAGTTATTCAAAATAGAATGTTGAGGTTTTCCTATGGAAACGTGGTCCTAACTATAACTACCTACTGGCGACCGCCAGTAGGTAATATATATATATATATATATATATACACATGCATGATTGGGGGAGCGATTGCTTTGACCTGAGGCCCACTGGAGGGCTGAGAAAAATTATTTGAATATTGGCAGATGAAATCTTGGCCGGAAAACGGACTCCACCAGAGGGGAAGAATCGGGACTTTTACTCCCAGCATACTGTTCACCGGAGAGCAAGTGCTAAAGGGTAAAAGATGTGGCAGTCCAGAACTGTGTTTCAGATCTGCCTGCCCTATGATCAAGGTGCCTGGGGAACCGAAAGGCGTCAGGGTTTAAACTGATCAAGTGTGTGTAATCGCTTCTGGAATTAAATATATAAATATATATATATATATATATAACCTACTTGCAGTTGCCAGTAGGTCGTTATAGTTAGGACCTCATTACAAAAAGAGTTTATTCTTTTGCCAATATTTTTGGCATCAGTTGACGAATCATCGCGAAATTGGGGAGCTCTGGTCAGCTCCTGTCTTGAAAGTTTTGGGGTGATTCGTCAAGCTGGGGCCGAGAAAAAATGGGGTCCCAAAATACGTTTTTATCCATGTTAATTTTCATAGGAAACTTTTGTCGCGGCTACAGCCCCGACTGCTGAACGGAATTACATCAAATATGGCAGAGAGGTAGCTTTTTGTCCAGAGTGCACTCTTTCCTTTAAATGGTGTAAATCCGTTCAGTAGTTCCTGAGAAATTCAACAATAAAAAAGCTTATATGTCTGGTGACAGCTGTGGATTGGTAAACCCTTCTGATCACGAGCTTGTCTCTGATTGGCTGCCAACTCTTCCAACCAAGAAGGGTTGGCAGCCATCTTGAGACTCAGTAGAACCGAGCCACAAGAAAAAAGGTGAAAAAGCAAGATAAGGGGGCAGGGTAGAAACACCCTGACCCCATAGGCCTCCTCAGTGGGTCCCACAGGGCCCCAAATTATTATTTTTTCTTTCGGTGGGTTTTGCATATGGCAGGGCTCGAAAAATCTGGAAAATGGTACTAGTCCTGCAGGTCTAGTACCTTGAAAACTCTCCTAGACCTAACCGTAACCTACTTGACCTCCGTCCGTCTCTGAAAGCGGAGCAAATGTGACAAGATAACAAGATTTAAAGGCATCTTTATTGCTCATTTACTTTGTGAGCAATAAAAAGGCCTTTAAATCTAGTTATCTTGTCACATTTGCTTCGTTTTCAAAGACAGAGGACAAAAGTTAGTATCTTTTCCTACTCGCCAGAAAGGGCGAGTAGGACCTAAAAATAGCTCGACCTCATTAAATTTACCTCGCAAATGCGAGCGGTCTAGTGGATTTGTCGAGCCCTGCATGGTGCCCGAATGCTGCTGAAAAAATAAAAATAAAACAAATCCGGTGTCCTGTGTATCGTTTTAATAAGCCCCCGTGTGGGCAGGTTCTGGCGGCAATGAGGAAAATATATGTGGGGCCCACAGGGGACAGCCACCTCCCCAGGGCTTTAATCATTAAGAGAGGGGGCTGTGCGGCCCCCCTCCTGGAGCCCTGGAGGGTCCTGGGAACAGTAATCCCCAAGGCCCGGCTCCAACAATGTCCCGGGGTGCCCACCCCCGGGACATTGCAGTTTGCTATGGCTGGGTCATAGCAAACACTGCTGTGCTATGACCTGCTCTCACTTCCACGAAGCAAAGCAGAATTGCTTTTGGGCAAAGGGAGCTGCATATCAGCAGCTCCCTTCACCCAAAAGCAATGCCAGCTCCTGCAGGAGGCAGGGAGCCAGCAGGCCCGCGGGGGCTTTGGGGCTCCCCCCCACGGTCCCCAACATTGAGGCCAGGCCCCGGGGATGGGGTCCTCGGGGCCAATAATGTCTTAAAAAGAATTTATAAACATATGTGGCCATGTGGGGTCCCCAGGGCTGAAATCGGCCACTGGAGGGCAGTCGCGAGGCCCCCTTCCCATTTAAAAAAAAATAAAAAATTGGCTCAGGCCCAGGGGGATGGGGTCCCCAGGGCTCACAAAATATTAAGAGAAGGGTGGCCACACAGCCTTCCTTCTAACAATAATTTAAAAAAAACAATCTGTTTGCTGCGTGGTGTAAAAAAAGGGGCATGGCCTGGGAACACCTCTCTGCAACGCAGCTCTGTGGCACTTACTGGAAGTACCTGGTGGGCTAGTTGGCCCCCAGAGACCCTCAGGATTCAAGGGGACTTAATTCCCCAAGTTACAAAGCGCCTTCTTTGTGTACAAGTCAAAAATGGTTTTCTGATGTTAAATCAGAAGTCTGAATTGAACCTGTCATGAGCATGATAAGTGTACCACGGTTTCATTCTATTCACGTCTAATTATTGTAAATTTCAAGCTAAAAAATAGAGTAAAAAGATATATGTCGTAATGGAAATGAGTATTTGTATACGTCAAATAAAATCTTGACCTAGAGATGCTATGAAGACAAACAAACATAAAACTGATCAGTTATGCATCCATTCACATCAATATCAATAGTAAAGATGAGTATGACACATGCAGTGACTTAATCCAGGCTCACCAGCAAGTTACAAGAATCCATGGAGAGTGATGCTGCTAATGGCATGCACACATCTTCGCTAGTGAGCGCATCACTCATATTTGTAAATGTGCTTGAAGATCTGCAAGGAGAAGGCCAGAAAATTGAGAATATCAGTAGCATAGAATATGTGATGATCATATGGATGGTGAATGTGATTGGAATATCCACCAGTGGCTTCATTGTGGCAGTGGGATAACAGCAGATGCTTGAACAGTTGTGACAACTCTGGGGATCTCCTGTGCTTATTATGAGTACAGTCTTGTAGTAAAAACATATGTTCTGTGGCTACTTCCCAATGTGGAAGGCAGGGATACTTTCTTCTACCTGCAATTAGGCTTCTGATCAGGCAATGCCTGGATGCCCTATCAGGTGATTAGCCGCACTTTATAAATCCTGATTCATTGATTGAATGAACTCCAGTGCCTAGTTTACCACCTTCCTCTGCAACTTCTAATGTGTGAAGATTGCTGATTTCAACCACCTATTCTTGTGGTTAAAGCTGAGGATCTCTAAGGAGGTGTTGAGCCTGCTCATATGTTGTGGGGTCCCTGGGCCTAAATATCCCCACTTACTGGAATTCATGTAGAAAATCCCCAGAGAATCAAAAAATGCCTGACAGCTGAACCTTCTCTCATGTGCCCATGTGAAAGTATGCTATCACATGCAATTTATATTTTAATTGGCTTCTGCCTGCTTGCTCTGCTTGGTATTTCCATCACAATCGTCCTATTGAACCTCTCCAAACTTATCCGCAGAATGACAAATAATTCCTCAGGATTCAGCCCAGCTGGAATCAAGGGTTCCCTTCTTCTGATCTATATTTTAATTTTAATGGCACATTGTGCAAAAACTGTATACAAATGTCACTTATTTATGTTCATTTTTCTGATCATCATTGCCTCCTCCATCCCAGAACATTCCACCATCTTGATTCTAACGAACAACAAAGTGAAGCAAGCACCCTGGAAGGCCCTCACAACTTGGAGGAAGTGAAGAAATTACTCAATGAAGAAAGTTTTGAGCAGGGCCGCCTGGGTTATGTGGCAGGGGATGGGTAAATAAGCCTGAGGGTTGAGTAAATTGTGCAGTAAGAAAAGCCTAAAGCAGAACATTTTGTGATAGAATTACTTCACTATTGTTTCATTTTTACACTTGTTAACAATGACTAGACATTGTTTGCACCTCATTAGTTCCAGTTTAACGCCTAAATATAGCAATAAGCAACAGAAAGGTTACCAGTCGACTTTTGCAAAGGGCCTTCAATTGCGCCTGAACACGTTGTTGCATTTTATTAACTTTTGAACTGTTTAAGCTAGAAGCATTTAGGGGCATATCAACAACAACCGGCGATAATTATCTCTAAGCGCACTTAGCGCTAGGATAATTATCGCCGGCTAGCGTGAATTTTTATCGCTGAGATAGCGTGCTATTAGCAACGCTTATCTCAATAGCGATAAAAAACCTCACACTAACAGGCTAACGTGAGATTATCGCTGGAAACCAAGCGATAATCTCACATTACCTTGTTGATAGGGACAGGCAAACTTAGGCATGATATCCTCCTTCCATAGGATATCATGGCTAAATCAGAAAAATACCATACGTAAAAAAGCAGCGTTAACCGCGGTTAGCGCTGCTTTTTTTGTCTCAAACAGGTTTAGCGACATTCTTGATAATAGGAGAAATGTCGCTTGGCGACATTTCTCCTATTATTTTACTCTGGAACGCCCCCTTTGCATCTCATTAGAGATGCAAGGGGAAGCGTAGAGTAAAAGGGTGCTAACATGCAAATTTGCATGTTAGCACCCTGTTGTTGATAGGGCGCTGGTTTTATCTCTCCTTTTTTGGCTTTTAAAGCCAAAAAAGCAGAGATAAAGCCCTTGTTGATATGCCCTTTTATTCGTTAAAATCTGCAGATTATGCAGCAGATGAAGGATTATGTGGCACATGCGGCAAATCTATTATAATTTGCAAAAATGCAGCGGCCGTACAATCGCACAATTCCAGGTGCCCTGGTTATGAGGGCCATGTATTCCAATGCCCTAATATTATCCCACTGCCAGCTCACCTGGTGCTTCAAAACAACCTTTTCATTTTCTTTTATGTAATTGATGATTTAATTTTGAGTGTTTTACAATAAAAAGTAAGTCATCTTTATTAATGAATATTAAACTGTGACGGTGTAATTTTTAAACATGTAAGACATCTATCGCAAACAAAATCTGAAATTGTTGAAACACTGTTTTTTTGGAATTACCAATTCTTTTCTGCATTATCAGTTTCAGACTTTCTCTACTTTGAAAATTTGCATTCGGGAAGGATAAAATAAAAACATATATATATTAAAATCAAATGTATTTTTGAGTTTATTGCCAATGTTATTGAACACTTCAGCCCCTCTTATTGGAAGCATTTTTTCACAGTGATGAAGCGGCTAGATAGAAGAGTAAATCAATGTAAAACACATTTCATATAAAGAAATCCTACAATCACAGCTGTAGAGAGGCAATTTAAAAAAAAAAAAAATCAGGATTTACGAATCCAGCGCAGGATTCCTGTATCCTAAGATAAAAAATTGTGACATGTATTTCAATGCTAAGGGTGTCATTTGGGATAACCATACTTGGCTTTGGGGTCAGACAATAACTCATCCTGGCAGTCACAAAGAGCCCATAAACTTGATTTTAGCTCACTGAGCCACAACAAGCTCTGCAAATCAGGTTACAGTTCCTTCAGAGAAGCAGTCCAGCAGAATGGCAGCTCTTTCAGCAGCACTGCTGTCCTTTATCCTGGCAGTATATCCACAGGTCCAGAAGTGTATTGAAGAGTTGGTGTCTGAGGTCCAGTATTTACACACAGTTGTGCCTTTGAAGTGGGGAGAAGCGTTTAGAGGCATGGCGTTGAAGTGGACAGCCCATGCCTCTCTGGCCTTGGCTCCAGACTAACAAATGGGGGTATGTAGCCCTTTTTGTGGAGACAGGTCAGAGCCTAGTCACGTGAAAGTAGGACTGGGCCCAGTTCCTCCCTCCCATCCTGCCAGAGATAGCCCATCCAGTCTTAGGCTTAGTCTTAGGCTGCCCATTGCGTGTGGCTGTTCAGGAGGAATAGATAAAACCCAAATATCAGCTACACCCAGACACATGACAGGCTGTAGTCACCAAATTTCTAAGGCAAGAAAATGCCAACTTTATAAAAGTTGCATTTTCAGAATTTCTATTTAAAATACAACTTCACCATAAATTAGGACTTTAAATTGTAATTCCAGAGACTCCAAAAATGTACTGGTTACCTAATCCCATTTGTAAATTAAATTTATAGGATGAAATATAAAATCTCCAATGTTATCCTATGGAAGAGGTAGGCCTTCAGTAATGAAAAATGAATGTAAAAGTTTTTAACTACTAGGACAAGTAAAACTTGAAAGTGTACGTCATACTTTTTAAATTCATTGCACCCTGCCCTCTGGACTGTCCAGGGCCTACCCTTGGGTGAATTTATATATATTAAAAAAGAATGTTTGGGCCTGGCAAAATGATTAACTTGCCATGCTGAAATCGCAAAGCAGTTTAAAACTGCACACACAGGCTGTAATGGCAGTAGTGAGCCATGTTTAAAGTGCTACTTAAGTTGGTGGTTCCATCAGTGCTGCATAACCACTAGTAGCATTTAATTTACAGGCCCTCAGCACAGGTAGTGCCACTTTACTAGGGACTGTAAAGTAAATGAAATATGTTATCTGGGTAGAAGTCATTCTATCATGTTTTAAGGGGAGAGCACAAGCACTTTAGCACTGGTTAGCAGTGGTAAAGTGCACAGAGTCCAAGGGCCAACAAAAACGAATTCTGCAAAAATAGGAGGAGTGAAGGCAAAATGTTTGGGGATGGCTTTGCAGAAAGTGCCAAGTCCAACAATAAGTGGCTTCTACCACAGAAAGTTTTGGAGACCCCTGCTCTATGCCTATCTATAATTCAGTCGTTTTTTTATGGATTTGAATCTTGCCTTCCCAAAGTCATCCTTCATTTCCTTTTTGCCACAACCATTTTTGAGTAAGCAATTCCTATTTTTGGGCCCAACTGCTGTAAACCATTTTCTACAGCTCAGTATTACCTGACAGTGCTGAATTATTTCACTGGCAAAAATAGGGCTACTACTGTATGCATGTTTACAAATTAGGTTTTATCAATACCAATCTTTTCCTATGGGGTACACTGTAGGCATACATCAAGTGTTATATTAAGCATATTATTAATAGCCTTTATGAATAAAGCCCAGAGAATATCCATAGTGATTTCTCAGATCTGCTAATTAGACTTTATGTTCAGACATTGTGTTGCATGGAGAGACATTGGTGAACTTAGTGTAACCTGTTGTCTGGGTGGTTTGTGAACTGCCTTTCCTTTTGTCACTAGTAACCAATCAGAGTTCTGAATCGGGTTGTGCAAAATTAGCTTAATTTGCTTTGACGCAGTTATGAGCAATTTTGGGAGAATTATCTAAAATGCAATCCAGTCGCAGCTGGTATGACTCGCGGGTAGGGTGCGGGTTAGGGGTAATGTGGGGGTTGGCGGGGGATAATAAAAAAATAAATTAATAAATAAGAAATGTACCTTCCCGGGTCCCACGCCATCTCAGCTCCCGACCGGGTCCCGCGTTTTCCTGGAACAGCTTCCCTCCCCACCCCTAAGCCAATCACAACACTGCAATGACAGCGTTGTGATTGGCTAGGACGCCCACCACACAGGCGTCTATGGGGAGGCCATTTTCTCCATTTAGGTTGCAAGGAGCCTACATGGAGAAAATACAGAGTGTGTATGACTGGCAAACCCACTATTAATGCTATATCTTAGCATGAAATGCATCCTTGTGCCAATTTCTGATGCCAGGACACACTTCAGGATAAAAAGTAGCACAAAACACACAAGTAGTGTTAACAATAGTCGCTTTTGTTTTGTTTTTTTGTGTTGTTCCCGCTCTCCCATGTTATAATTTCACCGCAACAGCAGCATGATTACACAACGTGGCATAGTGGCATATAGGCATAAACTCCAGAACTGCCCTCAACAAGTGTAATGCAAAATTCCCAAAATTAGGGGAATTACACTATTGAAATATAAAGGTCGCCCTGGCCTAGTTCTTATTAAACCACTTGGTAGCAGACTAGATAAGTAGCTAGGACATCACAGCATTTTCAGCACTGGTGAATTTCAGGCCGGCACATATGTTTGTGGGTCGAGGTGTGAGTAGAAAGCATATTTTGCATACAATGATGAGGCTGTTGTACCAGGTGGTGGGTCAATTTCTGCCTACTTGACTTGGCAGCCCTTTTTAAAAAGAGGAACTATTCACATGGAGATGCCATAAAACGAGCAGCCGAGCCTCTAGGAACATGTCCAGGTTGTGCTAGAAAGAATCTTATGATATACAGGGGTTATGCGGGTCATGTGTACTGGTGGCTAGCATAGTGTGGGGTTCTTCCACTTGAACTTCAATAGCTAGTGATTTGTACAAGCACAGAAGATTGGTGGCATATCATAACTGGAATGGCCCAAGGGTGGAACATTAAACTCTTGTTCCTGCAGTGATATCACCTAGAACCATGTCAGCAGCAGAACAATTGCAATATTGAAAGGAGGTCAATGCAACATGCCAAACAGTTGAGATCATCTCCACTGCTCTTCAGGAGGAGATCAAGTGATCCTACTATTTTTTGGAAAAAGTGCCTCATTGGATCACGAGGAGCTATTGTGGGTATTACTCGCTATATGCAAGTAGGATGTGTTCTATTATATAATGGTGGAGTGCATTATATGCCCCTATATTTATCATGATGGGCATTTTGCCCCAGTAATAGAATCAAGTAATGTTGAATGAAAGTGAAGGGGTGTTTTTACTAGTTAGCAAATAATGCCTAATTTAGATACCGTGACTAAGCCTAGATCGTTCTGTAGATTAGATGCAGTTTGGTGAGCATGATCAGACATAGATCATTCAGTAATAATCTTAATTTTGAATAAACCCTTTTGGTTTTTGACTTTGAATCTTGTCTTATCTTTATATGACTTTGGTCTCCGTCTTTTGAAGACTCAGACATTCCATTTCTATGCAACAATCCTTATAAATACTTCAATAAGAGTGGTGACAGATCTTTGGTGGAGAATGTGGGGAAGGAGCCAATTAATCTAAGTAACATAACATTCATTAAGTTGCACAATTAATGAAATATTATGATGGCAGAAAGCTGGGAAATTGTGGCAATGTTAGATTATTGTCAAAGTACCTGTATGTGTCAACTAATTAGTTTATTAAGTATTAATTCAGTTTGCATTGTCTGAAATGCCATGCGATGTGCAAGATGTTATATATATTTGGGTATTTTATTCATGATTGTGTTCTGTCTTTGGTATTGTGCTTTGTATATGTGGTGAAGAAACTGTTGACATTTTAAAACTACTTGCATTGCAATCTGTTTTATTTCACTAACCTGTTATTAATGTGTTGCAGATTATATTGTTTTTAAGATATTGATGATTTTATATAAAGGCGTTGGATTTAAGGAGGACTCACTTTATATATAATATTGTCTGCTGAATAAAGGTGGGGTACAAGGTTATACATTGGAAATTATGAGAGCCTTAAAAACTAGTTGTGAATGAGAACTAATGGGGATTAGTGGTTATTTTGTGCATGGGCATAGACATACTGAATCCAAGGGTAGGTTGCCACTTGTCAGAAATCTATTGGAGCTTATGATTGAAGGTAGAATAAGTTTTTTCTTTTTCTATGGTGAGTTTGATTTCTGTCCTGTGTCCTAATAGGCAAGCAAAATGTTTCTGTGTGTGGTTTATCGATGTTGCGTAATGTGTTTTATTTTGAAATTGTATTGTAATTGATTACATGAGTGTGTGTATTGAGAAGTTTGGTTGAGTCTGCAGTTAGTGCATTTATGGTAAAATCTGAGAAATCGGTCTGTGGAGGAGAGGTGGATGCTCTAGCTGGAGGTGCCAAGCCTGAGTAGCTGCTTGATCATGGTATACACAAGTTTGCGGCTTAAAGAATGGCATGAAATTAAGATGAATGATGAAAATTGAAGTTTCTTGAAAATGGTAAGAATGATGTGAAGAAACTTAAGTATTTGAGGCGTGTCCCGCTTGAGTTGAGACCTGCCTAGTGTTAACAAATTGTGTGGGAGTACATTGGCAATGAGAAATCACACCAGAAAATGCTGGAAGGTCAGATTGGTAAGGCTGTTAATCACTGGCTGGATGTGAGAAAAAAAGTTGTGAGATGAGAATGTGTTGGAGACGGTGAGTATATTTTCTGCAATTGATGCAGATTTACACAAAAACAAAACAGAACTGTAAAGAATTGTGACAAATTCAAAGATACTTTGAAAAGATATAGATGCTCAGTTTTCAACTGTTCTGTGAGAGGATTTGTGGGTCGAATGTGAGAGAATAGTACAGTGGCCAAATCGAGAACCATAGAGAGATGCCCACCTTTTTAAGCCTTCTTTGTTTGTCATACAAAAATATAATAGAACATTGTATTTTCTTCTGTCCCGCCTATGCAAACTTAAGAAAAACAGATATTATTCTGGCCTGTTGACTGCTCTCCTTTTCACGCCCCTTTGATGCTCTTCACATATTTATGTCAAACCCGACAAGGTGGCTTACTTTTACAATATCAAGATATCTGCTTTACGCCTGGTGGCAGAGGTCTAAAGTGCTAAAATAATATCTTGACGTGAATGAAATAAAATGAATGAAATGAAATGAAAAAGGATTTCTAAAGCGCATGGCTGCCCTCGAGCGTCCCAGCGCTAAACAATACACAAAGCCACTACCCCAGGACACCAAGAGGAACCTACAGAGGGAAAAGGTAAGTCTTCAATACTTTGCGGAATTTTGCCAAATTTGGTTCTTTACGCAGGGCCAGCGGTAAGGCATTCCATAATTGACCCGCATTAATGGAAAACCGGCGGCCACCCATTTTCACCTTTTTTGCCCTGGGTATCACTACCAAGTTCCCATCATCAGAGCGAAGGGCTCGCGCAGGTTTATAGGAGCGGACCAAATCTCTTAGAATGGGGGGACCCGATCCTTGCAAAGCTTTAAACACTATACAGAGGGATTTTAATTTAATGCGCGCTCGAATTGGTAGCCAATGCAAGGCCTTCAAGGCAGGCCGAGCCTCAGATCTTTTGGCAGTACCAGTGAGCATACGCGCAGCTGCATTCTGCGCTCTTTGGAGCACATTCAATGTGGATTCAGGTGCCGCAAGAAAAAGGGCATTACTGTAGTCGAGCCTCGAGAGCACCAATCCCTGCACCAATAGTTTCCTGGAATTATCAGGGAGAAGCGACAAGATTTTCCGTGCTGACCGGAGCAGTCCGTAGACGTAAGTCCAT